>NC_090447.1:712602146-713247217 GCF_031143425.1 Pleurodeles waltl
GTTGGCCCCTATAATCACAAATGTTGCTAGGGCTGCTGCAGTGTCAACCGCCAAAATCCTAGTCTAAATAATTATCCCAATATATGAAAATGGGACAAATCAAACCCTGTCTGTTACTCACCAATTTCTTTGTTGGATATTACTCTGATAGTGGCATGTAGGGTTTTGCTGTAAAACTCGGCCTAAGAAAATTCCATCCTACAGGAGGTTCAATTTGGTTTTCGGCTAGAGCTTGGCACCATTGAGCCGTGTTTATATTTGTACGTGTTGGTTTCCAAATACACTGTTGCTAAAGCTGGTTCACTGCAATTGTCAGTTATGGATCTAAGTGCACTTGATTGTGTGAACCTCTCTAAACTCTGGCAATAAATGTTGGCTATTGAGGTAGATCCACCAATTGTTTATTTTTAGTGCAGTTACACACTGATACAACTACTTGTATTTGCTATGGTGCCGGGGGCTGAATGCACTAACTCATTTAAGACTGACTGGAGATTATGGCATGGGTTTGTCCTACCCCCTGTCTTATTTACAATGTACATCAGCAAAATGGAGGACTTTTTAAGGTCAATGGGCCAGGACATCCGCCAGATAGGTTCATGCTTATTGCCTGTACCCCACTATGCTGACTATGAAGTATTGATGACACGCACAGCCAAAGGACTTCAATTTCTTATAGATGAATTTGCACATTTTTATCGAAAATCTAGATTTACAGACTAATGTGGCAAAGTCTTATGTGATGGTTTGTAGCCCTCATTCAAAAAAGCAAGGTCCCATAGGATACACGGTACCAAAGTTAGCTGGATAAAATATTTTCAATATCTGGGTGTAATTTTCAATTCAGCTCACGAATGGGATTATGAGCAGAGGGCTAGTCTGTCACTTTGAAAGCTCAATTTAAGCCATTTTTATATTCTCACGTAAATTGTGTTCAAATCCACTTAAACGGTTGATAGAAATTTATGAAAGCAATCTCATTGATGTTGCAAGTTATGGGACTGGAATTTGGGCCTACAGTGATTTTAAGGAGTTACAAGGGCTTGAGAATGCCTTCTTACGAACTCTATTGTCTGTGCCCAAATCCACGTCTACTTTTACCTGTCATTCTGAGCTGGGTATCACTTACTGGAGGACCTGATTAAGCTTTGCCCGCTTGCTCTGTGGTTAGCTATCTGGAGCAAGCAAGAAATAGCGCTCAATTACAAGATTATTTTAGATTGTCTCGCACTGGACCATGGTGATTACACCCCATGGTTGAGATTTCTCAAGGAATGTTTTCGATAGAATTACCGGGTGCCATTTCTTCACCAAATTCAGGCAGTATTTTTTCCAGTAAGATGTTGAAATTCGAAAAAATTAATAAGGCTAGGATTTCGACACAGGCAAATAAATCAACTGTTAGTGCCTATGTTCCAAGTAAAACTCACATATAATTGAAGCATATCTCAGTTGTGCAATTAGTGGGTACCATAGATTTTTAATAACGAGGTTTTGACTCAATATTGCTCACGTTCTAGTCACCTTTCTGGAAAAGGGTCTCAGGAAGATCAATTTGACCCTCTGTCCTTGTGATAATGTGTCAGTCCGGTTAACAATACATTTTATCCTTTTTTGTCATTTTTATAAGGTGACAGGGAACTGGTTATTATTACACTTACGGCCATATAATTTTATCCATCATAGAATTATTTTTTCTTTCTACAATAATTCTTGTTATATTTAATATGTACTTCTGTTTCTAGCTTTATTTATCACTCAGTTAGGTTGAGGAACTTGTTGAATGCAAAGAAGGAGCTCTGCGGCTAGATTGTACTTATCTTCTATGCTGTTAAGTTACACTCACTTTGTTTTTTTATATCCCTTATGAATTGTACTTGCCTAGTACACTGCTATGATGACTGCACTTTATATTTTATTTTTGTAACATAGTTCATGTCATTTTCATGGCTGTTTGTTTTGCTTTATATTTTATGATATGTACCGATTTTATGTACCTTTTTTTTTTATTGAGCATTTTACGTTATAGCAAATACAACAAACAAACTTGCCAGTTATCATCGTAGGTGTGTTACATATAGTATGCAATTAGGTATCCTACAAAAAGGAACATATTACAATAGTCAACATGTCATATTGATAGAGATTACAAGCACCTAGACAGGGCACAGGGGCTCAAAAGGGTCACAACATTCTACCTTAGTGTTTAGGGAGGGCGGCCACGGAATAGAACAGGGGTATCGATCAGGGTTATGCTAGTTTTAACGGCAGTTCCTACATGATGTGAGAAGCGAGGAGTGCGATGTAGCTCCGCCGACACCCCCCTCCCAGGGATCATTCACTTATGGTATCTCCTTCTCATACCTGGCTCTGATGTTCCCGGGCCCAACTCACAAACGGATCCCAGATGTCGCGGGGTCTAGATGCAGCCGGCATTAACTCCCAGAATGTGGTTAGCTGTGTATGCCCGTAAGTTACATCCGCCAGCCAATCCCTCACCGCGGGCAGCCTCCGCCTACCCCAGTGGATCGCCACCCGTCTCTTAGCAAACAGTAAAAGTAATGCATGCAGCCTGCGCATTGCTGGCGGAGTGTCCCTGACATATCCTAGTAGCCCAAGCAGAGGGGAAGGGACGTCCGAGCGGCCCACTATCTGGTTTACCAATACAAAAACCTGAGACCAATAATCCTTCAATCTCGGGCAGGACCACGCTATATGTAGAAAAGAGGCCAAGGCCGACCCACATCGCCAACATTCATCCGTCTCCCTAAGCCCCATTCTTTTCAGGCTGATGGGGGTTCTGTAGAACCTATGTAGGTATTTAAAATGTATTAAACGCAGCTTGTAATTTGGCGAAAGCTCAGCAAGCTGCCCACAGCAGAACTCCCACTGTTCCCCAGAAATCTCAGGCTGCAGCTCCTCGTTCCAATACAGCATAGATTTAGGCGCTACCTCTGGTGTCATGTTTTGCATATGGCGATAAATACGAGTTACTAGCTTTCGGGGAGAAGGGGAACCCACCACCGCCTCCAAAGCTGCAAAGATCGGCGGCGAGTCGGGGAACCCCTCGCACAGTGTCAGGCACGCCGCACGTAGTTTATGGTACAGAAATAATTCGGAAAAGGGCACCGCACCTCCCTCCTCCGGCTCCGGGGGAGGCATAAACTTGCCATTGGGAAAAAGGTCAGCAAAGGTGCGGAGATTCATCTTGTCAATCAGGTGACCAGCTATTCCATCCTCCACACAAGGCAGCATCGGGTTATGCAGCAGAGGCAGCGATGGAGCATACAACAGCGGGACCCCGGCCCTCCTACGTAACTCCTCCCATACCCATTGCAGCATCCTAGCCGTATCTACATCTTCTCTAGGACGCCTTGCCTTAGCGCATATCGCCACTCCAAGTGGAAGGGGCGCCACCATATCTCGCTCCACCGCCACGTGAGGCTGAAAAGGGACAGGGTGGGTCCAAAAATGTAGGAACTGAGCCTGAGCACAGAGGGCATAAAGTTTTATATCTGGGGCACCCAAACCTCCCTGTCGCAGTGGCAGCGCCAGCGTGTCCCACGCTACCCTGGCCTGTCCACCCGCCCACACCAGCTCAAACAGGTATGACCTCAGAGTTGCAAAGAAGTGTGCTGTAATTTTTGTCAACGCGATCCGCCCAGTTAGTGATAGTGGCAGGGAAGCCCATGATTTCACTTTCTCGTTCAGCCACATCAGAGCCCTGCCAAAGTTAAGACCCCAAATCTCCTGAAGGTCCCGGCTTATCCAAATCCACAGATATTTGACTTTTTCCGCCTCCCAGCGCAGGGGGTATTCAGAGCACACCTCTGCAGTGCCGTCCGTGAGGGGAAAAATTACAGATTTAGACCAGTTGATGGAGATGCCCGCGAACCCCTCAAAGCGGACAAATTCCCGCAGGATGGGATCTAAGTTGTCCGCAGGATTGGTAAGATAAAGGGTCACATCATCCGCATATAGTGATATTAGAAGATTTCTAGAGCTGAATCCTATACCTCTTGCAGTATGATGTTGCCTGATCCTCGCTGCCAGCGGCTCCATCGCTATGGCAAATAGCAGTGGGGAGAGAGGACAACCCTGCCTAGTACCACGCAAGACAGGGAACGGTGCAGAAACCAGACCATTCACCCGCACTCTGGCTGTAGGTAAAGTGTAAAGCAGGCAAATATTTCTAAGCAGCAGCGTACTGAAACCCATCCTTTTTAGTATGTGGAATAAATATGGCCATTCAATAGTGTCAAAGGCCTTAGTTGCATCTAAAAACACCGCAGCAGCTCTAACCTCGGGGTGTAGGTAATGTAATGCAGCAAAGATCGTTCGCAGGTTGTGGGAGGTCGCCCTTCCTGGTACAAAACCGGATTGGTCTGGAAGTGCGACCATCGACAGCATTGGCTGCACCCGATTCGCGAGTAGTTTGGCCAAAATTTTCACATCTACATTAATCAGAGATAAGGGCCTATATGAGTTTAGATCGTCAGCAGGTTTATCAGGCTTCAACAGCGTAATGATCAGCGCTTCGCGCATAGTGGCAGGTAACACCCCTCTCTCCAGGGCCTCCTCGTACACAGCCAGCAACCGGGTTGACAGCTCGTCTACGTATGCCTTATAGAAGGCTGTTGTAAGACCATCAGGTCCCGGCGCCTTATCAGGCGGCAGGCTCCTGATAACTTGTGCCACATCTCTGGCGTCTATTGGAAGGTCCATATATTCTCTGTGGTTATTATTGAGCCATACCAATGCAATGGAGTCTAGATAGGATATAAGCCCCTCCGGACATTCATCTTGAGTGTTAGTATATAAACGAGAATAGAACTTGGAGAATGCTCCTACAATGTTCTCCTTGTCATGAAGCAGTTCGCCATTAGTTGTGCGCAGCTCATGAATATATGTCGCGGGACGCGGCGGTCTAATCATATTTGCTAGGACCTTCCCCGGTCTCCCTCCTTCGCCGTAGCGCCTCGCCTCCACATATTTCCCCAGAAACTTAACCTCCCTCAATGCCTCCTCTTCATATTCCAATAATTTGGTTTTCAACAGCCCAGCCGCCTCTGACTCCCCAGCCTCCAAGAAAGTGCTTTCAAGTCGTTTTATATCGGCTTTAAGTGCTACCAGAGTGCTCCGTATCGCCTTCAATACCCCTGCCTGCCGGGCTATACATTGGCCTCTAATAACGACCTTGAAGGCCTCCCACAGAGTCGCCTCCGTGTCCACCGACCCCGCATTACGCACAAAATAGTCAGTAATGTCGGTCCGTATCTCCTCTCTAAATGCAACATCAAGTAGTGCCTGGGGTGGGAGTCGCCACGAGAATGCCGGGGAGGGACCCCCAGGGAGTAGCAACCTCAGCATACAGGGCGCATGGTCGGACAGTGTACGGGGCATGTGCTCTACCTGCGACGTCCACAGTGCAACATCTCGCGACACGAGCCAGAAGTCAAGACGGGACCACGCGCCGCTATAGGACGATATACAGGTGCCCTCCCTCAGGTCCCCATGTCTACCTCGCCATACATCAACCAGTGCGCCATCCAGCATTATTTTACGTAGGGCGGAACCCGCCAACGGATTCAATGCGCGAGCTGCCCCCTTCCTATCTACGTTGTCATCAAGTACGGGATTGAAATCACCTCCCCATACAATTGTATCGCATCCAGTGGTTTTCACCTGCCCCCAAAGCTTATGGAAGAACCCTGGAGAGTCTGCATTAGGCCCATACACAGCCAGGAATACAACCGAAACACCGCACACAATACCCTGTACCCAAACATATCTCCCCTCTGGGTCACATTGGACTGCACCCCCCCGCCAGTCCAGCCTGCGTCGTATAAGTATCGCCACCCCTCGGGCATAGTTGGAGTAGATAGCAGAGTAAACATGGCCCTTCTAGTGTGACGCAGTCTTTGGGCAGGGGAGGTGTTCAAATGCGTTTCCTGCAATAGGCAGACATCCACCTCATGCCGCACCAAATATGCATGTACCAACCTAGTCTTCCTGTGGTCGTTGAGCCCCCTAACATTCCAGGTGAGGCAGTTCAAGGTTTTATCCACTCTTGGCATTTCTCTCAAACATCTTGTAAAGTGCAATAAGACATGTTGACAATGACCAGGCTGTACGTTCAGGACACCACACAGGTAGCATATAATAGATATTGGCAATAAACAACAAGATAACAACCCCAACCAACCTCCCCCCACCCACTCCAACCCCACAACCGGGTCGTAGATTAACCTTCCCATTCCTATCCCCAAATAGACATTTTAAGAAGCAAGGGGGTGTGGCGATGCCGGCTACTCCCCCGTATGAAACGGGGTGGCCGGAAGATCTGCAGGGGATCCTCACCGCTCAAAACCTAGTAATTAAATCTATCTAGAATGGCAGATGACAAGATTGAACAGCAGGCAACACAAGTACGTCTCCATCTCTAGCGGGTAGAAGTCACTCTTAACTAGGAGCAGTTCCCCGCAGGGGATATTAGGTTGGATCAACATTTACTCATTGTCGCAGAGCCTGCTGTCCTCTGTCCCCACAGCGTCCCTGGAACGTTGTGCGGATTTGCGTCCCACATGTTTAGCGAACTTCAACGCCTCCTTGGCATTAGTGAATATGTGGGCAGACCCCTCGAAGGACACCTTCAATTTAGCCGGGTAGAGGAGAGAGTACGGGACCTGCGCCTGCAGAAGAAGCCGTTTTGCAGGCAGAAACTCTCGGCGGGCAGCCTGGACAGCCGGGGTGAAGTCAGGGTATAAGGAGATGTTATTTCCTTTGTGCGTGATGGATCCTCTCTCCCTTGCCATCTTAAGGATCAAATCTCTGTCTTGATAGTTCAGGATTCTCGCAATTATGGGTCGGGGCGGCGCACCCACCGGGGGCTTCTGGTTCAGTGACCTATGCGCCCTCTCCACCGCAAACACCGCAGAGAGGCTGGGGTCAAACAGTTCGTGTAGGAGTTCAGTGATATATGTTTCCATCTTATTTATGGCAGTGGTCTCCGGAATTCCTGTGATACGTAGATTATTGCGCCGGGACTGTGCTTCCAAGTCCTCATTCTTTGCATGGATTATTCCTAATAATTTGTCCATGTGCAGGAGTTGGTCCCTTGCTTCTACTTGAAACTCATGACATTCTGACTGGCGGGTCTCAAGTGTGTCCAATCTCGTCTTGTGTGTGGCCACCTGGGTTTTTACTGAGTCTAACTGACTGGTGAGATTATCCAGTTTAGTATCAATATTACGGAGGCTGGAGCGCATCTCAAGCATCAACGTGCGCAAATCTTTGCCCTGGTCATCTGCGGCTGGGTCACGGCCCTCTGCCGCCTGGGGCCCCTGCTCCAACTCACCCTGGCGCGTGGAGCGCTTATGATCAAAGTTCAGCTTTGGCTGTTTAATATCGTGTTTTCCCATGGCAGAGAGAGATCCACCTTGTCCTGCCACGAGTTATTAGCTAAGTTCCACAGCCACCTCCGTACCCGCGTATCCGCAGCTGGGTATCCCTACCCCCCTCGCCGCGCCCGCGCTGATCGATTCCGTTTTAACAAGTCACTGTGTCGCCGCTTGCACCTCCACTGGGTTCCTTTAAATTGACTCTCCGCAACTAACCAAAACTGATGCCAGGGTGCAAGCCAATGTCCATTATGCCATCCACCAGCGCAGGTCGGCGGAAGGGGGACCCCACGTTCGCCCCTCCGCGCTCACAGGACAATCGGACAGATCCTCGCAGCACCTGTCCCCTCTATCGACTTTCCACCTTTTGCCCAGCTGTGTCTGCGCGCAGGCCCCCAGGCGCCTCACCTTTGTATCTACGGAGCGCGCTATTCATGGCTCAGGGCATATCAAACACTTCCACCTTTTCAAACGCTCCAATTTCCTCCACAGGGCGCCTACGGCATCTACGAGATTCCGTGCCGGTGCTCAGCCTCTCTCCAATCCACGCCCCACCTCACTCTGTTTTCGGCACTTTTGGCCCCAAAATGGCGTCCGCCACCTCTAAAGTCCGCCTCATCTACCGCCGTCGCAGGTCCAGCGTCTCCGTCCGTCGGAGCGCAGTCTAAATGTCACCCTTATTGCCGCCATCGGGGGTCCCACATCTTGTCGGCGTCGTCTGCACTTTCTAGCAGCGTCCCGCGCTCAGAGCCGCCGCCCGGCAGCGCGGCTTCGCGAGTCTACCTCCCAGGCAGCCCGGGCCCGCTGCAGCTCCACAGCTCCGGCAGGATCCCCCGGGCAGCCTAACAATGCCGGGACCTTCCGCGTCCCAGCTCCGCCACTGCTCTGGTCCCGCCGCCGGCACACGCCCCCAGCCCGAGTCAGGGCTCCACCACCAGCAGGCTCCGTCAGACGCCGCCGTCGGTTCCGCTCTCAGGCCGCACTTTCCCCCAATTCCTCGCAGGCCATAAAATAAAACAATTCACATGCCGCCACCTGCGTCGCACCGTCATCCGCACATTAACACAGGTTTTGGCAGTTTGGGCTCGCCCCGATGTTAAGGATTATTAAAGGATTTCAATCTGGCCGGAGGAGCACACTCAAAGAGCGGCCATCTCGCTGCTCTGCAGGCCACGCCCCCGATTTTATGTACCTTTTATGACAATTATGAACAAAATAAATTATATTGATTACATCTGTCTACATCTCAATTTCCCATTCCTGCCTCTTGGAGTGTCTTTTTTTATTCTAAATGGCAACACATTTCAATAGACTACAATTTGAAATATGATGTTCTAGTTACTAGTCTGCCACAGGGTATTTTGCTTCTCCTTTTCTGAAAGTCCATATATTATGTATAACGCGTTGCTACAATTTCCTAATTGTATTGCCTATATACATCATGAAATATGGGCACAATAGTATGTAAATGGAAAACTTGCCCTTACAGTTAATAAAACCCTACTGGACACTTCTTCACCATTCAATCAAATTACCATATTGCACTTATTCGAAGATAATTCACAGATACTACAATTTGTACACGTATAAAACCCTATCATTTTCAACCAATCTGGGTTTATCAGAGACTAGGAGTACTGAGATTCTAGTTAGCGTATCTGCTGTGGACAACAGGCCTTTACTTAACTCTGACAGTTTGCACTGCCATAAGAATTTTCTCAAGTGGTGGAAAGCTTTTGTCTTCTGCTGAATGTAGCTGTGATAATATAATATAGGAGTTGTTTTTCCTTTATTGTGTAAAAAATATGTGATCCTTGTTCTGCTGGGTGCAACTTGGATGTCATTATTGTACTTATTATCTAGTCTGTAGAGATGTGGCTCTGTTACGTGAGCCTGAAACACTTCTAAGATGATAATATATTCATTTAACCATTCCTTGCCTGAAAACACGGGCGTTAATAATAATTTAGTGGTTTTTAATACCTCCCTGCATATTGCGGCAAATAGGTATAGCCAAAAGGCTACAAGGTCCATAGAATCTTGCAGTGTATGAAGTATATTAAGAGGCTAAAGCTCCACTTACCTATCAAGGAAATCAGGGATTAGCCCTTTCTCTTCATTGGATATTTTATATCCTAGAAGTATGACAATTAGGAAGCCAGTTTTAGACCTCTTAAACTTGATTTTACTCCATGGTTCTGCCAAATTTAGACTTGTTTAAATGTTATCATCCAAACAATTGTCAGTAATATACATACAATGAACATAGGTCACTAGCTTAAAGTCTCCTAGTATGATTTCCATGATTCTTGAAGTAAACGCCCATGGGTTATTAAAGCCTTGGGCTAAATGGGAGAATGCATGTTTGCTACCTTAAGCATGAAAGGAGATAGGTGTGGATGCAACACTGTGAAAAAAAATAATAGGCCAACAATTTCTTTCTACTTATTTCTGGTTGGCTGAGACATCTGTTCCATGGTATGTGTATTTTGAACAGCATGCATTTTACAATCGGGTTTGGGATGTCTATTTTCCAGAAAGCGAATCTGTAAGACCCACTTGTTTTAGCTACTGGAAAAATACGGGTCCTCACCGAAGAATGGTGTAAAGTGATTATAGTGTGGTACAACAGCTCATCCAAAAATACTGTTCATGCCTCCTTCCACCTCAAGCTTTAGAAGGTATTGATGTTGATCTTAAAGTTTATCATACAAGGACATAACGTGGTGTTATCTAAATTTCCTGACCTGCTTGATTTTTATAATGAGTAGGCACTAGTTGTTAAAAATATTTTCCTTCATCTGAATCGGGAACGGGCCTGGGGAACTAACAGTGAAAAGGTACCAATTATGATTGCTGCTTTAATGGATATGTGAGCCAAACATTAAGGGGAGCAGTCACTTTCCCCCAGTATTCCATCAAAAGACACCACTAAATAAGTCCAAAATAATTTGCACTATTCCATCAATATCTTCCCAGTTCAAATGCTCACATCATATTGCCATGTGATTCTTTCAGGTGTCTATCAGTGTTCCCCAACTGAACATAGCACGACTCATAAGTGCATTGTCAAGGCACTGGAGGGTCTTGCAGGATATGAAGAATTATACTGTGCTATCTGGTATCACTGTTGCTCAAGCCCTGCTCATCAGAAAAACTCTTCTTCTTTGAGCCATTCTGGTTCTTATTAGCTATTACTTTATTCATCGATTTCTATCCTAAAACGTGTATCTCCTTTTTCAATGGGTACTGTTCCCTTTCTCGGGACTGTCCTTTGCCTGGTGCTTTGTTTCAAGAAGGCTGGTTAGTTAGGTGGAGACCTTCTACATTGCTTCTTTGATCTTCCGAGTCTTTGAGCACCTTCTATTTCCTCGATCCTACAAAGATTAAGGATAGTACTCGTCAGAATATTAGTACCTTTATGGGTTCTAATTTAAATGTGCTCATGACCTCTTAAGTCATATGCCTCATGATCCTCCCCTCTGTAGTATGAATTTTGCTTGCTGCTACAAGACCTACACCTAGAGTTATCTTTCCCATGTGTTTTCTACACCTATTTATTTTTCTTTAAACGTTCCTCAATTTCTCTTTTGATTTTTATCTGAGTAATAGGAGATTTTGTTCCCAATGTGTCCATTTCCATGGACGCGTGTACTTGGGATACCATTTTAGGTTAACCTACTTCTTTCTGATCTTGTTATATGGTGAACCCCACATCTCTTGGGGTAGGGGATCCCAGTCCCCAGAAGAAATGATATGTAGCCGTCCTTCTTCGGAAATAAGGTGAATTGGCAGGTGGGTCTCTACAATGGTTTATGCTCATTCAGATATGAAGTGCTAAGAGCCAAATAAGCCTGTCACAGTAACTCTCATCTCGGGGGAATATTATATATATCTACTTGTCCCTACCCAGGCTCCTAGAAACAAAAGACACACAGGTTTTGGTATTCTAGAATAAAAGGACCTTCATTATGCACTAGTCATACATAAATCTAATATATTATAAAGATGGTAATTATTGCAGTAATCACAGCAGTCATAAAATAAAACAGGGTGAATATTAGAAATACAGTTAAACTTTTACATCACACATCTCTGCTTTCTCTATTAGATTGGCCTAGTACCTAACTAATACCTGTTATCAGCTTCGTGGTTATTTGTATTGGCTGAGCGGATATCAGAATTTCCTAAATATTTACATGTAAGCCATGTAAGTGTCCCCGTACATCTTAGAAAGCTTCCTGTCTGCAGCCGGACAGTGGTATCTCAGCATGTCCTCTTCACTATCAGTCCTCATGTCTGCCCCACGCAAATCTTTAGTACTCTCCGATTATTTTCTGTGGAGAGGGCAGGTGGAACTGCAGCGTGTAGTTCTCCAACTCTTAGAGAACCAACAATTTCAGTTCTCTGACAAATATGTATGAAAATAATATGGTGATTTGTGTCAAATAAGGTTAGCATTACGATTCGTAATATTCGTTTTCTAGGCACTGAGCCTGACATACGCACACGCTCCACGGAGTTAGCGCTCTTGTATTGGCATAGAATCCGGCTCGGCTTTTATGCCAGCTGGATACCTGCATTCCTCTGGCATATGGGCAGCAAGGCAACACCATGTTTTACACTGCCTAAACTGTCTTGGTTAGTGTGCCAATTTTACTGATTAATTTCTTACCAAGATCTTGGACGGATGATACACCAAGCTTCTCTTCAAGAACATCAGGAAGCACCACCTAGGATGTGGTGCTATGGATGATAGGGTACAGCATTTGCAAAAACATAATAGCACCTTGGGAAATGTGCCAGTTGATGGCTGAACATCCTATGTCTGGGATTTCCAAAGTTCAGTCATTCCTACTGGACTAACGGCCTTTCAGTGTCTCTCCCTTGAGGATGATGGACATCGGCAAGTCAGAGGCCCCACAATGTGGTCACCGGGCACGGTTCGGAGACTCACTTTCATCGCCAACCAACAACTAACTCCAACTAGAAGGTTCCACTCCCATGCACACACTGCCAGCCAATAAAACAACAGCTCTCATCCCATCATCCAGAAGCTCATTACATCATCAGCTCTTGCGTCATCTTTCTTTTAGGGAGGAAATACATTGCCATCCTCCTTTCAGCAGTCTAAACACATGGTTTTCATGCTGCCTAGATCATAGGCACCATCTTCAGTCCTTATTAATTAGTGTACATGCCCACCCATCTCAGTAGTGAAGGTTGGCCTACACGTGAAATAATTGTTTTAGTTGTTTTGAACACCATATATTCATACTTTGAAGCCAGTATGTTTCAGTTATATTTATTTAGGTATTTAGGTGTTTGCATAGAGCCTGCGTGATACTTAAGGGCTCCTTCTCAGAATTGCTCTTTTACTGTGGCACAAGCACGCTGACAAGGCAAGTGACTCTTATGGTTTCCTGTGTTGTGGGTGCCCTTTTTTTCTATAAATGAATGCAGCATGTATGATACAGACCTGGTCAGAACCTCATTGGTAACTAGTGACTAAGACATCGAAAGATGTCTGATTTTAAATGTATGTCGTACTATTTGTAGAATAATTGCTTTAAAACAGAACCATACTTTGCACGTCGTTCTGAAGAACCAGAAGCTGTCCTTTGTAGCACACATGGAGCTCCCTTTTTACCATGGCAATATAAGCAAGAAAACCTGTGAAGAGCTGTTGTATACAAATGGACAAAATGGAAGTTTCTTACTACGAGACAGTGAGTCTGTTCCAGATGCCCTCTGCCTTTGTGTTCTGTAAGTTATTACGTTTTTTAAAAGTCCTTTTTCATGTAAGTAAATGCTAAAATGTGGTTAAAACATTAAACAGAATCGCAGCTGCTGGAAATATGTTCTATGCAACTTTAGCATTTTATTACATTAATGTAAATAGACACTTCAATAAGGGTACAGGCTTTTAAAGTATTCAATTAATAAATACACTTACGTTCACTTACACATTTAAGAACAGAATTGTGCTATTGTACGTTTACTATAATCATTTCGTCTATAAAAAGTACTTGAGGTCCTTTAGGAGTATGAAAAACATAAAGTGCGCCCATAGATCAGTGTGCAGTGTAATAGCTCTTTATTATTTATAAAAGTATTTACTTTCCTGTGACTGAATATGGGAACATTTTTCATCTCTGCGCCTACGAGTTCTAAAAATATAGGAGTCTTTGAGAATATCCATTCTCCTTCATTTGTTTTTTCATAAGTGTTCCCAGTATATGAACATTTTTTTCAACACTTTGTTTTAACCCCCTAGCTGCTGAGGTTTGCATCCCCACTGCTGGGCCTCCTTTTTGGACTGGATTGACAGGGCTGGTGTGTTTGCCATAACTAGCGAAGGGCTTTGGCGGCTCCTACTTGTTGGGAGCCAGCAGTACATGCTTTGATTGGGAAGAAGTTGTGTGCTTCCACAAAAATTGCTTGACCTCCCTGCAGCTTTGCTCATGTTAAGAGTGAACATGAGCTTGAACTTTCAGGGTCACACACACAGGACATTGTAATGTGATTAAAATGTGTTAGATAACTACGTAATTTACGTTGCTTTTCTCTGCTTATTGCCTAGCTTGACAATTATGTAAGAATCACCCGAAGAGGGGCTTTATCTCCACTCACATGTTGGCATCAAGGAGTACGTTTTGATTGAGCATGAGTTGTGTGCTTCCATAAAAAAAAGTGCTTACCCGCCACACTCTTTTTATAGAACAATTTTTATTAATTTGTCAGTAAAGAACATACAAATACAGAACACATGCCAATGGCACCACATGATGCAGAATACAACTTTGTAAAATAAACAGTCGTTCTTCCAGGGGGGAAGGCTCAAAGGGGATATGGTTCAACAAGGGGAAAGGAGATGTTGAATATATGTCTTCTCTTGTGCTGTTGCACTATTGTGACCTAAAAATGGCATCCGAACACAGGGACCAAGTTGGGGAGCTGGGGAATGGTCAACAAGGGGAGGGAAGGTGAGGGTTATTGAGGGCGCATGGTTGAGTCACCAGTGGTAAATATCAGGAAACAGCCTATTCCGTGGAATAAGAGCAGGATCGTACTGCACCCCCTCCCTAAGTACGGTTCCCCTGCCTTGGGGTGAGCAGTGAGTCGAGCCCACTTTGGTTGGGGAAGTGTGCCCATCACCTGGTATTGTGAAGAGGAGGGAGGGTCTCCTAATCAGTGTCAAGAAGACATGATAGTAACTGGTCCCACACCGGAGCCGCGGGGCAGCAGCGAAGGCTTCGGACCTCCTACCTATGCAGGGCAATCAACTCAGCTTCCACCCAGTGCACCATCACCGCCCTCCAGGCTGTAATACTAGGGGGAGCCACGCTCTCCCATCACAGTGTCACAGCACATTTTGCCAAGGTTCATGCCGGATCTGTGAATCGGGCAGTTGTTTTGAATTTCTTCTGTTACTTGTAGATTCCCAGTGCTCTCACATCACGTGTCTATGAGTGGACGGCCAGTGGTTGAGACTATTGTGGATAGGATTTCATGTCACTGCTGGTGAAGACCAGGGCAATCCCTGACAGAAGGTGCATGTGTCCAGGGCCTTTGGGGAGATGCCATGGAGGCCCTGTGGTGGGAGATAGGCTGTGTGAAAAATATATAAATTGGATCAATTGTAGCCTTGCATTACAGGAGATCCTATTTAGGCGCCCCAAAGCCCTCACCACTCCTTTTCATGCAGAGCCCTATCTAAGTCCTCCTCCCAAGCATCTCGGAGGGATTGTAAATTAAGTTTAGTGTGCGTACCATAGCCTCTGAAAGCAAGGTTACCAGTGCCGTCTGGCTCCCAGAGTGTGGAGGGTGCGTAGAAGAGCAATAGGGGACGACCCACCAGTGCTCTCTCCAGAGGCTACCAAGGAGTCCATATGTTAGAAACTGCCCCGGTGAAAGCCACATTGTTCCACCAGCCCTTAAAAGGAGAGTAGTTGCCCATGTGTCAAAATGTGGCAGAGGGTCTAGAGGTTGGCCTGATCCCAGGTGCAGAGATCCCGTTTTTTGAGAGAGAAGTATTCTCCGGGAAGGCCGAGGAGGGTTATGGAGGGAGCTGGTGGACAGGACTCGTTAGTGAGCCAGTAGGTCTCCGGAGACACCAGAATGCCATGCTCACTTAGCAAAGAAGTGCTCTAGGTGGGCTAGCTCCAGGAACTGAGAGTGGCAGGACTGCTGTCATGTATGGAGCAGGTGCCAACATGCTTGCCATCCTCACAGTTTTGATTATTTTAATTGTCTATTCAGCTGCCTGAGTTTGAAGTTTCAGGGGCACACTTATGACTTTGTACTGCTATTAAATTGTCTTAGATAACGAGTTCATTTATAGTGAGAGTCATTAACCTACTTGGGATGTTAGGTCTGGCTTGACAGTGCAACTGTCACATGATCTTTTAGCCGACACCAATATTATCCTTCAGGCTTTTGATTCCACACAAATACATATCCATACCCAAGCTAGCTATTTGTAACGCTTCACATTACGTATAACATTACTTTCAAGCAAGATCTAGGGGCATTAGCAATGCTTGATTTTATTTCCTTTACTGCAAATGTATACATTTTACTTCATTTAAATGATGTTATACATTCACCATAAATTTCTGCTATGTCACGTTTGTCCCTTTTTAAGGTTATGGTTGTATATTTGCATTGTATAATGCGGTGGTGACAACTGGAACATCTTGTGCTCATTTTCGTTCATGCATGTATTTTTACAGCGAGCTGAGACTGTTATGTATTTTGTTTTGTACAAGTCGTGTCTGTGGATGTCAATTTAGTAATGAAAATGTTTAGAAGAGCTGTAGAGTTTATGTGAATGATGTTTATTGGTGTTCACAACTCAAAAAGCCCAGTTTTAAACTCCGAATCATCAAATTAGCAATCTCAATGCGCACCTAATCTAGCCTTTGTTGTGGCAGGGCTAGATATCGCTCATAGTCTTCGTTTCCCGGCGGGTCCCCTCATCCGTTCATCTTCCCGTGACCGGTAAAATAGCACCATTGAATTGGATAAAACTTGCAATTTAGCTACAGGGAGCGTATGTCTGCTTCACAAATACACCTTATGCCATTAAACACATTATATGGTAATTGCTTTAGTGATCGTGTTTACAAGCGACTGCTTTGATATTTTATATGGCTATCCTACAAAGGTGCGGACATACAGGATATCGCTACTCTTTAAAATCACCGTACAGCTTTCCCTGTTTGATTTTATTGACACCTTCAACTTGCAATCACATTTTTAAGACTTTACTGAAAGTGTTAGAAGTACATTTATTTAACAATGGTGTTCACAAGTCTAAAACTGCTTCTCCGTCATGATTATAGTTTTGCCTATGATAACGCGTCCCGCCCTAGGTAATTTACTTACTCTGGGACTCGTTTTAGGCCAATGAACCTTTTGACCCTGGCTAGAGGCACCTTAAGACAAGATATCTATTCAGCATTTCAATCAATAGATCAATAACCTCATCAATATTCACAATAGCAAACCAATCAAATTAGTTAATGACATTAATAAGAATAGAGACACACCATAGCCTCTCAGCTATGAATAACCACACAGAATTTAATAAGATTTATGATATTTATTCCCTATTTGTTCCACTCTACTAGTAAGTTTATTAGTCTCAATACCAGAAAACACATCAACAATGTCACAATATGGCAACTTGAATAAGACTTCATCAAAGCAAAGATCACGAACATTAGAACAAACCACGACGTCAACATGAATCAACTTTAGCAGAGTACCATTAGCGCATTATTCAACAAAGCAAAGATTCAGTCATTTGTATATTTGTATTCATTTAGTGAACTCCTTAACTAACCTCGAATTAGCATTCGCATGTTGGGCTTCATGCAAAACAATTTAGTAACACAAATTTAGAAAAACATCTAACCATGGATTCTATCAAAAGAGCAGTTGGTACCTAGAAAGAAAGGCAAACAGACAATTACAATTTCATCATTATATAGTTACCCTCCGTAATGGGTCAGCATACAGAGTCAGTCTTCGTCCTCAGGACATCAGTCGATTCGCCATCAGCCACGGTAAGCAGCAAAGTTCAGCAGGACAGGGCAATAAGGAACACTTCCCTCATAAGGAGGAAAAGTAAGTATCAGGCAAGGCAAGGAAGGTGAGGATGATTTGAAGAATCAAACAGCGAAGTCTTTAAGACAGAATGTCATTGTAACAGCACAAATGTCCCTATAATATCTCAGTAAAAGGCATAGAATGGCTCGCAATGGCAAAATGACTAGGTAATGGCTAAAAGGCTGATTTCTCCTTGTGGCATGTCATTATATCAAATCCGGCTAATGAGCTTCTAATTTCTAACTGGGCAATATCTGGTGCACCATTATCTCTGACCAATGATACGTCAATCACCTTACTAGAATTTTCACTTAAGACAGTTATCACGTAGTTTATTGGTTCCTGTAATTGACGTCTTCAATGGGTAGAATGTCAGGTAGGCAAAGTTACACTCGCTGTTTCAGTCAGTAGTTCCATTGTCTTTACCAGTTCAGGCGACCTTGCCCCTGTTGCGAATTACACTGTTGCATTCAGCAAGAATGCCTCCTTGAGACAGTCGAGTCTCATGAGAAAGAATTTACTACGGTTACACACACATCTCTAACTTCTGGAAAAGTACAGTTACATGTCCTTCAGGAAGACAGCACATTGCTCGTTAGAAAAACACATTTAATATGAGACCAGCCAGCTAGGCCCAGACCCTTACTTACAAAGGCCTAGTGATTAATTTAGCAAACCTTAACATATAACTCTTAATTCTAATACAGAATCATACATTAGTAAATTAATAATCCATTATTAGTCAATTTCATTAAAACATCGTATACATTGATGGCCACTCCCCGTGGGCACATTTCAAACGCGTGCATTAATAACACATTAATAAATTTTCTATGCGGCATCATTGTACATTATTTTGCAAGCAATTCATGTTAATTCTTTACAATAAAAGCTACACTCCAACACCTCCAACAAACATAATCTAATTGCTTTATTGCATTTGAAGTAATGACATCAGTATTTCTTTCCTTTATATGCTTTCACATATCTTTAAAAAAAAAAAGCCATGCAGTTTGGTTAAATTCACATTCTTTTAATGTAGCTAGACCGTATCTTTACTATTTTCGTCTAGGTTCTAGAATTATTTTATTTCAATTTTGGTAGTCGAAATGATTATTTTTGAACGTTTGAATACTTAACCATAGCTGTATTTCTGAAGTCGTCATTTATTATGTCGGCAAAAAGTCAGGTTGTATTTGCCAAATATTGTGCACCACTAATTATTGCCTATTCGTTTTTATACTGAAAGTGCATTTTTAGCACTTTGCTGCATCTTTTATCGTTGTACTGTGTGTGAGTATCCTTTGGCTAATGGGGTTACAAAGCACTGACTTTATTACTTATCAGTAAACAGCAATCTTGCTCTTATTAGGTTTGGTCTCATCTGCAGGCTTCTTTCTTTGTACTTCAACAATCGTTTACTAAACTATCTTCTCAGTAGGAGACTAATTGAACTATAAAGAGATAGCTAAGCACATAAATAATTTAAATGGCCTGATGCAGCATTTGAAAGAACATGGTAATTTAGTTGGGTTTTCTATAGTACATACACGTTCCTTTTATTTAGCATGACATGGCCACTTTTTGATGTGTTTTTCTTTGGTCTTATTGCCATAGGTCTTTAAAACAGTTCCCATATATTAATTTGAGTTACTGGGCTTCCCCAGCTCAAAAAATTGCATGTAAAACAATTTATTTCAAAACTTGAAAAATCATAACTAAAACACCTTATATGTACATATACATTTTTTCCCTTTCAGCTACATAAACAAATTGACTAATCACATTCTTAAGGCAGACCTATTTGCTTTGCCAATGCTTGTTTGATATTTGGGGCCGTATGTTCTTAACCCTTCATAACTTTTTTCCACAAAAAGTATCTAGGCCAAACCTATGGCCTTTTTTCCACGCTCTGAGGCTTCTAAAGCTAGTCAGGGTAGCACAAATATTGCAAAACATGTTTTTTGAAGAATAGCGTTGTGTAATAAAGTGTATTTTTTTCTAATAATTGACATTAACAACCTGTTTGATATGCTAACAAGTATCATCATTCTGGCTTTCAGGAACAAGCAAGGTTGTAAAAGAAAACCTTTTTTTCCACAGTATTTTCTACGTGGTAGTGCATTTTTCCAATTTTTGTGTTTTCTACCTATTTGATGTTTGTGGTGGAAGCATTGCGAAACAAATGTATGTCGGAACAACGCATGCTGGAACCACGCATGCCTGAACAACGCGGTTGTAACAACGACTGCGTTGTTACCAATAATGCCTTTACCACGAATGCCTTAGCAACGATTTTTCGTTGTAAAGGCATTCCTGGTAAAGGCATTAGTGAACGGCATGCATGGCTCCAGCATGCGACCCCCCACTGGCCCCCCAGCCCTGCCCCTAAAACTTACCATGACCCCACACTGCTAAAACCTAAAACCACCCCAACCCCTGCCCCTAAAACTACCCCAACCCCCACCCTGCCCCTAAAATTACCGCAATCCCCACCCTGCTCCTAAAACCTAAAATCACCCCTACTCCCATCCCGCCCCTAAATTACTGCAATTCCCCACCCGCCCCTAAAACCAACCCAACCCCCCACCCCCCCTAAAACCTAAACTACCTCAACCCCCACCCCGCCCCTAAAACCACCCCAACCCCCACCTGTCCCTAAAACCTAAACTACCCCAACCTCCCACCCCCACCCCTAAAACCAAAAACCACCCACACCCGCCCCTAAAACCAACCCAACCCCCACCTGTCCCTAAAACCTAAACTACCCCAACCTCCCACCCCCACCCCTAAAACCGAAAACCACCCACACCCGCCCCTAAAATTACCCCGACCCCCACCCCTAAAACCTAAAAGCATCCTAACCCCCACCCCACCCCTAAAGTTACCGTGATCCCCCACCCCACCCCTAAAACCACCCCAACCCCCACCCCACCTCTAAAATTACCGTGACCCCCACCCCTAAAACCTAAACTACCCCAACCCCCACCCCAAAAAAGTAAAAATACCACGGATGCCCCACCCCGCCCCTAAAACTAAAACCCCCCAAACCCCCACCCCCCCTAAAATTACTGCAACACCCCACCCCACACCGCACCTAAAACCTAAACTACCCCAACCCCACCCCAAAAAGTAAAAAATACCCCAACTCCCACCCCTGCCCCTAAAACTAAAAATACCCTGCCCCGCCCCTAAAACTAAAAATGCCTGATCCCCCTCCCCACCCCTAAACCTAAACCACCCCGACCCCCACCCCCAAAAACTAAAAATACCCTGACCACCCACCCCTGCCCCTGAAACTAAAAATTCCCCGACCCCCCTCCCCAATCCTAAACCACCCGACCCCCCACGCCCTAAAACAAAAAATACCAGAGCCCCCCACCCTGCCCCTAAAACTAAAAATACCCCAACCCCCGATCACTCTCCCTTCCCTAAAACAGCCCCAGTCCCAGCCCCACTTACCTGATCACATCCTCCTCCTCAGCCGACTCCCTTCTTCTTTGCCTTAACCACACATGTGCATAGTTCAGCATATACATGGTTAAGGCACCAAACAAGGAAGTTGTGGTTAACAAAAGCGTTGTTCCGCTTTCATTGTCCACTACTTCGTTTTTCGGGAGTCATGAATCAGGCTCCTTCCCGTGCGAAACACATGGGTGAACCCAAAAAACTATACATTTCTGAAAACTAGATTAAATTCTGAATTCAGCAGGTTGCTCATCGCATAGTTTTCCCACAAAAACTAATCTTTGAAATATAAAAATAATAAAAGTAAATTGGAAAAAATATAAATGGGTGACAACATTTTCATCTGTAATTTTATGTCCTGATGGTTGATTTACAAAATTAATGTTCAACATGATTCCCAGAGCCAACAACTGAGCTACAGCTTGTAATTAATTTCCACTGTGTATGTTTAAGTTCAGATGGCAAAATCTAATGAAAGAAAATTGTTATGAATTAAACCTATGCATTTTATAAATATGCCCAGATATTGAGTTTAGGAATAGTGATTATTGTACCACTCTGCATTCCAGTCTACCAATACTGTCTTCTGATTAAGATGGAAGTTTCCAAAAATGTGTTCTTTCTTGCACACTGACTTACATTTGGAAGCCAAAAATGGAGAGAATTTCAATTGATAATACCAAATGTAAAAGTATTCTGTGTTTCCATATTTTTCTGGATAAAAACAGTAGCCTGCTTGGGTGGATGGGTATATACTGCCTGAGAGATGACAAGCCCCAAAACGCAATGTGGAGACTTGAAATTTTCACCATGAAAAATGCCCCATTTTGTCAATGTGGGTAACCGTGGAATTTGTGCTAATACTCAGTCGTCTCCCAGGGAAACCTACCAAACACAGCCATTTCTAAAAAATAAACATCCAAGGAAGTCCAAGGTGGTGTGGCTTGTGGGGATCCCACTACCTTTTCTTACCCAGATTGCCCTGCCAACTTCAAACCTTGGCTAAAATCACAGATTTTACACCCCACACCTTTTGAAAAAATGATAATGTTGATCGTTGATGTCCAGTAGGCATTTTTTGGGAGGAGGGTAACCTCCCAATCACCTCCCTAAGAGGGGCAGATAGACTATTCTTTTTTTTTGTTGCGGTGAACACTAGCAATGACCGTGGCATCCCAAAGGCTTCCCTGGTTTCTAGTGAAGGGGTCTTTGCTTGGGGAGCATGATTCTGATGCAATTCCCAAGCAAGGATCCACTTGGGAAAGGTACCACTGGGCCCAAGAAAATTGTCCACTTTACAGAAGTAGCTCTCCCATAAGGATAGGTGCTCTGGGTGCAAGCACCAATAAAGGTGACCGCAGGTCACACCTATATGTGCAATCTGCATTCAGTATTGTTTACTGTGATTGGCAGCATCTGCATGTAACAGTAAACACAAACAAACAAACTTGGGCCACAAGTAAAGCTTTCACCTCACATCCTGATTTTGTTTTTTAAAAAGAAAATCTTTCTGGTGCTTGCAACAGAAGGATTTTCTAGTGCGCTTCGGTGGTGGAACTGTTCCCATTCACCACACTTAAAACATATTGTGGTGGATGTGTACTGTTCATCCACCACAGTCAGGTTGTTAAAATACTTGCCCTTTTTGTTCTAGCACGCATGTTTGGAAGAGGCCATGGTGTTAAGAAATTCATTATTTATTGTCTAGTGTAATAAACAGTCTGACTGTTTGATGGTCTAAACAGGATACATGTCGGAAAAGTGGTTGCATGTAAACTTACAACAAAGTACTTGAAATATTTTCAAACTAGGGGCATTTTAATTGTTTAACAACTGGAGAAAGACCAATATTTAAAGATTATGAGTAGGCAGACATATTTACAGTCCACATTTGCCAACATCTGAGAACACTTTGAAGGTAAATTTGTAGAAAGCAAATCTGGGCAATTTATCCAAGCAAGTTGGAGCAATTTCTAATCAGCAAAGTGCTAAAATAGCATCAACTTTATCTTAAGAATTGGAGTCTGCTCCCTAAATCAGGGGTATTGGCATGTATCCTCGTCAGTACTGGACGGTGAAGCGCAAATAGTACCAAAATATAATTTAAGGTGTTGCAAAGAGCAATTCGGCAGATCAAAGTATACAGAAAAAGCAATAGTGAGAATGGGAGCCTATTTTTTTGTCTCACAAGCTAGTAGAATTATTTTGATACATGGTAGAACTCAAACTCAGGGCCTCATTTCGAGTTTGGTGGTCGGGCTGTTATGGTGGCAGTCTTTCGAACAGTGCCAGGCCAACCATCTCAAGACTCCCGGATTATGAGTTCCCCATGGGGCTGGCATGACTGATGGGGGAAACAAGGGGCAGTATAATGGAGCTGCTGCCGGCCATGCATCACTACCTGTTGGCACAACAGGCGAACTGCATCCATACACCATGTCATGCACGGGACACAGTGCGCCCTTGAACCCCAAATTTTTGGGGGGCCACGTGGACCCCGCCTCACCCTCCATGAGGCCATACCGCCTGGTGCGCCCCAAAATAGGCCCCTTACCTGCCTGACCACCATACTTTCCATGGCGGTCAGATTGCCATGGAAAGCTTGGTGGTCCAGCAGGTCGTAATGGCCCTGGTGGTTCAAATGCAAGATCTTCAACATTGGCCTCATCGGTCAGGACTGCCACCATTCCCGCCACACTGACTATTGCGCTGCTGGTGGTTCACTGGCGGTCAGACTGCCAAACTCGTAATCCGGCAGTCTGATTGCCAAGGTTGTGTCCGTCAGACCATCACCGCTACTATGGCGGTCCACGGACAGCCAAACTCATATTGAGGGCCCGTCTCCTGTGTTATGTCTATTTTTTCTGTGATCCAGCCTTGCAGAAAAGTGTTTTGCTGTATGATTAAATAACCCTGTTAGCCCAAGAACATTACTTATTTTAAAATATTGTGATGACTTATTACTATAGTTATTTATCTGCATACAAGCAGACAAATATTTCTAAATGTGTTTTGTCATTTGCTTACATTTTACTCACAATAAAAATGTTTTGAAGCTAGTACACCTTCAAATAGTTCTCTTTCCCTTTAAATATCTATATTTATAGTAAAAAACAAGACTTGCAAAAACTGTTTGCTTAAGGTGAAAACGTTTTCAGAAATCCCTGGGTAGGCAGGGGTTCCTGCGCCCAGACTGAGTGACACAGAACCATTTGCCATCGGTGCCCCTGAGCTTAACCTTACTGTTCCAAAGCTGGTTTAGGACATAACTGTCAATATAATGGAGATAAGTAGTCTAAGTTTTATTCAGGGAGGTGGAGTGGGGGTACAGACAGAAAACACAATAAACAGCAAATGATCTGTTGGACCTGGCCCTTTCTCCAGGGCCACCCCAGATTTTTACCTTCCCTTGATGAATCCATTTTAATTGGCCTTTATGACTCTGCATACATTACTCCTGCTAACCGTCATTACGGTGCCTCCTTTTTAAACATGGTACAATGGATATAAACCTGACAGCTGCTTTTAATTTACTCATAAGTCCCTAGTAAATGGTACTACATGTACGAAGGCCAGTAAATTGAATGGCACTTCCGGACAGCAGCACTCCTTGTGCCACACATTGAAGTAATACTGCAGAACAAGTCCCAGGCTTGCCACTGGAGCCTGTAGTGCAGCTTTAAACTGCAATATCGACCTAGCAAAGACAAAATTGCCAGGCCCTTCCTTTTTAATACTTACAAGTCACCTATAAGGTACGCCTTAAAGGTTCATAAGGCCGGGTGCATGGTGTAGCGTCATCCCCAACTTGGTTCCCTGCAAAGACTGGGCCACACACAACCAATTTTAAATCACACGTCTTTATTCCTCTGCGTATACCTGTGAACTCCAACATTCTAAACCAAGCTTTCAGTACATTCTATTCTTGCAATTATGTCACACTGATACAGAGTCCGCTGGGAGCCTGAAAGGTTCCTTTCTAAAGCATAGAAGACACTACATCTCCCCTGTTAAATGAATAATTAAATTTTTTATAAAATAATTATCTATCTATCTATCTATCTATCTATCTATCTATCTATCTATCTATCTATCTATCTATCTATCTCTCTCTCTCTGTATATATACAAAAAAAAGTTGTCCCCGGACAAACGCTCACTCCCAACAGGTTGCAGTTTGCATTTTATTTCGGAAAGCAGCAAAACCAGTCACCTTCAAAGAATTCTTTACATTTCCCAGGCATTATGCGTTTCAGACATCTGGTCCTTGATCACAGGCCACACACTTGGATTGAGCAAATAATTTTAGGCCCCTGATTCCTTGATTAAATACTCTGATGAGTTGCACATTGCACTTTGTTAAAGGTAGTCCTGCACATTTATATTGTATCTTTAGTAGATATACATTTTTGCCTTAGTAGGTTGCTCTTGCCAAACACACATTAAAATACATTTTGAAAACCTTAGTAGGCGGATTCAAAGCACACTTACGGAGTTTTGCTGAAATTGTTTCATACTGTTTCTCTTGTGTATGACGATCTAGCTAGTATATATATATCTATACAATTTACTTAGTGGGGGTCGGCACTAGGTAGTTATAGTTAGGACCTAGTTTCTAGAGAAAAAGTGTTTTTTGTTTTGCTAATAACTTTGGTGCCATTTGATGAATATTCTCGAACATTTCCAAGAGAATATGTCACTCATTTCAGCGTCTGTCTGGAAAGTTTTGGGGTGCTGAGAAAAAGGGAGGGTCCCAAAATGCTTTTTCGCCATTCTCTTTTCATAGGGATTTTAAACAGCTATAGAGATGGAACCACTGGACAGAATTACATCAAATTTGGCAGAAAGGTAGCTCTTGGTCCAGAAAGCAACCTTTTCGTTATTTGGTGTAAATCTGTTCAAACGTTTTTGAGAAATTAAAGAAAATCCAAATTTGTATACATAAGGATGCGAAAGGTTCGCAAACCCTCCGCGAACCCTCACGATCTTGTGCTGAGATCTGATTTGGCTTCCAACACTTCAACAAGGATGTGTTGGCAGCCATGTTGAGACGCAGCTTCAGTAAAAAGATAAGAAAAGGGGCCAGGATAGAATCACCCTGACCCCTTAGCTCTGGTACTGGGTTCCCAGAGGCACACCCCCAGTGCTAAAAAGCTTTTTTTTAAAAGAATTTGTTCAGAGTCACAGCAGATCCACTGAGCCACCGAAAAAAAAACCCCCAAAAAACGTATTTGTTTTTTAATAAGCCTCCGGGTGGGCCAGATCCTGGGGGCATTGTTATATTAGTGCTGGGGGCCGCCTGGTCCCCTGCTGCCCTGGGGCCCTCCACCTCCCTGGAGGGCTTAGAACAAATTCAATTTGGGGAGTGCCTGGCCGCCCTGCAGCCCCAGAATCACCACCTCCCCAGGGCTTAGAACAAAATGATGCAGGGGACTGTCACCTCCCCGAGGCTGTACTAAAAGAGTGAAGCGGGTCAGTTTCAGACCCCCACAGCCCTGGGGACCACCACCTTTCCAGGGCTATGCATATTGGAGGGGGGCAGTGCGGCTGCCCTCGTAGAGCCACTAATGGCACTGGGGACTGCCACCCCCTGGGCCGACTCCTGGATTTCCCAGGGTGCCCCCCCCGGGACATAGCTGTTTGCTTTTGCTTGGAGGGAGCTGACAGCTCCCATCAAGCAAAAGCAAACAAAGTCCAGTTTCTGCAAGAGAGAGCTGTCAAACAGCTCTCCCTTGCCAAAAGTGGAGTTTTCATCTGTATTCAGTGCACACAAATATGCGTGGAGGTAAGACAGATTACAATATTGTTCCCATAAGCAGGGAGCTGCTATTAAAAGCAGCTTCCTGCTTGTGGGAGCAATGCCGGCTCCCATAAGATGTGGGGAGCCAGTAGGACCGTGGAAGCCTTGAGGCGCCCCATGCTGTCCTTCCACTCTTTCTCTCTCTTTCATCCCATAATGGGATGGAAGAGAGAGAGTGAGTCATTGCAATGATCTCTCCTGGCAATGACTTTAAAAAATGGCAGTAAGGAGTCACCTATGGCTTAATGGTTAAGGTCATAAACCCTCACACTGAAAGTTGAAGGTTCTATTCCAGGTATGTCTGTGGTCATTTTCCCTGCTACAATTTATTTTCTGCTTTGAAAGTTTAAGGTTAGTAATAAAAGGTGATCTCACTCTTTTTAATTGAAAAATAAATTTTTCTTTTCAATTTGGCCAGAAATATCTCATTCTAAGCATAGCATTCAACAAAGCCTGAAAAACTCTCTTGCTCTCTCTCTCTCTCCCTCTCTCTTTCTCTCTCTCTCCCTCTTTCAATCTCTTTCTCCCTCTCACACACCCACTCAGACCCTTACACACCCACTCACAGACCCAGTCAGACCCTCACGCACCCAATCACAGACTCATTCAGACTCGTAACTCATAACTTGTGCCCTCACCATGCACTGCTAATTACCCCAAACTACTCCAAAATATTAAAGAAAAAACTGTGCATGGCGAGGATACGAGTTATAGTTACCTTAGGGCACAAGTTATAGTTACTTGAGATAACTAACTCTAACTGGTGAGTTTCTATGGTTTGGTACGTTTAAAATGTTAGCCTAACTATAACCTCCCTGCAACCTTTTGTTTATTTAAGGGAATATATATATATATATGTATATATATATATATATTGCCCACTAGGTAGTTACAGTTAGGACCTAGTTTCTATAGAAAAGCATTTTTTGTACTAACATTGGCTCAGTTTGATGAATCTTTACATAATTTTCAAAGAAAATATTACCCTCACTTCAGCTGTTGTCTGAAAAGTTTTGGGGTGATCTGTCAAGCAGTGGCCGAGAAAAAGAGGGGCCCAAAACACTTTTTCCCCATGGATTTTTCCATAGGGATTTTGAACAAGAATAGCGGATAAACCACTAGACGGATTTACACCAAATTTGGCAGAAAGCTAGGTCCTGGTACAGAAAGCAACCTTTTTGTGATTGGTGTGAATCTGTTCAGTGGTTTTCTAGTTATGAAGTGGAAAACGAATTTGTGAAAATAGGGCTGCAGATCTGTTGCGACTCCAGTGCAGAGCGTCGCAGCTCCTCACAACAGAAGCACTACTGTGAATGGTTGGGCGCAACCTGTGCAGAAAGTTGCGGCTGCCATTTTATGAATGGGGACACAGTCCTGGGAGATGAAAATAGAGGCTGAAAAGAATAGAAGGGGTCAGGGTAGAGGTACTCTAATCCCATTGGGGCTTTTAATAGGTGTCTGATGGACCCCTTATTAGTTTGCCAAAAGTGAAAAACATTGTTATGGCCACACGCAGAGTTGCGACTCTGTTGCAGCGCTCAACACAGCCCCCCATGTAACATCACAATGGAGTTGCAAACCCTGCAGATACATAAAAAAAAAAAGTATATTTACACACTCACTCACACATTCATACATGCACTCTCAAACCCACTGAGACACTGACACACCCACTTACAGGCCCACACAGACACTTGTACTCCCACTCAAAAACCCACTCACACACACACTTACAGACCCAATCACATGCTCATGCGCTCACTCACAAACCCACTCAGACATTCACACTCAAAGACCCACTTGGACACTCACACACCCACTCACAGACCCACTCATGCACTCACTCACAGACCCACTCAGACAGTCACAAACCCACTCACAGACCCACTGACAGAGCCACTCACACTTATGTACCTGCTCACAGACCTACTGAGACACTCATGCACCCATTAGTGGCATGGGGCTAGGTGGTTATAGGGGTTGGCCACATGGTGGTTGGATTAACATTAAGGGGGTCATTCTGAACCGCCAGAAGACCGTACCGCGGTCAAAAGACCGCGGCGGTCATTCTGACTTTCCCGCTGGGCTGGCGGGCGACCGCCAAAAGGCCGCCCGACATGCGGGAAAGCACCAGCAACGATGAAGCCGGCTCCGAATGGAGCCGGCGGAGTTGCTGGTGTGCGACGGGTGCAGTTGCACCCGTCGCGATTTTCAGTGTCTGCCAAGCAGACACTGAAAATCTTAATGGGGCCCTGTTAGGGGGCCCCACGACACCCGTTCCCGCCATCCTGTTTCTGGCGGTGAAAACCGGCAGAAACAGGATGGCGGGAAGGGGGTCGGAATAGCAGCGCTGCCGTGGAGGATTCCCTGGGGCAGCGGGAAACCACCGGTTTCCTTTTTCTGACCGCAGCTTTACCGCCGCGGTCAGAATGGCCCCAAAAGCACCGCCAGCCTGTTGGCGGTGCTTCCGCGGTCGTTGGACCTGGCGGTCCATGACCGCCAGGGTCAGAATGACCCCCTAAGTCATTAAAATTACTTTAAGTTAAGAGAAACATAGAAGTTCAATGAAAAAACCCAAAGGTTACAAGGACGTTATAGTTAGGAAAAAGAATTGCAAAGACTTAGAAATTAACTTAAAAAAACTTAAGGTTACAGGGACGTCATAGTTAGGCTCACATTTTAAGTGTACAAAACCATAGAAATTCAGCAGTTATGGTTCTCTCAAGAAACTATAACTCATGCCCTAAGGTACCTATAACCTGCACCCCCACCATGCACAGTTTTCTCTTCAATAATTTGACTGCTAATGTTAGAATGATATTTTTAATAATGTTATAAAAGATGTAATGAATGGTGTAATATATAGGGTAATCAGCAGTGCGTGGTGAGGGCGCAAGTTATAGTTACTTGAGATAACCATAACTATAAATGCTGAATTTCTATGGTTTTGTACATTTAAAATGTGAGCTTAACTATAATGTCCCTGTAAGTTTTGTTTTTTTCATATCCCGATCTGGTTATTTGAAGCTGTAAACTGTCATCCTCAGTGTGAGAGATTGATAAAGATGGTAAGGAATCAATATCATGGAGTTTTCAGACAGTCTTTCTTTCATCATTTCGAATTGAAGACCGATGAAACACAGGACTAAATTGAGAAGAGTCTCTGGTAATAGACCTCCCTTGGTGCTGTGTAGTCCCCATGTGTCCTTTGGTAGACACCACTTGGAAAGATTCAGCATCATAAGGAGCATCAGATTTTCTTTTGCGCAACTGTTGAGCGATCACCAATTCTCCTTTTCTGAACGATATGTCTTTTGCAGGTCATCTCTTGTCTACATAAGCTTTAATTTTCTACTTGTTAACCAGGTCCCTGGTGCAAATCATGTTTTCATTTTTATTTCTTTTGGTGGCCTATTGAGGTAACTTGACTGTCATTGCTCTCCTGAACAACAAAGTCACAGGACTTTCACCTGTAGTGAAATGGGGTGCTGAAGATAAACTCATAGAGTAGAATTCAAATCTGTTTTCAAATTGAGATTCTCAAGAGTTGCATGCTGAACTGCTTTCTTTAGTGTACTTATAAAACACTCAACAAATCCATTAGCCTGTGGCCATAAAGGTGTGATCTTTTAATGCTTTATTTTCAAATACTCTAGAAATTATTTAAATTCTTTACTGTTGAAGAGTGGACAGTAGTCAGATTTTACAATGGCTGGTATGCCCATATCGCAAAGATGTCATCAAGTTTTTCGATTATTCATTCATGAGTCATGAATGAGAGATCTTCAACCAACATTAAGTGATGTCCATTATCAAGTGGACCAAACCATTTGATGGCTATTCTCTCCCTTGCATGTTGAGGGAGTTCTGACATGTCATGAGTATGTTGAGTAACCTTGTTGACAGGTAGTTGCGTATGTGGCAGGGATTGAGTTTCTTTTCAACTCTTTCATTTAAGTATGGAAAATAAACCCGGTCTCGTACAGCTCTATTTGTGGCAACAATACCACAATGTCATTTGTGAGCCCCTTGTAATGGCATTAAGTATGTTTGACCACTGACTTTGTGTTTCACCACTGTGCATATTAATTGTTCAATGTTCACCAGTAGCACATTACATTTTGTATTTGGTTTAGCTGCCTATTAACGTGGCATTAGATATTACATTCTGTACTCGGTTTAGCTGCCTAATGGCTTTAGCGTGGCACTAGACAGTATATTCTGTATTCAGTTTAGCTGCCTATTGGCTTTAACGTGGCATTAGACATTTTGTATTCAGTTTAGCTGCCTATTGGTTTTATCAAGGCGTTAGACATTGCAGTTGAGACATTGTAGATGAGCTGCGTTTTTTCACATGGTAAACCAAGCTTGTGTTTTTCGTAGAATCTTCCACCGAACACTAGCATGATAAGGAAGCGCATATTTTGTGTTTTTCTCTAGTGCAGCCTTGGGAAAGACAGCCTTGAAAACTTGGCCAACTTTCAAGGCTTGTTTTCTTCCAACTCTGACCTACAGTAGCCCGCATGTTTTGATTATTAGAGGGAAGGGCCTTTTAGTAGGCTTTTTCATTATTCAATCTATAAAAGGTGTCCCTGGGTAGCAGCAAGGGGAATTTTCCGAGACTTCAGTCAGGAGCGGACGTCAGCTGCCTGACCTGTCCTGTAAGGGTGGAAAATCTCTTTCTCGCAGTTGAACAGGAGTCATCAACTTGCAGGCATGAGAAAGATGACGAGCAATGATAGGCCCTACAGTGATGAATTTTGACTTTTATTCTTTGCTTTGAAGTTATGCTATAATATAATCACATATATTTGCTGTGTTCATTGCAAATGAGAATCACCTTGATATATTTTCCTTTCATTGCTGTGACTATTTTTAAACATGTGCCTCCAACCTACTAATCTCCTCTCTCAGGAACCTTGTGGTGAAGTAATAATAAATGTCTTCTTTAAACTAAGAAGTGCATTCCAGAGATTGTTTTCAGCTCGGTCATTAGTGAAAGCAAAACACCACTTCAATAATGTTTTGTCTGAGACTCTCCAGAATCAGGATCCTCGCAATATAACTCCTTCCTGAGTTTCAGACAATTCATCTTTGACACGTTTATTTATTTTTTGGAATATGTTTTTTGGAATACGTTTCTCGTTTTATACATGACAGCATAAGTATTGAAAGTAACTCAACAAACCCAATTCCTTCACCACCACAATATCACAAATCAAGCGCATTACATTTACATAACTGAATTCACATATAATCCCCAACTTCCTATACCTCAATTCCCCTACCCCAGCACCTTGGCTCATGTGCATGCAAATCCTTTGTGTTGGCACACGCACCCCCCCAGCAGATACCAGTGGTGAGTGTATCTGACTCAGTTAGGCTCCCCATCAGTTCCCATTCCCCAGATGTCCCAGATTTTCCCACGTTTCTTCAGGCAGCCTAGTTCCTTATAGACCTCTTGTTCTATCAACGTACAGTGTTCCATTTCCACCTCCCAGTCTTGTATTTGTGGGGAAGTCTTGGTGTCCCACCTCTGAGCAGTATCACGCTTTGCCCCCATACATCCCAGGTTCACTAAAATCTTCTGATAGTGGGAAAGATAGTTTGGGCTCCATATGCCCATGAGTTCTAGCGAGGATGCAACTTCAGTGATTGCCCTGTTGCCTCCTCTTGGGATTATCTCACTGCCTCCCAGAATTCCTGTGGAGGGGGTCAACTCCACAGTGTGTGGAAGAACGTGCCCTCCAGTCCGCAGCCTCGAAGGCAATATACATCATTTACTCTGACCATCTTATAAAGTATCTTGGACGTATAGTAAGCCCTATGTAATATTTTAATCTGTATAAGTCGAAAGTTAGCCTTCCTTAGACCTCTGCCGGGCAGGGCAGAGCCTTCTGCCACTCCTCCTTGTCAAGATCACAGAGATCCTGCTCCCATCTACCTGACAATTTTAGCAGAGGGGGTTGGGTATTGCACATGATGGTATTATATGTCAGTGAGCTCAGTTTCTTATCTGTCCATCCATCAAGTAGTCTCTCTTCCTGTGGGACATCCTCTTGTGTTCCCTATTCTAGTGACAAGCATTGTCGGGAGGGGGTGGCTCAGTTGCCCAAATCTAAACTACTGTGACTCTGGAATGCTATATTATTTTCTCAAGAAAGCAAAGGGTACCAGACAATTTGCGCCCCACACATCCACCAGCATGGAAAGGCTGATGTCCTATCCTCAAAAACTCTGTGAGGCTACTACAGGAAATGGTTGGGCACCTCTCATAATGGTGTTTTTGGGGTCAGTCTATCTTTCCATCCCATTTCTCTGGTCAATATCATCCAGACTTCCACTACCGTCACAGTGGCCAGACATGCCCAGGGTAGCAATGTAAATCTATTAGTCTCCACTATCAGTGGTAGTGCTGGTGTTTCCTTCATCCCCCAGTCTTATGTCAGGAACAATATGGACTTGTCCCAAATAATAGTGATGCCGGAGTTGCTCCCCAAAATAGGGAAAATGTCTTTCAGATGGGCCAGCATCAGGACAATGCTGGACAGGTATAACAGGATATCGTCAGCGTGTAATGAAATGTGTTTGTCCCATCCACTGCCCCCTAGCCAGCCCCAGATCTGTGCATCTATCCATAGCCAGAGCAAACAGCATTTGCGAGAGAGAGCATCCCTGTTGGGTCCCCCTCTGGATGCTGAACGTCCGAGAGGTGTGGCCGTTTACTTTCACTCTAGCTGTTGGCCTATTGCAGAGCAGTTTGATCTATCTGAGAAAGTTTGGTTCAAATTCAATTTTGGCTAGTATCCCAAAGAGGTATGGCCGTGCCACAGAGTCAAAGGCTTTTTTGCATCAAGCAAGGCGATCACCCGTCCTGCAGGCGAGGCCTTTGTCACTGTCAGACTATTGTAGAGCCATCTGAGATTCAGCCTGATCAAACAACCAGTCATGAATCCATTTTGGTCTGGATGTACCCAATCAGACACCACCTCCCTCAGTCTGTTTGCAAGAACTTTAGCATGGACCTTAATATCTGTGTTCAACAATAAAAACGGACGTACGAAGCACAGTTGTCCCGGGGCTTGCCAGCCTTAGGTATAAGCACGACAGTCGCCAGCTGCATATCCTCTGACAGTCTACATTCCTTCAACGCTGCCTTGAAGGCCCCTTATAATGGTGTTGCCGTCTATCTGAAGACAGTTCAACCTGGAACACCTACGTGCCCGGTGCCTTGCCCGATTGCATCTCACCCATCGCTAAGACCACCTCCTCAACTGAAATATTGGTCTCCAGGTTTTTTGTGTGTTGTGGCCAGGCTCATCGAATGAGCCAATCATCTATAAAATCAAGTATCTTCTCCTCTTGGGTGTGTGTCTGTATATCAAAGAATGTCTCTAAGTATGTGGCAAATTCTTCGGCTGTACCCCGACTGTCAGTCACCACTCTGCCAGTTTTTACCTTCAGGTTCCTGACTGCCATAGCCTTCCTTTCTTTAATTCCTATCCACGCCAACAATTTGTCCATCTTGTTTACAACTTCGCAAACCTTTTTCTGTTTCGTCAGTTACATGCTTTTGACCTCATGATTGGCAATGGACTGAAACTCAGCACGCTTTATGTGTGATTAGGGGAAATCTCATTATCCCGCTCTAGTTGTATGCGTTCCCCTTCCATTGCAACTAATCTGTTGTGTCTTTCTCTTCTGTTCGCAAGTTGACTGGCCATAACGACCCCATTCAAGTGTTGTCTTGTATGCTTCCCAGAGTTTCACAGGGATCTGTACAGTGTCTTTGTTTTTATCAAAGTGTAGCTTAGTGGCTTTGTCTGATCTCTTAAGTTCCTGGGCATTCAAGAGTCTCCATGCCTCCTTCCTTCATTCCTCCTTGGCTTCCTCATTTTAATGGCGAGTGGTCACTGATCCCTTGTGCCAGGTGTTCTGCCTCACTGAACCTCGGGAGAAAGAGGCCTGGTGTGAAAAAGTAATCAAATCATAAGTGCATGTCATGCACCCCTGAATAAAATGAGTATCCGCTTCTCATTACTGTGGAGAGATCGCCAGATATCACACATCCCAAGTGCCTGCACCAAGCTCTCTAATTTCCCCATGGTTGCTTCTCCTTCCATTTTAATGCTTCGTCTATCTAGTTCCATGTCTAGTGCAAGATTCAATTCCCCACCTATCACTATTAACGCCAGAGGGACTTCCATCAGTACGGTTCCCACTTTCTGGAGCATTACCATTTGGAGTTCCAGTGGGGCATATACATTAATTAACAACACGATTTTACCATTGTACTCCCCCAGTATCATCAAATAGCAGCCCTATGCATCTGTCCATGTATGCAAAATATGAAACAGCAGTTTCTTTCTGAGGAAAGTCAACACATTCCTTGACCCAGACGTTATTTAGCACAACCTGCAACTTGATATTTGCCCCATCCCATGCTGCAATGTTGCCCATCGAGGAGATGCATTTCCTGTAGAAGCAGAACATCAGGTTTGTGTCTGCTAAGAGCCTTGAGGCCTAGACTCCTCTTCATTTTGATGCCTAGGCCATTGACATTCCATTTCAACAGCATTAGTGACTGGGTGTTGGTCATGGTGGGCGAGTATGCTCTTCTCCATGAGTGGGCCTATCCCTTATGAGTGTGTAGCCCATGGGTCTCCCATTGTGATGTTTCAAAGTGTTGTGATCTACTCCTAAAACTACCCCCTCCCTACTTTACCATGTGGTGATTCTAAAACTGACCACTCCCCCCAAACGAACTGAGCATGTGAATCCCAAACCATAACAGTTTCAAACTTTTTGGTGTTTCTATCACTGGGGCATAACCAGAGGCCACCCATGCACAACAGTCACTTAGATCGCATCTGTTTGCAAACAGCCTCGATCTGTTCGATAAGTTCCACTGCCACTCGACATCTGCAGGCCCCACGCATGGCACTGTCTTACCACCACTCACTGTCATTCAGGACTCTCCTACACCAAGTGTTCAGACATCATAGGCATGACGACTGCCAGTTGAATCTCTTCAGTTTCATGTTCTGTCTCGATCCGCTCCAAGCTGCTACCCTCTTCCTCAGACACAAGGGAATGTCCATCTGTTACTGCTAAGGATGTCACTACGTTATTTGAGATCCTGCATTGTCTTTTCTTGTTCTGCCTTAACCTTGTCTTTCATCGGGAAGGAAGCAGCTTTTTTATTACGGAGACATTTCTCAGGTGCCAAGCGCCAACCATCATCCCTCTGTTCTTCCTATGGCGGACCCGATCGGAGACCCTGCTTGCTGACATCATGAAGTGAGTTTTGCCTCCATACACTATCCTTAGCTTTGCCAGGAATAGGAGCGCATATTCAAGATCTAGCTTGCACATCACCTTCTTTACTGGGACGTTTGCCTCCCATTGCCTTTGGACTAAGTTGGTGTAGTCTGGGTACATGTTCATCGCCTGCCCATCTATTATCCAGGGCCCATGTTTCCAAGTCGTTTGTAGGATAACATCTTGACCTCTAAAGTTAATCAGTGTTGCTATGATCGAGCGCAGGGAGGGGCAGTGGCGGTGGGTGCACTGGATTCTGTTCAATCGTTCCACACAGAAGAAGTGAGAGGAGTTTCCTAGCAAAACTGTTTCTTCTAGCCACTCTTCCACAAACAGCTCCATGTTCAGGCCCTCAGCACTTTTGGGTACTGCAACAAGCCCGACATTGTGGCAGCGAGATCTGCCTTCCATGTCTTTCAATCTGTGTGTCAGCAATTTAACCTCTTTCTCCATGGCAGCACATTTCAGTGTAAGCTCCTTCACACATGGCAGGGTGGTATGCAGTTGGTCTTCTATCTCCTTTTTATGGCCATCTCTCAGTAGACCCACTTCACTCACTCCTGCGACAATCTGTGTTTCCAAGGATGCCTTTGTGTCTCTAATGGCCTCCAGGATAGTCGCTTTTTGTGCTGCCAGGGACGTTTGTACCTCTTTCTGCTCCATTTGGCCTCCATCAGTGGCCTCCACACTTGCATCTGAGGGCCCTCCTTTTGCCGTGCTTGGCTTGCCCTTCCTAGACATCATGCAGGTCTCTCTATCCACAAGCTGCACAGAAGTAGCAGCCCAGAAAACAGGTGCGGCACACAGTCTTTGCTTATCTGGGAAATAGCACCTCAATCATTGTTGGGAGTCAATGCGTTAAAGAACCCCAGGTTTACCTTAGGTTGAAACTGACCATTGAGTAGTCCTTTTTCATAGAAGGCTGCCTTTCCAGCCCACGTCCCACCTGAGATCATATACTCATTCCCACAGCCGAAGCACATTGTGTAACAACTTAGTGTTACAAATATTATGTGACTTCTTTATAAATTCTCAGCATTTTCCTTATGACTACTTTCATACCATCATCAGAAAGATTTTTAAGATACTTGATAATCTTTCTGTTATCAGTCTCTTCAAGTGCATCAGTGAAATCTTCAAATGTCTACACTCATACAATTCACACATGAAGTGTTCACACCCTGCATGGATGGGTGAAGGTTCCAGTTGCAGTGGACTAAGAGGCAATCAAAAAACATTGGAAGTGCCGGTAGTCCCACACCTTAAAAGGCGACTGATTAAAAAGGCATAACCTTCTTTATAAAATCAGTATTGTTGCCACCACTGTACTGTCAGTCCTCTACAGTCAGTAGGGGGTACAGAAGTTGCCCTCACAAAAGGAGGGCACCTCTTTAAGCTCAGCACCCCATTCTAGATCTCACTTCATGTCACAAATGACCTCAGTGCAAATGGTTTCTTATTGTGTGTGCTTAGGAAGGGGTCAAAAATACTTCAGCTTGCTAGGGTAATATTGACATAGGGATACATGCTCTGCTGAGCTGTGCAGGGGACCTTTCTCCATACCTACACTTAACAAAATATTTACTGTCTTAAAATTAAACCTTTATCAAGTGACCTAGAAGGAAATAGTCTGGGAAAATAGATGAGCAAATGACAGGACCTATGTGGGGATCTCTCTCATTAATTATTGCATTTTTATAAAAATATATTATACCACAAATGGCAAAACTAATACTGTGTCCCTCACATATTTTGATATGGCAAATTTCAGTTCTGCATTACAATTAAGGAGTGCACTTCAGCCCCTTGTTTTGCTCAGTTAAAGAAGTTTGGTCCCTTAGAAATGCTTTAAAGTTAATATGATGTTCACTTTTGTCATGAATATAAAATGTCAGCACTCTAATTTTTGTTTAGAACCCTGTAGTGATTATCCAATAGAACACTGGGGAATTAGCTCACTTACTGATATTCCTGTTGGAGATGCATGCCAACTTTTTTCAAATGGTTGAAGAAATTATTTGTGAATAAACATCCTTATTTTAGCTTTGTGGGCCACTAAACATAATTTCTATGAGACAATTATGAGTCAAAAATGTTTTTTCTCAAAAATGCCTCCTCAATCCCCTGCTGTGAAATTACCTTAAAATCCACAATAAGTGCTATAATTAGTGTAGCACCCCCACTAAATAATGTAAACTGTGAGTAAAATGTTATCCTTTGTGCTGCTTTTTGTGGCCCTGAATATAGGGCTTTCACTCCAATGCATTTCAACAGTAAAAATGCTGGAACCATATCTCCAAAAACAATGCAGCAGATAATTAACACAGAGTGTTTCCCCTTGGATAATATAGCTCAGTTATTCTAATGACCTCTATACTGGTGATCCAAGTGAATTAGTGGTGTGTCTTATTGTCTTGCAACATACCACTGTTAAAAGACTAGCAGGAATACTCATCTATGCAACGGTCACCCCATATTTTACCCCAACTTTCAGTAGGCCATGAACCGGATCCTGATTCAATTGAAAAGTCATTTGGCTGTGTTTTTCACTTTTTGAAAGCCTACACACAGTCACCTTTACCATTACTTTTTCTCTAAATTGTAATGAGTGTTGCCATTCGGTAAATAAATTGTGAATTGTGTACAAAAACGTGGCACGTTTATAAACCACACACATACAACGTTATAATTTGACACAAACATGTTATAATGTGCTTTGGGTGTACAAAATATGCTGCAACTATTACCAGTACCTTCCATGTAAACTAATCACTTTTCATTATGATATGCTAACAAGGCGCAAAGTTACCACACCCCAGTTGGGGCTTCATTCACCAGGCCCTAGCGGCACAAAGCGCCACCGGAGTGTTATTTTTTTGATGCTCCAGTGGCACATTGTGCCAGCCCATATTTACAAGGCCACACAAAGCCACCCTGCATGTCTTAACATGTTCTTGTAAATACTGTGTGAAAGGGGTTTGGGGTGTGTGTTTCTTGGGGTGTTCCCATGCAACAGCCATGATACTAGTAGGAATCTGACACGTTTCCAGATTTACAAGTCTGGGAATGCGTCCGATTCCTGTGACACCTGATGTGTTTGTTTTTGTGCAGGAAGGTGTCCCTTCATGCACAAAAACAATCATTCCTGCAATAAGGGTGCCTGCGTTGGCGCTAGGTAGCAGTTTGTGCTCTAGTGCAGTGGGAGAAGACAGAAATGCACTGTATCTTGTAGATATGGCACATTTCTGCCCTTTCCCAGTGGCGCAGAGCAGCGCAGCAAGGCACTTGGGGGCATATTTATACTCTGTTTGCACTGAATTAGCGTCATTTTAATTTACTCTAATTCGGTGCAAAACTAACTCCATATTTATACTTTGATGCTAGACCCGTCTAGCACCAAATTTATGGAGTTAAAGTCATTTTTTGGAAGTGGAAACCTACCTTGCCTTAATGAGATGCAAGGTAGGCGTTCCCGTGCAAAAAATGACACTATGGCTTTAACGCCATATTTATACTCCCATGCAAAAATGGTGCATGGGAGGAAGGAGGGGTCAAAAAATGGTGCAAAGCTTGCTTTGCCCCGTTTTTTAATTCCTGGGTCAGGGCAGGCATTAGGGGACTTGTGGGCCTATTTCCATGGTGGAACACCATGGACTAAGCCCGCAGGTGTCCTCCCCAAGCCCAAGGGGCACCCCCACCCACACCGGAGGAACTGCGGAGGATGGGGGACCCCATCCCAGGTAAGTACAGATAATTACAGGTAAGTATTGCATTTTATTTTTTAGAGTGCCATAGGGGGGCCTGTAATGGGCCTCCATACATGGCACATGGTGCAATGGCCATGCCCAGGGGACTCTTGTCCGCTGTGCTGGCCATTGGGGTGGTGGGCATGACTCCTGCCTTTGCTAAAGCAGGAGTCATGTGGCATGGTAGGTTTAGCACCATAAAATGATGCTAATCTGGTTAGAGTATTTTTTTTTTACTCTAACCTGCCTAAAGTCATTTTTTAGTGCTAAACCCCATTCTTCTATACCGCCAGCCCCACCCAACTAAAGTCATTTTTTTTACTCTAGCCTACCCTTTGCACCGGCTTGCATTATTCCATAAATATGGTGCCGGCTGGTGCACAGAAATGGTGCAAGCCAGTGCTAAACGTTTTGGTGCAAAACTGCTTTAGTGCAGTTTTGCACCAAAAAGTATAAATAGGGTCTTGCTTCGCCACTCTGCGCCACAGCCTCGTAAACGGATGCCCTTGGTGTGGAAGAAAACGAGTTGCGCCATCCAGTCTTTTCTGACAAAGAGCAACGGCCTTTATGGGCGAATATTGTACTAAATAATTGGTTTTTGATTCGGCATAGTTATGTTACACAGGTCAGCTGATTCCAGGAATTTTATCTGAATTCTGAAATTCTACTTGTATTATATTATATTTGCATGGCGAAAAGTGGCGCAACGCCAGTGTAAACATACGTTCTTTTTATTGGCAGGTGTCTCTTCCGCCAGTGCTTAAGGTACAATCTTTTTTCATTAGATTAACTAGTAAAGGATTTAGCCGTTTTAAATGTGTGGCTCCTTCTGAAATATTTATTTGAGATGCAGTGCACCTGATTAGAGAAGAGGTGAGCACTCCCTTAAAGGCAATTGAAGGTGGGAGCAGACTTGACCCCTTGACAAATGACTTTTGTATAAATGAGCTCCGAATTTATAAATGGTGGTATTTGCCATCTTTCTTATATATCATACGCTTGAGATGTGTTAATTTTTTACTAGGCACCCTTTAGCCTACAGTGTCTACTTAATATCGCCTCTATATATAATAAATGTAATCCTCTTACAATGAATGCAGCAATAACAAAATTATGGTGTTTGGAAAATGTACAATGAAGCACTCATTTATGCCTAAAATTGTAACGTCATTTCATTGTTGATCCATGTATTTTCACCAGTCAGTATTCGACTAAGCCTAAATTTCACAAAGAACCTCGGTACAGAGAGACATAGATTGGCCTTTAAGTAAAATTTCATTTCGCCACACCCCAATTTATGCCACATGGAGTGGTGGCTCTTTAGATGTACTGGAGTACAAACTGCTTCAGAAGTTCTTAACCTAAATAATGCTACATTGCATGATTGCGTGAACTAGAATTAGGAAAAGTTAGCAGTTTTAACGCATCCGATAATTATCAGATACATTAAATACCTATCAACTCGTAATTCCGAACCATGCCTATACAGGGTGTTTACTCATGGTTAGGTATAAGGTGGCCTCCTCGTAATCAGGGCCTTAGTCTGTAATCTAATCAAGGCAGGGAGGATGGGAGGAAAATGAATGAATTTAAAGTGTATAAGTGCCTGGCAGGTCATTTTGAGTCACTTACTCCACTATCGTATCTAATTATATACCTGCATGTCTCCATGAGCTATGATTACTTGAAACTTCGATTTAATCAGGTGGAACCTCTTAAGATAATGGCTCAGGGAATCTACCTGCATAGGATCGGTATCTGCGGCTTCGCAATTGAGATGAAGAAGACATTATTCAAGTTCTGGCTCATTTCAGTCTTCTGGCTCGCACAATGAGATTTCTGTTCAAACTACAAGGAAAGCAAGGTGTGAAAAGTGGGGGGCTACAAAAGGATGGCTGTGATTCCAATACCTTAGAATTAAAACTAGCTCAAGATGCTCAAAGACAATGTTATGACTGCAAAATCAAAGAAGCCGATTACTCTCCTGAAGTACTTTTTCAGTTATTCAAATTGTTCCCTGATCCTACATAGTCACTCTGATATTCCAGCTGATTGGCGCGGCTGCATCAAAAACCTACTTTAGAAACAAAACTGGGCTTATTTAAGCCAGAACTATTGGTCCAGAACAAACAAGTATGGCAGGGAAAATAACGCCTTTGAGCCCTCCTCCATATTTCCACTTTTCTTCCACAGGCCTCAGTTTTAGTGTTATTTCCTATGAAGTATCAATTACCACCCTGAAGGCCAACATCATGCCCATGTGTCTCTGACCCCCTTCAGGACAATCAGACAAAGACATAACGTAGAGTTTGAGCCGTATATGCAAAAGATGTTTGACCATTCTTTTGAAGACTGTATTAAGCTCACTCTGCTTAAGCAGGCTTGGATTCTTCCACTTTTGAAGAAAGATGGGGCAAAAGCTTGGGTGCCGTCTAATTTCTGCTCCATTCTCAAATATTCCTTGGCTTCTCAAGGTTTTAGAAAAAGCAGCCACTTTACAACTCCAGGATCATATTGCGCATTCTTGCTTTCATGGGTACGGACAATCAGGTTTCCATTCAGACTGGGGCAACATGTTGACTTTAAAAGGTGTCAAGTCTATCATTTTAGACATAGTAGATTTAGGGGATGTGGTCTTTTTGATGTTATTAGATCTTTCATCTTCAAACAATTAGAAGGACTCACCAGGGTGGCAGAGGTGGTGAGAAATCATACAGGTGGCTAAAATCTTTCCTGTATGATCCAACCTCGACTGTTCCTGTGGCACAGCTAAGCTTATGGAAATCTTTTGTAGGGTTTGTCAGGGCCTCTTTTCAAAGCTTTTCAACGTTTAAGTCCAACTACTACGCAAATTATTCACAAATCTGGGAGTAAGATTTCACTGCTGTGCAGATGACACCTGATAGAGCGTTCCGTACTAATAATTTACCTGTATCTTGGACGCTCTTTAGGCCGATGAATCTTTTGGCTAAGTGGGACTCTCTTCACCCGAGACCAGCCAACTTAATGTAATCGATAATCAATAACGAACATAAGCAATTCCCAGATCAACATAACACTTAACAATTAATCCAGAATACATTTCGGCGAACCATGACCTTTCGGTCATGAATAACCACACCAGTTTATTCAAAGTTAATGAATTTATTTCCCTATATTAACAAAGCTAGCACAATATAGATGTGTCTCAACACCAAATGATAAACGTAAATGAACATTAATAGCTGTCCATAACGGCGGAACAGGTGCAATCTATGCAGCATTTGAATAACAAGGCATTCGATGATAGCAATGCAAATCACTAAAACTATAATCTGTAATGAGCTAATTGCATACATTTAGTCAGCATAACAAGGTCTCAAATTGCATCGTGCAACAAAAGGAATCCTCATCTAACCTCAAATTAGCATCGGCATGTGGGACTTCATGCAAAAACAATTTAGCAACATTAATTTAGAAAAAAACTCCTAACTAGGGATCTTATCAAAAATCAGCAGTTGGTTACCTAAAAGAAACACAATGCAATTTTACAATTTCCTTTCATATTTACCAATTACAATCAGCATTCAAGGAAGTCTTCGTCTCGCAGGTACCGTTTCTCGATCAGCATGGGACGGGGCAAAGGGGCAGGGGTGGACGGGGCAGTTGCCTCACGGCGGCAAGATAAACTACTACTTCATGCAATGGGCAGTTCAAAGTTAAAGTCTCTGGGGTAAGAATCATTTAAGTCTCTTTCTCTCGATTAGAGAAAGCATCAAAGTCTCTTTCAAAATGGCGTTGCAGCAAGGTGGGCCATATTAGCTGCAAAATGGCGGGTAACGGCAATAATGGCTGTAATGGCTGTAATGGCTACTTTCTTCTTGTGCACCTGGTTTAAATAGACAACAGTTCAAATCCAGTAGGGTCTTCCATTGGAGGGTTCATAGGTTGGCTTCAAATTGTCCAATCAAAAACAACAGTTCTCAAGCTTTTACTTAAGCATACATTATCCTTGGAGACGGGTACGCAAGTTGCAACATTTTATACCAATTAACTCACTTTCAGAGCTTCCATTGTCCGCACCTGCAGATTGACCTTGGAGCAAAGAGAAAAATGCCAGGCTGGCACGAAACCTTAAGATAAGCATGTGAACGATCTCAGTGGAAAAGTACAGCTTCAAGCAGAAATACACGTTTATTAGCACATTGGAAAAATACGAGCATCTAAACCGTGAGACCAGGCAACTAGGCCGAAGCCTCCATTAAAGTAATGCTAAGCTAAAACATTTCAAACAAGCAAATCGTAGCACACGTTTATGATTATGTCGGATTAGTGCAATTCTAATACATGACGTTATATAAAGCACGCTTATAAATGTTGGCAAACTACTCTGAGGGCACATTTGTCCCCGTACAATCTTTATTAGTTCGGTTAAAGTCACTCTTGATTATTGCAGCACTACGTTTAAGCGCCAATAAATGAAAAACCTTTATTTCTGCGTCATCAATCCCTCCTCTGATGACTACTTGTCATCACACAAAACTATTCCCACAAATTTTATTCCATTAAAATTCTGTCAGTTCTCTTTTCCTTTTAGTTCCCCTAGTTTTCGCTTTGTATTCTTCTGCCATTCTTTTCATCATTTTCTCTTCCTTCCTTCTTTTAATTCTTGCCATAATCATTATTATTCCCCTTTTTATTCCCCAAATTCCAAATATACAAATCAATACTATTAATATTCCCTGTATTATTTTTAATAATATTCCATTCCAAATTCCACCAATCCAATTTCCCACTGAAGCAAGTCCTTTTCCAACCTTCTCCCACACTCCTGGTTCTTTCAATTCCTTCAAGTCTGCACTCTCTTTTGTTAGATTAGCAAGCATAGTTTTAATTTTCACACTGTTGTCGGGAATATACGTGCAACAGTGGCGCACACCAAGCATTTTGCAAACGCCGCCATCCTTTGCTAAAAGAATGTCTAAGGCAAGCCTGTTTTGAAGAGTCATAGCTCTTTCCGCTGCAAGTTCAGCATCTATCAGGATTATAGCACCTGAAAACTTTGTCAACATGTTATCCACTATAGTAGACAACTTTCTTATTTTGATGGAATTCAGCACAACTCCCAATGAAGGAATCATGGCTCCAAATATATCTCCTACCACAGCAGCTGCGGTCTCTCTTTTCTGGATACGATGGGATCCAGATGTCTTTGAAATCATCGATAGGTCATCCAGTTGATAAACCTTTGGGAACACTATACCCAAATAACATCTTCCCCACCATCCCTTCGGAAGACGATAATAGGCATTATACCCACAAATGTAATATACACCTGGTATGACAGGGTCAAGTCCGTTCATCATGAATGTCCATTTGGCCTTAAAGATAAACGTATGTTTACACTCACTCGCTCCTACAAAAATGTTGTCATAATAAGATTCACCTCGATATATACAAAATTTCCCTACATGCCAAGCATCTAAAGCTATTCTCCCTTGTGCCTTTATTGCGGCAAAATCATAATGATCTACTGAAGTCCTCTTACTTAGCTCTTTTTCTAATTTCGCATTCATTTGTGCCCTTCTATCATCTGTGCGATCTAAAAAGCTTATTTCTACTGCAGAGAGCGAGCAGGTAAGGTTTTCCCTATGAGCGTGAGCCGTTTCAAAAGGTTGCATTGGCTCAAAAAATTCCCTCATTATTTTAGCATCCCAATCTTTAGCAATCTGGCTTAGCTGCGCTATTATAGGAACATATGCAAAGGTAACATCATAATTTGAGTAAAAATACTGTCTGTTAGTTTGACCATAAAATCTAGAAGTTACTATACTACATGTAATCCCGTATGTAAGAGGCATGTGGTGATAAGTCACCCCTTCCTTTACTGATGTCGGTATCTGTGTACACACATAACAATCTTTCGCATCCATAGTCTCAACATATTCTGTTAGCAAGCGATAGAAAACATTATACGAAAGTTCTTTCTTATCATGCAAGTGTCTCTCATCTAATTCTAGTCTTTTCAATGCAGTTAGTTCAGTGACAGTAACAGGAGCAAAAGTAGAAGCACCAATTTTCTCATTCTCACCCTTTCCATGCATTGCAAGCACTATTGCCATTATTATTAGTACACATGCAATTACCAAGCCTATACACGCATATTTACAATATTTCTTTCTACTGTTTTGTGTAGCCATGATCTGTATAGAATCAGAGAGCTAGAAGCACCTATAAAGAAACTATTTAGCAATTCAGTTACAAAGCTGAATGAGCGCAATGTTCACACAGTTTTCTTCAAGAGGCCAGTCACTTATCGGTTAGCAGCATTTGTCTCAATTCGGCAATAACTCAGTCTTTTATCAGTTCAGCAAGTGTCTTATCCGGTTTAGCAATGTCTCAGCTGGTTGTTTGTATCACGTTAGATTGTAGCAAGCAATATCATTTATTACCCTTTCAATCGACAGAGTCCATAAAACTTTTCTTTTCTATTGGTATCTCTTCTTCTTCGTTCTCGAGGCTAAGAGATACGAATTCGTCAGTCCAATCGTCATTGACTACATATGCCCATTCTGGACCGGAATATCTCCTGTTTGGTATCCTTCTCCTTTTCAATTTTGCTTCTCTTTTTGATTCTGCCTCACTGGTACTTTCCTCTTTGGCCAAGTCTTTCCCTTAACTTGAGGGTGGTACCACGACAGTCACTTCCTTTCTTTTCTCTTTCACTTTTGGCCTTTCTCCGTCGTTCAAATTTTCTTTAGTCCTTTGTTTTATTGGTGATATACTTAGTCTCCTCTTCGCACCGTGTCCATTTGATGGACCTGCGATCTTTTCTGTGGAAGCTTGAACTGTTTCGTTCTGTTCTGCCTTGTCCCCTCCTTCTGGGGAATCAATCACGTTCTCTTTTCCTTTTTCTGTATCGACTACTTCTTGGAAAGCCCTCCTCTGATCAGGCTCTCCTGCTTTTTCACCTCTTTCGAGCCCTTCGTCACCGTTACTTTCTTCAGACTCTTTATCACTTTCAGCTGCTTCAGGCTCTTTGTCACCTTCAGCTGCTTCAGGCTCTTTGCTACCCTCAGCTGCTTCAGGCTCTTTGTCACCTTCAGCTGCTTCGTCGCTGTCTGAGGTTTCTCCTTGGTCTTCCCCAAGTGAGTCGGTCGTTTCGTCCTCAGAGAATATTTCTCTCTCTTCTGTTCCTGCCTGTTCGCTTTCAGTTCGGTTTTGCTCTGTCTCAGCGCTCAGCACTGTTTTATCAGGCACTGGCAGTTTCAGCGCTTCAACTTCCTCATCTGTGGGACACAACACTTTCTTTGTGTGACTGGCGTGAATCCAGTTGGGAACTCCCGCACACTTCACAGCGGTAGTGGTCGTCAGGATCACTTGGAAAGGGCCTTTCCAACGGGGTTCCAGACACAACTTTCTCACATGCTTCTTTACCACGACCCAGTCACCTGCTTTCAGTGTGTGTCCTGGACCTTGGATCGGTGGCAAGGTGGTTGCTTCCACCTGGTGAGAGAAAGAGCGAACCACGTCAGCCAGACCTTTGCAGTAGTCTAACACCATATCATCTGTAATATTCAAAAGCGCGTTTGCGGGAACTGCAGGAAGTCTCATAGCCCTGCCCATGAGAATTTCGTGCGGAGACAATCCAGTCTTTCTATCAGGGGTGTTTCTCATTGACATTAACACCAAAGGCAACGCGTCAGGCCATTTCAAATTTGTCGATGCACATATTTTCGCCATTCTTGATTTCAATGTACCATTCATTTGTTCCACCAGTCCTGAGGCTTCAGGGCGATAGCTACAATGCAGTTTTTGCTCAATGTTCAGCGCTGCGCAAAGTAACTTTATCACCTCGTTATTGAAGTGACTTCCCCTATCTGATTCTAAAGAGATCGGGAATCCGAAACGTGGTATTAACTCCCTCAACAATAGTTTTGCAACCGTAAGGCTGTCATTTCTACGTGTGGGGTATGCTTCAATCCAGTGACTAAAAATGCACACAATCACCAACACATACTTCAGACCTCCATGCACAGGCATCTCAATGAAGTCCATCTGCATTCTACTAAACGGGCCGCTCGCCCTACCAATGTGGCTCGCGTTCACAACCGTTCCCTTCCCTGGGTTCATCTGCTGACAAATGACACATCAATGGCAAACTGTTTCTGCAGCTTGACGAAATCTGGGGTTAAACCAATCAGTTTTGAACAATCTTATCATGGCATCTCTCCCTAGGTGAGCCTGCCCATGATAGAACCGCGCTAGCTGCGATAAGAGACTATTTGGCAAAACAAATTTTCCCTCATTTGAAACCCATAACTCATCTGGTCTCTTTATACATTGTGACTTAATCCAGGAATCTCTTTCATCCTCCCTGACGTTATTTTGTAATGCTTTTAGTTCATCCATTGTATCTACGACCTTCAAGGCAAATGTTTCAGCTGGTTCGAGTTCTGGTTCACTTATCGAATTCCATTCATCTCTGAGTAATATACAGTTCAAGGCACAAAATCTTGCGACTTGATCCGCTTATGCATTTCCCAGAGAAACATAGTCCTGTCCTTTTGTATGAGCACTACACTTTACCACTGCAACTTCGGCTGGCATTTGAATGGCATGTAACAATTCCCTTATTCTCTCCCCGTTTTTCACTGGGGATCCTGAAAAAGTCAGGAAACCTCTCTGTGACCATAGTTGTCCAAAGTCGTGCACAATTCCAAACCTGTATTGACTATCAGTGTAAATGGTGACTTTCATCAATGCAGACAGTTGGCATGCTCTTGTAAGGGCTACAAGTTCTGCTACTTGTGCAGAATAGACTCCTTGAAGCCAGGACGTTTCCAAGACACCTGTTACAGTACATACAGCATATCCTGCTTTCAAAATTCCCATCCCATCTCTTAGACATGAACCATCAACGAAAACAATTTGGTCATTTTCATCAAGCTTAGTATCCTTAATGTCAGGTCGGGGTTTTGTGCAAAATTCAGTCACCTGAAGGCAGTCATGCTCGACGTCTTCAGCGTTCTCAATTTCAGCATTTTCACCGGGAAGCAAGGTTGCTGGATTCAACGTAGTGCACCTTTTCAGCTGCACATTCGGTGAGCCCAAAATTATCGTTTCATACCTTGTGAGTCTTGCTCCAGTCATGTGTTGTGTTCGGGAGCGGGTCAAAAGTATCTCAACTGAGTGAGGGACCATGACTGTTATTGGGTGTCCCATCACTATTCCTTCACTCTGAGTGAGGCTGATACCAACTGCTGCTACGGCGCGCAAACACCCTGGAAGTGCTGCTGCGACCGGATCCAAAGTAGCTGAAAAATACGCTACTGGTCTGTTTATGCCACCATGGGCTTGAGTCAAGACAGACAAAGAACATGCATCACGTTCATGACAAAACAATGTGAAAGGCTTTGTGTAATCAAGCATACCTAAACCTGGAGCCCTGCACATGCATTCTTTCAATGTGATAAAAGCATCCATCTCATCTCCTTTCAGCTCAATTTGATCCAAGGCATCCTTCTGGGTCAGCTTCAGTAAAGGCTTTGCTAGAGTTGAGAAGTTGGGAATCCACTGACGACAGTAGCTTACCATTCCCAAAACTTCCTCACCTCCCTCCTTGTCTTTGGTGGACTCATTTGAAGTACACTCGTTATTCTTTCCTTCATTATTCTCCGTGACCCTTTCTCTATCTGGTGACCCAAGTATTTCACTTTCTTCTGACAGAACTGCAATTTGGAAGGAGACACCTTGTGTCCATTCCTTCCCAAATGGTTCAACAGAGCAATGGTATCGGCTGTGCAGCCGCTTTCTGTCTTTGATGCAATCAGTAAGTCATCGATGTACTGTACTAGGGTTGACTCAAATGGCAATTCTAATGCTTCCAAGTCTTTCTTTAGAATCTGATTGAATATTGACGGTGACTCAGAAAACCCTTGAGGAATTCGACACCAACTGTACACTCTGTCTAAGAATTTGAAACAAAAGAGAAATTGGCTGTCCTCATGAAGAGGCACCGAAAAGAATGCTTGTGACAAGTCGATGACTGAGAACCACTCGGCATCGCAAGGGACTTGAAACATTATCACAGCTGGATTTGGTACGACAGGGCAACATTTAATTATGATGTCATTTATTTTCCTCAAGTCCTGTACAATTCGGACCTTTCCACTCGGCTTTATTAGTCCCATGATTGGTGAATTACATGGACTGCTTAACACTTCTTTCAGTACTCCCTGCTTTACAAATTCGTCAATGAGTTGGGCAACTTTCATGAGGGTGTCTTGTGCCATGTGGTATTGTGGGGTCTGGGGAAAGGTTGCATTGGGTTTTACAGTCACTTTCACTGGTTCCACTCCTTTCATCAATCCCACCTCTTTCCCTGTCATATCCCACACTTCCTTTCCGACTGTTTCCCGTAATTCAGCTGGAATATCTTCTTCAGTTATCATCGGGAAAAGACAAATCAGAGGATACTCTTCATCGACAGTTTCCATCTCATCCCCCTCTACACTGTCCTCTTCTTCCCCATCACTGCTCGTCTGAATTTTGATTCCATCGTTCGAACACATAATCGAACAACCCAATTTGCACAATAGGTCTCTCCCTAACAGTGCTATCGGGCTTGAGTCACATACCACAAATTTATGTAACCCTTGATAGTTACCAATGCTGACTGGTACCGGATCTGTAATTGGGTTTGTCAGGTGCCTGTTTGCTACTCCCACCACTTGAAGTGTTCTCCCTGAGAGTGGCTAATTTGGTACTTCAATGCTCTTAACAGTTGAACGTGTGGCTCCTGTGTCAACCAAGAATGAGACACGGTGACCCATTACTCTTCCCTCCACGTACGGACCCTTTTGATCAACTTCCAAGGATGCTGCAAGCACACAATCTCCTTCCTCTCCTGAACTTTCACTCTCCCATACATTGTTTATTCCACTCTCACTGTGTAATGGGAACTGTTGTACGGTGCCATTTGTATTCATTACCTGACCCGAGACCTGTGGAGGAACCATCACTTGCTGCTGACTCATTGGTGCCAAAGGGATTTGCATTTGCTGATTAGGTACCATGGGTAACTGCTGTTGCATCGGCTGCATTTGCGTCATCTGCATACGGGGCATCTGCATCTGCTGCGGCTGCATGGGCTGTAATCCCTGCAGCTGATTTATGGTCTGAAAATTTGGGTTTGGACCTCTCATTTTCGGTCCCCTCATTGTCTGAAATGCATTGACATCATTGTTTTGCTGACCAACACCTGCACCTTCCTGCACCACCATCGGGCACTCGCGTTTCCAATGACCGACAATTCCGCACGCGTGACACGGCATCACCTTTTTCAATGCCTGCACACCATTCGGAGTCACAACAGTGTTCAAATCCGGACCATTATTCACAAAACCTCCTCTGCCTCTGCCTCTCGCCTGTGGCTGAAACATCATATTTCCCTGCAACTGCGGCTGCGGTTGCGGTACCTGTTGTTGGAACCCTTGCAACCCTTGCAGACCTGTCTGAGCTGCTTTAAGCTGCATCATCATCACTTTCTCTTTCAACTTTTTCTGTTTCACTTCAATTTCGTCGCTACAGTATTTCGCATAATTCAACACCTCATCAATAGGTTTCGACTGCCAACAAATCAAATGCGACTTTATCATCTGACTTATCTCTGGTCTCAGCCCTTCCACGAATCTAAACACAAAATGAAGCATGTCCTTCGCCTCTATTGTTTCCGTGCCACTGTAGTTCTTGAACGCCTTCAACAACCTCTCATAGTAACTATGAATCGACTCTTTAGCCTCTTGGGCAGTTCGATCGATCTTCTGCCAATCCACATTTTTCGCGGCAACCTTCGTCTTCAAATGCTCAATCACCTTATAGTACAAGCTCATCACCATAGGTGATGGTGCACCCGTATCCCTGTCTCTCTCTGGTTCACTTGTCGGCCAACCCACAGCTCTTTTGCAATCCTCCCACAAATCTGCCGGAACCACAATCTCAAAGAGAGTGTTCAGGTCTTCCCAGAGACATTTTGCAAGCTTCACAAACCTATCAGTCTGTTGATACCATTCAATCGGTTTCTCTCTCAGTTTGGGAAAATCATCCGTAAAAGACTGAATGTCGCTTCTGTGCCATGGTACATGTATTAATTTTCCCCCTGCTGTCTCCCTCATTGGTAACATGGTTACTGCATCACTACTCTGTGGTCTTTTCTCGTTGAGCTCTGGGACACTGTCTTTCCTCTTTTCCTTTCTCTTTACCCATCTGCTTTCCCATTTGTCTAAGCATCTCCACACTTGTGCACTCTGCAACAATTCTCTAAGGTGCACCTTCATGCCTGCTGACCTCATGTGTTCAAAATCTGTGGTCCCGAAATCCAACCTGTAGCTCCTGCTCAAGTGTTTCGTCTTGTCTATATCAACCCCGTTTTTGTCAGCTATTTCTTGCAAGCTTCTATGTACCTTGTTCACTTCTCTCGTAATCCTGGGACATAGATACCTCAGCTCTTCTTCCGAGTAGGACTCTAACCTATTCACACCCATAGTCCCTTCCACCAATTCTTGTGCTTCCATGTTCAACCTGACCCTGTTCAGATAATCTTCTCCCTTCCCACTGGCTGAGCTTTGTGTGGAATTCAGACTGTTGAACCACTGTGTCAGCTGTTGCGCATTCAACCCCATCAGTGTAGCATTCACATCGACCGCCATTGATGGTTGCGGCAACTTTTCAGTGTTCAATGATAGCGGTATCATCAGTGGGGGACTCGACCTCACCACTGTTGACTGAGCACATATGGGACTAAACTCCATCAAGGACCCAGATCCAGTTGGCTGAGCCGCTATCGGAGTTATCCCTGGAGTGTTTTCTATGCACCTCCTTTCTGTCCCATTCTGCAGCATTGATCCCTGACCGCTCATACCTAAGTTAGGCTGACTGTACAAAGGTACCGGTGGACCTACAGTAATGGGTAGTGATATCGCATCTGGGTTCTGTCCATTCCCCATGTTCTGAGACATGTTCATTCCCACACTATGGGTCATCATTGCCGGCATGCCCATCTGACTCCCCGTCATCTGAGCATGTGCGTTTCCCCCCTGCATCTGCTTTTGAGGCATCAAAAACTGGGTTGATTCAGCTTGTGCCAGTGTTGGGTTGTGACCATTCTGTCCTCCCATAACTGTTGGATCTAGAATCATTCCCGTTCTGTTGTCACTGCTGTAGTACCTTGGGACCTGCGGCTGATAATTTTCTGCTGGTTTCAATATGGGCACATCTGGATATATTCTCCTAACCTGCGGTATCTGCGGGGTGAACAGTAAACTCGGGTCCTTAGATCCCGATGATGCTCCTGAACTCTGAGTTTCACTGTTCTGTACCGGTGCCGGAGGGGCAGAACTGGTACTTGGACCTTGTCCACTCTCTGCATAAGGTGGTGGACGGTCGTTCAGCAATTGCATGATTAACTCCTCATCCTCTAACTCCCCTTCTCAACTTTTCCTCGTCCTCTCTATCCTTGGAACACCTCCTGTTTGTCTTACAGGTAGCTTTCTTACCTGTCTCCTCTTCTTCCTTAGTAATTGCGGGAAACAATTTTATCCCCTGCAATACATCTGACCTCCACACCTTCTGTGCATTATCCCACCTAGCGTCCGCTAGTGTCTTTTCTACCTTCCTTATCCTAGTCTCGAACTTATTTTGCTGCTGCTGTCTAGCCATTAGTTCCCAAATTGCTAGAGCCTCAAACTGTGCTGGCCTTGGAGGTACCTTCATGTCGTACATCGCGAATCTCAAATTCTCTAAGATCCTTATATTGAATGTCCCATGGACCGGGAACGCTACGCTCCCATGTTTCTCTGTCAGCTTGTGCCATTGCTTTAGCCAAAGGCACGGAGCTACCCCTTTTTCCTCCATTACAATGTAAGCTGGTGTACCTTCGGATGGCGTCTCTTCTCCTACGCTCGCTTTAATGTAAGACTCCCCCTTCATCGCACTCCTTAATGCTTTAAAAAATTTAATTTTCTCGTCTTTTATTTCACAAAGTTTGTAATCAATAGGTGACTTTAATTCCCGGAATACTCTTCGCTTGCCTTTCCCCTTCCAATCGAGCCCCACGGACTGCGTCCAATCCGTGCGCGACCCTTCCCTACAACCAACCTATCCCACCGCGGCTCCTAGTGACGTCACACTCACACACTGCGGCTGACAAAGCCTCGCGGCTAGTCCTCCTTCACTCAGCTCCTCTCGTAACAACTTCTGGCATGTATCGCGAGCTACCAAAAATTATAATAAAACAGATCTGTCGGTTTACTACAGGAAGGGTAACACAATCGCTTCAGGACCTTTGGGATTTTTCACTAGCCTCGGCAGTTATTCCATCTTTCTCGGTCCCCACGTTCGCAAGCAAATCTGACCCGCAGACTGCTCTCAACTTGTCAGTGATCTATTCTAGTGCACTTTAGAATTTTGTCAAAGCCCGAAGTCGAAGTTTTCTTTCACTCCCTTAGCACACGTACCGACTCGTTGACCACGCCCGATCAACCTACTAAACCGACCAGACCACAACATAAAACAAGTGTCTCATACACTTTTCAACATACTCCGGAGTCTCTTGACCTCGCAGGGCCCGTCTCAACAACAACAACCACGTGGACCTTTTTATGCACGAAGCGCCACATGCACATGAAGTTCGACGACTTCCCTACTCTCATACTCGGAGTCGCACCTCCGCTATTCTCTATGAAGTTCGACGACTTCCCTACTTCTACACTCGGAGTCGCACCTCCGCTATTCTCTAAAATCCTCGCAACCTTTTCACACAATCTGCGGCAATAAGCTGTGCAAGCGCAAAATCCTAGCTTCTCTCATACCATCACTAGTACCGCCAACGCTGATCTCACACCTCCATTCTCTTCATCCGCAAGCTCCGAGATCCCGGGAAAGTCGCGGTGGACTTAGCCCATCATCATTTTCTCAATCTGTTTTACCCAAGAAAATCTAATTCAACTTCTCGAGTGGGATCTCAAAAGTCGAAACCGTTAATTTAACACCATGTATGTCTCGAGTGGGGTCCCAAAAGTCTAAACCGTCCTCTGCTACCATCTACTGATAGAGCGTTCCGTACTAATAATTTACCTGTATCTTGGACGCTCTTTAGGCCGATGAATCTTTTGGCTAAGTGGGACTCTCTTCACCCGAGACCAGCCAACTTAATGTAATCGATAATCAATAACGAACATAAGCAATTCCCTGATCAACATAACACTTAACAATTAATCCAGAATGCATTTCGGCGAACCATGACCTTTCAGTCATGAATAACCACACCAGTTTATTCAAAGTTAATGAATTTATTTCCCTATATTAACAAAGCTAGCACAATATAGATGTGTCTCAACACCAAATGATAAACGTAAATGAACATTAATAGCTGTCCATAACGGCGGAACAGGTGCAATCTATGCAGCATTTGAATAACAAGGCATTCGATGATAGCAATGCAAATCACTAAAACTATAATCTGTAATGAGCTAATTGCATACATTTAGTCAGCATAACAAGGTCTCAAATTGCATCGTGCAACAAAAGGAATCCTCATCTAACCTCAAATTAGCATCGGCATGTGGGACTTCATGCAAAAACAATTTAGCAACATTAATTTAGAAAAAAACTCCTAACTAGGGATCTTATCAAAAATCAGCAGTTGGTTACCTAAAAGAAACACAATGCAATTTTACAATTTCCTTTCATATTTACCAATTACAATCAGCATTCAAGGAAGTCTTCGTCTCACAGGTACCGTTTCTCGATCAGCATGGGACGGGGCAAAGGGGCAGGGGTGGACGGGGCAGTTGCCTCACGGCGGCAAGATAAACTACTACTTCATGCAATGGGCAGTTCAAAGTTAAAGTCTCTAGGGTAAGAATCATTTAAGTCTCTTTCTCTCGATTAGAGAAAGCATCAAAGTCTCTTTCAAAATGGCGTCGCAGCAAGGTGGGCCATATTAGCTGCAAAATGACGGGTAACGGCAATAATGGCTGTAATGGCTGTAATGGCTACTTTCTTCTTGTGCACCTGGTTTAAATAGACAACAGTTCAAATCCAGTAGGGTCTTCCATTGGAGGGTTCATAGGTTGGCTTCAAATTGTCCAATCAAAAACAACAGTTCTCAAGCTTTTACTTAAGCATACATTATCCTTGGAGACGGGTACGCAAGTTGCAACATTTTATACCAATTAACTCACTTTCAGAGCTTCCATTGTCCGCACCTGCAGATTGACCTTGGAGCAAAGAGAAAAATGCCAGGCTGGCACGAAACCTTAAGATAAGCATGTGAACGATCTCAGTGGAAAAGTACAGCTTCAAGCAGAAATACACGTTTATTAGCACATTGGAAAAATACGAGCATCTAAACCGTGAGACCAGGCAACTAGGCCGAAGCCTCCATTAAAGTAATGCTAAGCTAAAACATTTCAAACAAGCAAATCGTAGCACACGTTTATGATTATGTCGGATTAGTGCAATTCTAATACATCACGTTATATAAAGCATGCTTATAAATGTTGGCAAACTACTCTGAGGGCACATTTGTCCCCGTACAATCTTTATTAGTTCGGTTAAAGTCACTCTTGATTATTGCAGCACTACGTTTAAGCGCCAATAAATGAAAAACCTTTATTTCTGCGTCATCACACCCTGATGATATTTCATCTGTCCAAGGATTATTGCTCATGCAGCTGGGGAGTAGCCAAGATGATAGATGCAGTCCAAGCAAAGATGAATGAAAATAGACTAGTCTTCCAAGTGGAGAAGACCTAATTCTTGCTAGTTGGCTCTGACCACTGAGACATTATGGAGCAGAATACCATTCTTGTTTGTTGGCTGTGCTCATATGGAAATAAAGGACACAATTAAAACCTTAAGAGCCTCATTGCGAGTTTGGCCAAGGGGATTACTCCATCGCAAACGTGATGGTTATCAAGTCTGCCATGTTACAAGCTCCATAAGATGTAATGGAACTTGTAATATGGCGAATGGGATACCAGTCACGTTTGTGATGTAGTAATCCCTTCACCAAACTCATAATGAGGCCTTAAGGCCTGTATTTATACTTTTTATTCACACATTTGTTCCGCTTTTTGACTTAAAAGCGGTGCACACTTACAAAATCCAATTGTATTTTGTATGTTTGCCGCACTTTTGCGTCAAAAAATGACGCAAATGCGGCGCTAAAAAAGTATAAATATGGGCCTAAGTGTTTACTTTGATGGAAAAATGTCATTTGAAGGTCAAGTCAATCAAATAATCCTCTCAGCACACTTCCATTTTAAAGTGTTACTCTCCCATGAAAACTGGACAAATAAAGCAGGAGCTATCCTCTGTTTCAAAATTGATTACAATGATGCCTATCTAGTCTGCACATTTAACACAGATGCAACATAGTTTTCTATACCTTCTGGCATTGATGTAGTCATCAAACAGCTTGTGCCACTGGTCTGTGGACCACTGGTGGTTAGCTGAAAGTGTATCCTGGGAGCTAACATCTGAACATTGTTTCAAATTACGGTGAAATCTATTTAGCGCTGCACAAAAGCCAGAGAGGATGGTTTCCAGACCATGAAGGTAATAAATTAGTTGAGTTTCTGTCTTTATTTATTCAGTAATTAATCAATCAACTAAACATATAATTCAGTATTAGTCATCTATTCTCCTAGAAATACCAAGTAAAGGGCAATGCACATCATTATAAAGTGCAAAATCCAAAACAAAGATAGTATTGATTCCATAAAGGAACTTCCCTGTTTTAAATGAAGCATGAAAATATGACGGGGGAAATCTAAGCTGAAGGTGTCAGTCTGGAAAGAACCAAATAAAGGTTCAGGTTAAAAGACAGATACTTTCAAGCGTCTAACTCAAGAACTTAGAAATATGGGATCTCAGGGAGCAAAGTTAGGCAAAGGTCTTCACTCAGTGAAGTAAAATAAGCTCTGCTGTCACTAAACTAAGACACACTGTTAAAATAATACATTTTTTTGATAACTTCTTCCGACAATCTCCCCAAAGATGGGGCCAAAATTGTTGTACTGTCTTCCTGCGAGCAGTAAACTCCCTTCATTCCAGCCATCGAACACAGGGAAGCACACACAGCTGCGCAACCTTGAGTGCTTCTGTTTTATGGACTCCCTGGGCCAGGACGACCTTCACAGTAGACTGTCAATTCGTTTAACTTTTCTACAAGCAAAACAATGACCTTCTTCTTTACTACTGAAGGTCATCTAACTCATGCAAGGGAAGCAAAAACGTGAAAGCACATTTGAAAACTAGTATATTTAGCAATTTAACCTTGGGCTACTGAGGCCTAGTCACAGTTATGAAAGCTTTATAAATGCACATTCACATAACATGAATCTACCACAAGCTAAAGGTTATCCTTCGGTTATATAACCGTGGCCTCTCTATACCTACAGAGCCACACATAAGCATGCAGATTAACATATGATTAATAACTATTATGGAGCACACATTTTGTGCTGCTTCAATGCAAACATCAAAAGGCTACAGGTTCAGCAAAACTCAGCTGCTAGAGCAATTTTAATTTCTCTAGCAATTCCCATGTTTCTGATTTTCGCTGGAGTATTTATTGGCTCCCAGGGGCATGTAGGATTACGTTTTAAAGATTAATCTGGATGTATATAAAGATCTGCATGGAAATGCTGTGGCCTAAATAATACTAAAACTAATTCCCTGCTGTACCAGAAGATAACTTGGATATGCTGCGAAATGGGTTCTAATGCTCCTGCAGAGTGCCAGGGAAAAGTCAGAGAGAAGTCAATGATGGCTATTGCATGGCCATCTTTGAATTTTCTGGGCGGCCTTAGGCAAATTGAACCGTTATTACCGTTCAAGGAAATGCCGAAATCAACATGTGTTTGATTAATTGTTTGGCTCTCAAGACCATTTCAGCACCTAGACAGGTTTGAGTTGTGGGCGCTATACAAATAGTGATTTGATTTGAGTTGATTTTTCTACAATTTTGTTTGTGTTCCTCAAATAAAACAAACTGTCGCAATGTACTTAAACATTGAAATGAAGCAGTATGAATGCTTAGTAGCAGTGACATTCACATTAAGGTAACTATTGGAATAGCTGTGTAACTGTATTGATATGCTTCTGTATTTCAATCAATTTGAGGAAAGCAGTGAATTGGGTTTATGCTAGGGGTGGTGGAGATTACAGTTTATTTTCTGTAAAATGGGTCCTCTCAGATATGCATTTTTGTTGCCCTCCGTAATGAAACGTGGTGGGTGCACTAAACAAAATGTATCAATCATTTAATAAACTGTGTGATGTTCATGGTATTGTATTGCTTTGTGCGGTTTTTATGGTATGTAAACAAAATCACGTTTTGCTTTATTGCATAACTAGTATGCATTGCACTATAGCAAAATAACATTGATTACATGGATCAGCCCCCCCCCAACAGTGCACAGTCAGCATATTACAAGTCACCAAGGACTTTTGTGAGACAAAGGGCAGCAGAGTGAGAACATTTCTAAAGTGACTTGCGATATCCTGAGTGTAGGAAAGTACCATCTTGCCTGGCATGTTACCCCCAATTTTCACTGTATATATGTTGTTTTAGTTGTATGTGTCACTGGGACCCTGGTAACCCAGGGCCCCAGTGCTCATAAGTGTGCCTGAATGTGTTACCTGTGTAGTGACTAACTGTCTCACTGAGGCTCTGCTAATCAGAACCTCAGTGGTTATGCTCTCTCATTTCTTTCCAAATTGTCACTAACAGGCTAGTGACCATTTTTACCAATTTACATTGGCTTACTGGAACACCCTTATAATTCCCTAGTATATGGTACTGAGGTACCCAGGGTATTGGGGTTCCAGGAGATCCCTATGGGCTGCAGCATTTCTTTTGCCACCCATAGGGAGCTCTGACAATTCTTACACAGGACTGCCACTGCAGCCTGAGTGAAATAACGTCCACGTTATTTCACAGCCATTTTACACTGCACTTAAGTAACTTATAAGTCACCTATATGTCTAACCTTTACCTGGTGAAGGTTAGGTGCAAAGTTACTTAGTGTGAGGGCACCCTGGCACTAGCCAAGGTGCCCCCACATTGTTCAGAGCCAATTCCCTGAACTTTGTGAGTGCGGGGACACCATTACACGCGTGCACTACATATAGGTCACTACCTATATGTAGCTTCACAATGGTAACTCCGAATATGGCCATGTAACATGTCTATGATCATGGAATTGCCCCCTCTATGCCATCCTGGCATAGTTGGCACAATCCCATGATCCCAGTGGTCTGTAGCACAGACCCTGGTACTGCCAAACTACCCTTCCTGGGGTTTCACTGCAGCTGCTGCTGCTGCCAACCCCTCAGACAGGCATCTGCCCTCCTGGGGTCCAGCCAGGCCTGGCCCAGGATGGCAGAACAAAGAACTTCCTCTGAGAGAGGGTGTGACACCCTCTCCCTTTGGAAAATGGTGTGAAGGCAGGGGAGGAGTAGCCTCCCCCAGCCTCTGGAAATGCTTTCTTGGGCACAGATGTGCCCAATTCTGCATAAGCCAGTCTACACCGGTTCAGGGGACCCCTTAGCCCTGCTCTGGCGCGAAACTGGACAAAGGAAAGGGGAGTGACCACTCCCCTGACCTGCACCTCCCCTGGGAGGTGTCCAGAGCTCCTCCAGTGTGCTCCAGACCTCTGCCATCTTGGAAACAGAGGTGCTGCTGGCACACTGGACTGCTCTGAGTGGCCAGTGCCACCAGGTGACGTCAGAGACTCCTGCTGATAGGCTCCTTCAGGTGTTAGTAGCCTATCCTCTCCTAGGTAGCCAAACCCTCTTTTCTGGCTATTTAGGGTCTCTGTCTCTGGGGAAACTTTAGATAACGAATGCAAGAGCTCATCCGAGTTCCTCTGCATCTCTCTCTTCACCTTCTGCCAAGGAATCGACTGCTGACCGCGCTGGAAGCCTGCAAACCTGCAACATAGTAGCAAAGACGACTACTGCAACTCTGTAACGCTGATCCTGCCGCCTTCTCAACTGTTTTCCTGCTTGTGCATGCTGTGGGGGTAGTCTGCCTCCTCTCTGCACCAGAAGCTCCGAAGAAATCTCCCGTGGGTCAACGGAATCTTCCCCCTGCAACCGCAGGCACCAAAAAGCTGCATTACCGGTCCCTTGGGTCTCCTCTCAGCACAACGAGCGAGGTCCCTCGAATCCAGCGACTCTGTCCAAGTGACCCCCACAGTCCAGTGACTCTTCAGTCCATGTTTGGTGGAGGTAAGTCCTTGCCTCACCTCGCTGGGCTGCATTGCTGGGAACCGCGACTTTTGCAGCTACTCCGGCCCCTGTGCACTTCCGGCGGAAATCCTTTGTGCACAGCCAAGCCTGGGTCCACGGCACTCTAACCTGCATTGCACGACTTTCTAAGTTGGTCTCCGGCGACGTGGGACTCCTTTGTGCGACTTCGGGTGAGCACTGTTTCACACATCCTTGTAGTGCCTGTTTTTGGCACTTCTCCGGGTGCTACCTGCTGCTGAGAGGGCTCATTGTCTTGCTCGACGTCTCCTCTCTCTCCTGGTCCAATTTGCGACCTCCTGGTCCCTCCAGGGCCACAGCAGCATCCAAAAACGCTAACCGCACAATTTGCAGCTATCAAGGCTTGTTGGCGTTCTTTTGGCGGGAAAACACTTCTGCACGACTTTCCACGGAGAGAGGGATTTGTCCACCAAAGGGGAAGTCTCTAGCCCTTTTCGTTCGTGCAGAAACCTCAGCTTCTTCTGTCCAGTAGAAGCTTCTTTGCACCCGCAGCTGGCATTTCCTGGGCATTTGCCCATCTCCGACTTGCTTGTGACTTTTGGACTTGGTCCCCTTGTTCCACAGGTACCCTAGATTGGAAATCCACAGTTGTTGCATTGTTGGTTTGTGTCTTTCCTGCATTATTCCTCTAACACGACTTCTTTGTCCTTAGGGGAACTTTAGTGCACTTTGCACTAACTTTTCAGGGTCTTGGGGAGGGTTATTTTTCTAACTCTCACTATTTTCTAATAGTCCCAGCGACCCTCTACAAGGTCACATAGGTTTGGGGTCCATTCGTGGTTCGCATTCCACTTTTGGAGTATATGGTTTGTGTTGCCCCTATCCCTATGTTTCCCCATTGCATCCTATTGTAACTATACATTGTTTGCACTGTTTTCTAAGACTATACTGCATATTTTTGCTATTGTGTATATATATCTTGTGTATATTTCCTATCCTCTCACTGAGGGTACACTCTAAGATACTTTGGCATATTGTCATAAAAATAAAGTACCTTTATTTTTAGTATGACTGTGTATTGTGTTTTCTTATGATATTGTGCATATGACACTAAGTGGTACTGTAGTAGCTTCACACGTCTCCTAGTTCAGCCTAAGCTGCTCTGCTAAGCTACCATTATCTATCAGCCTAAGCTGCTAGACACCCTATACACTAATAAGGGATAACTGGGCCTGGTGCAAGGTGCAAGTACCCCTTGGTACTCACTACAAGCCAGTCCAGCCTCCTACATTGGTTGTGCAGCGGTGGGATAAGTGCTTTGAGACTACTTACCACTCTTGTCATTGTACTTTTCATAAGAGAAAAATATACAAAACAAGGTCAGTGTATATACACATAGCCAAAAAGTTTAGCATTTCCTCTTTTCACTCTTTTCTAAGTGCTGAAAAGTACTTCTAAACTTTCAAAAAGTTCTTAAAAGTTTAAAAACTTTTTTTCTGTCTTTCTAAAAAGTTCTGAAAACTTTTTTCTCTTTTTCTATCACTTTTAACTCTCTCTAAAAATGTCTGGCACAGGCCAAAATGTTGATCTGTCCAAACTTGCATATGATCACCTTAGCTGGAAAGGAGCAAGGAGTCTCTGCATAAAGAGAGGTTTGAGTGTAGGGAAGAATCCTTCCTTAGAACTGTTAATTAACATGCTTAGAGAACAGGATAAGGCTAAAAGTGCCCCATCTGTTGAAAAAGTAGCTAATGGTTCTCAATCTGATCCAGGGACTCCCCCAGGAAAAGATTCTGGAAAGAAACTTCCTAGCCTGCCCATTACTAGACAGTCTAGCATAGTTGGTTGTGATGAAGAGCCACACCATACAAATAGTGTTGTCTCACATCATAGCAAAAGCATTTATTCTCACCATACTGGTAGTGATGTTTCTGTTAGCCAAGCTGTTAGGGTGGCTTCTGTAAGGGACAGGTCTCCTTCTGTTCAATCCCATCATACCTCTGTATCTAGGAATGTCCCTCCCACCAACCCTGATGATAGATTGTTAGAAAGGGAGCTCAATAGATTGAGAGTGGAACAAACCAGACTGAAGCTCAAGAAGCAACAGCTGGATTTGGATAGACAGACTTTAGAAGTAGAGAAGGAGAGACAGAAACTGGGTTTAGAAACCCATGGTGGCAGCAGCAGTATTCCCCATAGTCATCCTGCAAAAGAGCATGATTCCAGGAATCTGCACAAGATAGTTCCCCCTTATAAGGAGGGGGATGACATTAACAAGTGATTTGCTGCACTTGAGAGGGCCTGTGTTGTACAGGATGTCCCTCAAAGGCAGTGGGCTGCTATCCTATGGCTATCATTTAGTGGAAAAGGTAGGGATAGGCTCCTTACTGTGAAAGAAAATGATGCTAATAATTTCCAAGTTCTTAAGAATGCACTCCTGGATGGTTATGGCTTAACCACTGAACAATACAGGATAAAGTTCAGAGAGACCAAAAAGGAGTCTTCACAAGACTGGGTTGATTTCATTGACCATTCAGTGAAGGCCTTGGAGGGGTGGTTACATGGCAGTAAAGTTACTGATTATGACAGCCTGTATAACTTGATCCTGAGAGAGCATATTCTTAATAATTGTGTGTCTGATTTGTTGCACCAGTACTTGGTGGACTCTGATCTGACCTCTCCCCAAGAATTGGGAAAGAAGGCAGACAAATGGGTCAGAACAAGGGTGAACAGAAAAGTTCATACAGGGGGTGACAGAGATGGCAACAAAAAGAAGGATGGTAAGTCTTCTGACAAGGGTGGGGACAAATCTAAAAATGAGTCTTCATCAGGCCCACAAAAACACTCTGGTGGGGGTGGTGGGCCCAAATCCTCTTTTAATCAGAACAAGGAAAAGAAACCATGGTGCTATTTATGTAAAATAAAAGGCCATTGGACAACAGATCCCAGTTGTCCAACGAAAGGCACCAAGCCTCCTACCACTACAACCCCTACTGCTACACCTAGTGTCCCTACTAATAGCAGTGGTGGTGGGAGCAAACCTACTAATAGCCAATCCAAGGGAGTAGCTGGGCTCACTATTGGTAACTTAGTTGGGGTTGGCCTTGTTAGGGAGGCCACAGAGGCTGTGTTAGTCTCTGAGGAGGCTATTGATTTAGCCACCTTAGTTGCTTGTCCCCTTAATATGGATAAGTACAAGCAGCTACCCCTAATAAATGGTGTTGAGGTTCAGGCCTACAGGGACACTGGTGCCAGTGTGACTATGGTCATAGAGAAACTGGTCCACCCTGAACAACACCTACTTGGTCACCAGTACCAAGTAACCGATGCTCACAACAACACACTTAGCCACCCCATGGCTGTTGTAAATCTCAACTGGGGGGGGGTTACTGGTCCAAAGAAAGTTGTGGTAGCTTCAGATTTACCTGTAGACTGTCTATTAGGGAATGATTTGGAGACATCAGCTTGGTCAGATGTGGAGTTGGAGGCCCATGCAGCAATGCTGGGCATCCCAGGGCATATTTTTGCTTTGACAAGGGCTCAGGCCAAAAAGCAAAAAGGACAGGGAAGCTTGGATCCTGGAACAATGGACCAAGTGCTCCCTAAAGCTAGGGCTAGTAGAAGCAAACCACTTCCTACTATCCCTCCCTCTACAGTGGATTCTACTTCTGAGGAAGAAGAATTCCCTCCCTGTGCAGAACCTACACCAGAGGAGCTGGAAGCAGACACTGCTGAGCTTTTGGGTGAAGGGGGGCCTGCCAGAGAGGAGCTGAGTGTGGCACAGCAAACCTGTCCCACATTAGAGGGTCTCAGACAGCAAGCTGTCAAACAGGCTAATGGGGATGTCAGTGACTCTCACAGAGTTTACTGGGAGGACAACCTCTTGTACACTGAGCATAGGGATCCTAAACCTGGAGCTGCCAGGAGATTAGTGATTCCTCAGGAGTACAGAAAGTTCCTCCTAACCCTGGCACATGACATTCCCCTAGCTGGGCACCTGGGTCAAATGAAAACTTGGGACAGACTGGTTCCATTGTTTCATTGGCCTAGGATGTCTGAGGACACAAAGGAATTTTGTAAGTCCTGTGAAACCTGTCAAGCCAGTGGCAAGACAGGTGGCACCCCAAAGGCACCCCTTATTCCACTGCCTGTGGTTGGGGTTCCCTTTGAAAGGGTAGGGGTTGACATAGTTGGCCCCCTTGACCCTCCTACTGCTTCAGGCAATAGATTTATCTTGGTGGTAGTGGACCATGCCACAAGATATCCTGAAGCTATTCCTTTAAGGACCACTACAGCACCTGCAGTGGCAAAGGCCCTCCTGGGAATATTTTCCAGGGTGGGCTTCCCAAAGGAAGTAGTATCAGACAGGGGAAGCAATTTCATGTCTGCATACTTAAAAGCCATGTGGAAGGAGTGTGGTGTAACTTACAAGTTCACAACACCCTATCATCCACAAACAAATGGACTGGTGGAGAGATTTAATAAAACTCTCAAAGGCATGATTATGGGTCTCCCTGAAAAACTCCGCAGGAGATGGGATATTCTTCTACCATGCCTCCTTTTTGCCTACAGGGAGGTACCGCAGAAAGGAGTGGGCTTCAGCCCCTTTGAACTTCTTTTTGGACACCCTGTTAGGGGTCCACTCACACTTGTAAAGGAGGGTTGGGAACAACCTTTAAAAGCTCCTAAGCAGGATATTGTGGATTATGTACTTGGCCTCAGATCAAGGATGGCTGAGTATATGAAAAAGGCCAGTAAAAACCTTCAGGCCAGCCAAGAGCTCCAGAAGCAATGGCATGATCAGAAGGCTGTTTTGGTTCAGTACCAACCAGGGCAGAAAGTGTGGGTCTTGGAGCCTGTGGCCCCAAGAGCACTCCAAGATAAATGGAGTGGACCCCACACAATTGTTGAAAAAAGGGAGAAGTCACCTATTTAGTTGACTTAGGCACTGCCAGGAGTCCCCTTAGGGTGCTCCATGTCAACCGCCTGAAACCCTACTATGACAGGGCTGATCTCACCCTGCTCATGGCAACTGATGAGGGACAGGAAGAAGACAGTGATCCTCTACCTGATCTCTTCTCTTCCACAGAACAAGATGCTCTGGTGGAAGGTGTAGTTTTGGCTGATTGTCTTACTGCTGAGCAGAAAGACAATTGCATAAATCTCCTAGATCAATTCTCTGAACTCTTCTCTACTGTGCCAGGTACCACTTCTTGGTGTGAGCACACTATAGATACTGGAGACAGCTTGCCTGTCAAAAGTAAGATCTATAGGCAGCCTGACCATGTCAGGGACTGCATAAAGCAAGAGGTCCAGAAAATGTTAGAACTAGGAGTGGTTGAGCACTCTGACAGTCCATGGGCTTCTCCTGTGGTACTGGTACCAAAACCCCATTCCAAAGATGGAAAGAAGGAAATGCGGTTTTGTGTAGACTATAGAGGTCTCAACTTGGTAACCAAAACTGATGCTCACCCTATACCCAGGGCAGATGAGCTCATAGATACACTGGCATCTGCCAAGTATCTAAGCACTTTTGACTTGACTGCAGGGTATTGGCAGATCAAATTGTCAGAAGATGCTAAACCTAAGACTGCATTTTCAACCATTGGAGGACATTCCCAGTTTACTGTAATGCCTTTTGGTTTGAAAAATGCACCTGCCACTTTTCAGAGGTTGGTGAACACAGTCCTGCAAGGGCTGAAGCTTTCAGTGCAGCATATTTGGACGATATAGCTGTCTTCAGCTCCAGCTGGGATGATCACCTGGTCCACCTATGGAAAGTTTTGGAGGCCCTGCAAAAGGCAGGCCTCACTATCAAGGCTTCAAAGTGCCAGATAGGGCAGGGTAAGGTGGTTTATCTGGGACACCTTGTTGGTGGGGAACAGATTGCACCACTTCAGGGGAAAATCCAAACAATTATTGATTGGGTTCCCCCTACCACTCAGACTCAGGTGAGAGCCTTCCTAGGCCTCACTGGGTATTACAGGAGGTTCATTAAGAACTATGGCTCCATTGCAGCCCCTCTTAATGACCTCACATCCAAGAAAATGCCTAAAAAGGTATTATGGACAGCAAACTGTCAGAAAGCTTTTGAGGAGCTGAAGCAGGCCATGTGCTCTGCACCTGTCCTGAAAAGCCCTTGTTACTCTAAAAAATTCTATGTCCAAACTGATGCATCTGAATTAGGAGTAGGGGCAGTCCTATCACAACTTAATTCTGAGGGCCAGGATCAACCTGTTGCTTTTATTAGTAGGAGGTTGACCCCTAGAGAAAAGCGTTGGTCTGCCATTGAGAGGGAGGCCTTTGCTGTGGTCTGGGCTCTGAAGAAGTTGAGGCCATACCTGTTTGGCACTCACTTCATTGTTCAGACAGACCACAAACCTCTACTTTGGCTAAAACAAATGAAAGGTGAAAATCCTAAATTGTTGAGGTGGTCTATATCCCTACAGGGAATGGACTATACAGTGGATCATAGACCTGGGAGTAGCCACTCCAATGCAGATGGACTCTCCAGATATTTCCACTTAGACAATGAAGACTCATCAGGTCATGGCTAGTCTTATTGTCCTTCGTTTGGGGGGGGGGGGGGTTGTGTAGGAAAGTACCATCTTGCCTGGCATGTTACCCCCAATTTTCACTGTATATATGTTGTTTTAGTTGTATGTGTCACTGGGACCCTGGTAACCCAGGGCCCCAGTGCTCATAAGTGTGCCTGAATGTGTTCCCTGTGTAGTGACTAACTGTCTCACTGAGGCTCTGCTAATCAGAACCTCAGTGGTTATGCTCTCTCATTTCTTTCCAAATTGTCACTAACAGGCTAGTGACCATTTTTACCAATTTACATTGGCTTACTGGAACACCCTTATAATTCCCTAGTATATGGTACTGAGGTACCCAGGGTATTGGGGTTCCAGGAGATCCCTATGGGCTGCAGCATTTCTTTTGCCACCCATAGGGAGCTCTGACAATTCTTACACAGGACTGCCACTGCAGCCTGAGTGAAATAACGTCCACGTTATTTCACAGCCATTTTACACTGCACTTAAGTAACTTATAAGTCACCTATATGTCTAACCTTTACCTGGTAAAGGTTAGGTGCAAAGTTACTTAGTGTGAGGGCACCCTGGCACTAGCCAAGGTGCCCCCCACATTGTTCAGAGCCAATTCACTGAACTTTGTGAGTGCGGGGACACCATTACACGCGTGCACTACATATAGGTCACTACCATTGAGAGGGAGGCCTTTGCTGTGGTCTGGGCTCTGAAGAAGTTGAGGCCATACCTGTTTGGCACTCACTTCATTGTTCAGACAGACCACAAACCTCTACTTTGGCTAAAACAAATGAAAGGTGAAAATCCTAAATTGTTGAGGTGGTCTATATCCCTACAGGGAATGGACTATACAGTGGATCATAGACCTGGGAGTAGCCACTCCAATGCAGATGGACTCTCCAGATATTTCCACTTAGACAATGAAGACTCATCAGGTCATGGCTAGTCTTATTGTCCTTCGTTTGGGGGGGGGGGGGGGGGGTTGTGTAGGAAAGTACCATCTTGCCTGGCATGTTACCCCCAATTTTCACTGTATATATGTTGTTTTAGTTGTATGTGTCACTGGGACCCTGGTAACCCAGGGCCCCAGTGCTCATAAGTGTGCCTGAATGTGTTCCCTGTGTAGTGACTAACTGTCTCACTGAGGCTCTGCTAATCAGAACCTCAGTGGTTATGCTCTCTCATTTCTTTCCAAATTGTCACTAACAGGCTAGTGACCATTTTTACCAATTTACATTGGCTTACTGGAACACCCTTATAATTCCCTAGTATATGGTACTGAGGTACCCAGGGTATTGGGGTTCCAGGAGATCCCTATGGGCTGCAGCATTTCTTTTGCCACCCATAGGGAGCTCTGACAATTCTTACACAGGACTGCCACTGCAGCCTGAGTGAAATAACGTCCACGTTATTTCACAGCCATTTTACACTGCACTTAAGTAACTTATAAGTCACCTATATGTCTAACCTTTACCTGGTAAAGGTTAGGTGCAAAGTTACTTAGTGTGAGGGCACCCTGGCACTAGCCAAGGTGCCCCCCACATTGTTCAGAGCCAATTCACTGAACTTTGTGAGTGCGGGGACACCATTACACGCGTGCACTACATATAGGTCACTACCTATATGTAGCTTCACAATGGTAACTCCGAATATGGCCATGTAACATGTCTATGATCATGGAATTGCCCCCTCTATGCCATCCTGTCATAGTTGGCACAATCCCATGATCCCAGTGGTCTGTAGCACAGACCCTGGTACTGCCAAACTGCCCTTCCTGGGGTTTCACTGCAGCTGCTGCTGCTGCCAACCCCTCAGACAGGCATCTGCCATCCTGGGGTCCAGCCAGGCCTGGCCCAGGATGGCAGAACAAAGAACTTCCTCTGAGAGAGGGTGTGACACCCTCTCCCTTTGGAAAATGGTGTGAAGGCAGGGGAGGAGTAGCCTCCCCCAGCCTCTGGAAATGCTTTCTTGGGCACAGATGTGCCCAATTCTGCATAAGCCAGTCTACACCGGTTCAGGGGACCCCTTAGCCCTGCTCTGGCGCGAAACTGGACAAAGGAAAGGGGAGTGACCACTCCCCTGACCTGCACCTCCCCTGGGAGGTGTCCAGAGCTCCTCCTGTGTGCTCCAGACCTCTGCCATCTTGGAAACAGAGGTGCTGCTGGCACACTGGACTGCTCTGAGTGGCCAGTGCCACCAGGTGATGTCAGAGACTCCTGCTGATAGGCTCCTTCAGGTGTTAGTAGCCTATCCTCTCTCCTAGGTAGCCAAACCCTCTTTTCTGGCTATTTAGGGTCTCTGTCTCTGGGGAAACTTTAGATAACGAATGCAAGAGCTCATCCGAGTTCCTCTGCATCTCTCTCTTCACCTTCTGCCAAGGAATCGACTGCTGACCGCGCTGGAAGCCTGCAAACCTGCAACATAGTAGCAAAGACGACTACTGCAACTCTGTAACGCTGATCCTGCCGCCTTCTCGACTGTTTTCCTGCTTGTGCATGCTGTGGGGGTAGTCTGCCTCCTCTCTGCACCAGAAGCTCCGAAGAAATCTCCTGTGGGTCGACGGAATCTTCCCCCTGCAACCGCAGGCACCAAAAAGCTGCATTACCGGTCCCTTGGGTCTCCTCTCAGCACGACAAGCGAGGTCCCTCGAATCCAGCGACTCTGTCCAAGTAACCCCCACAGTCCAGTGACTCTTCAGTCCAAGTTTGGTGGAGGTAAGTCCTTGCCTCACCTCGCTGGGCTGCATTGCTGGGAACCGCGACTTTTGCAGCTACTCCGGCCCCTGTGCACTTCCGGCGGAAATCCTTTGTGCACAGCCAAGCCTGGGTCCACGGCACTCTAACCTGCATTGCACGACTTTCTAAGTTGGTCTCCGGCGACGTGGGACTCCTTTGTGCGACTTCGGGTGAGCACCATTTCACGCATCCTCGTAGTGCCTGTTTCTGGCACTTCTCCGGGTGCTACCTGCTGCTGAGAGAGTTCCTTGTCTTGCTCGACGTCCCCTCTCTCTCCTAGTCCAATTTGCGACCTCCTGGTCCCTCCAGGGCCACAGCAGCGTCCAAAAATGCTAACTGCACGATTTGCAGCTAGCAAGGCTTGTTGGCATTCTTTCGGTGGGAAAAGACTTCTGCACGACTCTCCACGGAGAGGGGGATCCGTCCGCCAAAGGGGAAGTCTCTAGCCCTTTTCGTTCCTGCAGAAACCTCAGCTTCTTCTGTCCAGTAGAAGCTTCTTTGCACTCGCAGCTGGCATTTCCTGGGCATTTGCCCATCTCCGACTTGCTTGTGACTTTTGGACTTGGTCCCCTTGTTCCACAGGTACCCTAGATTGGAAATCCACAGTTGTTGCATTGTTGGTTTGTGTCTTTCCTGCATTATACCTCTAACACGACTTCTTTGTCCTTAGGGGAACTTTAGTGCACTTTGCACTCACTTTTCAGGGTCTTGGGGAGGGTTATTTTTCTAACTCTCACTATTTTCTAATAGTCCCAGCGACCCTCTACAAGGTCACATAGGTTTGGGGTCCATTCGTGGTTCGCATTCCACTTTTGGAGTATATGGTTTGTGTTGCCCCTATCCCTATGTTTCCCCATTGCATCCTATTGTAACTATACATTGTTTGCACTGTTTTCTAAGACTATACTGCATATTTTTGCTATTGTGTATATATATCTTGTGTATATTTCCTATCCTCTCACTGAGGGTACACTCTAAGATACTTTGGCATATTGTCATAAAAATAAAGTACCTTTATTTTTAGTATAACTGTGTATTGTGTTTTCTTATGATATTGTGCATATGACACTAAGTGGTACTGTAGTAGCTTCACACGTCTCCTAGTTCAGCCTAAGCTGCTCTGCTAAGCTACCATTATCTATCAGCCTAAGCTGCTAGACACCCTATACACTAATAAGGGATAACTGGGCCTGGTGCAAGGTGCAAGTACCCCTTGGTACTCACTACAAGCCAGTCCAGCCTCCTACACTGAGGGATTATAATCCTTATACTACCTGCTTCAAATATTGTATACACTTGGATAAACATAATAGGTAAATCACAGTATATAATATATTATATATGAGATAATATACTCCCTATTGTACATTTTACTGGTATTGCAAGTCACTGAGGAGTTCTATAACCACATATAGGCTCAAGTCGACAACTTCAATGAGACTTACAATATCTTTATAACGTACAGCTAGGGGTTTTCTACAATAAGAGCATGTTTACACCCTTCCAAAGAGCTCAAAGAATGTCATGTGGCAGGTGTGAGCAGCTACCTCATGAACGCCTGCTTTTTCGGGCTTGCTGCAGATGACTTTAGCTTTATGTCACAGTCACCATTGTACTCAATACTTTTTTAAAACATATTTTTATTGAGTTTTTAACTGTAAAGAAACCCAAAACAATCCGGCCCTCCTCTCCCCGTGTAACCACTTGACACATACTTGGTTCAGTATCAGCAAACATTCTTCAACTCTGCTCCATCTTCCTCTGCAGTGAGGAGCACTGTATTCAATATTTTAACACACGTGGAATGGGCTTTTAGTCTGCCATTTGCTCCTGGTGCAGTAGGATCTTCTCAACACCCACACATAGTGCAAATCACAGCAGACTGTCAATTTCTTGTCTGTTTCAATTTACTGCTCCAGATTCATCAGCTTTCCTCTTTAGTCTTGGGTTTCCCCACAGCTTGAGCCTTTCGATTTTGTTAGCGCATCTGTCCTTATTTGGTCTTTTATTGTCAATTTATAAGGCGATGCGTTAGAGGTTTGATACACCTTTTCACTACGCTTAGAGTGATTCCACCATAAGTCTCTAATTCACTACAATGTCAACATTATCAATAAACATCATCAAATACTCCTTGCAGTCAGTAATCTTTACAACCCATGACCCATAAGGTCACGAATTACCACATCTTTACATAAACGTTAGAACGTTTATTTCCCTATATTAACAATGCCAGTGTCACGTAAATTAGTCTAGAAAACCAACTGGTAAACATACATAAACAAGACCGGTTGACCAAATCTTCTAAAGAATCTCAATTTAGCGGACGCATTGACCACTAAACATTCGAGAGTCACAGTACAAATCAATTAGAAGAATAACTGCGCAATAGAAATAGGATAAATTTAGGTTCAGCAAAATAGGAACATCAATTGTTATTAATAATTTGTTAACATTCTCTGGGTCTCCCTAACTAACCTTCTGATTAAAATAGCATGTTTGGCCTTCATTCAAAACTATTAAGTCAAAGTTAATTTGTGAAACATCTAACTCTGGCTTTATCAAAATAGCAGTTGGTACCTAGAAACAAAGGGCAAACTTACAACAAGAACAGTAGCATTTTATTATACCTCTCCTCATATTGATCAGCAAGCTAAGATTATCTTCGTCAGTTGGACATCAGTTCGGTCACCAACGGGCAGTTAAAGGGGATGGTTCAGACACAAGGGTCTCTAAGCAAATCTTTGAACCAATTTAGAAGAAATATCGAAAGGATCAGCATTCAACCTCAGAATTTAAGCGATAAAGTTAAAGATAGAAAAAGATCATCATAAACTGTTCACCTCCTCAAAAAGAATAGAATAAACCTCTCCTCCCTCCAGGCAGTTGGGCTAAGTTAAAATCTCCTGAAGAACTTCCCACATTGTCATTGGTCAGGAAATCATACGTTTACAATTAGTCCAATAAGGATTAAACACCAAATCAAAGATATAACTAACTGTCTTTCACATGTTGATGATTGGCTCCTCTTGTCCTGTTCCCATCATCAGGCTCGTCAGGTAACATTTTTGAATCTATCTGTACTCCAGTCAGTGCATCCATTGTTAGCTCCTAGGAACATCACTGTCTCATGCATCAAACTATACAGTCTAACAACTACTAATACAAGGTATCCTAGTAAGCAGCTCTCATGAGAAAGTTAAACACATCTGCTAACGTTTGGTCAACAGAGTGTGAACAATCCATGTATTAATTTTTCTGGACATACCGTCCTACGATTTTTTTTAACAGTGCCACTTAATGTGAGGTGGTGCAGACTTGGCCCAAACCTCGCTAACTTAAGGCCTTTAATTAATAAAGCAAAATGCATAATGTAACATCATTAATATAACACACTACTACATTTTTTTTTAATGCAGGCACTTCAATTAATAATATTATACATTTAATAAAAGCTTTACATATTTAATAGAGGCCACTCAAGTGGGCACATTTTCCAAATCGCACATTATTTTCTATATTAGTCAAACTCTATGCAAATTCTTAATCCAGAATACAAAAAATTAATTAGTAATAAACTTAGTGTTCACAATTTATCCCTGCTTTTCGCATGGTTGAGAGTATCCTTCCACTGCTGATCTCAGGAAGCTATTTCACCTATTCTTTTTTTCTGTGGCATTGTAGCTTTAGCACTCAAGGGGAGTTGACATTGTGCTCTTACTCCCCTCTATCTCTCTCGCTTTTTCTTCCTCCTTCTCCCTCCCTCCTCTCCACTTTAGCTGCTTTTGCAGTCATCCTTAGTATAGCCCCTTAAAGAAACACAGCATTTGCATCTCTCCCTAGCCCACCCTCAGTTAACTCTCCTACTTCGCAAACATTAAGGGCTATTGCTACTGGGTGTCTCTCTACTCCCCCCATGCCTTTCTCTGCTTCACCTGCCCCCCGCAACCTGCCTATTCCCTTCTACTGTCACTATTGGCTTTGTCACTGCTTCTGGATGTGAAGCACAAGCACTGGCAAATCCTTTACTACAAACGACTTTGGCAAAATATTTTTTATGCCTAAGATGGGTGTCACATTGCATCTATATACAACATGAAGCGCAACTTGGATCTGTATAACAGTATTACTTTGTTATATCAGTCCATGATGGCTGTCACTTTGCATGTAGATGCAACATGTCAGCTATCTTGAAAGTATACAAAATAATTTTATAGGATGGCTTCGTCTAGTATTAGCTTTGCCAATGTTTGTGTTGCAAGTGTGTTGGGAGCATTGTCAAAGCCAATATCGTCAGCAAATAGGCATTGACAAAACAAGCCCAATTGGCCTTGTCAGTGTTTGTTTTCTTTGTGTTCTCTATCGTGTAGTTTTGTTTTACAGTTGAAAAAAAAGTAAAGCAATACAGAGAATGCGTGGAAATGACAAGGATTGGATGCAATGCTTAATGTTCATCTTGGCAAAATCGTGAGCAGTGCATTTGAACTCCGTGGTTTTCCCTCTCAGTTTGCCAGTAAACACTATGCAAGTGAGATCGCCCCACCCCCCTTTTCGTCCTCTCCAAATACTCATGTGACAGGCCATTTAAATGATGACATACCTCAGTACAGTGATGATCACATCAATAAATCATACATGATGATAATGTTGGAGAATAATATTGATGCTAATAATAATAATTATTGAAATTGAATGTCAATAAATAGATACAAGGAATGACTTGGGAAAAGCTCAAAAATGGCATCTACTAGAAGAGCTACCATTCTCCTACCTATAATCCCTCTGAAACTCTTTAAAAAATCACTCTATGAAGAAGCTGTTCCTAGAAGTTGTGAGAAGTGGGGTTGCATCTGCTGCTGTGCTCTGATCAGATCTCCAGAGTACATCCCCAATATCACAGCATAAGGTGAGATCCTCCTTCCATCCCTGGGCAGGGCCTCACACTGCTCGAGTTATCTGCAGGCCACATGCAAAACATATTTTCCTCTACACAAGACTACTCCATCGTGCATCACTGCTGTGGTTAAGAGTAAGTGGTAATAAAGGCTCATAGAACCTGAATGGCACAGAAGTCATTGAGGTGGCATAATTCTTTGTAAAGTGTGTGGGCTGGGAGAGCCTCGCAAACATCATCCACTCACCCAGGACAAGATGAGTTGACCCTTTAACAGCTCATATAGGAGATGGTCTGTCTCCACTGGCTAATGATTGATGATGAGCAGATCTGGTGGCAATGCCTTTTCCTGAAACTTTAGGTGGGGTCACACTGAAACAGATTTCATTGAAGGAAAGCATGGCATGAAAACCCACATGAATCAATGTGGTCATACAGATGTGCTCGTAGAAGAATGTGTTTGAGCCTTCCTGACCAAACTCTTAGGTCTGGAGCTCAGGCAAGGATCCAAGATTTAGAACTCCCCTCTCTGGACAGTGCCTGGTAAAGGTATTGTGCATTAAAATCAAAGGATCCAGTAGAAGGAAATGAAGTGGTCAGTTTGATGGGGTGTTGACAGGCAACTGGCACTAAATGAGTGGTTGGAACCCCAAGGAAGTGCAGGGTGAAGGTCAGGCATGTGGCCCTTTAGGGTCTTCTGGTTCCTAGGTAGGTCGCAGTAACAAGTAACGTGCGCAACTTCATTCCAAGTCAGTGGCTGTGAAGTATCCTGCACTCTGAGTGCCGATGAGAGCTGGAGCAGATTTTCTTGTAAGCAAAGGTAACTCCTCTCTGGTCTACTTAGCATAATCTTACTTCGTGGAGACCTAGGCTCTTTCTGCGGCATAAGCCCCAGGTGTCACCCAACCTTGAAAACAGAGACAATTGAGCCTCATGCTTTGCTGTCATAGGTCGCAAGAGAGGTGCCTGCCGACAACAACATAATAAACTTGACAAATAACCTTTATTGAAAACTCAAGTTGCCCTACTGCCGAAAATAGCACCACTGGAGTTTCCCCCTTCAGGCTGAAACCAAGGAACTTGACCCTTCCTTGTATAATTGTACCATCCACATTCTGCCACTTGGGAACTGCTTTAGAAAGGAAAATGGATGCAGTCAATGTTGCACACAGACTTCATTATCGAAAAAGTAGGTGTTGCTAAGAAAGACTTCTTTGAGACATCTGGTGAAGTAAAAGAACATTGAAAGATCCACTGACTCAACTTTCCAGTGTGACTGATCTGCCAGCTACTGTGCCTACTTTACTGTTGATACCTGCAAACCTGGGGGGAGAGGGATAGGGGAGGGGTTAGAGAATGAAACAAAGTTATCCCCATGCCCGGATGATTTGGCAAATTACAATAACTTCTGAATATACTTTGAACCACTTGGTCTATATATTCATCCCAAAAAAAGTAGAGGCCCCAGTAAAGCAAGCACTGAGGCTAGAGTAACTTTGAGGACTGATAGATTGATCTGACATCACCTTTGACTCTGAAGGCAGACAGAATTTATTGAACTGGGGCAGTGGCGTAACTAAATTTGTGTGGGCTCCCCTACACAGTACAGGGAGGGGCCACCCACTGGACTCACGCAGGAGCTCTCAGGCCAGAGCACTGTGCTGAGGGGGCCCCTAGATCTAGTCCCCCCTCTATACTGCAGGGGATGCAGGGGCCTTTGTTACCCCACTGAACTTGCACAGTGTTACGTTTGTAATTAGCATTAGGAGCAGAATTTAAATTTTGCTTTCTGAATGTACGTTGAGTAATATTATGATGAGTTAGATCAAGGACAGCATCTGCCCCCATAAACAAAGATTGTATTATCCAATTGTCTTTTAAGGTACCGTTATCTAACATCTTGGGTTCACCCTCAGAAGAACGAACGAATCTCACCTTAATATTTTTCTATCCTACTAACTTGCATCCCTTTTTTCGGCCTGTGCCCCTCAACATGATATTTAAAAAGGTGTCTCTAACTAAGGAATATTGGATATTTTGAAATACTGACCTTTTGACCAGGATTCCAATATCCTCAAGCCTATATCTTAATTTTCACAAAAGCATTATCAGCCATGTGCCTTCCAAGTAATCAACAAGTTCTTGACACATGGTCCATGACAAACCAGATATCCTTGAGATTTTGAAGTTGAATCGTGTGAGGATATTTTGGCACCACTCCTGCAGAGTACATAATTAGCATCATGAAAAATTATGCTATTGCCCCCTACCCTGCGCTGCGGTGCACCATATTTTAAATACGGTGCATACATGGTGGCTGTTGGAATGCGATAATGGGCGTACAGAAATAGGCGCTGCACTGAGTGCAGCGCCACTTTCCATAAATCTGCGCCTAAATCCTTGTTAGTGTGTCTCATACTTTGAACTTATAGTATTTTTGCCTTGACTTCATGTCATTCTCTTGCTGCATTTGATTGACCCTTATACTTATTTCCTACATTGATTTGTTGTGCATATTGTTTATTACCTTTTTATGTATTGTACCTTGAATTATTTATTAAACCTTAATGGTTCACATTTTACTACTGACTCCAGAGAATGTATTCTCTTGAAATGGTGATTTTAATCTTGTTTTTGGGTGCCATTTAGGGACACTTACTTCATACATTTTTGAGACTCAACACCCCGATTCTGTGTAGGCACTTTATCTTGATTATCTGATAAGATAGCATTAAAAGTTTCATCATTAACTAGTTACGAACAACTAGCAAAGAAACTCACCTCAAGCCCTGACACTTTCCTGTACATGCACCAATTTTGAAGGTTTTACATCATATTGTGTAAAGTGTTTCTTAGTTTGCCTTAGGCTTTTTCATTCTTGATAACGTCCTCTTTTTATGTGAATAAATGTCACTTAAATACAATCTGTCATACTTCCTGTAATCTTGCCTAAATATATCTCCAGTTTTTTGGCTTTGTTCTGGTCTAACCATGTCGAAAATGGTGAGAGGATGTCGAGTTTCTTCATCTATGTAGGAATCACTGCACACTTCCTGAAGAGACTACAGAGAATACAAAACTCAACAGCAGGACTCATCTTCGACCTCCCCAGATGGACCCATGTCACACCCCACCTGAAGAAGCTACACTGGCTCCCAATCCAGAAGAGATGTCAGTTCAAGATTTTGACCTACGCAGATAAAGCTCTGTGCAATGAAGGAACAGCATACATTAACAAGTGCCTGACCTTACACACACCTACCAGACAATTATGATCTGCCTCCCTCTTCCTTGCAGATTCCCCCCGGATCTGTTGAGCCAACAGCGGAGGATGCCCCTTCTCACATCTGGCAGCCAGAGCTTTTAACAACCTTCCACTGCACCTCAGGACAGCCTCATCGGTCCAGCAATTCAGGAGAGAACTCAAGGCCTGGGTGTTCGAAGGAACATCACCTCGCAGCAGCTAGCAACCCCAGCACCTTGAGATCCTCATGAGTGAATTGCGTTTCTATATAAATGATTGATTGATTGGTAGAGAAGAGCTGCCAACTTTGGACCTAGGCAACCATGTCCTAATCTTGGCTTTGGCTTGATATCTTGTGATTCTGGGCAAATGCCTTAGGGCCTGATTTAGATATTGGAAGGTAAGTTACTCCGTCACAATGATGATAAGTATCCGATCAGGAGAAATCTAAATTCCATTATATCCTATGGGATTTAGATTCCGGCAGACAGGATATCAGTCACTGTTGTGACGGTGTCCGCCAATATTTAAATCAGGCCCTTCATCTGTCTGTGCAGATCTCACCTTGTGTATTGTAAATGGTGCTCATGTAAAGCCCAGTGCCTTTTTAGCCTATTTTGCGCTATGTAAAAAAACTGCAGACAGTTTAACCTTGTCACTCCTTTCTGATAAACCATTTTTCATACGTATTTGTTTGGTATAGTCTGTCATTGTTTCAATACCGCTCTGTTATTGAGTAGACCAACTGGAATCAATGTTTCTTGACCAGCAGACAATGCCTGAGTGTGCTATAAAACACCCAACTAAGTAAATCCTTGGGATTTGAGTCTGGAGTCAGAGTTCCAGAGTATGTCATACACAATGCCCCAGACTGGGAATAGGATTGACTTAACCTGCCAAATCTTAAGCCAGAAGCAAACTCAAAACAAATTAATAGCGGAATCCCTTGGGTGTCTGATAGAGGAGCTTGACTGCAACAGATTGTTAAGTTGTCTACACATATGGGAATAAAGTCTTTCACGCCCATTACCATGGAAAATCCTGTATTTCCTCAACTGCTCAAAGAACTTATCCTGAATGTCAATGGTGAAGGCAAGGAGCAGTAGTGAAAGAGGAGAACTTTGTTTTTGTACCTACTCAGTTGGAAAATTGAGAGGGTAGGACCTCAATAACATGAATTCTGTCCAGTAGAAAGGCCTGGCATGAACCCACTTTGGGCAGCTTACGAAGGACACACTAGAGAAGGCAATTGGTAAGGCCTTTTGCGAGACTCTTACCTTCCACATTGATCTGTGATATGGGTTTATAGGAGGCACACTGATTTGCTGCCTTACCCAGCATTGGGAGAACAGTAATGAGTGCCTCTCATATCTGGTAGGAGAAACATGTCATGAAGGAATGGAGCCACCAAAGAGGTGAGGCACTTAAAGAGCTGCACCAGTAAGTCATTTGGTCCTAGAGTCCTCCCTGATACCGGCTGACAGATCTATCCACCATGCTTTTTGGCTGAGATCATGTGACCAAGTTGATATGAATCTAAAGTGGACAAAGAGGGCAAGGAATTGAATTGAATGTATTACAGAGTAAGTAGAGCAATTAGATGGCTGTAAAGACGTATTGGAGGAAGCAAATTCTTCAGCCACTGTTTGTCTGTCTATCAGTGAAGTGACAATGGCACAGAGTAGCTCTCCTACATGGGGATGTGTCAGGGGATGGGTCATCGCAATAAAATAACCAGTTAAGGTACCTACCTACTTTATACCCACAACTGTATAGCTGGGTTTGTCCTGCAAACCATGTTACCCATTGTTCTTACATGTATTACTGGCTTGAATGCCTCGCATAGCTTAGCCTGTGAGTCAACAAAATTCAGCTTGGAACCAGGAATGTGTTTTCCTAACATGTACTAAGCAAACACATCATCTGTGAGCTGCCAATCATGTGGTCACCACAAACCATTGTTTCAAGTGCATTGGTGGCAGAGGGATATCATCAGTGAAGGCTTTGTGAATATTTCACAGGACAAACACACTCTAGGTGTGGATATTTGCTGTACTGTGATTTTGCAGCCTCTCCCCTCTTGAACTATGTTTATTCTTTGTCCTTACACTTTACTGCATTAACCACATTAGTAACAATGCACCCCTAATCCCCTGCAGCTGTATTTCACTAACTGCATCTGCCGCATTGTTTAATTATGTGGTGCAGGGCAAGCTGCAAGATGTCCATTTCCATCAAGGATGAAGCATGAAGGTTGTATACATCACTGGAGCATAGTCTGAGACACTGTGAGGAAGGATGTCTACCTCTGATACTAAGTGGCAGTCCACTGTTGGCACTCACAAAAAGATCTAGTCTGGAAAAGGACTCATAGGCACCCAAGAAAAAGGTATATTCTCTGGATGGAGGGTGGAGCATAAGCCAAGTATCCATAAGGCCTATTATCAAAGTCTTTGAGAGGGGTTTGTGAGTTGATGGCATGCAGTGTGCCTGTTGAGATATTAGTTTGTAGCCCCAATGAAATCTCTCACCACTACAAAATCTCTGAGAGGGCTTTCAAGCACCAGTGGACTCATGATTGATAGGAAAGAAGCAGTGACTGGGGTGGAGCATAAATATAAACACAAATGATTGGATGTCCTTCTAGCGAGCCAGAAACAAGGAGGTACCGTTGTTGATTGTCATGCCTAATGTGCTGTATATAGAAGGGAGAATTTCTACAGAGAATTAAAGCTACACAGTGGGACCAACCTTTGAAGATAGCGTGCACTACATTGATGAACCTGTCCCTCTTCAAAAAGAGGGCATGGGAATCTGTTAGATGGTCCACCTGAAAAAATATAGTATGTCGGGTGAGCGATGTTTAGTGGCTCTAGGGACAGCCCCTCTCTTACCTCTGTGAAAGAACTCAAAGACAAAGTCCTACCCTTATGTCAGATCAGGGTGCATTAAAGTAACAAATAAATCACAAAATTAATAAAGGTTAAACCTAGGAGTCAATGTGCCACCCAGGAAACAGTGCTTGTACAGTGGTGAAGAAAAAATAAGGAACAATGATGTTTACAATAAAAAAAAACAGGAAATCTCCCCCACCTTATGCTCTAGCTTGAAAATATCTCTGTCCTATGATTGTTACATGCTGTGCAAAAAGTCCTAGGAGGAGCACCTAGGGCATGATCCCAATTCCACCCACAAATCAACAAAAACTAGAGAAAGGACTTGTGAATAACTGCATAGCCGTACAGCAAACAAAATATTAGAAAGCAGCAATCATGGGAAGTCTTGCCCACTTGGATCACCAGTCCTAGGATAATAGGATGGGTGGGTGTTCTTGAGTTTGTGCAGGAGGAAGGGAGCATGTCTTGGAAAGGCATACCTTTTAGGGCACTAGGGCAAAGTAGTCCTTTGGCAGCACTGCTTAAGGCAGAGAACCCACAACTGAGTCATTGCTATCAGCCACCCTCTTATAAACATCACTGGAAAGGAGGAGGCAGAGCTCTGGTCTCTCAGATTGCAAGCACCTTACCTGTTGGGTTGACAAAACAGTTAGATGTGAAGGGGCATTGCCCATCGAAGAGACAGGGGTATGGTGCAGTTACTTAGCTGACACTACCATTCAGGAAGGTGGATATGAAGTTAACAGAGCTAGAAGGGGAGGATTGCCTTGAGTTGTATTTCTCTATAGTTACTGTTGCCCCAGGCCTGTCATTGGTCAGAATGGTGTCTCTTGAATAAAAGAATAAGTAGGACCCAAGACACTCTTGCATAGCGACTGCATTGGTTGGAGGTACCTTGTAAAGAGAGTATTATGGCTTTTCAACAGAGCAGTACCCATAGAGAAGCTATTAAATCTGTATTGGTGTGTCACATGCACACAGTCTGTTATCAAAGCTGGGTCCATTAAATAGATCTTTCAGTGTAAGCATTTTACAGCCTCATCTCAATGACCATAGAAGGTGGGCGGGGCAGGGCTGCTTTGGGACAAAAAACCCTGGACTTCAAGGCTTTGCTTTTACAGAGGGCCCCCTTCATTGATGTGCATGCGCTCAGAGGTGCCACTTAAGCATGATTATGTAGTGAGTCAGAACTCCACCCGTTAAGGTCTCCTGGCAATTGCAATTATTCAAATGTGTTGATGGTTCAAAGGCAAACTGAATAGGACAGTTCCCAAAAATCTTTTGGCATGTTTCATATGAAAGGTTCCCATTTACACGTTAATTTCGCAGGGAATATGTTACTTGGTCCAGTGGTATAAGAGACTATATTATATTGAGATAGAAGTGTTCTGCGGGACTCTGTTTTTTTCCGCAAAGTATAGCCAAGAACGGGCGCAGCCTGGCAAGTTGGGCTGCTGGATGTCCTAGAGAGATGCTCTAATAAAGCCCTCTAATATCCTACTTAATCCTTGCACAAGACGTAATGCCTGCGGCCTGGCCATTCCAAATTGAGGAAGAACAGACCACATAAAGGCCATTGTACAAACACTTCAACCTCAACATCTTTCACCTTTGCTTGCTGACACCCATGCCCCTCGCAGGGGCCACACCAAATCCCGCATAGCCAGATTCTTGAATTTAAAGGACAGACACTGCATCTTATCGGCTGCATGAAAGACATCAGACATTAGTTGTGAGAACCACAAACTTGCAGTCATTCCAGATTACACAGAAAAGGTTCAAACACAAAGAATAATGATGAATGGAGTGAAACAGATCATTAAAACACTTGATTTGAAATACATGCTACTATGTCGGGCTGCCTTAAAATAATTGCACATGGGAAAATCCATTTTCGATATACCTGAAGTTGTGTGGGCATTGTTGGAGATGTGGGGCAAAGACACCCGCGCTAGCCCAGAGAAACCCTGCCCAGCCTTGGGACTGTGGTCGCATGACATCTCCACAAAGACGCACTAGTAACAATCACATAGCCAAAGGCACACAAGGTTGCTGGAGACGTTTACCCCGTGGCCCATTACGTACCCTTAGTGTACAATATAAACGGGGCATATAAAACATGCTAGGTAACGCCTACTGACATACTCGTAGAAAATACTCCGGTTGGGTAGGCCACAACGCTCATTTTACAGAAACTAAACCTCAAAGGAAGCACTTAGAAATATAAACGTAGCAGATGCCGCAGTTGAAGCTCAGCTTCTGGAAAGGACAAGCCACCCTAACTCTTGGGCTTGGCAAAGATAAAGCAAGGCTGTGCGCTCAGAGATCCCATAGCAGAAAAGATCTAGAATCCATCCTGGAGGTGAACTGATGATGTACTAGAGCGTAATCTGTATCTGACTGTGACGCGCGGTTTCTATCTTCCTCTGCTGGAGACACAGAGTAGAAGGTTCTCCCTTTATAAAGCACCTGTAAGCTCCGCCTGCTGAGCCACGCCCCGTTCACCCTCGAAGTAGATAAAGGAATTCCCGCCTTTTACCACGATGATGGACAGCTTTCCAAAACGACCCCACTGCGTTTACCGCCGATTTCCGGTGGTGCGTTGTTGATGCTCAGAAGCACGAGGACATCTCCACAAAGACGCACTAGTAACAATCACATAGCCAAAGGCACACAAGGTTGCTGGAGACGTTTACCCCGTGGCCCATTACGTACCCTCAGTGTACAATATAAACGGGGCGTATAAAACATGCTAGGTAACGCCTACTGACATACTCGTAGAAAATACTCCGGTTGGGTAGGCCACGATGCTCATTTTACAGAAACTAAACCTCAAAGGAAGCACTTAGAAATATAAACGTAGCAGATGCCGCAGTTGAAGCTCAGCATCTGGAAAGGACAAGCCACCCTAACTCTTGGGCTTGGCAAAGATAAAGCAAGGCTGTGCGCTCAGAGATCCCTTAGCAGAAAAAGATCTAGAATCCTTCCTGGAGATGAACTAATGATGTACTGGAGCGTAATCTGTATCTGACTGTGACGCGCGGTTTCTATCTTCCTCTCCTGGAGACACAGAGTAGAAGGTTCTCCCTTTATAAAGCACCTGTAAGCTCCGCCCGCCGAGCCACGCCCCGCCCACCCTCGAAGTAGGTAAAGGAATTCCCGCCTTTTACCAGGATGATGGACAGCTTTCCAAAACGACCCCTATGCGTTTACCGCCGACTCCGGTGGTGCGTTGTTGATGCTCAGAAGCACGAGGACATCTCCACAAAGACGCACTAGTAACAATAACATTGCCAAAGGCACACAAGGTTGCTGGAGACGTTTAACCCGTGGCCCATCACGTACCCCTAGTGTACAATATAAACAGGGCGTATAAAACATGATAGGTAACGATTACTGACATACTCGTAGAAAATACTCCGGTTGGGTAGACCACATGCTCATTTTACAGAAACTAAACCTCAACAGGAAGCACTCAGAAATATAAACGTAGCAGGTGCCGCAGTTGAAGCTCAGCCTCTGGAAAGGACAAGCCACCCTAACTCTTGGGCTTGGCAAAGATAAAGCAAGGCTGTACGCTCAGAGATCCCATAGCAGAAAAGATCTAGAATCCTTCCTGGAGGTGAACTGATGATGTACTGTAGCGTAATCTGTATCTGACTGTGACGCTCGGGTTCTATCTTCCTCTGCTGGAGACACAGAGTAGAAGGTTCTCCCTTTATAAAGCACCTGTAAGCTCCGCCCGCTGAGCCACGCCCCGTCCACCCTCGAAGTAGGTAAATGAATTCCCGCCTTTTACCAGGATGCTGGACAGCTTTCCAAAATGACCCCAATGCGTTTACCGCCGATTCCGGTGGTGCGTTGTTGATGCTCAGAAGCACAAGGACATCTCCACAAAGACGCACTAGTAACAATCACATTGCCAAAGGCACACAAGGTTACTGGAGACGCTTACCCCGTGGCCCATCACGAACCCTTAGTGTACAATATAAACGGGGCATATAAAACATACTAGGTAACGCTTACTGACATACTCGTAGAAAATACTCCGGTTGGGTATGCCACGATGCTCATTTTACAGAAACTAAACCAATAACAATAAAATACACACACACTCTTTTAAACCTGTCTGACTAAGTATTTTTTACCCATGATTCTAATTATGTATTGTATGTGCATATGTGTGTGTATTCATGTGTGTGTGTGTATAAATATATATATATATATGTGTATGTATGTGTATATGTTGTTTCTGTGCCTGGCATGTTTGTGGATCATTGCATGGGTTGTTATACTAGATATCTATGAATTTCTGCTCTCTTTTTATCACACTTATCTACTCATCACTCTTATGTCATGTCTCTATCAAACTATCCTCCATTCTCACTCGGACTCATCCCAAATCCCTTCGACCACTTTCATCTCCTAAATATCTCTGCCTAAGCTCTTCCCTCCACATCTAACTCACCAAACCTCACTCTACCTCTGTGACCTCCCACACAACCCTACTAAATTCTCCTGCATTCATCTCACCCTGCTACTATGCTCCCCCTAACCCTTCCACATCCTCTTTCTCCTCCGCTCCCCTTTTATTCATCTCAAGCCTTTGGATTGAGTAAATGAAGGATAAACTCCCAACTAACACTTCTGGATTTCTTTCCTCCTCCATCCCTCCATTACTCCAGTCAATCTAACTAACAAACTCTCATATCCGCAACTCAAATTAACTCATAATAATACTAAAACTGTACTCCTTATTTAAATTATACTAATCCATCACTAATTCTTGTTGGGTACCGGAGTAGCGTGCTACTCATCGAAAAGCGCTTTGACGCCTCGTCAGGGGTAGTAAGCGCTATATAAATACGATTACAATTACAATTACAATTACATACAGAGCAAGAAGGTCAAACGGCTGTGGACAGACAGACTCCCTGAATACTGGTTCAAGAGGATGGAACCATAGGAGAAGAAGAGACGAAGAATAATGACGACTCACAGATTATTGACAATCTTCTGACCAAGACAGTTTGGATGTGGAGCAACTGGGGGACAATTGCATCCTATCATGAAGAGCCATCAAGTTCTGGGGCATGAAGGGACTACTGAAAACATTTGATGGAAACTTTGATATAATCACATACACATGATTATGCACAGGAAGACGTACGTCTTGAGAAGGGAAGGAACCCGATATGAAAGTACAGGAAAAGACTTTCATTCTCCCTATTAAGACTGATGCCATATGCATAATGATTATTAGACACAAGGGCTAGTTGAGGGAGGTACGACTTAATCTATTTTTTCTCCTCCAGGTAACAACGTTATGTGCATTGGCAGGGTCGAGGAGAGGAGTTAGGACTGCTTGTGGCTACGGATTGGTGTAGTGATACTCTGGAGAAGGGATGGGACTGTGCTGGTTGATAGCTGCCCACTACATATACTGAGTAATGCTTTATATTTTACTTTTTAGATGCTGAATTGGGCCGTATTTGAGCAGTTAACTGTTTTTCGATTTTTGATACAGCCCAAGTGACAAGCATATAAGAGGTAATGGTGTAGCCAGTGGCTGCCAGTAATTTTACCAGGGATGATGCGCAGGGCCGTACACACGCACGTACAGACACACACACACACACACACACACACACACCCATACCCATTCACAACACTCACTCAAAAATGCACGCACATTCATACATGCATCAAACCAAAAAACTCATAAAACTTACCTTCACTGTAGAGAGGGAAGCCTCAGAGGTCCCAGGAGAGTGGAGACTACTGCCTTCCCTCATTGTGTGACCTAAGGTTGCCCGTCACAGGGAGGAAGTGGTCAGTGAGACGGCTGACCCCACTCCACTCTGTGACGAGGAGTCACATATTGACACTCTGCCCATGGCACTTCAGGGCTTGAAACTGAAGCGCCCAGGCAATCAGTGACGCTCCCTCCCCCTCATTGTGAGGAGGAGGAGGGCTTCAATGCATTTTTCCCACGCTGAGAAGGTTATGCCCACAGGGTTGTGAAATTCTCAGCCTGGCAAAATTCAGCTCAGGCAGCCAGGAGCATGCACATTTAGCACATGTCTGACTCCTGGTTTCCTGACCTGAGCAAGAAGAGTGTCTGACAGACGCTAGTCATGCTGGGAAAAAGGTGGGTGCATGGCCTCAGTCTATATGGATGGGCCACGGCTGGGTGTAGCTTACATAATACAGGCCTGGGTGGGAAGGATGTATTTAGAGTGATCTTTGGGAGGTGCTCATGCAATCATTGGCAGGCGCATAGTTATGTCTGGGAGAACTTATGTTGTGTCTGCCCCTGGTTAGGACAGCGGAGGGAACAGTTTCATTTTGGTTCATTTTAAAAGACAAAAGTGCATTCATATTATCTGATGAGTCAGCAAACCACAATTATCCGGCACAACACACTTGTCGTTCTCGCTATATAGGAATTTAATGGCAGGCCATCACAAATTTTTCATCACCTGCTGTTAAATGCGATATGTGAGGATGGCACGTGGAAAATTAATCTCCTGGAATGAGCATGGCTTCAATCACTTCCCAAAGCCTTATAGAATTCATGTCTACCTCAAACCACAGGGAATTCAGATTGCAATGTTGCAAGAAATGCACTTGGTAAGATTTGACGTTGAGAAAATAGGGAAAAAATTAGACTACAGCTCATTACTCCATGTACTTGAGGGTCATTCTTATATTGATAGCATTGAGGATACCATTCCAAGAACATGAAACTACTGTCGACCCTGAGGTTCCATACGTAATGGTGAGGTACCTGCTGGATGGAGTGGAGACCTATTAGGTTAATGTGTATGCTCCAAATGCATATGATAAGACTTGTTTTCAGGGAGGCCATACAGTCAGCTCCCTCATACTTGAATCTGCTGTTCATTTGGGCAGAGACGTTTACTGCATCCTTGAGATTCATTTGGACAGATGTGCTCCGAGAGACGAGGTGAAACCAGGAATGGTGTTGGCCCTGAAATATATGGTATCAGAGGCAGACTTAGTAGATATTTGGCAGTTTCAGCACCCTGGTGAATAGCAGTACTCTTGTTACTAACCTGCACATTGCTCCTAAAGAGGACTTGACTACATTCTGACCATACTTGATGGCTTACAGGTAATGGGCACAACAAACTACCTACACAGATTTCTTTCAGACCATTCCCCTTAGTGCTTACTCCGAGACATGTGCAAAGAAAACTTCAAATACTACCTTGACGACTCAGACTTGAGACGCTGACTGACTCCTGTTTGTGTCTTCTGTGAAGAGGACTTTACATCACTTTTTTTAACATAATCATGTAACCACACAGAGTAGGACAGTAGAACGGGAGGCTTACAAGGTGGTATCTGGCGGGGGGCATAAATGCATATCACAGATAGAGGAAGCCAAAATGCCTCTAGAACCCTCACTCCAAGATATACAAAGGGACGTAGAGGCATTAGAGCTAGGTGTATTCTCAAACCCACAGCAGATACCAAAATTGTTGGAGATGACATCTGGGATAGATTAGACAAAATTAGCATTACCCAAAACCCAATACAGGCAGAGGCTCTATGGAGAAGGGAATAAGGGAATAAATTGGGCTGGATGTTTGTGTGGTCACTAAAATGGGAATAGTCCCAAACTCATATACTAAAACTAAGACAAGAAAGGGCAGCTGACATAATAAATAGGGAAGAGACTAATACTAATGCTAAATGCAAGACGTATCTTGCGGTGCAATACACCCAAAGGACAAACACTCTACTAAATGAAATTGGGGAATACCAAGCAGAATTGAACAACCCATGGTTGTAGATATAACTGGCCATTTTCAAAATACCACTGAAGAAATCAAAGAAGCGCTAGGTGGAATGTGAAATCTGAAATCCCCAGGGCAGATAATTTGCCAGGTGAACTTGTTCTAGCTGATGCCCATTATAGTAGTCGGCAGACTTTTGCAGACTTTTAATGAGGCAAAAGAGGCTGACTTGTTCCTGGCATCCATGTGACAGACCCCGATCACACCTGTCCCTAAAGAAGGCAAAAACCCGACACAGCTGGCACCTTCCCTAAGCTGAGCACAGATGTCGGGGCACTGTGTAAAGTGCTGATAAATAGGGCCAAGACAGTGGTGACACAATAATGCAGTCAGGCTTTATCTCAGGTAGGAGCGCTATGGATAATGTTAGATGTTTGACCCATATCTTGGATTCAATCACAAAAGGTCAGGGCAGTTTTGAATTGACATTATTAGATATTGAGCGTGCTTTTGACATGGATTATTGGCAATGTCTGTAGGCACTGATGGGGTACATGGGGTTGAGCACTGGGATCATCGCCTAGACACATTTACTGTAGACATAGCTCACGGAGATGTTGCATCCAGGGGATGTGTTGTTGAATGAGTTAATGCTAAATAGGGAGACACATCAGGGGTGTCTGTTGTCACCTATGTTATGTGGTATTGATATTGAACCCCTGGTGTGTTCACTATGTGTAGCCATGACGCCCACTATGCTGCTGCACAGTTACAGCATGCAGTGCATTGGTTCTATCTGAGCGACAACTGAGATAAGGCTTTGATGGCGGGGTCTTGTCCCACTACAACTTTAATTGAATGTTTAATGATGGGCTAAGTACATGACCATCCTATCCAGGACTGGTTAAACAGGCAGGAGTCATATGATTATGAGTGATAAGAATAGGTTTTAAGAAATCATAGGTGCGGATATTCCAGTATGGATGTTGGAACCATGCAAAAATATTAGTAAGCACATGTCAATGGCGAAGTGATGGGAAAGTGGATGTTGCACTAGGGAGACCCCTACTTCAATAACAATTTCTCATATATGCCCACGCTTGGGAATGATTTTAATTAGGAACAGGTCAATTTTTGAAGCATGCATGTTTATCACAAGAGACCCGAGAAATATGGAGTACACTTAGGAGGAACCTCCAGTAACTTAAACAATGATAACTCTACAAATTGTACAAATTTGTACAGAAATCTAGTGGGCAAGGTGACCTCTGACATATCATTTCTGCAGAACATAGTGACTGTTCTGTAGGGCCTGGGGCCCTTCGTAAGGGCGCAGAGGGCAACACCTTCCAAACCGGGTAGTGGCTGGGTAAAAAAACACATGCAGTGACTTAATGACATTAAGGATGACTGTTATAGCGTGTTTATCAACTGCCTTATTATATTTTAAGTTGGTGGGTGTTTACACAACAAGCTTATATTATATATATGGTGTAAAATGATTTTCATAAACAGTAACAATATTTTGTAGTAATAACTATACTGGTGTAGTAAGTACACAAAGGGGTCTTTCAGGGTTTGAAAGTACTGCTTCTTTTGCAAGCATTGCGGCTGTGACAGTGTTCTAAAATTGTAAATATGGATACTGGATGTGCTTAAATGTCGCACTTCTTGAAGGCTGCTCGTAAGGCGGTCTCAAGAAGCTCTGGGCTTGCGGTTTGCAGTGAGACAAGTATTTGCCACCTCTTTAAAAGTCAAGCGTCTCTAGAAAGACTGTAAACTGTTTCTTTCTACAGGTTACATCCACAGATTCCATTATTTTCCAAAAAAACTCTCCACCTAATATATCCCTTAAAATCATACATGAAAAATTTACCCTATATGAATATTTTGCTTTATTTTTTTTTAATGCACCCTCCTTCCCTTCTACCCTCTGCATGCCTCTTCTGTATGTAGATACTTTCATCTCAGGGCTGTCTGTCTCAGTCCCTCTTTTTAATGAAACAATATCCTTGCAACCCAACAACACATATTAATTTCAGAAAGCATTTGCTGCTCAGATACCCCGCACTAACAAAGACACATAAGTAAATAATTTAACACGAAGAAATTGAAGTAAATGCATAGAATTGTTTCCTTTAACAAGCAAAACTAACCTCACTAACCAACGGACTGACCACTAACTTTGAGCCCCCGGATAGCGTACTAGTCACTGTAAAGTGCTTCAAAGTCTCATCAGGGATCGTAAGCGCTGTATAAATGCAATTGCAGTTCCATTTCAATACAGCAAATGACGGTGGCAGTGACACAGAGCAAGCACATGAAAGATGGTTGCAGGAGTGCTTGGAACCTAATGCATAGTTTAAGCTCATTCAACTCACTTGACACCCTGAAACACTGGCACTGAATTACCCAGGCAGTTCATCACTCTATCTATAATGCAGCACTGGGGGCATTGATTGATTTCATATGGTCTGGAGATGTCCATGGATGTCCATGGATAGAGGAAATTTGGACACAGGTGGTGGCAGACTTGGGAAAAATGACAACCAATGTACCACTTGAACTATTCAACATTGCAAAGAAATATTATAAAATGAGATTGACAAAGTCCAGCAAATAGAGAAAATTCCTCATAGAATGGACCACAACAGAAAAAATATATATGAAAAACACCAGAAGGGATGACTAACTATAATAACCTCATTATTAGACGGATAGATGGGAAGAGTCTCTTGGGAAATAGGGAACTGCAAAAGAGGAATGACTTGGTTATTACACATTAAATAATTCATGTACAGGATAATCTGGAAGTAGTATGGTCATTATTTTTACAAATCTAATGCTCCCAAAGCATATGCAGCTCCTTCATTGTGCCAAGGTCAATTTCTACCTCTTTCATCAGGGACAGATAATTAGCTTTATAGGGCATGTCTAACTCCCTCGTGAGTTTAATTCTTAAGTAGTGCTGACCATTCCCCACCTAAAAGAACCCCACTCTTCTCCATCTCAGCCCTTTCTTCCGAAATATGTTTATATAACTGTTCTGATTAGGTGGTATTAACCCTAATACTTGGCACTCTTCTCAAAATATCCAATTCTTCTTCCAGTGCCACAATGGACTGACCTTTTTCTCTCATTGTCAAAAGGATATCATCCGCAGATAGACTTATTTTGTACTCAATGCTCTATTACGTAACACATGCTATTTTGTTTTGACCCCTTATCTTGGATATTAGAGATTCTACTGCTATTTCAAAGAAATGTGTGTTGCGTTCACATTTAATAGTGCAGCAAACAGTGAGTAAACAAATGACTCCACACCTTCACAACCAGCTACCCCATCACAAATCTATGTATATTTTCTCTCATAGAACAACTTGCGATGTCCTCAAATTTATCTTCCAAGTGTTTAATAAATGTATCCATGGATTGTTAAATTTGACTGCTTGGTCTTTCTTTCAGTATTAAGTCCTCTATGTTAGTTTCATTGGTTTGTGTTATCTCCCCTATTGCTTGTACTTCTTTGTATGTGTCTCTGATAACCTGTCTAGGCCCCTTTTCCATTTTTCCATACCTGGACAAAACAATGAATATATTCAGTGAAAAAAACAAAGGCTAAAGCTTACTTATAGGTTGGAAAATCTAATTTATTTCTTCTATACAAAACCAACTTAAACTACAAAAACATTAAAAATTCTAAAGCTATACCTATAAGTTACAGTTATAATTTGTGCCCCGGCCGAAACGTGCTATAACTCATGCTTTTCCATTCACAGTGTTGTGAACTCGCTAGCCACACTACTGGTGTGGTGTACAGTTGTGTGGCGTGTCGTAAAGTGCAGTGACATGTCATAGAGAGGAGTGCCTCATGTCTACCAATAGGTGAAAAAACATAGTAATGTGCATCTGACATATAAACCTAGAATACCAGCAAGGTGTGGTAGACAGATGTAGCATCAAAATGTCTGAGTTCTTGGTTTCTATGTGAGATATACCTTATTTCTCAGTTTTTAACCTAAAGAAGAAATTGAGCACTTTACTAGAATCATAATGGTTAGTGAAAAGCATCTGTATTGTTGTTATTATTATTTTTAAAAGCCAACAGAGTATTGTTGTTCTATCTTGGAAGTACTGCGGAACCTACTAAAAATATTTTTTTAAGGAGTTATGACAAACAATAAAAAATATAATTTCTATTTATTATTGTTTAATTGTTTGTCATAAATCCATTGTTTGCTTCATTTCAAAAGGTACTGTGGTAATTTCCAGATAGTACTGTGGTACTCCCTTACTTGTTCTGAAAATATAAAGAACAAGAAAAATACTTTTCCAGACCTTCACACTTTTGTAAAGTTCCTCATGTCTTCCTATAGGTGATAAATATAGTAGTAACATATACCTAACGTACAAACCCAACACACAGCCAAAGTGTGGTAGACATATCTCCGTCATGGGGTTGCAGTGATGCTGGAGATCACTTATGTTTGCATTTGTATTTCTATTTTCCTGTCATATGTAAATAAAGATTTATATCTATGTGTGTGTGTATCGGTGTGTATGTGTGTGAATATATATCTATTTCTAAATGATTTTCTCTAACTATTACGAGTTTTATAAATTGCCTTAGGGCTTCCTATAGGTGGAAAACATAGTACTGCTGTATATCTCAGGTCCTAACCCAGAATACAGTCAAATTGTGGACTAAAAATATGCCTTACTTTTGTAAGGGCATTCATTAGCCAATGATATTGTGTTTTGTTGTCGCTATGTACCGCAGTATACTGCAAAAGTACTGTGGTATCCAGCGGTAAACAGTGGCCCAATATATCACTAAGATTTTGGCCCTCATTATGACTTTGGCAGTCGAAACAGTTGGCCGCCGAAGTCATGCATAATGTCAAAAGTTAGAGGCATGCTAATCTTAAAGTTTTGAGAAATTCTGTCCCAAACATTAGACCAAATTGAAAAGTAAGAGGACAGTTAAAAAACATATGTTGCAGAGTACCAGGTTTCAAATTACAGTGCCAACAATATAGTGTTTTGCTAAGATGTGCATTACATAATTTAGCAGGAGACCAATAACAATTATTTGAAATAAATGAACTGGATTGGCAGATAGATGATGGTAATCAATTAGAAATATTGCAGAGCCATAGTTCTTCTTATGCATTTGGAATTAAAAATAGAATTCCAAAATTCACATAGTTGTGTAAGATTGGAAGGAGTAGTAAGTATTTATTTTTTATATATTTTGGAAGCAATATGGCCAGAGAAGTTATGAAAATTAAAGAAAAGCCCCTTTTCTGAATATGAAGGATGAGGGATGGAGCAATTATAGGCATTGAGGATTGTGTAATATAACACCACATATTAACAGTAAGTAGCGGGAGGGATGTGATATTTGTATTGTAGACCTGAGAAGGACAAAAACATATTGCTGTGACAAATATCAGAAATGTAAAATATTCTAGCATCAATCCATTAAGTCCAACAAGAAACAGTTGTATGCAGCTTGATCTTAGATTTAAAACAAAATTACATTTTTTTAGAACAGACAATTGAATTATGAAATATGCATCAATATATCTAGAACAAGCTTTGTTACATTTAGGATTGAAGAGCGAGACCCTAGTTTACGAAGGTCCATGGTAAGGATTGCAGGTAGAGAAAAAGGAGCAACAATATTCCATTCAATTACAACCGAATTAGGGGTAAGATCAATGTCTTAGTTTGTAAACTAATGAACACTTTGTGTAGTTAAAAAAGAGAAATTATATTTCCGAAAAACAGGAAGACCACAAACACACTACCGTTTTGACGATTGTAAAGTTTTATAGTAAATCCTTACGGGTTTGTTGTTCCAGATTAATTTATTGAGAATTGTATTGAGGTTTTTATAAAAAAAGAGTGTGGGAAATGACACAGGTAGCACTGATAATATGTATAATATTTCTGGAAATATTACCATCTTAATAGCTTCTAATTTTCCCCACCAGGATAAGTTTAATGATTACCATTTGTCCAATTTCTCTGTAATATAGGATATTACCTTTTTGCAATTAATATCAACAGTGCCCTTAACTGAATTTTTAAATTAGACTGGGTGAATTAAAAAAAACATATTAGTACCACTGAGCATATTTGTTGTACAATGCACATTTAGTGGAAAAAATGTTTTATTAAAATTCCAGGTGTATCCTGAGATTGAAGCATAATGCTCAATAATTCCTGGTATATTGGGTATGGTATGGTTGGGGTCACTTATATAGAGTAAAACATCGTCTACATAAGTAGAAGTCTTTAGAGTAATGTTTTAATAGTAATCCCTGTATTGTCTGGTGAGCTAGAAAAAAGGCACAATAAAGGTCCAATGGCCAGTAAAAATGACAAAGGAGATAGAGGGCATCCTTGTCTTGTATCTCTATATAAAGAAAATGATATGAAGGTAATACAATTAGCATATAAAGGTGCTTTAAAAAAAGAATACAATGCCTTGACCACTGAAAGAAGTGTTGTGCCAAAACCAAATGCTTCCATAGATGTGAACAAACATTTCCAATGACCTTTGTGAAATGCTTTTTCAACATCTAAAGCTAGAAGACAGATAGGATGGTTTATTTTGGGTAAGGAAACAAGAATATGACAGAGAAGTATAGTATTGTGTGCTGATAATCTTCCTTTCCTGAAACCAGTTTGGTCTGGGTGGATGATATGATTTAATACCTGAGATAGTCTAAGTGCAAGTAGTGAGATGGGGCAAAGTTGGAAGGTAATGTATGCTTTTTTTCTAGTTTGGGGAGCACAATGATTGTGACATCTTAAAAAGTTCCCTCAACAAAAGCAGTGGGAGCAAAATCCTGGAATAAGTATAAGAGGACTGGAGCTATTTGCTTGGCGAAAGCTTTGTAGAATTCTGATGGAATTCTAACAGGTCCAGGTGCACATTTAGACTTTGAGGACTTAATTGTAGAGTATAACTCTTCTATATGTAAAGGGACATCAAGAATAGTCCTATCTGTGTGGGATAATATTGGCAGAATACAACAAGAAAGAAATCAATTCATTGTAGTGTCTGTATTGGATAATAGAACATAGTCGTTTGAGGTACGAATGGCTGGAATCTGTGTCTTATCTCTTTTAATGCATAAATAGTTCACAAAAATGCAAAACGCATTATTAGCATTAAACTAGAAATTAATTTTCTGTTTGCAAATATAAAGTTTTGCTCTTTTACTAAGCACGGTATTGTATTTATAGAAAACAGTTTGTAATTTTATCTTAAATTGTACATTTGCAGAAGATATAAAATGTTGTTCTTCTATAACAATTTGTTGCTCTAAAGATGATAACTTGATGTTAAATAACTTGTTCTCATGCACCATTATGGAGCTAGAAACGTCTCACATGTATCCTTTAAAAATGCTTCAATAAGTAACTTTTGAGATATCTTCAATTATGTCATTTTGAAAAAATAGATTATAGCAGTCACTAATTTGAGTTGATATGGGTCAGAAAGTAGAGTTTCAGAATTCATTCTCTACCTGAATGTATGCTGCAACGTCAGCTAAGGTCAACAAAAAGGAGATTAAAGCTTAATCTGATATAGTGATGGATTTTATTTTAGAATTTGAAATCATATGAGTTAAATGTCTAGAGGTTAATAAATAATCTATATGTGAATACTGAGGTTTGGAGAAAAATGTTAAATCCTTATCAGTTGGGTGCAAGAGTCGCTAATGATCTATCAATTTAGTGTTTGAGAATTTTTTTTAAAAAAATGTATACCTTTTTGTAGGGCAAATGTTAACTGTGGAAATTCTATCCAAAAGTGGATCAGAAATCATTTTAAAATCACCTCCCATAATAAGAGGTGCAGGGCCTACAGCAAATATTTCAGAAGTAGTTAAGTGCAAAAAGTGGGGGTCATCTTGAGTAGAAGCATCCATTTTTTAACTTAGTGAAGAGAATGCTTTTCAATCCTGATATGCAAATGATTGGAACAGCCTTCTGAATCAGCTTTGCGGTTCGAAATGGTAAATTGCAGTTTGTGAGAAAAGTACCTCATTTTTGCGACCTGATGCTGGTGAAGAAACTGTATCACCCACCCATGATTTGGTCACAGATCCTAGGATGTTATTATCTTTATGGGTTTCTTGTACAAAACATTTCTATAAACAATCTAGAATTTTCCGTCTTTCTACTGGATGTTGTAAACTCTTAACATTGAGTGAAGCAATTCTTAACTTACAACTATTTGCCATAACAAGTTAAAGTTGACTCAAAAGGTATAATACAAAGTGGGATATAGATAGGTTGTGTAAAATGGAGAAAAGAATAGAACTAGAAAGTAGCCCATAGGTAAGGACATACACACGAACAAGACAGAAAAACACTTAAGAAGAGAAACAAATGAAATAAGATATTGATACTAATGAAGATACAGTCCAGGAATATGATGGAGAACACATTGCCTGCTAGTGGAAGAAAAGAACAATATTAGCATTGCAACATCGACCATCAAGTATTATTTATAAAAGATTGAGATTCCAGTGCAACTGGAGTATGAAGATCAAGAAATGCAATTTAGTCAGAATGTGAGGTGAAGACTTGATGATGTCATATTTCCAGATTGTCATTGCTCCATGGTCAAATAAACCATATTTATGTCCAATTTCTTGCAGTCTGGGGCGTACGTCAGAGAATTGCTTTCACATGGCTACAGTACCCTATGCAAAGTCTTTATCATTATAGACTACAGGCCTGATTACTACCTTGGTGGGGGGTTACACCGTCCCAAAGGTGACATATATCCCGTCTGCCGTGTTACAAGTTCATAGGATATAAAGGAACTTGTAATACAGTGGACGGGATATCTGTCACATTTGGGACGGAGTAATCCCATCCACCAAGGTAGTAATTAGGCCCTTTATGTCTTTAAACCAAAAGTGTTGACATTTCTCAAATATCCTTCTGAATATGTATCAGATGATGATGTAGTAGTACTTTAAAAACCATTTGCCTTGGTTTGGGTTGATTTGGTTTGCGATCTTAGGAAACTCAGTGAGCCTCGTCAGGTTCAACATTTTCAGAGAATTTTATTTTCAGTAGTGGCGGTATGAGATTTTCCCCAAAAGATCTGCAATTTTGTCCCTCAATATTCTCTGGTAAATTGAAAATGTGTAAGTTACATGGTGGTGTCTGTTTTCAAGGGTCTAAGAGTTGGGTCTTCATGGGCACTACAGGATTAATATGAGGGATCATTTGGTCAATTGCAGTCTTATTATCTCATATTTTAATGGTATTGCCAAAATCTGCATTGTGCGTGCTGCCATATCTCGCTGTAGATATTTAATATCACAGCAGATGACACCTGTGTTATTATGTATGGCTTGTCTTTCTTCCAATATTTTTGCCATTGATTCAGCATGTGAAACCACAATTTTGATTTTGGAAGAAGGTGTGGAAGATGCTTGCTTTTGTTCATTGGGAATATTTTTTGTGTTTTTTTATGTCCATTTTATTTCATTATAAAGACAAATCTCCCTGAAGTTGGCAAATATAAATAAAATATGGAAGCATGGTAACAAAATCCTCCACTTAATTGAAGATAAACTAAGAAAATAAGTAAAAGACAATTGCAATTTGGTGCGTAGAGAGCAAAGTCTAGCAGTTGTTTGTCTTCAAGAATAAAAGACCTCACCTTTAAGAGGTAGAGCAGAAGGCATGAACAGTACAAGTCTGAATAAAACCGCCCTCTTCCAGTTAGTCTCACTCAGGAAGTCTTTAGAAATGCAGGCACTCGACTGGAACATTGAAGGAGCAGAAAAGAGGCCACCGAGGTGTTGCAGACAGAGAACAAATTATAAGGTATGCACCAGGAGTAATGAGACTGCAGAAGAAATGCAGCCAGTGAACATTTAAGCTGCAATTTAACGTCTTTTATAATCGTATTTTGCAGGCTATGTCGGAGCTTAGAGCGTGTCTGCCATCTTGGATTGTGCGTTCTCCCGCAGTCCCATGGGAGTCTGTTTTAACTCTAACCTTTGAGAGATCCATGATCTCAGTTTTTTCTCAGTGGTCTTTCAGGATGTAAGGGTATTTGTTCCCTTGCTAGCCTTTTGTATGCCTTACTGATTAGCCCTTTGTAGAAGTGCTTGTCTACTTGATCAGGTTTGGCTTGTCTCTACCGGTTTCTTTAGTGGTTGCTACTTGATCGTTTCACTGTGGGTCCTTTGATATCAGTAGTCTGTTGACAATCTCCTGGATTTCCAAATGTGTCTCTATGGCATCCTCTCTCACTCAAGGCCATCCTGACTGACTCTAGCAGTAACCTTGTGGCCTGCCCCCGGTTCAGCTTTACTGCCTCTCAGATCTTGTTGGGCCCCCAGAACTTTGACTCTGCTACTGTAGCCCCTGATGTTCTATATTTTCCCATTGTCAGCTAATGTGTGTCCCGACACAGTCCCCCGTTGTTTTATCTCAGAGCGTCCAGGCCCACTATTCCCCCACCACCTATCTGTGCACTTCTTTGTCTACAACTGTAGGCCCTTAACTTGCCACTCCTGTGTCTTAAAAGTATGGACCCCATTTATGACTGTATTCGCGCCCTTAATATTGGGGCTCTTATGACATACCAGAGATTTTTGTGGATCATGGACTGGCAAGGGGAACTCCACAATGAGCACCCTAACTGGGGGATGCCATTTTGGAAAAGTACATGTTTTTTTTAATACATGCAATAAACGTAACTACTTATCATGCCTTTTAAACAAGATGTTAGAAATTGGATCTCTAGTTGGCAGAGGTTTACATCCTTGTCAAAGTAGGGACCACCATCCTAGTTAGGGTAAGTCACAACACAATCCAAATTATCCTGTGCTCACCCTCTGGTAGCTTGGCACAGAGGAGGCAGGCTTAACTTAGAAGGCAATGTGTAAAGTATTTATGCAATAACTCATACAGTAAAAACACCACAAAAAGTACTCCTCACCAGTTTAGGAAAATAAATAATATCTATCTGAATAAAATAAGATGCAATTTACAAAAATCCAAGATGCACAAGTCAAGATATCACTTTTTAAAGGTTTAAATGAGTCTCAATCCTTAAAAATCAGTGGTTGTATCCTTGTAACACACTGTACCTGGGATGTGTCACAAAATAACAACACACTTGGTCGCAGAGGAGGAAATGCTTCGAAAAATAAGGTGTTGCCTCTGATTTTCCGTTGCGGCACAGACACATTGTTTCTCACCATGCTGCTAGGGGATGCGTCGCTTTCAGGAACGCAGCTTTGGTTCCTCTCTTTGATGCAGGGATATTTTGACGCTCAGGGGTGATGCATTGAAAATCCTTGACACGCTGGTAAGAAGGAGCAGGTGCTACATCGATCTGCCGCGAGAAAGGCGCTGTGTCAATTTCTGCAGGCATTGCGTCGATTTTCCAATGCACAGTGATTTTCTTCTCTTTGGTGATTTCTTTGTGTCTATGCGACTTCAGAACAGGAGGCAAAGCTCAAACCAAGCCCTTGGAGAGCACTTGTGGGGACAGCAGAGTCCTTTCTGCAGAGTTAGGGGCCAGCAGGCAGCAGGACAACATGCAGGACTGCAGTCCTTCTCAGCAAAACAGTCCAGATGAGGCCTTTGGGCAGCCAGGCAGTCCCTCTGACAGAGTCCAGGTGTTGATCCAGAAGTATCTAATTTGGTAGGGTCAGAAACCCAATATCTATATATAACCCAAAAATGCCTTTGAAATGGGGGAACTTCAAAGAGCGGTTTTGAAGTGTGCCAGTTCCCCTTTCAACTAAGCCCTGTCAGCTGGGATCCCTGTGGGGGGTTATCAGTCCTTTGTGTGAGGGCAAGCCACTGGCCTTTGAAGTATAAGAGAGAGCCCCTCCACCCTTCCTGCCCAGGGAGACCTATTCAGTATGCAGATGAATGTAGATGTGACTGAGTGTTCTGTGTTTATGGCTGTCTGGGTGGAATGCACAAGGTGGGGCTGTCAACCAGCAGAGACCAGGTGTGGATTAGAGACAGGCTGTAAGGCACAGATGGTAGTAAATGCAGATAAATGCCCACTTTCTAAAGGTGGCATTTCTAAAATAGTAATATTAATTCCAACTTTACCAGTAAGTAGGATTTTCTATTACCAGTCTGGCCATACTAAACATGACAGGGCTACTCCTTTTAGATCACAATCTAACACTTAAAGGTCTATTATGGCAGTTCTAATGCTGACCTATGAGAAGAGCAGGCCTAACAGTAGTGTAAAACCGATTTGTGAGTTTTCCGCTACCAGGACATGTAAAACACATAAGTACAGGTCCTGCCTTTTACTTATATAGCACCCCGCTCTATGTGTTACCTAGGGCCTACCTTAGGGGTGACTTATATATAGAAAAAGGGGAGTTTTAGACTTGGCAAGTAGTTTTAAATGCCAAGTCGAAGTTGCAGTAAAACTGTACACACAGGCCTTGCAATGGCAGGCCTGAGACATGTTAAAGGGCTACTTATGTGGGTGGCACAATCAGTGGTGCAGGCCCACTAGTATCATTTAATTTACAGGCCCTGGGCACTTTGCTAGAGACTTACAGGTAAAATAAATATGCCAATTGGGTAGGAGCCAATGTTACCATGTTCAGGGGAGACAGTATATGACCTTTAGCACTGGATAGCAGTGGCACCGGTTCTGCAAGTAGGCTTTGGTGTGGGCAGGTGAATGGAGAAATGGCCCTCTTTCAGAGTCAGGTGGGAAGGTCATAACCTCAATGCATAGCGCAAAACTTTTCACAAAACGGGCGCTGTGCTTCATTTTTCAGCATGGCGTCCGAAAGTCATTGGGAATGTGTTCAATTCATGACTGCAGGGTGCAGAACCTTATGTGGCCAAATAGGGACAGCCTGTGGTACTACACCCTTTCCCTGCTTCGTGCACATTAGAACGGTAAATGTTCAATTTGTTTTTCAGCCAGCATGTTATAAGTGTGAAAGCTTTCATGTAACCATGTTGTTCCTGTCTAAATTTCACGTGCTTTACTTAATCTTGCATTCTCTATGAGTGTTTGCTTTTTCCAGGATGTTGTTACTTGCTTTTTTTCCTCAGCCAGCATATTACTCTTGTCTCCCCTCCCTCATAACCTATTTCCATTTTCTGGGGTTCCAGCGCCGCAAGGTCATACAAATTGCAATAGCGTTATGCAAATATCATCACAGCACTGCATACAAAAAAAAAAAAAGTAAAACAAAATGCCATTTTCAACGCCAAAAGCTCTAACCTTTACAAATGGGAGACCAATTGTATTGCAAATGCTTTTTCATTATGGATGGACTTCGTAAGTTTCAGTGAGTCTTTCCTCAACTCTTGAGATCCCCTCCACTTCTCTGATGACATGCCTGACTGGACTTAGCTGCTGTACTATTGCTTTGCTGATGAACAATCCTTGAATGCTGTCCCTTGGAGAGGTATATCTCCCTGCTGATTGCCATTTCCCTTGACATGTCCTTCTTTTTCTAAAATAGAAGCTAGCATGCTGACACTCACTCTTTTTATTTTTCTAGTTAGTAATCTGTAGCCTGTATTGCTCTACTTTAAACTAAGAGGAAACAATGCCAAAGAATGCAGCACTCTTAGTCTGAGTAATGAATCCCATATATCAAATAAAAGCACACGAAGATATGAACATAAGCATTTGATGTGAATGCAGTGACACATGTATATGCCAGAATACTCACAGCAATTAAACAATGATAGGCAGAAAATGTGGAATATATCAACAGTGAATATATGCAGTGAGAATATATTATATATATAGCTAAATAATTAAGAATGAAAATGCATCACCATGGGGAACCCTGAATGGCTGAGGCAGGAGGTCTTTCTAACATGGATTTTTTTCCCTGAACAGTGCTTCCACTTTCAGGTGAGCTCCTTCTTCAGTGCCATATTTTCCCACCTTACATATCTTAAATCACTGCAAGAGGAAGATTCTAGTAATATCCCCCTCCCTTCGATTATGAAATTCAAGAGCTAGTTGTACTTGATCTGTGTTGAAAACATGCAAAGGAACGGGCCCTGCCCCAATGCTGATTCCAAAGACAGAGTTGTACTTTTCCTTGATGAAAACATTCCCAGGCTGACTCTTTCATCATGTCTACCTTCCACATCTCCCATGCTTTGTTCCTACATGGTGTAACCATGTGCTGGTGAGAAAACCGCAAACACGTTCTGTGTGGAAAACAAGCTTGGTGTGGAAAAACCCTGTGCCATCCGTGTGACAGCACCTGAAGCTAAGCACAAAATGGCAAAGTGGTCAAGATGGAGTTGTGGCCAAAAACACATAGCATTGCAGAGGCCTAGATATATTTTTTCCAAATTATTTTTGTCTTCTTTTGTATTTTGTATGTTGCCCGCATGTGTTATATCTCCCTACTGATTGCCATTTCCCTTGAAATGTCCTTCTTTTTCTAGAATAGAAGTTGGTATGCTGACATTCACTCTTTTTATTTTTTTATTTAGTAATCTACAGCCCTAGATATATTTTTTCCCAAATATTTGTGTCGTCTTTTGTATTTTGCCCTCATGTGCATTCCCTAATTTGGTTAGCTGTAGGGTCAACCTATGTTCAGCCCAAAATGTGCATACTCTGCTTAATTGAACTTGACTAATGTTGTTACAATCTGACCTGAGTTATGTTTCCGTGTTTCAAATAATTTCCTTAATGATATGTGTTATTTTTCTTGGATGCTAATTGTGTTGATGCTAATTCGATTAAATTTGTTTCACCTCCTTTGGCAATTTGATTTTGCGCATTGTCTTTATGACACTAACATTTGTGGTTATAAAATAAAGCTTTGAAACTTTTCATTGAGTGGAGTTTTCCTTCCATGGCCACATTGGTTATGGTGTCTAAATTGTTTGGGTGGTGTTAACGTAAATTTGTGTTTGGTTCACCACATTCTTACTGGGTCAGAAGGTCCGTTGACCTCTGAAAAGTGTTTGATTCCTGTGAAGGATGAAGAATGCGCTCATAGTTTTGGTAGCACAGTGATGGTTCTGTCTCATAAGAGGGGAAACATATTTTTGATCAGTGTTAGGATTGAAAGTTTTGATAACAGAGTTACAGTTTTGTCTCATAAGAGGGGGAACCATATATTGTGTAATTATAGGGAGTTCACATGTCATTGCCCAGTCCAAATATTGCCCACCCTGTACTTCGTCCCATGATCCGTTCCACAGATTGATGAAGTTCCAGCGTCTTGACTACAATTGACGTGTTGTGTGAGTATAAATAGGAATTTGTGCTTGCAATGCTTTTTACTTGAAGATTACGGTGAAGTGTGATGTTGTGAAGTGTTTTGCGGAGTCGTCGTACTCAAAGTGATTGTGGCGCTTTGTGCTAAAAAATTGTCAGCGGTTGTTATTGTTGTTGTTGACGGGTCCGTCAAGGCCTAAGATTCTGGAATAACTCACAAATGTAGAAGACAATTGGTAATTTATTGTCTGAAGTGAGGTACGTGTCATGTGTTACCACTGACAGTGACATTAGTTTTCCTTGAGTGCCTGTGAGTTGTTGGTTGGTATTAGGTGAATCCTGAGTGCACGTGGAGGAATTCCAACCAGGGTGAGCATTGCTGGTCAAGTTTCACTTGTTGTATATTTGCAAAGGCCACAGAAGAAAGTGTAGCCTGTAGAGCTTTCAAAGCGTTGAGCCCTCCCCGTAGTGTGCAGACAGGTTTTTGGTATTTGATTTTTGCTCACAATATTTCACATTTAGTGTATGTGTTAGCGATTGTGTGCAAGACAATTGCAAAGCGATTGTAGCTGCTCAGTGAAGTGAGTGTGAAGTCATTTTGTGCTGAGCTAGGATAGGTCAATTAGTGAGAAAGCCGCACTGGTACTGGTGGACAGTACTGTGTGCTATTGGTGAGAACAACTTGCGAAAAGGATTATGGGATTGAATTTACTTCCCGGTTTCATTGAAAATCATTGTGATTAATTGTTTTTGTGCAAAAAGGACATTTTTCAGTGCTTTAAGACGTGCGCTAAGAGGAGATGTGTTTATTCCAGTTAGAGATGGTGAATAGGTAACACCCCAGGGAACACCAGCTTACTAAGTTTCAGAAATGAAAGGAGTTTCAGCATGCATATGCCTTAAACAATGATGTAAGATCACTGAGAAGTAAGGTCCAATAGCTTTTCCTTTTTATGGAATGTTTAATCTGAGAATATTAGACAATTTGGGAGAGTACTGTGCGAGTAATGTGCAAAATAAAGTATTTTCCAAGTCCAGCACAATTTGAAGCTTTTGCTACTTGTTGCAAGACAGGGAGAAACTGAAGAAAATGGGATTAGAATGAAGAAAGCAGTTAAGACATTAGCGGAAGGTAGATGGGATCCAAAACAGAAAAGATGGAGAACCGAGATACTAGATGGAGTGAGGATATTTACAGCTATCACAGAGGAAGATGACGGGAGTACAACACCTAAGACAAGAAAGAAACAGACAGCTAATGCAGAACAGACAGAAGATGTGGATAAAAAGACAGCTAAATATGAAAGTGATTCAGAAAAATGAGTTTATAAATCAGCTTCTGATGAATAGTCCTCCACTGCTTCATTCAGTTGAGGAAGCAGTGCAGAACGTAGCCCCAAATGTGCCAACTACTCTAGTCACACAGATCCCAATTCAAACCGTTCCAAGTGCACCTGCACATTCAGTGACACTAGTGCCCATGGTTTATCCATTACTTCTGACTGTCAATACAGCACAGTACATTAAAGCGCAGTTATGAATCAGGTAGTGCCAAGTCCTCATGTGAACCAGATGGTGTCTACACCTAATGTGACTACTCCTGTGTGGAATTTTTATCAGAATCAGACTATGCCTATGTATACACCAGTGCAGACAGTATCAAATGTTACCGAGTCAAACAGGACAGACATTCAGTACTATCTTAACAGGCCAAAGTGCTGGAATGACCATTCCACAGAATCAGACAGGTCCTATTGGGTCACCCGATGCATCAACAGTTCCCGGGGTCCATTTGTTCCCCTGTATTCTTCTGGCAAACCTATAGCAATGCCCAGTCAATTAATGTTTCAGAAACACCAGTATCTGCAGGGATGTCATCAACCGGTATGCAGATCAATATATTATATCAATTCGAAGATGGACTGAATAGCTTCTTGTGCCTCAACTTTGACCCTTACATGAATTGCAGATCCAAACCAGATGTTAAATCAAGAAGGAACAGTTTTTGTTGCAAGGTGTCCTAAGGGAATCCCACTTCCTTATTGTTTTACATTTATTTAAACATTTGTACAGCGGGACTATCACCTGAAGGTATCCTGGCTCTAGAAACTGGAATCAGACACCCTATTACAATTTAAGGACTTACCACAGGATTATTGGGGAAAGAGCCAGGTTTTTACTGCCCTTCTAAAGCCTACCAGGTAAGATATGCATCTAATAGAGGCTGGCAGCTGATTCCAAAGTTGAGCTGCTTTTACAGAGAAGGTACGTCCACCCTGGCAACTCTTCCTAAACTTGGTGACATCAACAAAGGTCGCTGCTGACAAGCGGAGACATCTCCTTGGTGTATATGTCTGAAAGCTACTCTGGACGAAACTGAGGACAGAGCCCAGGAGGGCCTCAGCCACATATAATACATGTTCACACCAGATCAGATAACGCGTGTACATTGCAGTACACCGCAAAATATGGCCAGAGCAAAGCAGGTAACCGAGTGGTTAGGCAATATGAGCCCGAAAGGAGCAATATGTGCACCAAATGGTAACGTTAGAACAGAGGAGACACCCGAGAGAGACAGAATGATGAATGTCCCTAGACCAAAATTACAATTGAATTAAATGATTATGGGAATGTTAGAAATCGAAACATGCAGAGAGGATGACTTGCGAATCATGAGCAAAAATGTCACACAATGTGCAGGACTGGCTTATAAGAAGTTAGCAGATTTGGCCGAAAAATGTGTTGTAGATTTAGGCAAATCTAAACCCGTAAAATGAAGTTACAGATTAGAGAGAATGCACATTAAAGAATTTATTATGTACAAACACACATGGGGTGCACTAGATAAATTGGAAGGTAGATGGATAAGAAAAGAGATCAAAAGAAAGCACAGAAGAATTTGCAAACGGCTGGAGCAAATCAAGCTGATGACAACGAACAACTAGATCCTAAACAACTATAGCCTAAACCACTACTGCTAAACAACTAAAAAGTCTCTGCAACTAAGTACTGAACAACTACTGTCTAAACAACAATTGTGCCTGAATAACAATTACCTGAACAACTAGTTTTAAGGTAATGTTTTCATTTTGGTTTTTATGGTTTATTAGTTGTTTAGAATATATATCTATATCTATCTATATATATCTATATATATCTATATATATATATATATATATATATATATATATATATATATATATATATATATATATTAGTTGTTATACAGAATCATCATCAATTTTTAAACAGATTTTTTTTTAAAGAATTTGGAGTCCCTTAAAATGCCTATTCATTCAGCTTTGGTGCAGTTCATTGATGATTTGATGGTTCCATTAAATACACATACAGCCTCTAGGAGAGATACAATTGCCCTGCTAAATCATTTAGGAAAGAATGGGCATGAAAGTTCCCCAGCACAGTTACAGTATTGTCAAAAAGAAGCAAAATAGGACTCAAATAGAGAAGAGTACAAGGAAGGTGTCCCAAGAGAGAATTTCAGTAATCATGCAGATTAACCCACTAGTAACGCAGAGCGATGTCAGAATGTTTTTGTGAATGGTTGGCTACTGCTGCCAATAGATTCTAAATTTGTTCCTGTTGTCCAAACTCTTCTGAGGCTGACACACAAGGATGTGTCTGATCTGGTACCATTTGATGACCAATGCATGCATGCTTTCTCCAAGCAGAGAGTAAGCCTGTGCCGAGCCCCAGCTCTGGGAATGCCAGAATACAACAAATGTTTTTCTTTGTTTTGCTGCGAAAGAGATGGTTGTGCGCTTTCTGTTTTGACACAGTTACACGGAGGTGCTAACAGGCCTGTGGCTTATTTTTTAGCCACACTTGCATTGCGCATCTGTTTAAAAGCCGTAGCTGCCATGAGTGTCAGCATTGGACAATGCGAAAGCACTATCATGGGTCATCCCCTAAATGTTTTTGTGCCCTATTCTGTTGAAATTCTTTTGCCCCGTATGAAGACTCCGTAACTGACCAATGCCCTTTAACTCGCAATTAGCATGTCGTTTTGGGGTCACCCAATGTCAACATTAAAAGATATAGGCCCTCATTTTGACCATGGCAGTTGGTGATAAAGTGGCGGTAATACCGCCAACAGGCCGGCGGTAATAAATATGAAAATATGACCATGGCGGAAACCGCTCAGACAGACAGCCTCTTTAACATACCGACCGCCAGGGCGAAATCAACAGGCACCACGGCAGTAACTGTCTACAGCCAGGTGGAAGACAATGTTCCGCCCACTGAATTATGAGTTACCAATCCACCCCCTTTTCCGGGGCGCTACCAACATCATCAAAACCCTGGTGGAAACAGATTTCAGAAGTCAAAAGACTCACCTGTGGAGACTCAGGGAAGAACCACACCACCATGGAGCCCGAGTTGCATGTGTTCCCCATGATCTTCTACCTTCTGCTCCATTATGAACACCAATGCCGGCGAAGACGACCACGGTGAGTACTCCCGCCTAGCACACAGGGTAGGGGTGGAGGAAAAAGAGAGTGACACACATACGCAACACCCCCACCCCAAAACCATACACGTAACCAGATGCAGTAACATTACATATGCACCCGCTAACCCTCAGGAATAATGCAAGGACAAAAGGAATTGATTAAAGTGAGTGTAATAAGATAAAATACTATAAATAGGTGAATCCAAAGTATATACATATTTACAAATGTAGGGACACTTACCAGTCTTCAATGTCCATGGCCACAGGGCCACATCACATAGCCCAAGGCCCACCTTATTTCAACACATGAGAGAACACTGCAGGGGCATCAGGTCGAAAATAGACGGGCACCTCAGGGGGACAGGGAATGGGGGGGAACCTCAGCCGGAAGATGGTACAACGGCACTGGTCTTGGAGGGGCCAACATGCCCTGTGCTTGGTCCTGGGGAGTGCAAGTCCACAGTCTCTCTAGTGGGTGATTTGCCCACTGCCTGGTCCTGATGAGTGCAAGGCCACAGTCTCCCAAATGGATGATTTGCCCACTGCCTGGTCCTGGGGAATGCAAGGCCACAGTCTCTCAAGTGGGTGATTTGCCGACTGCATGGTTCTGGGGAGTGGAAGGCCACAGTCTCTCAAGTGGGTGATTTGCCCACTGCATGATCCTGGGGAGTGCAAGGCCACAGTCTCTCAAGTGGGTGACTTCTTCCATTGGTTCTGGAGGGGGCATTGTGCCCAGTGAGCTTCATCCTGTGGAGGATGGGGTGAGTGGATGGCTTCTTCCACTGGTTCTGGAGAGGGCATTGTGCCCAGTGAGCTTCATCCTGTGGGGGATTGGGTGAGTGGATGGCTTCTTCCACTGGTTCTGGAGGGGGCATTGTGCCCAGTGAGCTTCTTCCTGTGGAGGATTGGGTGAGTCGATGGCTTCTTCCACTGGTTCTGGAGGAGGCATTGTGCCCAGTGAGCTTCTTCCTGTGGAGGATGGGGTGAGTGGATGGCTTCTCTACTGGTTCTGAAGGGGGCATTATGCCCAGTGAGCTTCATCCTGTGGAGGATGGCGTGCGTAGATAGCTTCTCCACTGATTCTGAAGGGGGCATTGTGCCCTGTGATGCAGATCTTGGGGAGTGCAAGGTCACAGTCTCACACCTGGGTGTCAGACCCACAGGATTTGCTGGGTCCAGGCTGCAAAACAGCCCATGGAGGCAGGACTACACACTGTCCGCCGGCGGTGACGGCTGCTCAGTGGTGGTAGTTGTGGTCTGCTGATGGAGCTGGCAGTGGTGGGGGGAGGCTCCAGCCCTTCCCCTGCAGCCTCGGACAGCTTCCCACTGAGGCTGCTGCTGCTGGCAGTGGTGCTGGTGGTTTTGCAGGTGGTGGTGCTGGCAGTGGTGGGGGGAGGCTCTAGCCCATCCCCTGCAACCTTGGACGGCTGCCCAATGGGGGTGCTTCTGCTAGTGGCAGTGCTGGCAGTGGTGGGTGGAGGCTCCAGCCCATCCCCTACAGCCTCGGGCGGCTGCCCACTGAAGCTGCTGCTGGTGGCAGTGCTGGCAGTGGTGGGGGAAGGCTCCAGCCCATCCCTTGCAGCCTTGGGTGGCTGCCCATAGGGGCTGCTGGTGGCAATGCTGGTGGCAGTGCTGGCAGTGTTAGGGGGAGGCTCCAGTCCTCCTCCTACTCCTGCCAGGCCCTCAGGATGCATGATTGCCAAGACTTGCTCCTCCCATGTTGTTAGTTGTGGGGGAGGAGGTGGGGGTCCACCTCAAGTCTTCTGTACAGCTAGTTGGTGTCTTGCTGTCACGGAACGCACCTTCCCCTGTAAGTCCTTCCACCTCTTCCTGATGTCATCCCTTGTTCTGGGGTGCTGTCCCATGGCATTGACCCTGTCTACGATTCTCCACCATGGCTCCATCTTCCTAGCAATGGATGTCTGCTGCACCTGGGATCCAAATAGCTGTGGCTCTTCCCGGATGATTTCCTCCACCATGACCCTTAGCTCCTCCTCAGAGAACCTGGGGTGTCTTTGTGGTGCCATGGGGGTAGTGTGAGTGGTGTGGGTGAGGGTGTGTGGGGTGATGTGTTGGGGTGTGTGTTGTAAGGTGTGTGGATGGTGTATAGGTGATGATGTTATGTGGCTCTGGTTGTATGGGTGCTCTTGCTGTATGTCTCTCTGTTGGCAATTCTTTCTAGCCATAAAGGGTTGTGGGTAATGCGGGTGGGTGTTTTATAGTGGTGTGGGTGTGTGGGTGTGGTGTGTGTATGTGTGTCAGGTGTGTATAGTTTGAATTGTCCAATGTGGTGTAGTTTTGTTTGAGTGTGTGTTTTTTGAGCGCAGCCGTATGTACTGCCAATGGTTTACCACCATTGAATGTCAGCTGCAAAGATTTGTCGGGCATAATGTTGTGGGCGTAGTTCTGTTGGTGTAAAGGTGCAGGTTTGGATACCGCCGGTTTATCACTGACCTTTGTGCTGGTGGACTTGTGTGTGTGGCTGTATAGTGATGGATTAGTATGTGTGTGTCATAATATGCTTGGAGGTTATCTGCGGTGACGGCGTTATGTTGGCGTCAGTCGCCATGGCGGAAAGTGGGATTTACCGCCAATGTCATAATGAGGGCCATAATGTTCTGAATGTGGGAACGCTGATACCAATTCCTGTTGAAAATGTAAATGACCTCAAAGATGAGGTGGAGCATGATTGTCGCGATGTGACTGAACTGTGCACCCAACCAAGACCTGATAATTGAGATATCCCATTAGATGAAAATGACTATGTTGTGTTTGTTGATGGCTCCTGTTTAATAGATACTAATGGAACTCTGAGATCTGGTTATGCGGTTTGCACAGTCTCAAGAGTGATAGAAACTTCATGGCTTCAAGGAGTCTTTTCTGACCAAGTAGCTGAATTGGTTGCTTTTACAAGAACATGCTGTGCTTCTGAACAGCTTGAAGTTACCATTTTCACTGATAGCCAGTATGGTTTTGGTGTTGTTCACGATTCTGGACAGTTATGCTCCCAGAGAGGCTTTATGAACTCTTCTGAATCACCTATCTGAAACAATGACAGGGCTTACCAGTTGTTGAAAGCATTACAGTTTTCTGTAAAATTGCAGTTGTCAAATGTGCAGCACATCAAAGTCAAATGATTATATCAATGCCTATGCAGACCAAGTGGCACGTTATTGTGCTCTTCAAGGCACATCCTTTAATGAGGAATGGAGCGATGGAAGCAGCGCCAGTAAAACAATTCAAAATTTCTTTATGACAGCAATTGATACTTGGGAAAAAGTCAAAAGAATACAAGAAGAAGTGCCAGAAGAAAACAAAGGGGTTGGAGTAAAGCAGGTTGTGCTCAGAGAGATGAGGATGATGTTTAGGTTTCCAGTGAAGGAAAAACAGTGTTGTGCAATAGTTTGTTGTCCCCGATGGCAAGGTACTACCATGGGCAGGCTCACACAGGTAGAGATGCAATGATCAGAACATTCAGACAAACATGGTATAACCCCTGACTCAGATTGGTTGCAGAAGCAGTGTCACAGATGTGTAACATGTCAACAAATGAATGTAGGGAAACGCACTGTTGTTAACTTGAGTCACATGGGTAGATAGCAGGTCTTTCAACAGAATGCAACTTGATTTCATTGAAATGCCCATGTGCAATGGATTGAGGTATGTTTTGGTGGTGGTGTGTGTCTTCTCACATTGGGGTGAGGCTTACCCAACTCACAGAACTGATAGCCTCACAGTTGCAATGCTGCTTTTGAGCGAACTGATACCTCGATTCAGCTTTCCGACTTCTCTGGACTCAGACTGAGGAACCCATTTCAACAATGAGATCATAAAATTGTGTGTGACACTTTACAAAATTAGGAAAGATTCCATTGTAGTTACAGACCAGAATCTTCAGGATTAGTCAATCAAATGAATGGAATGCTGAAGTCTCGACTGGGAAAAATGTGTGCATCTACAACGTTAAAATGGCTGGATGCATTGCCTCTTGTCCTGCTGAGCATGTGCAGTACACCCAACAGAAAGGTAGGATTGTCCACTCATGAGATCATTATGGTGCGAACTATGAGGTTGCCAGCTGTGCTTGCAAATGCACTTGTGAACATTACAGATGATTTATTTCTGGATTATTGCAAAGGACTAGCTGATGTGGTTTGTTCTTTGTCTCACCAGGTTGGAGAAGTAACTGATTAGCCACAACATGAACTGTGCCACATCCTGAGTCCTTGAAACTGGGTTCTAGTGAAGAAGCATGTGAGAAAGTCATGCTTAGAGCCACGCTGGAAAGGGATGTTCCAAGTTGTTCTAGTTACCACAACTGCTGTGATGTGTGCTGGTCTTCCGAACTGGGTACATGCAAGCCACACACGCAAGTTCCAAGTCCTCTTGCTAATACAGTGCATGTTCCTCATGGGTCAGTTACAGTGAGAGAATGGGTCCAGGTTAGTCAAACTGTGAGTACTGGACATGCGGCTATCACAGAGTATGCACAGTCTGGGGAAATTCTGAACTTGACAAAAACAATAGAAGGTGCAGGAGGGTCAATCAGAGTCAGTTGACCCCTGCAAGCTCAGAAAACACTGAAGTCCCAGTTGTTCCTGAGAAAAGAATTGTGGTTGGTGAACAGTGGCCCATGAAAAGTCCAGAGCTACTGATAAATGTGCCCTCCTGCTATAGCTGAAGGAAATGAAGAATCAGATCAAAGTGACAGTGATATTGAAGGTTGAGTGGCAAGGAAGTCAAAAAGAAACTGAGTATCCAGTTGAAAATATTCAGCTCCTGAATGGACTTATGCAGCTGACAATTCAAGCCCAGCTGAACATTTTGGAACTTGAAATTGCTTTGGAACTGAACTTTGAAATCTCACTGCGACTTGATGAACAGAGACTTTATTTCCTGGAAGTGCTTACCAGATGATTTATTATTAAAGACACTTGAACTTTTAGTAGTGACTTTTGAACATCTGCAAGTAGAGAAAAAACGTTCTACAAGATCAAGAACTTTGTAAATGAGTGCAACAATTTAGTGAAGATCAATTTTTGATTTGTGGTTTTTGCTTTGCTCACATAAAGAAAAGAAAATATGCTGTAAATTAATTGAAAGCCTTTTGCATTTTTGATTTTATTTTTGAATTCAATGTATTTTTTGTCAGAGTCTAAGCAAGCCATGAAACCCGACCAGGGTAAAAGGAGTAAATGCAAGTAGGTGTGTGCAGGATTAGCAACAGTATGTACGGTTGTTAGCATTTTATTGATAAATGGATTGTCTGCCAGGGAAAGAGGAGATTGAGAGCACCATTACACTGATGCTAGGAGATTCAACTGCAGAATGAGATCCCCTTTATGAGGATGAGAGATTGTTACACACTGACAGTTCTAAGTGAGATTTGATATTCCAACGTGTATTATAAATTGCAGTATGAATATATTGAAACTATGGAAGTGCATGATTGTTAGGTTTGCACCCAGATCCCTTCATCAGTTCAGGAAGGGACCACTTATCACAGCTTGCCACTAACAATGCAATTTCTTGCAGTCTTTTACTAACACAGTTGTATAACCAGAAATAAACTCAATAATTCTATTCCAATTATGACTTAGGGCCTCATTACGAGTTTGACAGTCCATGCATCGCCATGGCAGCCCGATCGCCATTGGCTTGGTGGTCGGACCACGGTATTACGAGCCATGTGGGCCTATGGAGCAAAGACCGCAGCGGTTCTGCTGGTGCGGCCAGGCAGAAGAAACCGTCATGGCTGCGAGGCAGCACAAACAGGCCGGCGGAGCCTGTGTTTCCACCAGACACATTATGAGGTTGCACACCGCCAACGTGACCATGGCAGACTAACCACCTCGTCCAGTTGGAGGAAACAAATAGGAGCAACTCACCTGCAGCAAGCCTTACACGTTTTGGTGCCACCATGGAGCCCATCACACATGTCCTGATGCTGCTGCCACTCATCGAATGAGCCCAAACTTCACACTGCCATGGACACAACTGACCATAAGTACACACACCTACCTGTGTCATTAGGCTCCACAACAGAACGTTGCACCGTCATCCACATTATATGTGTTCACGCAACGGACACCAAGTACCACTGTCATTGTGTACACAGCCCGAGTCATTCACAAAGAAGGACACACTCACAGCCACAAAACACCCCTTTGGGGAGGTCACTCACACTGTACCGCAACACAACACAAAAAACACATGTCTGATCATCACAGGCAGAGGGACAGTGAAGTGTACATAACATTGTGTCACACAACACCAACAACACAGCAACATCATATCTACAAATAGAACTGACACCCTTACAACCCTCATATGCCTTGGACTGCCGTCATATTCAAAACACATATGAATGGATGTATCATGGAACACAAACATCACTCTCATTAATCAGCCCTGCAATGGACCACACATCACCCACATTGCAACACAATAGAAGGACAATGGGATGCACAATACACAGAGAGACAAATATACAAAGCTCACTATGCAAACAATACTTGCACAGTACGGATGATGCATCAGGAACATGGAAGAATGCTGCACTGTGACACAGTACACTTTGTACATGCCCCTAAAACAACATTTGCGCAGGAACTGACCCTTCAGGTATCTCAGGGTCAAACAATACTAGAGCCAAGTGACTTGCCTATCTGCTCAATGTGGAAGTGCAAACCAAAAAGCACATACAACCGCAACTGCATGGGCCAGACAATAGATGAAGTATCTGCAAGGTACACACAGCAAAATGGACACATGAACAGTCAAATGTTAAGGAAGCTAGCACAACTGAACACCCTCCATGTCTGCACAAACAAACCTCGAGCTCTCACACATGAAACAAATGTACAATCTATATCAGGGGGACAAGTCTGACACCATACATGCTGACATTGGACAACACAAGAGGAAATACTTACCATACTAAACAGAACACAATGAAATTACACCACAATTGTATTGGGTTTGGGACAGGGGTGGAGGGGACAGGTGAAAGGGCAGGTTATAAAAAAACTTTCCTTAGGAACACAGGGGCGTTCATCAGAAGGGGTTGGGGATTTGGAGGTTGAGGGAGTGCTTGTCTGGTGTGTCGGTGTTGATGTCTTGGGTGGGTGCATGTGTGAGGTATGCTTCTGTTTCTGTGGTGTGTTTTGAATGTGTGACTTTGGGCATTTGTGTGTCTTGGGGGCTGGGATGTGGAGGTGCTGGGTAATGGAATGGTGGATGTGTATGTGTCTGCTAGGGTGGTGTCTGCAGTTATGCTTGCAGTGGTTGATGTGTGTGTGTGTGTGTGTGTGTGTGTGTGTGCAGGTATGATGGATGTGTTGGATGTCTGTGTGCCTGTTGGGGTGGTGGCTGTGGGTGTGATGGGTGTGTCACTGACTGTTATGGTGGTGTTTGTGGGTGTGTGGGTCTATGGGTATGCCTTATGTGGTGTGTGGGCCAGTGAGGGTTGTGGGGGTGTACGGGGACATGGTAGTTAATGTTGTGTGTGTGGGTGTATCTTAAGTGCTTGTGTGCTGGTGTGTTTTGTGGTGTTTGTGTTTATGTGTGCTGCTTTTGTATGTTGAGGTAGGTGCACACAGATCTGTCTGTGTGCTTGGGATAGGTAGTGGAATACAGGATTTGGACTGGGAAAAGGAAGTTGGAGGGGGAACAGGAGGTGGGGGAGACTGCCTGCCATCAGTGAGGAGGCCTGAGCCTGAAAAAGACCTCTGTAGGCCAGACATGGCACTCTGAATGCCTTCCAGGAAAGCATTGGTCTGCTGAAGTTGGCAGGGTGATCCCTGGACGGCATTCACAATGGCAGTCTGACACACATAGATACTTCTCAGGAGGGCAATAGCCCCCTCACTCAGGGCAGCAGGGGGAAAAGGGGCTGGGGTGGAGGTGCCTGGGGCAAAGGAGACACCCACTCTCTTCAGTGAGTGGGCATGATTAACTAGGTGGGGGGCAACAGGGAGGGTGGCAATAGAACTGGGGTTGGCAGACAAAGATGGTACAGGAGTATGTCCCGATGGGTCCACCACCACTAGGGAGTGGCCATTGGAGGAAGAATCTAATGATGATGATGTAGATCTGGTCTCCTCTTTGGCACTTCCCTCACCCACTGGGTCCCTCTGCATCGGTGGTATATTGACCAGAGATCTTGTTGCCAGATGTTTCCCCACTTGGCTGTGCCATGTCTCCTTTGCTTGCATGGGCTGATGCTGAAAATACAAAGAGAATTAGGCCACCACATGTCCCTGATCACACTTGAAAAACAGCTCTGATTAGCAAACTTTACCATGTTGTCAAGTAGACCCTTGCAACAAACTCCACCTAAGTGGTCCATACAGTTACCATACCAAATGCATGCATGCCATATGAACTGTCAACAGTTGCCCAAAGGAAAAACAGGATCTCATACCACTACAATTGTTTGGCTGACATTGTGCAATCACAGTGACCATTGAACAAGTAGGAGACCAAATCACCTTCAATGTTTTGTCTAATGGAGCATACATCACTTATCTTTTATCATACAAGAGTAGGCCAGTGCTAAGTCCATTCCCACAGATCCCACACAAGGTCAGACAGACATTAATTTGTCACATACACAATAACACAACAATGAGAAATGTTGCTCCTAGAACATGCAATGTTGCTGACAACAGTAGTGTAGCCTGGAGAAGGTGACATGGAAATACTCATGTCACACTGGACACATATTCACAATGCACACTTCACCAAGTGAAATATGTCCCAATGGAGTCATGGAGGTAGTACCAATGTTGTTGTGATAGGCCACACATTTAGCATGGCAATGTACACTGTAGACATAATGTACAAATGGTATTGGAGATATGTCCCTAAAAACCACAACACAATGAATCAGGAAGCCCCATGGAAATCATCACTAATGTCTAGCACCCCTTCAATCACATATGAATGTCTTAATTCTGGTCCTGCAAACCCAGATGTCTGTGGATGAATGGCTGTACACAACCACATGTAAATTCAACATAACTGCAAGACATTCTATGATGCATGCCAACAGTCAGGTAAAAAACCTTCTCCATTACACATGTGCAGTGCACTTTGCTACATGATGCCACATCAATGACCTGAGAATGCACATTGTAGCTAAATAATCTAGTCATACAAGTCTTGTACCTCACTGCTACTGCAGTTGTACATGTCAAATGACATGCAATGACGGCTGAGGGTATTTGTGAGCCAACAATCAATGGTGACACACTCCTGTCTGTGCCCCCACATGAACTGTACTCTCATTGCAAATGTCCTATTTCAAACACAAGTTGGCATGCACATGTATGTGAGGGAATACAGAAATCACCCCATGAACACAGGTAGACCATGCATAAAAAAGCAGTGTACACATCTTTACAAAAGAGAAAGGGACACATGCTAATATGTCAGCACAAAGAATGATAGCAACAGTCATGGCACGCAAATCATGCCACTTCAGCGGGTGGGTTCTGTATTATGTACTTGTGCCACAGAACACTCCTTTGGGCATATGTGTCTATCCCACAGAGATGGCATCCAACATACATAGGTATGCACTATACAATTTATGTAATTGGAGCAGGCTACTGAGTCTCATTTCATGGCCTACCAGGAATCACCACACTGTCTGCACTGTGAGACTGTCATCAGTGTAATAACCCTGTACATGACAAATATTACTTCTGTGAAGATAACAACAGAGCTGTGGGAGTAAGGGGCCGGTCATGAGTCAAACACTCACATTGACTCTGATGCAAAATGCACATATGGACTAGGTCATGGATTTACCTCAGTACACATTCCTAATCTAGTCAATGGCCTGAGGCATTCAGGGCACGTTTTGCCACTGAAGCATCATATTGCCCACATGACAGGATCTACTGGTGTACAGGGAGTGCGCACAGTGCCACAAGAGAATCTACATGACACTCATATTTCCATCACTTTGATGCATGACGGTACATCATGTGGCCATAGGCAATTTGGCATCTGGTGTGTGTGTCAACCAGAAGGGCAGAGTGAGTTAGGATTTGCCTTACAGACTACAGGTTGTCTAGGGCAGATGTGGGGTTGAAGATCTGTGGCACTGTACACATTGCTTACAAAGTCCTAAAATTACTCATACAAAATGCATACACAGCTCATGCTGTGAAGTACATACATGTTGTCTAACATTTACAAACAACGGGAAAAAAAATGATGTCAGTGGGTGGAAGCAAAGTCTCCTTACTTAGTTATGCACATCCAACTCAAGAAGGATCTAGGAGCCCAAATCCCTCACAGCACAATGTTTCTAAACTTATCATATGTTACTGCCCACCCATACCTGCACCGTGTACATCCCATTGATATCAAACAGACTGTAGCAACAGCCACACAAGAAGTCTAACTGGCACACAGGGACACATTGTAGCCTGTGAGGAGGCAAAGAATGGTGTCTATGAGATTCTTACCTGCTCCTCTAGTGAGCCATAGAGACGTCCATACAGGGGTACGACTTCATCAACTAGCCTCTCCAGTTCCCCTGGGGAGAAGGCAGGTGCCTTATCACCTGCTGGACGTGGCGTGATTGCTCCTAGAGGCGCCACACAGCAGATTAGGTTGGGAGGTATTGCAGGCAGCAGAGTGAGGAGTCAAGTGAGTGAGTAAGCACAACATGGCCGTCACGTCCACCACGTATGTGGTAATCACCGCTGGCAGACACAGCTATTGGTCCTTGACCACCACAGGCACAACGTCACCCTATGGCTGGGTTGGCCGTGGTGGGGACTGCCTACCACCCTGACGACTTCTGCCGGCAGTTACGGGTGGTTATAAATGTCCAGTGGAGTAGGTCAGGCATCCACCATTTTGTCAGCATGAAGTACTTTTTTTTATTTTTTAAACTGCGTCACACCTACAGAAAATGTGTTTTGGCATTGCAAACATCCTTATTCTGTCTATTCATTTATGTCCACCTACACAACCTCCAGTGTAGTGTGCTGCAGAGCACAGATGGCAAATGACTGAAGTGCTCAGTCCACCACCGCCGACGGTCATTTTTGCTGACAGCTATACAGACACATTTTGAGGGTCAGTTGTGTAGCAGATAGTTGAGTTTCATCCACATCCATGATGTGGAGACGTGTTGACAACCATGTGGGTCACATGTGACCTTGTGTAGTCGCAAGCTGGGCTGTGTACTGGGTGTCATTTCTATCCAGTCAGATATTCGTTGTCCCATGACATTATTGGTATGCATATTTATGTTGCTGTGGACACACTGACTAATGTTACAAATCATGTCTTGTCACACATAGGCACCCTGGGAGGGGGAGGAGATGAAGCATATCTTCTTAGTAGTGATGAAATACATTGACAGCTATATCAGCTTTCCCCAACCTGATGATTTAGCCAATGTGAAGGCTGACTTTTATGGTTTTGCCCACCTCCCATATGTGGTGGAGGCCACTGATGGTACACATATTGGCTTGGTGCCTCTGCAGACTACTGAACAAGTGTATCGCAACAGAAAGAACTTTCATTCCATCAATGTGCAAGTTGTCTGTGTGGCAGATCTCTATTTCTCACATGTCTGTGCCCATTGACCCGATCAGCCCACGATTCATTCATAATGCGGAACCGCACCATACCCCAGCTGATGTCACAACAGTGACCAGAGAGGGCTTGGCTGGTTGGGTAAGTCATGTCTGTCCTGTGGCTACAATCATGAAGTAAGTGACTAATTTTTGCACTTATGTCCCATTCCTTGACAGCAGACTCCACATACCCAAACCGTCCATGATTGTTGATGCCACTGAGGAATCCAACTACGCCAGGGGAAGTCTGCTTAAATGAGGCCCATGGAAGAACACTCAGCAAGTTGAGTGGGCTTTTGGGCTCCAGAAGGCCAGATTTAGATGCCTGGACAGGACTGGTGGGCGTTCCCACACTCACCTGGGAGAGTGTGACAGATCACTGTGGCATGAGGCATGGGCCACAACCTCGTCCTGTGGAGGAACATCCTCTATATCTCAGAGGAGGGGGAGCCTGCAGTACCACCGGATGAGACTCCTGAAATGCAAAGTGAGGATGACAGTGGTGAAGGAGAAGGAGCACAGTTGCAAAAAGATCTCACCAACAGCTACTTTTCATGAGTGTAAGTATGCCATATGATCTTATGACTGTGATTGTACAATGAACTGTATTTGTGAGAATGTGTGAAGTTGAGCCTTTTGGAAACAGATAGGGAGCTGATACTCAGCAATATTCAGCCAAAGGCTGCCTGATGAGATCGTTTTTGACACATCCCCACCTTAATGACGGTTCTCTCTTTGTGTCACTTTCCTTGAAAAGTACTTCCAGTTTCTAGTTGCTTGCTATGTGACTTGTGTTGTAGAATTGGTTTCAAGCCCATGCTCCTTGTTTTTCGTCATTTGTACAAGTAACTTCAGTCTGACATCTTCCTGTGGGCATTTCAGAGTTGTGACATTGGCAGGTGTCTGATGCTGTTCTGACATAACTAGAGGGCGTGAGTTGTGCCAGGTAATGTAGGTTGCAGAGTTTGTATGAATTTGGCCTGCCTCAGAGATGGTTTGCACAGTGTTTGGGTGGAGGTACAGTAGCCATTGGGCTTGCTTTGTGTGTTGTGGTGGGCCTGATGCAATTACTGGCAGTGGTGGGTATCTTGCCATCTGCACTTCCTGGATTCTTTGCTGGACATCCCCGCTTGCGCGACGGGAGGGTTGGATCTGCTTCTACAGAGGCAGGGGTGTCTGTGGCTTGTTGGGCTTGTTTAGACTCTAGACTAGTTGCTAGTATTAAAACAAATTTGGTTTTCTAATGTGTAATGTGTGAATTATGAGTTTAAAGCAAGCTATATGCTAATGAGAATAATGTGCTTCTCTGTTATATCTAATATAATGTATTAACAAAGTTTTACAATTTATAATGAAAATGTTTTACTTATTCTGATGGTATATTATTAATGCTGAATTTACAAGTTGCATATTATGTGTGTTTATTAACAAGTTTATTGATGCATTGATATTTTCATTGTGTTGGCCTGCACAGCTTGTATTTTCAGTCATGGAAAGTAATGAATCATTGCTCTTTCTAGTGTGAAATGTTTCCACTAGGTTCTGTTCCGATGAGTAGCAATAGGTTCTTTCTTCAATTGCACAGATACTTTTAGTTTAAGTAACCTTGCAAAAGGAACATCCAGGCCTGTGGATATAGTGTGAAATAATTTGTTTCAACTGAAATACGGATTCAAATGGAACTGAGACTAGCATATTGTATGCCATGGGAAGAAACTGAGCTGCTGCTGGAGCACCATGGAAAGAGGAGACAATCTCAAGCTGGACATGGGAAATTAATGGACTGTTGCAACTTGAAGCTTAACAATATTTTGATTGGGTGATGCCCCTTTTGCGTGTTGTGAGGCCACTGAAATGACAAATTGGAGCAATTTGTGTATTTTGCATTAGGGATGGACTCACCTCTCAAGGTCCCTTGCCCCCTAGCTCTCAATCTGCACTTCCATGATGACATTCCTGACTGGACTTTGCTGCTGATCTAATGCTTTGCCTGATGAAGAATTCTTGAATGCCGCCCCTAAAAGAGATATATCTCCCTGCGGATTGCCATTTCCCTTGACTTGTCCTTCTTTTTCTAGAATAGAAGCCAGTATGCTGACACCCACTCTTTTTATTTTTCTAGTTAGTAATCAGTAGCCCTAGATATATTTTTTCTAAATTATTTTTGTCTTCTTTTGTATTTTGCCCTCATGTATCTGCCCCCACACATGCATTTCCTAATTTGGTTAGCTCTAGGGACAACCTATGTTCAGCCCAGAATTTGCATACTCTGCTAAATTGAACTTGAAAAATACAAATAATGTTGCCACAATCTGACCTGAGATATATTTCTATGTTTCAAATAATTTCCTTAATGATATGAGTTATTCTTCTTGAATGCTTAGTTGTGTTAATTTTAATTCAATTACATTTGTTTCACTGCTTTGGGCAACCAATGATGTGGACATATCTTTACAATTTATTTTTGTGGTTATAGAATAAAGCTTTGAAACTTTTAATTGATTGGAATTTTACTTTCGTGGCCACATTGGTCAGGATGTCTAAATTGTTTGGGTCGTGTTAATGTAAAATTGTGTATGGTTCACCACACTCTTTTTGGGTCAAAAAGTCTGTTGACCTCTGTGGACCATTTGATTCCTGCCAAGGATGATAAACATGTTCACATAACAGTCACATGGTCACTTTGGGGAGAAATTCCATTTGTCCCATAATTCTCTGGTTAATCTGTAACTTGATGGTCTCTGAAGTCATATCATAAATATATCATGTAACTGCAGTCAGATGCAGACTGGAACTGTGCATTTTTTTTTCACAAAATTCTTGGTAAGACTGTGAGTTAGAACACGAGCTGCAGAAAGCAGATCACAGAAAAGCTCATAAATGCCCCTAGCCACATTTACATCTGCAAATCTACGTTCAAGTTTTTTCTATTCATGCCCATCAGGTATCTACAAACGGACATCCACCTGGTGTAAATGGGGTTATCGCTGCCTAATTGTATGCCATAACTGCATACATTTACCCTGTGGTAAACCGCACACAAAGGAGAGGGCATGGGCGGATTAAGGCAAGATTTGCCTCCTAGTTTGGTGAATGCCCACAAATGTGTGAGTTTGATGCCAATTACAAACGTCTCTCCGTCACTCTCCCCCACCAAACCCCTTTTAATGGTAAGGAAACTACTCCAGAAAAGGGTAGATTAACTTCCCTTGCAGGGTTGGAAGTGGAACAGAATATCGTCAGACTTCGTTGCAGAAGGGGTTCCTATACGGGGAAAAATGTTTTCTCCCTGGTGAAAGAAGAAAACTGAAAAAATGTGATTTTGCACATCAGAGTTCCTTTCAATGTAGAGGTATATCCTGCGTGTTACTCCGAACTGGGGGAAATGGCAGATGTCGCATGACATTTCCAGTAGTGCACATGGAAAGCTGAAACTGGCACAACTTTCCAGCGCAACACCTCGAATGTTTATAAATTACCATAAATCGTACAGTTACACTCATGCATAGAACATGTGTATGTGTGTAAATATATGTATTTTTGATGAATTGGGCATGGCGCCACAGTACATGTTTTATTCTGTGCTGTTGGTATCTCATAGCCTAAACTCTAGTGATAGCAAATTAGCACATGCGCTGCAAACAGCAAGATTGTGCACACCTCTTTTCTGCTTTTGTGTGCAGCTGCAGAGCGTGTTCACAAAACCGCACGTGATGTCTCATCATGGTAGTGATGTTTCTTCAAGTGATGTTGGTGGGCGAGGAAGGATAACGATAAATCTATTATGGCAGTGCATAGTTATGTGAAAATTCGAAAACGACTTTCTCTTATGTCTTATGACATCTTTGTTTTGTATTTCAGGGTGCAATAAAATAAATAGTGGTTTATTTGCAATCACCCCGACAAATGTTTTGTTCACTTGCTGAAAGATCTGGCTTCTTACTTTACAAAGACGTTTTAACAAACCTGACTGCTCGAGAACTACCACCTCAGCTCTCCAGTGCTGTGGCAAAGATCACAAAACACTAACGACGTCCTGTGGTCAAGAACATCTCTTCATTCGTAGCTCGTGGTCAACAGGGTGAGAAAGCAGACTGGAAACTGTCGCTGCCAAGCCAAACGTAGATTGTTAAACCTTTACTATCTATTAAAGACAGCAACAACTTCCTATACTGTCAACAATTTTAGTTAATTTTAATTGCACGGCACCTTTACCCACAGCACTAAACAAAGTATCGACATTGGGATGAGGAATAACCCGAGTAAATCAAATTAGATCACATTACATTGAAAGACATCATGGGAAACAAGAAAAGGCACATTTCGTCTCATACAATGATTAGTAAATCGTCTTTACGTTTATTTTTTATACATTATCAAAATACTTAAAAGAATAATGTCAAGAGGGAAGGAGTTCCATAGCTTAGTCCCCAGCATCGTATAAAGCAAAACGAAGTGGAGCACATGGATGGGTAGAAGCTGAACGATGCCGACTGAATATTACAGATGACCAATGCAGAATACCTAAATATAATGCAAATTAAATTGAGTGTAAAGCCGGAGTAGAAAGGGAGCCAGCAAAGTGCAAACCATGTGTAATAATGTGCACCCTATAAGTCGACCTTAGGTCCATTTTAGGGATATTTTCCTTTGCTATGGAGGGCCCCAGTGCCTCTGCCAATTCCATCTACCTACAGCTCGCCGCAAATCCTTCTGGTTCCAACCAGGTGCCCATTGTGGTACAGTAATTAATTGGCTGGCATGAGAGCTCTTTTTAGTGTTACCCCTTGGCACTCTGAATTCCAGGAGGGTAGATGATGATCGCTTTCTTGTGAGAATACCTACCACGCAGAGGGCTTGCTTTGATTCATTTATCCCTAGAGCAAGCATGATCAAGAAATTCTAGAAGTTGAGGACCCATATTGGAAGGGCACAGTCAGCTCTTCAAGACAGCATTGGTCGCCTTCCAGGAGAAACTGATGCAGACTAGGATAGTTCCCTTGGTTAGAAGGATTATCAAGGCTCACTTAGAAGAGTTACAGGGGAGGTTAATGGGATAAAACATTAATCTGTGATTCAATTCTCTCGTTAGATGACCCGTTGACAGCACCAGAACACTTCACCAGTATAGGGTTCTTCTTAATGTGAGCTGGGACGACATTCATCCAAGCAGTCCTTCCTTGTGGGTGCTGTCTTGCCTGGCAACCAATGCATATGGAGCCCTGAAGACTCAGTCTTGTGTTCAAGATAAGGTACCTGCTCTGCTCCTGGTTAGTAGGCCTTCCTTACAGTGCCACCTAAAACCGAACCTCTTGGTTGAGGGGATCCTCTATGGAATTTTGGTGGAATGACTGCCATTTCAGCCTTTCAGTTGGAAAACTCTGGAGTCCATTGACCTCATCACTCAGAATTTACTCTCATGCAATCTGCCCTACAATCAGAGCCTGAATCCAGGAGTACATCGTTCAGAAACCATAAGAACGTTTCATTTCTCCTCTGTCAGGCAGGGATCATTTAATCTTTTCCTCAGAAGTGAATGGCCATCTCCCATGGCAGGGTTCCTCAGACCCCCAGAGGCTGTTGCATTTGTCCAGAGCATTATTTCGAAGCTCTGGTTTCATTTTGCCTTCCGTCGTGGATCCTTGCCTACTACAGGGATCCTCTGAGTAATGACATAATTACACCATGTGGTTGGCAGATTGACCATCCTACCATCTGTGGCCCTCTAATCTTTCAGGCTGCCATTTATTTATGCTTGGCGTCCAGGATGCTGCACCATCACCACAAACTACTATGCAGTCCTTCATCGGCATCACTTGTCACTGCAAGGGGCTGTTTTTATAACGACTGCATCCGCCTCCAGTGACAGAATGATCTATACCAATGGACCAAACAGTACACCCAGTAGGCATGTTGATAAGTAAAACTGTGTTTCTTAGGCCCTGGTGTTGACTGTGAACCGTTACCCTGCCTATTTGCTCTTAGGATAGTGAATAAGGAGTGTTTGGTTATGGTTGAAATGTGCAATGTTTATCTATTGATCAAGAGTATTGCTTAAAAGGAATATTGCACTGCCAGGATCGTTTCCATCTCGTGTTACAGCTGCCACACCAGATCTATCTTTTTGCCCTCTGCTTGAGCCACAGAGGCCTTGAACCCTAGGTAAGGCACACTACACATACAACTAATACCAGGATAGGGAGCCCCACGCGTAATTCCATTACACACTTTTTGGCGCCCATGTCCTGTTTCATACTCAAAACTCAAACCTCTAATACGTATGTACAAATAGGCCAAATGCTTGAGATCACATGGTGTATTTTTGAGTGTTAGTCCTATGCAGACGATATGCAGCTGTGTGTCAGAGTTTCAAGCCCCAACCACAATTTTGAAACCTCTATATGCTATGTGTTGAAGTTTGAAACCAGCTCTCCAGAACTTAATGGCTCCAAAATGGAAGCCATATTTTTGCTTAAAGGGCCGGTTTAAATTTCAGGTTATGAGTTTGTCTTCAATTTTCGACCTTTCTTTTGCCCTGGCCAACATTTTTTGATTTTTGAGTCTGGTATTAACCCCCAAAACTCAAGTCAGAGCTGTTTTAAGCAACTATTTTCCAGCTCTATAATCTAAAAATGATTCACCCACATCCACTTTCAAACACGCAAATACCGTCTTCTGCATATGCTTGCCTACATTATGCAACCACACTTCAAATACGTTTAGTAAGATTGAAGGGGAATTGATGGCAACAAACACCTAGGCTGCCACCAGAAAATGACGGGCTTTATCGAGATGGAAAATGGCAAAGACCAGTGGAAGAAGCAAAAAGAGAATTTTAATGATGGAGGGAGGTCACCCAATTATGATTCAGTAGCAGAAAGGCAGGCAGAAAGAAGTGCATGAAGGACATCAGTAAATACAATTAATTAATATGTGCATGTCCTCGACACAGAAATGCATATGTGAAAGACAACGACAACCAAATGCAACAGACACAGAAACAGACAGCAAAGGCAGCGCTGAAAAAGGTGAGATTCTCTCGTATTTTCTTTTTACTGTGCCCCCTTGCAATTATTTCTGCTCGGGGAGGGCATCAGAACTAACATACTCAAGCATGGATCATTTAAACTAGTCTCCATGGACTTTGCTTATATTGAAGGAAGCCCCACCCCATCTGCCCACCTAAGGAAGAGGAAATACCACTTAGAACCCAGGATTTTCTGGCACATTTCTGTTGCAAAAAAATGGGCCGAAATCACATGTCCATAAGTGAGAGAGGTACCATTAGATAGAGGAGACTATCCAATTTCCAATAAAACCCCTCCTGAATGGATTCCTACTGAGAATCACATAATCAATGGGACCCTGAAGCGAAAACTCTTCTGCCAGTTCCAAGGCAACCCAGAAAGAGAAGAGAGAATCCAACACAGTGCACAACTTTCTCACGGTCACATTCTATACCGTGATCTGAGTGGCCTATCTGAAAAGGGTTTAATCCCCCATAAATCATCTCAAGATAGAATTGTTTCAATTTAAATAAAGGAATGGACAAAGGAAGAATTTCTATAGGATGGATGGGGACCAGGATCCCGAATGAGACACTGTGGATCAAAGGTGTGTTAGAATGGGGAGTAGCGGAGGAACAGCACATGAGACTATCCAGCACAGATGATAAGATCACAGATCATTTGGTAGCTTGTGGGGCAATGTTAGACTTCTTTAATGAACTGGATATGATGGAATCGGATACTGAATAGAATAGTTACAGAGATGGAACATTCTACAACACATGTATAGATAACAGAAATGACATGACTGGCGACGACAACACCAAAATGATTGTTGTTGTATGTGGTCTCTATGTAGGCCAGCTCGGAGGTCAGCAGTGTTGTCGTAGTACAGACCAAATCACATGTACACTGCTGACCTCCGAGTTGGGGGTAGGAGTCAACTGGATACTCCCACTTCATACATTGCACCAACTGTTATGACCTTTTGTTCACCTTGTATTTCAGAAAATGCATAAATAAAGGTATTAAAAAAAAATAAAGGAATGGGACTGTGGAGTTATGGGTCTTGGCTTAATGTAAATATGGGCGTATATCCTGCATATCGACTCCAGAATATCCATGGTGTTTCATATTAGGGTCAAACTCATGAATAGAAACATCTTTTTTCTTACAATATTATTTAAGTTAAAAAAACAATTGTCGTGTTTAACAGCTTTTTTGTATAGTATTTATTTAGATTTTTTGTTAAAATTATATTGTTAGTAGTAATATCAAATACATTATAAAAATGTTAACTTTTAATACGTTTTGTTTTTGGGTGTATTGCGCTATGGAGGGTATTGTTTTTATTAAAAATCTTATTATTCATTTTAGTTGCTCTTGTTAATTATTAAGATATGTAATTATTGTATTAATTATTCTTTGTTCACTAGGTTGTAGGCTGTATTGAGAAATAGAGTGGTTCTTTATAAATAAATAAAAAATACATTTTTCCAATAAGATTTGAGAATAGTGATTTAAAATAAATGTAAATATTCAAAAAACTATTTTGCATCTATATTTACAAGAATGTAAATTAATTATAATTAAACTGTTGTGTTAAATATGTTTACGATTTTTAACATTTATAGTAATTACATTTTTTAATTAAATATTGATTTAATTTTAATCAATTGAAATGATTTTTTTTCAAATGCATTTAAAATGTATTAAAATGGAAGTTCTGCGCACAGAGGAATACATTGCAGACCTGGGTATGAAGGTGGTCACTGGCTCCTCAGAATATGACATCCAGATGTCTAAGGTGCAAGCGCAAGTCAGGCATACCCCCTGAATCAATCATTTTAGTGCATCCAAGCTGAGGGCTTTCCTGACAGCCAGCTGCCGGGTACTTGGCCATGAGAACTGATTAGCCATAGCACCCATGGAGAATAGATTCTATTTTAATATTACTTGTAATTTATCAATGTGTGTGTAGGATTCGATGTATAATGTTCAAAATAAAGGTTTGAAAATATTTTTTTTAATTACTTGTTTTTTTGTCTGTCACGTTTTACAGGATAAAGCACCCAACTGCACACTGTACGCAGTGGAGAATGCTACCCATGTTACCCACATTGGCAGGCCCCTCAGTGTCTCACATAGTAAGCTCTACTTAAATGTTACAAGGCAGTTAGTTGTGGTGCCCTCAAATATGTGCATTCTACAGTTTGTTCCAAAGTATGTTTTACAGGAGTAAGAATACAAAGCATGCCTCCTCCCCCAAAATATTTGCATTTACCACAATTTGTGTTGGATTGGAGTAATCAAAATATATGTGTACCCTACCCTACAGCAAATAATCAAATGCTTGTTGGACTTGCATTATAATAACATATTTGCACTTAACCCAACATTTGTAAGACTGTTGCTAGGATGGGAAATATGCCCTTGCCAATTGTATGCTTTCAGTACTGGACTTATAATACTAAATATGCCCCTAAATGTTATGTACTGACCCCACTGTTTGTGTTTGTAGGACTGTAGTTATAATTTTAAGTATGCAACCCCCAAATATATGCACTTACTCCAATGTCTGTAGGAGCAGGAATAGTCACTGTAACTCATGAGAAAATGATTTTAGGTAATGATTTGAGTTGCACATATTGTTTTAACTTTGTTTTGGTTTTCTTTGTTGGTGTGTGATTTAAAAAAAGGATATTTATATTTATGCCATCTATTTATTTTTATTTTAAAAACTGAGAAACTGTAAAATATTATTATAATTATTTCGTTTGGTTTGGGTATATTTATAGTTATACAATTTTAGTTAAATGTATTAAAACTTGCTGTTTATTTTTATTAACTTCTAGAAACATTTATTTTTGTGAAATAAGGATCTATAATTCATTTGACAAAATATTTGATTATAGGTACTTTTTTTTATAAAGTCTAATAACTTTTTTAGATAAAGTCATTTTTTTTATAACTGAATACTTTTTACAATTATATTATTTTGTAATAATGTAATTTTGTATTACATTTTATATAATATATATATATATATATATATATATATATATATATATATATATATATACGTCTCTAGTAGGTAGTACTAGTTAGGACCTAGTTTCCATAGGAAAAGTGGTTTTTTTTTACAATAACTTTGACTCCATTTGGCGTATCTTCACAACATTTGCAAAACCAGTACAACAGTCAGTTCAGCTGCTGTGTTAAAAGTTTCAGGGTGATTTGTTTAGCGGGAGCCGAGAAAAAGGGGATCCTAAAATGCATTTCCGCACGCATTTTCCCTCAGGGTCTTTAAACATGACTACAGCCCAAACCGCTGAACGGAATTACACCAAATTTGGCAGGAAGCTTGATCTTGGTGCACAGATCGTGATTTTTTATTATTTGGTGTAAATCCATTCAGTAGCTTTGGAATTATTAAAGGAAAAAGAGATGTAGATATCTGGACATAGCCTAAGCATAAACCTCATGGTGAGATCGGATTGGCTGTTAGTACATCCACCGAAAAGTGCTGCGCCATCTCAGGACAAATATACATGATAGGCCCCTCTGAAATGCATTGTAGTGACTGGCACATTTGGAGAGTCACAAAAAGGTGAATGTATGCAGGGTGATAACAGATTTTAGTTAAAATATAAATCATTTTTTGATGGTACCAATCTAATTTTAGGAATTGTGGTGTGTTGTACGGTGATTTCTTCTGCTAGGATTTCATGAATCATGTTTGATAGAAAAAAGTTTTTTCATGGTTTTCCCATGGGGGACTTGGGGACAGCCAACCACCGAGAGGTCTGGCCCCAGGTTTGTTTGGAAAATGGAGCAGACTAGTGCTGCCTCCTTGGGCTCTTGTGCTGCATTGGGCTATGCTTGGGCTGGCAGGTATATAGTTGGCCATTTAGTTGGGTGAGCCACCATTTTAGAATAAGTGTTCCGGTGGCTGGCTGTAGTGTAGGAACTGTTTTTTCTAAAATAATTTAAAGGTAGAGTGAGGTTTAATACTGCCTTAATAGGCTTATTTAGCTCTGCAGTGACAGGGAATAATGAAGAGGAGGTACTGTACTAACCACAATGGCCTCGATAGGTGATGATCAGGTAGCACAGGCTGTAGAGTTGCTGTGGAAGGCTGGGGGCCTTGATCTGCTGGGCAGGAGCGCCAGGGAGGTAGGCCGTCCGACGAGGAGGGTGTTGGCAGTGCAGGCATGTGCACAGCTGCGCCGCCATTTTGCCATACAGAGGGAGCATAGATTGGCCTCGACAATGCGGACCAAAAGGCGGGGAGGGTCCATCGGGAGTGTTGGTCGAGACATGCAAGGCCTCCATAGGTCTCAGGGAGCCTCAGGGGAGCGACGGGAGACCTTGGGGGCAGGGCTTCATTTTGCAGGTACATCTGGGCCAAAAATGAACCAGAAAGTGGCGAGCAGCGCCAACAGTGCGCTGCTCACCTAACAGAAGTCAATGCAGGACTGGTGGGGCAAGTGGGCCAGCGATAATGTGAGGAATAGGACCCCCAGGGGCAGAGTAATGGTGGGGGCACCCAAGAGGGTGGTCAGGGGAGGGCTGGGAAAACGGATAGTTGGGGGGAGGGAGAGGAGGGTACCCTGCAGGCTGATATGGTGGAGAGCAGGCAGGTGGGGGCAATAAGTTAAGGGTCAGGGAGGATAAAAGTACAGGTGAGGAGGACCTGCAAGGGGATAGGGAGGAGGCAGCAGAGCAGGGAGGGGAAAGCATGTTGCAGAGGGAGGAATGCTGAGAGAGGGTGCCCGGGGGGAGGCAAAGGAACAGTTGTCCACCAATATTCTACAAATGCCCTGGGTTACACATTTGAGAGGGTTGGTGAAGGAACACTCACAGGATTGGGCGTGGCTAAAAGCCCACAGAGAGATTACAACAGAGGCTGGAGCTCAACCCTAAAAACACAAAATAGAAACTGATGAGTTACTCACGCCTAATAGCAGCAAAGAACGAAATTCCTAGCATTTTACTAAATCCGTAGACGTTGGCCTTCCAGTTAATTATATACACCGGCAGCCAGAATGCTTGGTGAAAATTATGTATATTGGCTGCTTTTTAACAACAAAAAACACAATTCACATACTTGGGCCCCTCCACTGATCCATAATGTGCCCTGCAGTGTCCACTCATATTTGAGCAAATTCTCACTTTTCTGCCAACAAACCTTCCCCGTAGAGTCACCAAAATGAAAACAGCTTAATTCATCGGCTATTTAGCTTGTGTTTGTCAGTAGCATCAACCCCTAAATATAGAACGTTAACTCAGGAAAGGTTCCTACAGTCTTGAATCACACATGACGATTCAGTTTTGAGGAGGTTAATTTCGCCTATGACTACGTAAGAGATCAACCAGGCAACATTGTTCCATCACTGATGGTACTTATGACCAGAAGTCTCCACCAACGCCTGGCTGCAGAGAAAATGAATGCAAGGCACAGCTCTGCAATTAATGGAGCATGGGAGATTGACTTGATTATCATATCTCAGATCATAAATCAATCTGAGACTTCTTCAAGCTGTAATTTAACTGAATATTAGGGAGATCCGAGCTCCAACCTTTACAGTTTCGCAGAACTATTTTAGATTGCAGGACACCAATTTCTAGTATGCCTGTCTCTGCGAGCTGAAAAGGAATTTCACCACTGCTCTTTTGCAGTCCTTGGACAGTGTTGCTAGTACCCAAAATTATTGCCATGCAACTGTGGCACTCACCATTAAAGCTGTGCTCTTCGAGAATATTAACCAGCCGAACATCATCCTGTGAACTGTTTCAACAATTAGATACAAACCAAGATGTTGCCAGCTGAACTCTTCCTGTAGCTCTGGTGCAAAAAGGTGAGTTTATTTCAAGCATTTCTCTAATCTGGAACTAAAAACGTTGCAGACATGCTTTCACTGTTGCTGTGCCACAGTTTCACTGGAGGAATGTTGTCACTAGTAGCAAATGCACTCATGGGGTCGCAGAGCACACTATCACCTGCCTTTGGACGTGTGGAGCATTGTGCAGGTGTCTAATCACATGTATTTCACTGCACTTCATGCAATTTTTTAGTGCACTTATACTCAAAACGAACATCACTTGTCCTCTGAAGTATAGTACTCTTCAGCTTTTCTGTTTTCAGCATGGATAAGTCACACACCGATGTGAATATTTTTATAAAGTTAAATTACATAAAAAGTGACTTTAGTTGCTGTTTTGTTGCATCAGAGAAAGTTCGTTAGATAGTCCATACTATGCCAGATGGCAAGTAATTTCATGTACCCTGTTTTGCACATTACCTGAACCTCATTGTGCAGGACTCCAGGAGAAACAAAACAGAGCTTGTTTTAAAAAAAACAAGGGTGATCATACTGTGTAAAACCTAGCGAGATCCCACTGTGTAGGAAATAAAAAGAAAAAGTAGTCCAGAAACCATGCTGAAAACCCAGAGCCTTGTATGTTTTCAGTAGTTGGCCGGTGAGCTCGAGGAGGGTCAAACACCAGAAAAGGCATGACGTCTGCATGTCTTTCACTTATGAAATCAAGCTAATTTGTAATAAGGCAAGCCCACAAACTAATGAAAGTGATGGCCGTGGTTATAAGCCCATAGAGAGATTACAAGAGAGGCCAGCGGCTTGTGTCCTCGACCCTAACTAGGCGGAAGACAAATAAAGAGATGAAGACTTTCTGCAGGAGGAATAAGGTAGGCAGAATAGAACACAGGGATTTATTTGATGAGGCAGTGGAGTTTTTTTGAATGGATGGGATACACCTAGCATTCGTGGGAATGGAATTGTACCTCCTGCTCATTCGGGAAATGGTGACACAGACGTTGAACATACCCTGGGAGGCGAAACGTAGATGAGGATAGCTACAGGCTCCTTATCCCCTTCAGGAAGAGGATCGTGAAAAGGTGGGGAGTGGGGGGGCAGAAAAAGGGGATGCAAAGCTTCACTTTTTCTGGATGATGGTTTTTGGCAGGGAAGTTGGCATAGGTTAGCCAAGTTTATTGTTGTTGGCAGCGGCGATCCAAATGGAAAGGGCAGGCAGGAGCATACCTGGGTGAGGCAGACAGTTTAAGGTTCACTAAAAAGTTTAATCAGGCCCCCTGCACCTGTTCTCTATCAGCCTTTTAATGGCAGTAAAACCTCCATGAGAAGGCTGGCGGAGAATGAGGTCATAATCAGCAGGGAGGCGTGGCATGCAGCGCCACCCTGGCTGATTGTGATCCCTGCCACCACCAGGCTATCGGGATCATGGATCCCAGGGTGCTGGCGGTCTAACTGCCAGGGTCTTAATGTGGCGGTCGGACTGCCATGGCAACGGCTGTCCTGGCCACCAGCCTTATAATGAGGCCCTGTGTCTTCACCTGCATTTAGAAAGAACTTCACTACAAAATGAACACCACAGTACTTTAGAGAAACAGGCAATATTTATCTAAATCAAACAAGACCAGAACGATAAAAATCCAACATACACAAGTCAAGATATGATTTTTTTTTTTAAAAAGAGTCTTACTCCACAGAAAACATTAGAAACATTGTTGTTACACAAAGTACCTGGTTTGCGTCAGAAATAAAGCCTCACAGAAAAAAAGCCTGCATCGGAAAAGTCAGCGATGTGTCGAGTCCCTACTTGCAAGTGAGGCCATGTGTAGTTTCTTCTCCGGTCGGGTAGTCGATGCGTCCTTTTTCTCTCCCGCAAGAAAGCTATGCATCGATTTCTGGTGGGGCACCTCGGATCCACACAGGTTCACAATGATGTTGACGCCCATCGACGATGCATGTGAAAACCGGCCTCATGGTGATGAAAAAACTGCGCTACAAGGGGTTGCGTTGTTTTTACTGCCACATTGCAGGTAGTGCATCAAAATTTTCCCCACATGGCCTCCTGCTCATGGATTTTAGCCTTTTCTACCAGCTTCACCTTTCAAGGGCCCAGGGACTGGATAGGGCACCACTTGGCAGGGCAGGAGTCTCAGCAGAGAGTCCAAGTGCTGGCAGAGGAAGTCTTTGATGGCCCTGAGACTTCAAAACAGGAGACAAGCTCAATCCAAGCCCTTAGAGATTCTTCACAAGCAGGAACATGCCACAAAGTCCAGTCTTGGACCTCTTTCAGGCAGAAGCAGCAACTGCAGGCCAACCCAGCAAAGCACAGTCACCGGCAAAGGGGCAGTACTTCTTCTCCAGCTGTTCTCCTTGGCAGAGTTTCCTCTTGGTTCCAGAAGTAATCTGAAAATCTGGGGTTTTGGGTCTACTACTTATACCCCTTTCTGCCTTTGAAGCAGGCAAACTTCAAAGGAAAGTCTCTATTGTTCACAAGATCATGTCTTCCCCAGGCCCGGCTCCAGACTCACAATAGGGGATGGGACACTGCACTGTGTGAGGGCATGCACATCCCACTCAGGTGTTAGTGACGACTTCTCCCTCCACTCTAACCCAGATGGCCCATTGGGATATGCAAGCTACAACCCAGCTCCCTTTGTGTCTCTATCTAGTGGAGATTCACAAACAGTCCAACTGTCAGTCTGACACAGACAGGGAATATACAAGCAGGCAGAGTCACGGAATGGTTTAAGCAGAAAATGTCAATTTTCTAAAAGTGGCCTTTTCAAACTGACAATCTCAAAAACAGCTTTACCAAAACATGTATTTTTAAATTGGGAGTTCAGGGACCCCAAACTCCAAACCTCTATCTGCTCCCAAAGGGAAACTACAGGTAAAATATATTTAAAGGGAGCTCCCATGTTAACCTATGAGAGAGATAGGCCTTGCAACACTGAAATAAAATTTGGCAGTATTTCACTGTTAGGACACGTAACACACATCAGTACATATCCCACCTTTAACATACACTGCACCCTGCCCGTGGGTCTACCTAGGGCCTACCCTAGGGGTGCCTTACATGTATAAAAAGGGAAGGTTTGGGCCTGGCAAGTGGTTACACTTGGCAGGTCGAATTGGCAGTTTAAAACTGCACACACAGACACTGCAGTGGCAGGTCTGAGCCATGTTTACAGAGCTACACATGAGGGAGGCACAATAAGCGCTAAAGCCGCACTAGTAGCATTTGATTTACAGGCCCAGGGCACCTCTAGTGCACTCTACTAGGGACTTACTAGTAAATCAAATATACCAATCATGGAAAAGCCAATTACCAATACAATTTACACAGTAAGCAAATGCACTTTAGCACTGGTTAGCAGTGGGAAAGTGCCCAGAGCCCTAAAGCCAACAACAAATGGTCAGAAAAAATAGGAGGAAGGAAGCAACATTTTTAGGTATGACCCTGCAAAAAAGGTCAGGTCCAACAAGTCCAATAGTGAAATGAAGACAAAAGGATGTAACCTTTTTCTTTTAAATAAAGGCGTCCATGTTAACCAATTAGAATAGATTCCCGGGCATTTCGCAGGCATCTGGCAAGACCGTAAGAATCAAATACTTCCTTTATATCTTCTATTGCACAATGCACAATTAATTTTGTACCTTAAACAACATATTGAATGTTCCATTGTTGTTGAAAATGAAACGAAAACACTGCAATTAACTTAATTCTAAACACACTATATTGCAAGTGGGGCATGAGAGCCAAACAGTAAGTGCAGCCCTCTTGGTGCCCATGCTGGGGATTCTGTGTACGGCTCTCAAAAGCTTCCCACGAGATCCATCGCTTTAAAAAAATAAAGAAAATCCAACCACCTTTTATTCATACACTATTATACATAGAAATAGTAACTGAAAACATGATAAAGAACCATACAGAATAGATAACAATAACATTTAGGAGTTTATGTTCTCACAAGGCTTGCTTGTGAGATCTCTTGTTATCTGAGTTGCAATAACTGAACAAATAAATAATTTCTATTATATATTTAACTGTTTAATACTCAACTGTCAACCAGCAGTCAGGGCAAAAAGGGCTATATCACAAAATGTCTATCCCAAAAAAGGCACATGGCACAAACATGACTGCTCCTGCTCCCCATTGTTGTTGCATTATCCCTGAAATCTGTGGTGTGCTTTGGCTAGGAGACTCCGGTGGGGTGGAAGCTTTGATAACAGTATTTCCTTCTTTCCGAATGACATCCTTCTGCACCCATCCCACCCAGATATACCTGTTGTGTGCAATATATTTTCAGGACATATGGTATGTTAGCAGGGTTCAGAATTAGTTCTACCATGTCAGTATTATTTCCACTGACTTGGTATATCAATGGCACACCATTGACACTACACATCTAGAAGCAGACATTTATGTATCTGGTTATAGAGATTAAAAAGGACCAAGAGAGGGATAATTTACATGCTTGTAACATGAGTGGGCATCTAACAATGAATACATGATTTATTGCATGAAGCTCCTGCTGTCCCTTTTGCAAGAGCAGTACTCTTTAAAATACTCACACTGCTTCAACATATTCTTGCAATACTTCTCTGGGAGGGTGTGATCCTAAAAACACTTGGTTACCCTTAGTAGATGTATTTATAAGGGGCGTTTTGCTTTCCTATGTCTGCAAATATTGGGACCCTTGCTTATTACATTAGGCGTTTTTGAGCATTTGCTGCTCAGATTTAAAATCCTTAAACACAGAAAGATATGCTATTGGTGGTCCTGGCTACACGCACATGGTATACACAGGGAGAATCCTGGGAAATTGCTTGAATTAATGCTTTGGTGGTGAGGACTTGTGTGGCCAATGCCTTGTCAGCCTGGAAGAGCACAATTGCACAAGGTCCCTATGATTGAACTACTGGAGAGATTCACGGCCTGAAACTTAATTGGTCTGACAAAGTTGGTAAACGTTTGGGCCCCAAAGGGCATTTAGGGCCATATTACGAGTTTGACGGTCCGAGGACTGCCAAACCCACAATGGCGGTCGGACTACCACACTCCTGGCAGTCCAACCAACAGATTACAACCCTGGCAGTTGGACTGCCAGGGGTCTGCTTCCTCTGCCAGGATAATGGATCCCAGCAGGGTGGTAGTGGTCGGGCTTGTAACCAGCCATTGCAGAGCTAAACTCAGTACCACCTGGCTGATTACAACCCGATTTTCTGCCAGCCTTTTCATGGTGGGGACCCTGACATGAAAAGGCTGACAAAAAGCCAGAGCCGGGAGCCACAGGAGGGCCCCTGCACTGCCCATGCCCAAGGAAATGGGCCCCCTGTCCAGCACCATTGGAATGCACACTGTCTGCAGACAGTGTGCGTTCCGATGGTGTTTGGAGCCCCCTGTGCTGCGGCGTTGGCCGCGACCAATGCCGCTGCACAGTTTCCACTAGGCCACGGTCAGCCCATTGAAACCTTGTAATGGGTCTTGTGGGGAGACCACCAGCTCCGCCACTGTCTTCATACCGCAAGTCTGGTGGTTGACTGTTTCAACCGACAGCTTGTAATGAGGTCCTAAGTCCTTTCAACAACAATGTCTGAGAGATATTCCTAATTAATAAATAATGTCTCCTAGCATAATTAATATTTTGAATTAAAAAATGAATTCACTGCACTCTACAGAACCATATATTCCTGGGTTTGGCAAACTAGGCCTAAACTAGGCCCCACTCCATCTTGTAGATCTTTATGTCCATGTTTTATTTCTCATCTCATCGCACATAGCAAATGTGCCCTGTCAAGAAGCTTTGTGCTTACATGCTGTTATCAATGCAGTCCGAAGGAACCTTTACTTCCAAATGTAACTGTTAAAAATCTTTCCTGTCTATGTTTTAAAACATTTCATTATCTGAGCCTGCCAATGTTTTGTGTCTAACTCTATTTGTACTGTCACATCCGATGACATTAGGCCTAATGGAAGTTAATGGTTGTTTAGTATTTATTAATTTAGTTATTTATTGTGTTTAGCTGAGTCGTGTAACATTTTGCTCACTTAATGCTCTGGTTTTCCACTGTGTATTTTCTTATGAAAAAGTGCTCATTTTGGAGGTTAGCCATTGAATCATTCCATGATTTTTAGATTGCAAACCTTTGTCCGTCTTTTTCTTGCTTCAAATTTAAAATAACTATATTTAGCCTTCTATAATGCACTTATTTTCCTAAATTACCCTTCATGGTTTCTGAGTTTTTCCTTGTCTCGAGAAGGCTTATTTAATTAACTATACTAATTGTTTTATTGTTAACTTTCAGGTTGCTAGGGGCACATTACCTCATACATTCTTGGGGCTAGCATTGCCTGAACTGTTTTGGTGCAGAATGCAGGCAACAAAAATAAGAGATAATATCTAGAGATAAAATTGTTCCCCTTCCTTGGAGTCTGTCTACACTCTTGTTCCTTCATCTGGATAAATTGGATCACTTGCAGTGTCTATGAACTGCTCCTGAGCAAAGGAGTCTGAGTATCAATGGGGCTCATGCATTATGGTAAATTGTGGTGGTGAACTTGTGCACTGTGGTACTTGTTGTTTGGTGTCGATTATTATGGTGTCATGATTTAAAGTGTGTGCAAACGTTTTGGCCACGTTATGTTGATTTGCAGGTTATTGGGTGTCTTGGTTATGATTTTGGAATATTTTTGAGTTTGATCATCAAAACTCATCATCGTGTTGTTTGATGCTTCATTGTCAAATGGGTAGAAGAAATGATTGAATTATTGTGATTTATGTTGAGGTTTTTTTTTTTGGTTTTATAAATGGAATTGCCAAAATCAAAGATCTCAATACATTTTCAGGTTGCTGAATTTGTCTGCTAAGTAAACGTGTGCAATTGCGAGGTGCCACATTCACACCATGTTTGTGAATTTTCCTAAATTACTAAAGGTTTAGTTGAATGTGTTCTAACATGGATTTTCCTGATTTCGAAATGATGTTATTTTCCGGACTCTATATGTGTATGTGGTTAGAAGAATGGCACAAGGACACATAGGATGACAAAAACATACAATTTCCTTTACACCAGTGGTACTCAATGTATGGCCTGTGGGCCGCTGGCGGGCCGTCAAACCTTACTTTGCAATCTGCAGACCTTCTTCTGGGAATCTGTAAACAGCAGCAGAGAATAACGCTGATTGAGTTCTGTTATTTTCTGCTATCGCTGTTAAAAAAGCCACATTGTTTGATGTTTCAGGGCTTTTTTTTATAGACACTACAGTTTGTTTTATGAAAAAGGCTGCCCTGCAAATAGAACAAGCTGAAATGACTGTAGTAACAAGGCCCAGAATCAGAAAACAATGATGCAAGGGTACATTTGTTTGTACTCCTCTGGTTGCGGGATTTATTTCTGCAGGTAGTTAAGTTTGTACTGTCATCAAAGGCAGGCCTGCTGAAATGTGAAATTTTAACTGAGCAGACTGTGAAAGTGCAATTGAAAAAGTATTCAAACTGATGTAATCTAACCCTTAGTAGAGCCTGTCATGTCACAAAGGTCATCGGAATGTGACAGTTTATTCCTTATGTTAATCGCAGTTTCATGGTTAAATGTAGAAAGCTGCACTGACACTCAATTTAAATGTACCCTTGTTTGTATTTCAGAGCTGGACTTAGGTGGCATTTGAATTAAGTCACGTTAGAGGGATACAATTGATGTTATAATGTAATTAAGACTCTAGACTAGCAGTATATATAGAAACAATATTGAATTTCTAGTGAATAGTGTAGGAAAGTACCATCTTGCCTGGCATGTTACCCCCATTTTCACTGTATGTATGTTTGTTTTTGCCCTTGTGTCACTGGGATCCTGCTAGGCAGGACTCCAGTGCTCATAATGTATGCCCTGTATGTGTTCCCTGTGTGGTGCCTAACTGTATCACTGAGGCTCTGCTAACCAGAACCTCAGTGTTTATGCTCTCTCTGCTTTCTAAAATTGTCACTGCAGGCTAGTGACTAATTTTACCAATTCTCATTGGCACACTGGAACACCCATATAATTCCCTTGTATATGGTACCTAGGTACCCAGGGTACTGGGGTTCCAGGAGATCCCTATGGGCTGCAGCATTTATTTTGCCATCAATAGGGAGCTCTGACAATTCTTACACAGGACTGCCACTGCAGCCTGAGTGAAAAAACGTCCACGTTATTTCACAGCCATTTTTCACTGCACATAAGTAACTTATAAGTCACCTATATGTCTAACCCTCACTTGGTGAAGGTTAGGTGCCAAGTTACTTAGTGTGTGGGCACCCTGGCACTAGCCAAGGTACCCCCACATTGTTCAAGGCAAATTCCCCGAACTTTGTGAGTGCGGGGACACCATTACACGCGTGCACTACACATACGTCACTACCTATGTGTAGCGTCACAATGGTGACTCCGAACATGGCCATGTAACATGTCTAAGATCATGAAACTGTCACCCCAATACCATTCTGGTATTGGGGGGACAATTCCATGATCCCCCGGGTCTCTAGCACAGAACCTGGGTACTGCCAAACTGCCTTTCTGGGGTTTCCACTGCAGCTGCTGCTGCTGCCAACCCCTCAGACACGTTTCTGCCTCCCTGGAGTCTGGGCAGCCCAGGCCCAGGAAGGCAGAACAAAGGATTTCCTCTGAGAGAGGGTGTCACACCATCTCTCTTTGGAAATAGGTGTGAAGAGCTGGGGAGGAGTAGCCTCCCCCAGCCTCTGGAAATGCTTTGATGGGCACAGATGGTGCCCATATCTTCATAAGCCAGTCTACACCGGTTCAGGGATCCCCCAGCCCTGCTCTGGCGTGAAACTGGACAAAGGAAAGGGGAGTGGCCACTCCCCTGACCAGTACCTCCCAGGGGACGTGCCCAGAGCTCCTCCAGTGTGTCCCAGACCTCTGCCATCTTGGATTCAGAGGTGGTGGGGCACAATGGACTGCTCTGAGTGGCCAGTGCCAGCAGGTGATGTCAGAGACCCCTCCTTTCTTAGTAGCCAAACCTCCTTTGCTGGCTATTCCTCAGATAACGAATGCAAAATCTCACCAGAGTTCCTCTGCACTTCCATCTTCGACTTCTGCCAAGGATCGACCGCTGACTGCTCCAGGACACCTGCAAAACCGCAACAAAGTAGCAAGACCATTACCAGCAACATTGTAGCACTTCATCCTGCCGGCTTTCTCAACTGTTTCCTGGTGGTGCATGCTCTGAGGGCTGTCTGCCTTCACCCTGCACTGGAAGCCAAGAAGAAATCTCCTGTGGGTCGACGGAATCTTCCCCCTGCCAACGCAGGTACCAAACTTCTGCATCACCAGTCCTCTGGGTCCCCTCTCATCCTGACGAGCGTGGTCCCTGGAACAAAGGAGCTGGGTCCAAGTGTCTCCCACAGTCCAGTGGCCCTTCTGTCCAAATTTGGTGGAGGTAAGTCCTTGCTTCCCCACGCTAGACAGCAAACCTGTGTACTGCGTGATTTGCAGGTGCTTCGGCTTCTGTGCACTTCTCCAAGGATTCCTTTGTGCACAGCCTAGCCTGGGTCTCCAGCACTCCGTCCTGCAGTGCTCAACCCGCTGAGTGGGACTCCGACATCGTGGGACCCTCCTTTTGTGACTCTGAGTTCACAGATATTCTAAGTGCCTGTTCTGGTACTTCTGCGGGTGCTGCCTGCTTTTGCGGGGGCTCTCCGAGTTACTGAGCACTCCCTCTATCTCCTCTTCTAAGGGGCAACATTCTGGTCCTTCCTGGTCCCCAGCAGCACCCAGGATCCTCAACCGCAACTCTTGCAGCTAGCAAGGCTTGTTTGCAGTATTTTTGCCTGGAAACACATTGGCAACCTCCAGCACGCCGTGTGACAGCTTCCATCCAAAGGAGAAGTTCCTAGCCCTTTTTGTTGTTGCAGAATCTTTGGCTTCTTCCACCCGGAGGCAGCCCTTTTGCACCTTCATCGGGGGTTTTCTGGGCTCCTGTCCCCCCTGGACACTTTTGTGACTCTTGGACTTGGTCCCTTTCCTTTACAGGTCCTCAGGTCCAGGAATCCATCTTCAGTGTTTTGCTGGTGCTTGCGGTTCTTGCAGAATCCCCTATCTCGACTATTGTGTCTTTCTGGGGTAGTAACGATACCTTTACTCCTACTTTTCAGGGTCTTGGGGTGGGGTATTTTGGACACCCTTACTGTTTTGTCACAGTCCCAGCGACCCTCTACAATCTCCCATAGGTCTGGCGTCCATTCGTGATTCGCATTCCACTTTTGGAGTATATGGTTTGTGTTGCCCCTAGACCTATGTGCATCCTATTGTGATTCTACTTTTCTTACTGTTACTTACATGTTTTGGGTTTGTGTACATATAATTTGTGTATATTACTTACCTCCTAGGTGAGGGTATCATCTGAGATACTTTTGGCATATTGTCACTAAAATAAGGTACCTTTATTTTAGTAACTCTGAGTATTGTGTTTTCTTATTATATTGTGCTATATGATGTAAGTGGTATAGTAGGAGCTTTGCATGTCTCCTAGTTCAGCCTAAGCTGCGTTGCCATAGCTACCTCTAACAGCCTAAGCTGCTAGAAACACCTCTATTCTACTAATAAGGGATAACTGGACCTGGCACAAGGTGAACATACCACAAGGTACCCACTATAAGCCAGGCCAGCTTCCTACAATTAGTAAATGATTAGTGAGTTTAAAAAATGTGCAAAAGTGAGAAAAATGCAATTCTCCGTTGTACTTAATGAAATGCAATAACAAAGCTTTCCTGTTTGAAAATGACATTTCTTATTCATATTAATGAATTATTATTTTCCTTGATAACCAATTTTTCATGGCATTACATGATCCTTAAGGACATATACAATTGGGTAGGGGATAAGTATCTCCATCAGGCAATAATAAAAAAGGACTAAAAACTGTGTTTACCGAATGAAATAACACAATTGACCTATGATCCCTGACGACCCAGCCACTTTCCCATTTCCAGTCATGTTTTGCTGGGCAACCCCTCATTTCAAACACAGGTTTTTTTGTAAAGCACACCAGTCCACCACCTTTCTCCACAAAGCGATTCCTGGTACAGTCGGGTTCAACCATCATGCTGCAATGTCCCATTTTGCCACTAGGGTGGCTGTACCTAGAAATGCCTTGTCAGCCCTGGTGCCCCCAATGCCCTCCACGACCCCAAGCAATAAGAGCAGGGGTTAGAGGTCCACCTCCGATCTCAGCACCTCAGAGAGCTCCTCCATTATGGTCCTTCAGTATCGATGAATCACAGAGCAGGAGCATATCATGTGGTAGAAATCTGCGGGTAGTTCAGAGCAGCGGGGACAAACAGGTTCGGAAAGGAGACCTCTAGATGCATTCGAGTTGGGGTAAGGTAGGCATAGTGGAGGTAATCAGAATCAGACTGAGCCTCACAGAGATAATAATGGTAGGAGAAGCCATTAGAACAATGCGCCAATCGTCATCTTCAAGGCGACCTAACCTGCTATGCCATTGTTCCCGGAGGCAGTCCAAAGTGGTAGGGCCATTAATGACCAATGTACGATACATTTGTGAAACGCCTCCTTTGCCCAATGCTCCCATGAGAAGTTTAGCTTCAAAGGGCTGAATTCTGGGAATGAGGACTCCCAGGGAACCTGGCTCTATAGAGCATTCCTAATTTGCAGATATTTGTAGAATTGGGATGAGTGTAGTGTTTAAGTGTCCTGAAGCTCTTGGAAGAAGCGCATGTGCTTTCCAGCCCAGACATCCCTATTGAATGATATACCAATGAGTTCCCACCTCCTCAAGCTCTCTAAGGTGACCACTTTCCGCAGCCACATATCATGCTACAGGGGGCTCTGAAGTGTCACGGGGAGGGCCACCCGCCAGACAAGAAATACCTGGTGTGTCACCATGAGTACAGTAATGGTGATCGGAGAACCATATAGCATGGACAGGATCTGGGAAAACCCCAATGATGTCAGGTCTAGTCTGAATGCAGGATCAGATCACCACCGTCCAGCCAATTGTTAAGCACCATGAGGTGAGAGGTGAGATAATAGAGGTATAAGTTGGTCACCCCCAGACCCGCAGCGTAGGGACCATGCTGACAGATCTGAAGATCTAAACGAAGACAAGAGTTTGCCAAACAAACAATGTCACTAAGCTGTCCATCTCTCAGAATCAGTGGGACGTGAGGAAAATAGGGAGGTTCTGAAAGAAGTACAGAAAATGCAGTAATACTATAAATTTTATGGAGGGCAATTCCACCCAGTATATTCAGCAGGATGGATTGCCACTTGTTTAGGTCAGCCTTTGTCCTCTGTACCAGTGGTCTCAGATTGAGGGACCAGGTGAGTTCAGGATGAAGCGCCACCAAGATGCCTAGGTATTGAAAACTAAGCTGGCATATGGGAATGTAATTTTGCCATGTCACACAGTCTCGGGATTGGGACAAAGGAACCATGACAGATTTAGGCAATTTGACGTATAGTCCAGAGGCCTCACCAAAGATCTGGAGGATCTAGGGACATAGGGGGGGGGCAGACACTGCAGGGTCAGGTGGTAAAAGGCATAAGTCATCCGCATAATGGCAATAAGGTCTTCATTGTCATTGTCTCATTGCCATCCTCCCACTTGGGCATCACAATGAAGAAGTTGTGCCAAGAGTTCAATTGCCAAGGCAAAAAGTAGAGGGGACAGGTGGCAACCTTGTCTTGTCCCTCTGCGGGTAGGGAAGGGATCTGATAGCACTCCATTGAGCAAGACCCAGGGGGGAGGGTTCGAGTAGAATACACAGACTAGGCCTCAAAAATGAGGTTCAACTCCAGCCCGGTCCAGCACGTGTTCCAGGTAGGACTAGTCCATGGTATCAAAAGCCTTCTCAAAGTCGGTAAGGAGATGAGCCAATGGAGGCAGGAGTGACCTGTGGTGTGCCAGAACAACATGAAGATGACGAAGTCAATATTGCATACTCCTCTTCAGCATACAGCTGCATTGGTCTGGGTGAATAAGACTAGGGAGGACACGTTTGAGCCAAGTGGCCAGTATTGTAGCATATATCTTAACTTCACTATTAAGTAGGGCGATCGGATGGTAATATGTGCAGGAGGACGATCGGGGTTGAGTTTTCTGGAGGACCACAAGAGGGGCTGCGTCTATTTCAGGCAGGAAAGTGCCCACCTTTTCCATCTCTCTATATAGGGGGGTGAGTTGAGATAACAGGGTTTCTCGAAATCTGGCATAGTATTCAGTAGGAAACCCATTTGTACTGGGAGTCTTCCCAGAAGCCACAGCAGATATAGCTGCACCCACCTACTCAGTGGTTAAAGGTTGGTCCAGTAATTGGGCCTCAGAATAAGATAGATGTAGAAGGGGTACCTCCTGGAGGAAGAGGGGGCCAGGCTCCATAGCTACTGCTGGGGCTGCTGTGTAGAGATGGCTGTAGTAAGGAGCAAAGGTCTGTGCAATGCCACAGGGAGTGTAATGACTACAGCCCTGGGTATAAAGAATTTCTGGTATTATCTCCTTTACCATTTTGTCTCCCCAACCGTACACCCTGGCTGCCACATCTGCTTTGAGGCCTCTATCGACAGGAGTCAGATCTCTTCACGCACCAAGTCCAACTGTCAGAAGATATTAGTAGGAGTACTCAATGCCAGTTGGGACTCAAGTCACAGGTTCTAGTTGAGTAAGGTGTTGGGACTGGGTTTGTTCCTTCTTTGTGATGCCCCCTTTGTCGCATCCCTGAATAGTGGCTTTACTAGCTGCCCATAAAATGGCAGGTGATCTGACCGAGACCTCATTGGCCTGAAAGAAGGCTTTAAGTTCATTGTCTAGCACTTGCACATACTCAGCTTCTTAGAAGTACCAGTCATTGAGACGCCACATGGTGCAAGGGTCATCCATCGTCGAGCCCACTCATAGAAGCAGAGTAACATGGTCACAAATGCCAGGTGGAAGGATTTGGATGTGGGATACAGCTCGACAATCGGGGGCTGACATAAATATGAAGTCTATACGGGAATGAGTGTGGTGTGCAGCGAAGGTGTGAGTGTATTGCCATTTCTGGTGATTCCACCCCCCCCACACGTCACAAAGCCCGTGAGCAGATGTCCAATCAGAAAGGCGCCGGGCAAGAGACTGACGTGAAGTTGAGGGAACGCCTGTGATGTCCAGCTGTGGAGATATCACAGCATCATAGTCCCCACCGAGCACCGTCAGTCCCTCACGGAGGGCCAACAACATTCTAGAGAGGCCTTTGAGGAATGCCTGAAAGGCTGCCGGGGGTGCAGAGGACCAGATAAGATTAATCGGACGCCCACCTATTCTCCCAATTAGGGCGTGGATGCTACCTTGGGGGTCCTATTCTTCCTTGGTGATTGTTAGGGGATGTGAGCGGCACCAAAAAATTGCCATTCCTCTGGAACCATGGGTGTACCCCCAATGGAAGACTCAGTTGTAGCCTTGTTGCACCAAAAATGGGCAGCGATTCCCCATTAGATGTGTCTCCTGTAAAAAAGAGGAAATCTTGGAGAAAACAGTGGGCATATTTCAGGACTGTGGTACGTTTCACCCGGTCCAGAAGGCCATTAACATTCCAGGAGACAACCTAGAAGGGTCCTATATCAGGAAACTTAAAGGTCATAGCTGGAAGCAAGGCAGAGGACAAACCATCCCGGGTAAACAGACCATCCGGGGCACTGGTCACTATTTAAGGACTGGAATCATGTGTCCCTGGGGAGATGGAAGAGACACCATAGTGTAGGGTGAACCAAGAACATCAACATAAACAAGCAAAAACATAATAATAAGAAACAAATGTTTCACTTCCCCAGCCCCCCGAACCTTCCTTCCCAGGACCATATGTAGCCCTCAAAACAAAAACTAAAGTAAAACAAAACTTGTAAGTGAGATGGGAGTGGTGACCCTCCCATGCTGACAGATCAAGAGCAACTCTAGGACATAAGGTATCAAGTAAAAAATAACAGCGGACAAATGTTACCAAAGTTTCGGACTGTTGCCAGTTCAAATCATCGGGCTCTGCAACAGGTCTGTGTTTTCCTCTTGCACTTCTGATTAGAGTGCGCCAGAGGCCGGGGCTGCTCACTTTGAATGGAAATGAGGCGATGGGGGAAACCAGGGGCACCGGCTCCCGCAACATCACAAATGGGGATAGTGAGTCTGCCCTCTTCGCACCATGCCATCAGCAGGAGGGGGTTTGATTTTGCTTCATCTTGGGGGACAGTTCTTTTTCATTCCTTCTGGAGGGCCCCAGATTCGAGGTTGGAGAGGTGGACCCTTGCCAGAGAAGTCATTTGTGAGCCACGTCCAAGCTGTTTCCGGGTTGTCAAAAAAGTGAGTCTTGTTGGAGAAGACAACTCGTAGGTGGGCAAAAAACAATAGACTGTAAGGAAGGTGCAGTGCCCAGAGTTTCTGCCTGGCCGCTTTATAGAAGCAGCACTGCTGCTGTAACTCTTTGGTGTAGTCTGGACAAGTTTGCATTTTGGCATCGCCACAACGTAAGTCTGACATCGAGCCACCTGCAGGACTGCATCCCTGTCTTTAAAGTTGAGGATGTGGGCTATCAGTGGGTGATGTGGGGCTCCCAGGGGTGGCCATTGGTGCTAGTGCTTTATGTGCCTGTTCTACCACAAATCACAGGAAGAATTGGTAGGTGGGCATCCATGACTTGATCCACGCCTCCAGAAATTCCGCTACCTGGGGAGGCTCTGTGCCCTCTGGAATCCCCACAAAGTGCCGGTTATTGTGCTGAGAGCGGTTTTCTGCATCATCAGCATGATGATGAAGCTCAACCGTATGCGATAGGAGCTGAGATACCTGTTGCTTCAAAGCGGTATTGTTGTTCTCCACTGTGGGCTCTAACCGTTGCATTGTGGGTCATGAAAGCCATGTCCATACACACCTCACTGATCTTCATTTTGCCAGAAGTTTGGGAGGCATGCATTGCTTGAAGTATGGTGGCAAGATTGCCCTCAGGTGAAGCAGGTTTGTCAGTGGTACAGCCTCCAGACTGTCCCTGGGTTGTAGTATAATGGCCCATACGGGTCTGAGAGGATGTTGAACGGGATGATTTTGTCCTTACCCATGACTAGGCGATGCGATGCCGCAAGATTAAGGGCATGGAACTGACCCAAATGCCAATAAAAGGGTATGGCAGCATGGGCAGCCAGTCCCACGGAATGGAAATCTCCTCCGATTTCGTGCTAGATAGGTTGTGCATCAATTGGAGGCAATGTGCCCATCTTGGATGGAGCAGGAGCAGATGTGTGAGCATGGCAGGTCCTCAGATGCCTCGAGGGACCCCCTCCCATTGGACCGCAGGCAGATCCCAGGACAATATTCAGTTCAACTTTTACGTGTCTGCCAAAATCAATGACTGACCATCATGCATGGGATATAAAGTCCGTAGACGTGTCTCAAGGCCCCCGGTCCCAGATTCACCACACATCTGGGGATCCCTAGGGTTTGGGGCACTAAAGGGGCTGTCACTTGAAAACACAACACCTAGAGACAAAGAGACAAGGCATCGATGAACTAGGTGGCAGTTACACCCACAACTTGTTGGAACTACAGATAGGTTCCAAAGAAGAACCCCTGCAGAGCCTCACGCCCATGCACTCCACCCCCCCCATTATGAACAGGGAGCAATCAGTGGGGACAGTTGCAGTAAGAGGAAGTCATTAAAGGAAAGATGGGGCCAGCAGTAATACCGGAACCAGCAGTCCCAATGTGGTGCACAGGGTCACCGTAGTGCCAGCCCGGCGGTGAGCAGAGTCCGAGTCTGCTGCAGTGGCAAATGCAGCTCACAAAGCTGCAGGGTTGTATTAAAGTTTGTGGGGAGAACTCAGGTCACAGCATCCCCAATTACCACCATGACCATCCGGTCTCAAGGGAGGGCGCCAGGCCCTAAAACAGCGCACCACACCTTGCAGTTAACAAACATCAGCGGCTCACCTACCACATGGGCAGTCCTTGCTTCTGCAATGGGCACTCGTGAGGAGGGGTCAAGTCAGAGAGCATGCCCATCCAGGAGGCGTAGCAGCTCTGCACAATAGGCCAGGGCTGTTCCGGGCACTCTTCCTCCTGCCTCTTCGACTGACCATGGCCCTGACCGAGGCAAACAGCAGGGCAGGTTCTGGCCAGTCTGGGCCCGAGGATCGATCACCGTACCAATCTCTGCAGTGAGCATCTCTGTTCTATTAATAACTAGTGTGGGAAGAAGGGTTCAGCTCGCTGTTGGAAGAGAGTATTACATGACGCCCACTAGGCTTGTAGGCCACGTATCAAAACGCACTGGGGAGAAAACTTGCACCACAAGTGGTCAGTGCCTGTGCAGCAGGAGGTCCGGGGGGGTCGTGCCGCACTGTTGGGTGAAAAGGAAATGTCCCGGAGTTGCGAGGATGGAGACAGATGATGGAAGGGGCCCAGAGCTCTCTCAAAGTGAGACTGCCATCCTGTCACTTTAAGCCATGCCCCCCCAAATGAATTATTATTAGTGCTGAATTCATCCGTTTGATTATTACATGTTTTACTAAAACATATTCATTAGTGCATTAATATGATTCTTTTGTGTAGCATGAGTGAGGCCTGTTGAAGCCTGTAATTTGTGACCATGCTAGAACTGCTGATTCATATCCTAATGTGAACTTTCTTTTAGATTATGTTCTCATGAGAAGCTTAGCTAGTTAGTAATAGCCTCTACTGTTTAAGTATAGAGAGAATGTAGAGTAGTGTCCTTGACGGGAGAACATCGTGGAACACAGACTGGTATCATATACAATTGTTTCAAACGTTCATGGAGTCACATAGATGGGGGATGTTCCCATGACAGACTTGGGGAAGAATTGGACTGTTTCATCTTGGAGTCTGGTGTCAATTTTCATTAGATGATGTCTATTCAATGTGACATGAACTAATATACCTTTGGCGAATCAGAATGTTTTGTGAATTTTAAAATATTGATAGACATTTGAGCATTGGAGCAGTCCTGAGCAGACCCCTCCAGTTACTAGTAGCTTGCAGAGAGCTCCAAATTCTGGCAGACGTCTTGCTGACCCTGGAGCTTTGCTGATTAAGATTCCCTGAATGCTGTACCCTTGGAGGGGTGTCTTTCTCTCTGCCTTTACCCCTTACATGCCCTTTTAGACTTAGAAATCCTATTTATTTTCCCTGTCATTTCCGAGCTTCTGAAATGCTGACGCTTTCCCTTTTTCTTATCTTTTGCCTAACTTAGTGATCTGCAGTCCAAGATTATCTTTTTCCAATTTATTCTGGCCCATTCATGTTTTTGTATTTTGCCCGCATGAGTTTCTCCCCACACATGTATTTCCCTGATTTGGTTAGTTGTAGGGATGACCTGTGCCCAGCCAAAGATCATTGACTCTGCTAATTTGAAATGACTGATGATTGTAAACTCTGAGCAATATATTATCTCTATAACTCAGATATTTTTTGTTGATGGTATGCATTCTTCTTCTTCAATGCTTAGTTTTATTAATGTTAGTTCACCTAAATCTATTCGGCAACCAATGGTGATTATTTATCAATATAATTTGGTTATGTGCATTGTCTATATGGCTTTGAGCTTGTGTTTGCAATACCTTTTTAACTTTATTTCCTGAATTGGAGATTTCCTTCCTTGACCGCATTGGTCAAGGTGTTTTAATTATTTGGGCTGTATTGAAATTCTGTTGATGGTTCTACCACACCACTTTCTGGGTCCAAAGATTCATCCACCTCGATCAGCGTTGATTCCTGCGAAGGATGAAAATGCTACAACAGAATTGTGAAGAGGAGTTTAACAGGGGGTGGTTAGTGAGTGAGAGGAGGGAGTCAGCAGGTAGCTAAAAGAACACAATATTCTTTAAGTATTTTTTTTAGTCTTTAACATGCAGCTAACTGCATATAAAATGTAATGAACCGAGCCTAAATGAAAAATGAATGCAAGTTAAAGTAATATCATCCCTGCCAAGTGCCAAGCATCAAGGTTTAATTAATTACTTTTTAGTTTAATAGCCGGTTTGCTACAGGGTCAGAAAATTGTCACACTTATCGGGTGATGGCAGCTGACTGCACGTTCTTTACTAATTATGCTCCTGCTGCTGAAGATGAGACTTTGAGCTCATTCCCCACAGCTTCCCAGAGCTTCACAGATTTGTCAATCAGCAGCTGTTTGTCGCATGTGGGCGTTCTATGCCACGTCTGATACAGGTTCTGCAAGCTGTGCCATGCACCCTCCTGTCGGACTTGACAGATTTCAGAGTGGGAGCCAGGGAGACATACTTCGCAAAAAAAAAAAACAGTCCAGCCTATTCTGACACCTATGAATGGATTCTATTGCAGTTCAGCTCGTGCTGCTCTCCTCCTCCAGGCCCGACGTCTTCCTCTTGCCAGTCTGTTGAGCGGTCACACTGTTTTTGAAGTCCAGCTGAGTAGATTTTACCTGATTAATTCCTCCCCCTTTGAATCACCTGGCTGTTCCCTTAGTTGAGAGGGGACCAAACAGGAGCTTCCCGCCATTTTTAGGACCTGGATCCTCAAGGTCCTCTGTGGATTCTTTTAGGTTAGATGTCCTCCCCCGATCGATGCAGATCTAATTTTAAATCGGAACGAACTGCTCAAGTGTTTATCAGAGATTGCTCATTTAAACCTTATTAATGGTAGTGATATTGACCTAGTTTCTTTAATACCATTCGAAGCAGTTTCAAATCAAGGGTGGCATTTTATTCTAAACTCACAGTTAATGTGGTTTTAAGGTTCTCAGAATACCTGCAAAGGAGGGGAATTGACTTAATTCATGTATTAGAAAAGGATAGATTGCAAGTGGTACCAAATAATTGTTCTCCATCTGATCTAGTTGGGAGATGGAAGCCGGACCCAAGGGGCCTGGAAATCTATATAGGTAAGTGGGGTAGACAGGTATTCAATAATGAATTGCCTGCATTCCTTGCCCACGGAAGGCAGAAAGAGGACCCCCCTAAATGGAACTGGATGCCAGGTGCACTATTGAGTGTTACTCAGTGTAGTTTTTTGCAACAGCTCTCCTATTAGCAATGAGTTAAGAATCATATCATGGAATTTTGCTGGTATTCAGAATAGCTGGGAGAAGTTGCATTACTAGAGCTCTCTGGAGACCAATGTAGTCTGTCTCCAGGAGACATGGTGCACTGAGGATTTGGTTTGTGATGGTTTTACTGTGTTAAATTGTGACTCACTCCCGTCAAGGAGGGGTCATGGAAAGGGAGGGGTGGCCTGTATCATGTCCAATAAAATTCAGCGGAACAGTGAGTATTTTAAAGACCCTAGTAATCTTTTTATGGCTGTAATTTTATTTAGGGGTGACGGTAATCAGAATATTTCACAGCTACTGTTGATTAATGCTTATGTACCCCCGGAGGCTCCTCATCATGGCCTCTTAGGCAAGGCCTTCTCTTATATAATGAAAGAGACAGACAAGAAATTTCCCCCACATATAATTATTGTGGGGGATTCGAATTGCAAAGTATCCAACTTTGAGTTAGATCAGCGGCAGAGTTCTGAAAAAGAAGATACCCTGCAGATTTCCCCAGCTATTTTTCCCAAAAAATAAAAACTAAGAAGTGAGGGAAAGCCGTTGTGACTTTGTTGGAAGAAGGGGAGTGTTTGATAGTGAATGAAAGGCTTCTGTCTGATTCCCTCACTTCATATATCGATAAAGCTCCTGGGGGAGGACACCAATTTTGGACTACGTAATGGTGGGTTGTCCCGCCTTTCGCTGCTGTGTGACCTAAAGGTCATTAAATCGCCGCTCAGTGACCACAGTCTCCTGATTCTTTCTGTAAATTTCAGTAAGTCGCCTGTTGGATCTTGGAGGTTTGATGGGGCGGCCATGAGGTTCAATAGGAAAACATGAAGGATGTTCTAGGACCCCAAGGTGACTGTAGGCTTAAGAGACAGCTTAGAGGCTACCTTTTTATAAATGTTTGGATTTGGTGGGGTCAGAAATAGAATGTTTTACCACTTTTATGCAGCCGTTAATTGAAGCTGATAAGCAAATGTCTTCAGTTGTGACATCGAAGGGAATGCCCAGACCCTTCCTCTCCTTAAATCGTGAAATAAATTCCCTAGTGAGAAAGCAATATTTGGTTTAAATGTCAGAGAGGTGTTCCAAAGTGCAACTACTAAAAAGGAGGAGGAACTGGTTGAAGGCACATTTAAAAAGGGCAGAGGAGGGCAGATTTTGGATTAAACTCAGAGAGGTCAGATGAGGTCCTTTTGGGCACTTATCGCAGAGGGTTGCTGTACAAGGGCTAGATCATTCTCTGTTGCTTTTGATGAATTACAGTGGCTTGCTCTCATCTAGGGGCTCTATGGGGCAAATGTGGGAGTCATCAATAATTGTAGAATAGTGGAGGATATTTTCCTGTGAGCCCCGCCAACTCAATAAGAATTGAACTAGTAATTAAGGGAATGTGCAGTTCAGCCGGTATCGGTCCCGATTAAATCCATGCTACTGTTCTACAATCCGGTGGTCCCCTCTGGAGTAAAATTCTTTGTCCAGTGTTTAGGAGGTGTTTTGAGATCAGAAAAGTCCCCCACTCTTGGAAGGGGAGTGTTGTAGTCCCACTTTACAAGAAGGTCTATTGGAATCTTCCAGAAAATTATTGTCAGATCACCCTCCTGGATGTTGTGGGTAAAGTCTTCACGTAATGTTTGCTTACCCAGATTAAACATTGGGTGGAAGAGCATAAAATCATCCCAATGGAGCAAACGGGCTTCAGGCGAAAGCACAGAACGATTGACAATACGACTGCCCTCCAAGTAATAAATGAAAAATACATCAAGGCTCGGGGGATGGTATACATGACATTTATAGACTGCTCCACAGCCTTTGATAACGTAGACTGTAGATCATGGAACAAGTTTGCTAGGCTGGGTATGCCAGGTACCCTCTTGAGAGCTAGTCTGTGACCTTCACTCCGATACTTAGTGTAGAATCCTTTTGGGTGGGGACAGGGGTTTATCTCACACAATACAGACCCCTAATGGATTAAAATAAGGGTGTTTGTTTGCTCCCCTTCTCTTTTCTTTATATATTTCTGCCCTTCCAGATTTTTTATCTCAGAGTAAAAGTATTGCTCCTTTGCTTGTTATAGACAGACAACAAAGTCATTTTCGACCTCACACCGAAAGGCCTAAGTAGTCGGCTGCAGATACTACAACATTTTGCCAAAACCCATTTCTTACAGATCATTGTATCCAAAAGCAAAGTCATGTGTGCCCACCGAGGAAAAAACTGAGATATGGAAATGATGCATAGTTTTTGGGGGGTCATATTGGTTGTGGTAATTTAAGTGACAAGGTTCGTATGAAAAATAACATGTCTAAAGCCATATCCCAGGGTACAGGCTTGATCCCCCTTTATAGGGCCACAGGGAGGAGGCATTTTGCACTTCTATTGGAGGCTTACGGTGCTAAGAGACCCACCTCTCTGTTATATGGCAATGAACTGATTGAAATTTGTAATTGTTTTTTTTTAGATAGGATTGAAGGTAGAGCCCTTAGAAGCTTAGCCTCTGTTAATTCTGGACACTCTGTGGCAGCTTTAAGATTAGAATTCGGGTTAAGAAGTGCTTATGCTGAGGGCCTTGTAGGGGTGATGCGTTGATTTACGTGCCTTGTAAATGGGGAACACAATACATTAAGGTACTGGATAAGGAAGGAAATTGCAGAGGGCCTAAGAGAAAAATCAACAATTTATGGAAACTATACTGCAGCAGTAGATCTGTTGCAATTACATTCCTCTGTGGTTCCTTTCTTATCTAGTCAGCAACTAAATGTTTGTTTAAAACAAGTGAAATTGGCCTTGAGTTTTAATTTAGGCAGGGGGGTGTGCTCCATAAAGAAGGGACTCCATTTAGCAATTGATACCTGCACTATTAATACAATACAGCCTTCCATCTCTTGGAATCTGCCTCAAGAGATTTGGCTGTTCTGGTTTTTGTTAAGGCACACTCCCTTTGAACCCCCTCTTGGATAAATGGTATGGTTCCTCGACAATGTGTAATCTGTGCAACAACGGTCTCCGGGATCTCAAGCATGTGTTATTTGTTTGCCCGGCACTTTCGTTGCACCAGAGGATTTGGTTGGGGTCGATTTGCAAACAGTTGTATATCTATTCCACCTCTGCCTACTAAAGTCACTTTACGCTCCCCCAAATGAAATTTTTTTTTTTAAATGGTTTACTTTTTTAAGGGATTTTAAAAACGTAATTAATGAGCTACTTGTGGGACGTTTGAATGGGTTGTATGATGAATCTCTTAAAAGAAATGTTTGTGTTGCAATGTAGGGATATTGGAATGATGCTTGGCACTTATAGCTTGAATAGATATTGTATGAACGGCCTGGATTTGCTATTCTCTACCCTTTAGAAGATGAGGGAGGGGGGTTACATGAAGCCAGCAGTGTATTTTTGGTTACACTTAGCCACTCTACATGTTTAAATGTTGTGTACAGTTGCATTGTAGGGATATTGGAATGATGCTCAGGTCTAATAGCTTGAAAAGGTATTGTATGAGTGGCCTGGATTTGCTATTCTTCATCCTTTAGTAGATGAGGCGGGGGTTACATGAAGTCAATTGTATAGATGTTAGTTACACTAAGGGGGTTATTACAACTTTGGAGGAGGTGTTAATCCGTCCCAAAAGTGACGGTAAAGTGACGGATATACCACCAGCCGTATTACGCGTTCATAGGATATAATGGACTCGTAATACGGCTGGTGGTATATCCGTCACTTTACTGTCACTTTTGGGACGGATTAACACCTCCTCCAAAGTTGTAATAACCCCCCTAAGTCACCCTATATGTTTAAATGTGATATTTTGTCATTACACTCATAACTTTTGACGAGCTCATAGGTCTCCCTTTTGCGGATTGTTTCATTGGGTATTTATGGTATGAGTAGAGTCCATTTGCTCCACACCAATTCATACTGATTTTTAACCCAAAACTATGGGGGTCATTACAACCCTGGCGGGCGGTGTTAAAGATGCGGTAATACCGCAAACAGTCAGACGGAAATAAAAAGGGAATTATGACCCTGGCGGAAACCGCTAACAAAGACAGCCACTTTAACCCACCGCCCGCCACGCCGGTACAGACAAGCAGCGCGGCGGTCACCGCCAACAGACAGGCGGGAGACAATGTACCGCCCACAGTATCACAACAGGCCAATCCGCCACCTTTTCCGGGGCGGATTCACCGTGGATAAAAACACGGCGGAAACAGCTTTTGCTATGGGAAAACGCTCACCTTCTACACATCCCACGAGGAACGACGACTCAATGGAGCCGGAACTCCAAATACTATCTGCCCTTGTCTTTCTGCTCCTTCACGACCAACAGCGACGTAGGCGCAGAAGATACCAGTGAGTACTGCACCTACGACACGGGGAGGCAAAAGTTAGGGGGACACCCACCAAACACCCCCACCCCCACCCTCGCATAGTACAACATACACACCAATGCAGTCACGAAAAGAACAGTAACAACCCACACTCCCCCCAGAAGAATGCAAAGACAATGCGAATTTCGGCCAAACATTATAATGTGCCAATATACATGTCATACAAAAATATACAAATATATGTATTCCAAAATCACTCATATTTACATAAATAATCCGAGAAGTATTGCAGATATGTACACAACAGTGTCCGTGCACAAACAGTCCAAAAATGCATGGGCGAGGCCCACAATAGATACCTGACCAAAATCCGAGAGAACACTGCCGGGGCATCAGATAGAAACACTACAGGCACCTCAGGGGGAAAGGAAGGAGGGGCACCTCAGCCAGATGAATGCAAAGCCAGATCCACGACGGGGCTCCATGCCCATTGATGTATCCTGGGGAGTGCAAAGCCACAGTCTCTCAAGTCTCTACAGTGGGTGGGTTGCCCACTGTTCAATCCTGGGGAGTGCAAAGCCACAGTCTCTCAAGTCTCTACAGTGGGTGGGTTGCCCACTGTGCCATCCTGGGGAGTGCAAAGCCACAGTCTCTCAAGTCTCTACAGGGGGTGGCTTGCCCACTGTTCAATCCTGGGGAGTACAAAGCCACAGTCTCTCAAGTCTCTACAGTGGGTGGCTTGCCCACTGTTCAATCCTGGGGAGTGCAATGCCACAGTCTCTCAAGTCTCTACAGTGGGTGGTTTGCCCACTGTGCCATCCTGGGGAGTGCAAAGCCACAGTTTGTCAAGTCTCTACAGTGGGTGGGTTGCCCACTGTTACAACCTGGGGAGTGCAAAGCCACAGTCTCTCAAGTCTCTACAGTGGGTGGCTTGCCCACTGTTCAATCCTGGGGAGTGCAAAGCCACAGTCTCTCAAGTCTCTACAGTGGGTGGGTTGCCCACTGTGCCATCCTGGGGAGTGCAAAGCCACAGTCTCTCAAGTCTCTACAGTCGGTGGGTTGCCCACTGTTCAATCCTGGGGAGTGCAAAGCCACAGTCTCTCAAGTCGATGCAGGTCCATACTGGTACTGGGGGGTGACTGGTGCCCAGACTGGATGAGTCTCCCCGTGAAAGGTAGTGTCCTGTCACTGTCCCAGCTGCACATGGGATAAGGATGCCTGATGTGGTGGGCCATTCATTCCTACCCGGTGCATTGCCCTGTTCAGCTGTGCTTTGCCATGGCGGTCTCTGGACTGTTCAGCGGTGCTTTGCCATGGCGGTTCTGGACTGTTCAGCGGTGCTTTGCCATGGCAGTCTCTGGACTGTTCAGCGGTGCTTTGACATGGCGGTTCTGATACGGACATTGGTGTGTGGCATGACGATCTCCACACTGGACATTGGTGTGTGGCATGATGATCTCCATACTGGACATTGGTGTGTGGCATGACGATCTCCACACTGGACATTGGTGTGTGGCATGATGATCTCCATACTGGACATTGGTGTGTGGCATGACGATTTCCACACTGGACATTGGTGTGTGGCATGACGATTTCCACACTGGACATTGGTGTGTGGCATGACGAACTCCACACTGGACATTGGTGTGTGGCATGACGATCTCCATACTGGACATTGGTGTGTGGCATGACGTTCCATCATTGCCTGGCCCCGCCTGGGCTGTGTCTTGTGCGGTGGTCTCAGGACCAGTGACGATACTTGGGCCCTCCTGGGCTGTGTCTTGTGCGGTGGTCTCAGGACCAGTGACGATACTTGGGCCCTCCTGAGCTGTGTCTTGTGTGGTGGTCTCTGGACCAGTGACGATACTTGGGCCCTCCTGGGCTGTGTCTTGTGCGGTGGTCTCTGGACCAGTGACGACAGTGCTGGCAGTTGTGTCTGGACTGCCGGAAATTATGGCGCACTTCTCCGCCGTGACACTCACAACAGGCTGGGCAGACTTCCTCTGGACCTTCCCCACCTTTTTTGGAGTTACAGCTGACTCACCAATCGCCTTCGATCCCATTTCACTTGTTGTCCCACCAGGAGTCTTGACACGGTCCCGTCGTCCACTCTCCAATTTCGGAGCCTTTACAGGGGGTGGGCTGCCAGTGCCTTGGCTCCGGGTCCTACTGCCTGCCCTGGTGGTCTGTGCACTCCAAAAACCTGGAACACGCACCACTGGTACTGGTGGCTTTTTGGCTGAGGCGCTACGACGGGACTGATGAATTGGAGGGGGGGGGGTGGGGGCAAAAAGGTCAATTTGACAGAGGGACAGTTTCTGACGAACACTGGGATTGGTAGCTGGAGGGGGTCTGGGAGTGGAGGAAGAGGATGTGGTTTCAGGAGGTGTCACTTTAGCTGTTTTGGGTGCAGGTGCAGGTACTGGAGACTGTCGTGAGGTGGATGGATGTTGGGTGAGTGATTGCCGGCGTTTGGGTACTTTGGGAGGGGGCGTCACAGACACACTGGGAGAGGACACAGGGGACGTGTAAATGGCAGTGGAAGTGGTGAGTGCAGGTGAGCGGCTTGTGGTGCTGGGTGTCCTGGTGCGAGTCCTAGTGCCTGTAGATGTGGTGCATGCAGGTGTGTGTGTAGACGAGACTGGGAGGGAGGAGGGAGAAGAGGAGGAGGGTGACACAGTGGAGACAATGGATGTTGCTGTGTCTGTATGGGTGTGATGCTTGTGTGAGTGCATGTGGGATGTGTGGTGCCTATGTTTGCCTGAGCTACTTTTGTGTGTTGACTTGTGTGCATGCTGGTCTGTAGGTGTGCTTGGGATAGGCTGGGGTACAGGGGATTGGGTCTGGGTGGAGGAAGTTGGAGAGGGGAGGCTGGACACAGGGACAATTGCTGCCATCAGTGCTGAGGCCAGAGATTGCAGGGTTCGCTGAAGGACAGCCTGACCAGAATGAATGCCCTCCAGGAATGCATTACCGTGTTGCAACGCCCTTTCTACACCCTGGATGGCATTCACAATGGTAGACTGCCCTGAGGAGGTCAATGGCCTCCTCAGTGAGGGCAGCAGGGGTGACTGCGGTAGGGCCTGAGGTCCCTGGGGCGAAGGTGATGCCCACCCTCCTGGGTGAGCGGGCACGGGGCGAACGCTGAGGGGCTGCTGGGAGGGCGGTGCTGGTAGGGGGGGTGGTGGCTGTACCTGTAGAAGTGGGGCGCACAGATGGTGCCGCCACCACAGGGGTGCTCACATCGGCGGACGAGTCTGTGTCGCTGGTTGGTGATCCGGTGGCCGACGTGAAGCTCCCCTCGCCCTCTGTCCCACTGGTGTATTCAGAGTCTGTGGTGTGGCCCTCCATGGCTATGTGGGATGCAGCTCCCTTGTGCCCGGTGCCACTGAACCTCCGCCTGTTGATGCTGATGTACAAAAGGACAGGGAGAGCAGGAAAAGGGGGGGAGACAGAACAAAGAGAGTTTTAGTGCATGGCATACCGCTACCGTTGGCAGACAAGACAGACGCAGCAGCCCCATGCACAACGCTACGCTCCTGCCCTCTGCACATGCAATTTCTGGGATATGGCCTACATGGCAATGGTGGAAATCTGCGCACATGGATGCCACAGGGGAAACTATACCTCAACTTGATAAGTTACTGAGGTGGGGTAGAGTGCCACATGGCCTACATTACGGAGGGGCCTTGCCTACCTAACTCGCCCTGGCCTAGGGACACCCAGAGCCCACCTCCCCCACCCAGACACCTCCACTGCACGCAAAGTACGCAGAATGAGAGTGTACTCACCCCCTTGTGTCTGCTGTGATGTCCTTAAGCGCCCATCCAACTCCGGGTAGGCCACCGCCAGGATCCGGAACATCAGGGGGGTCATGGTACGACGGGCACCCCTCCCACGTTGGGAGGCCATCCCCAGCTGAGCCTCCGCCGTCTTCTTGCTGCAGCGGCGAATGTCCTCCCATCTCTTACGGCAGTGGGTGCCCCGTCTCTGGTGGGCCCCCAGGGTCCGGACCTCCTTGGTGATGGCACGCCAAATGTCCCTCTTCTGGTGGGCGCTGACCTACATGACATGCACAAGGAAAGAGGAACAGTCATTACCAACTGCACCATCAATGTGAGTGGCCCCCTCCCTACTTTGACCATGTGGCCCATTTATTCCCATGCTTTACTGTAGTATGACTTCTGCCCCCTTCCCTCTTCCACCCAGCCCTGTCCACCCAGGCCTAGCCCCTACAACGTGCTCCCTGTGTACTAACCTGTTGGTCTGGAGGACCGTAGAGTAGCATGTACTGGGGGAGGACCCCATCCACAAGTTTCTCCAACTCTTGTGCAGTGAAGGCAGGGGCCCTTTCCCCAGACGCAGCAGCCATCGTCGCTTCCAGACCGAGGTCACAGCAGCACTAGCAGTGTAGGTCCTCTCCTGTCGAAGGTCAGGTATCTAGTGATTGAAGAGATAGAAAATGGTGGTGACCTCCGCGGCGGTGACGTCCGCGGCGGGGCGCATCATCACCACCGGCGCACCTGTTCATTGGCTCCTGGGACCCATAGGGTCCAATGTTAACCAATGCAGCATTGCGCCGCGGTCTACGACCGCCTACCGCGACGGTGTGCAACGCCAGCGCTGTTACCCCACAATCCCATTGTCCCAGTTTAGAGGTCAGGCAGCCGCCATTTCAGGGGCCCACATGGATTCATTTTCAACTGCGTCACACATACTAAGGCCTACACTCAACACACATACAGGAAGGGTTTTGTGTCTGCTGTAGTCTTGTGTGTAACTGTGGGTACATACCTGGAGGAATAGTGACTGGTTCTTCGCTGTTGTCCTTCTTAGGCACCGTCAGCTGGGACATATGAGAAGATGGCGGAATCCTCCAGTGTACCGACCGCTGGTGGACCTGTTGACAATGGAAGAGAGACATTTAATCGTCACCTACCGGTTTGACCGTGCTACAATCCAGGAACTATGTACCCAGTTGGAGCCAGACCTGATGTCACCAATCCGCCATCCGACTGGAATCCCCCCTGACGTGCAGGTGCTGTCAGTGCTCCATTTCCTTGCAAGTGGGTCATTTCAAACAACAGTGGCCATGGCATCAGGTATGTCCCAGCCTATGTTTTCCAACAGGTTGTCCAGAGTGTTGTCTGCCCTGCTGAAACACGTAAGGAGATACATCATATTCCCTCAGGTGGAGGATTTGCCTACAGTGAAAGGTGACTTCTATGCCCTTGGACATATCCCCAATGTCATAGGTGCCATTGATGTGACCCATGCAGCTCTGGTCCCCCCTGCAGGACTGAACAGGTGTACAGGAACAGGAAGAGTTATCATTCAATGAATGTCCAGATGGTCTATTTGGCAGACCAATACATCTCGCAGGTAAATGCTATGTTCCCTGGCTCAGTGCATGACGCCTACATCCTGCGGAATAGCAGCATCTCTGATATGATGGGTGAACTCCAGAGGCACCGTGTATGGCTATTGGGGGACTCTGGTTACCCCAACCTTTCCTGGCTATTGACCCCAGTGAGGAATCCCAGGACAGGGCAGAGGAACGCTACAATGAGGCCCATGGGCGGACTAGGAGGGTTATCGAACGCACCTTCGGCCTCCTTAAGGCCAGGTTCCGGTGCCTCCATATGACAGGTGGGTCCTTATTCTACTCACCGAAGAAGGTGTGCGACATCATCATCGCCTGCTCCATGCTCCATAACTTGGCATTGCGACGCCAGGTGCCTTTTCTGCAGGAGGATGATCCAGATGACGGTGTTGTGGCAGCTGTGGAGCCTGCGGAGCCTGTGGACAGTGATGAGGATGAAGCTGAGGAAGACGAAAACGACAACAGGGAGTCAGTCATACAGCAATATTTCCAGTGACACACAGGTGAGAACATTTTAATTTTTACCATTACATTAACTTTCACACATCTACCTCTATCCTGTACCTACATTTCACTCACTATTTGTTAATTGAGTTGTACCCTTCCATTTCAGTTTCACAAGTGTGGTAACCTGCGTGTCAACTGTTTGCATCCTTGAAGGGCTTGTGATGTGTGACAGAGGTATGTTAGCCTTCCAATGGGGAACCCATTATGAAACTGTAATTGATAATACAGATTTACAAATCATAGACTGACTCCATTTGTTTTTAGTGTTTCAAGGGTTTTTATTTAAGTGCTCAAAAAATGAAGGGGGGTTGTAAACTGGTGATGGGTGATGGTGGAGGAATGTCCATGGCAGAGTCCAGTCTGTTAGTCTGACAGGTACATTGCACATCTGGGCATTGGAAGTGGAGCTAGGTCAGTTCCGTTTGGACAGGGTAACAAAGTGGGCCCGTGGGGGGACCATCAGGGTGGTCTTATTTCCTGGCGGGGGTCTTGCCATCTTGCTCTGTCCTGTTCCTGAATCTCAGGGCCCGCTTGCGTGGTGGTTGTCCGTCTGCAGGGGATGGGGTGCTGGTGTGTTGGTCCTGTGGCGGGGCATCCTGTCCACTAGCGCCGGCGGAGGTGGTGGGCATTTCATCGTCCTGGCTAGTGTCAGGGGCCCCTTGGAGTGCCACGGTGTCCCTCAAGGTCTTTTGAATGTCCGTCAGCACCCCTACGATGGTGCCCAGGGCGGAGCCGATGGTCCTGAGCTCCTCCCTGAACCCCAAATATTGTTCCTCCTGCAAACGCAGGGTCTCCTGCAACTTGTCCAGGACCGTGGCCATCGTCTCCTGGGAGTGGTGGTATGCTCCCATGATGGAGGAGAGGGCCTCGTTGAGAGTTGGTTCCCTTGGCCTGTCCTCCCTCTATCGCACAGCAGCCCTCCCAGTTCCCCTGTGTTCCTGTGCCTCCGTCCCCTGGACCGTGTGCCCACTACCACTGCCCCCAGGTCCCTGTTGTTGTTGGGGTGGTGGGTTCGCCTGGGTGCCCTGTAGTGGTGGACACACCGCTGATTGACCTGTCCTGGGTAGGGAGGTTTGGGCCCACTGGGTGGGTGTTGTGCTGGTGTTACCAGAGGGTGTAAGCTCGGTGTTGGGCTGTGGCTGGGCAAGGGGAACCGACTGTCCTGAGACCCACGATGGTCCGGGCTGGTCATCAAGATTCAGTGGGGCAGAGCTGCTGTCGTCACTGTGGCCCTCTTCTGGGGGTGGAGTGGTGTTGTCTGGACCCTCTGGTGTGGTGACGTTCCTTCGGGTTCCTGTGGGGGTATAAATACATGATTATTGCATGTGTGTGTTTCATGGAGTGCAATGGTTGGGTGTTCGTGAACCCCAGTGCAGGCATTCCTGTGTGGGGGATTGTGTGCTGATGGTTGGGGGGTGTTGTGGGTCTGTGCAGTGGGCATGCTTTGGTGATGGGTGTCCATGCTTAGTTATGTCATGCAGGTCTTGGGGTTGGGATGGGTGGTTGGTGTCATGGGTAGATAGGTGAGGATTTGGGGTGATAGGGGAGGGTGTGATGGTGGGTGTGTGTGATATCATGCAGGTAGGGTGGGGGGTATGATGGTTAAGATTAGACTTACCAGTGTCCGTTCCTCCAACTACTCCTCCGAGGCCCTCAGGTTGCAAGATGGACAAGACTTGCTCTTCCCATGTTGTTAGTTGTGGGGGAGGAGGTGGGGGTCCGCCGCCAGTCCGCTGTACCACGATGTGGTGCCTGGATACCGTGGAACGCACCTTCCCCCGTAGGTCGTTCCACCTCTTCCTGATGTCCTCCCTACTTCTTGGGTGCTGTCCCACAGCGTTGACCCTGTCCACTATTCTTTGCCATAGCTCCATCTTCCTGGCTATGGATGTGTGCTGTACCTGTGAGCCAAATAGCTGTGGCTCTACCCGGATGATTTCCTCCACCATGACCCTGAGCTCCTCCTCGGAGAAGCGGGGGTGTCTTTGGCGTGACATGGGGTGGTGTAGGTGATGTGTGGGGTGGTGTATGTGTTGATGAGTGTGGTGAGTGTAGTGGTATGTGGTGTTTTGTGCTTGGATGTTGCGTGGATGATGGTGTTGTGTGCCTCTGTGTGATGGGGTTGTCTGTTCTGTGCTGTCTCTCTGGCCTTCTCTCTGAATTTTTGGTAGTAGGGGTTTGTGGGTGATGTGGGTGTGTGTTTTATATCGTATTGGGTGTGTGGGAGTGGTGTGTGTATGTGTGTCAGGTGTGTGTATTTGGAATTGTCCAATGTGGCAGTGTTTTGGATATGTGTGTGTATTTTGAGCACGGCGGTGTGTACCGCCAATGGAATACCGCGGTTGAAAGACCGCCGCGTGGATTCGTGGGTCGTAATGGCATGGGCGTCTTTCTGTTGGCGTGGAGGTGGAGGATGTGTTTCCGCCAGTTTCTCGCTGACCTTTGGTGTGGCGGTATTGTGCGGGTGTCTGAATTTTGGCAGATTCCGTGATGTGTGTCATAATAGCTGTGGCGGTCTACCGCGTCCACGGCGGTGTATTGGCGGTCTTCTGCACGGCGGTAAGCGCCTTATACCGCCAATGTTGTAATGACCCCCTATATGTCCATGTATTGAGAATATCCCACTTGAATGTGGGATTGTTTTTCATGATGGGGGGGGGGATTTCCTGTGTGTTTTGCAATGATGGTTTATTTAATGGAATTGGGTTTTAAGGATCGAATAGGAAAGTAGCTTGCTTTTATGTGCTTAGATGTTTCCAGTTGGGGTGGGTGGTTTTAGCTTGCATATAATTGTATTGTCTAGGGAGTTCCATATCATAATCAAAAAACTCGAAACTTGAACTGGTTAGGAAAACCTGTTTTCTAATTCTTTTTGACTAGTACACATTCTAATTCACTGCCAATGGCAAATGTCTCACAATACTACATTCCAGTCTCCTGATAAAAAAGGAATTTTGTGCAAGTCGGGTGGCTGCAGCTTTGGCCAGGAGTTCTTCAAGTGAAACCAACCAGCCCAAGTTTGACACTACATTTTCATCACGCACAATGCCATGCAAAAGTGGCATACTATTAGAATAAAACCGTTCCTCACAATTCCCTGCAATAAACAATGTAATTCACTAATAATGTCAAATGTCCTGTCACCCTGTATTCCAGAGTAAAGCCCGAGTAAAAGGAACAATTCTAAGATGTGGATATGTACATCATTAAAGTGCATATGAGGTGTTATGTATAGGAAACCTTAATTTACCTCCATGAGATTTTCGAATATGATATTTTGGCCACAGTATATTTTTAGGACAGAATTTTGTTCATGATATCCTGGTAGCATACCCCAAACAGGAAGCTGAACTGGCCTTCCAGGAATGGAACTCGCATCCTGCAGATTACCCAATATGTCACTGGCTATCAATTATCATGCCAGATAAAAATGTGTAGCACTTTTATAGCAGTGGAAGAACAGGATGGAAGTTAAACGCAGAGTTGATTAAGATGTAATATGCTTCTCCATTGTCTACTATTCTATATGTAATTTCTTGAAGTTAGGATGCAGTTAAAATCCATGCTAAATGAGACACACATTAATAATATGTTGTAAAATGTATTAATATGGAATATTCAGCATTGCACAGTAAAAATGCAATTTCCATAGTTACAGTGCAACTACTGAGCTTTGCACCAAGCAATTGATCATAGAAAGCAGAAGGATAAGTGAAATGGTAATGTGAAGGAAACATTATGTACTGAAATGAAAATAAAGATGCCCTGTCATCCCTACGCGGACTCATCTCACTGCTGCTCCAATGAAATGGCCGCTTGGCTTAATGCAATGGCATACTACATGTGTCAGGAATGGCATTTACAACTGAACAATTACCGATGCTTTGCGGCCAGAACGAGCATAGGTGTCATTCTGTATGTTTCCTTATTTTCAATGTGCTGGTAATAGCCTGTAAAACTCGCATGTGTGCTTATGTGTTTGTGCTTTACTGATGTCTATCTCGGTCTACCCGATACAAAAGAAAGTCATATTGGTTTTGCTATTGATTGTTTCATTAACACTTTTGGAAATTCTTACCCATTAAACACAATTATTACAATATCATTCAGCCATTAAGTCATAATAGGTTTAAGCTCGAAAGAAATACTAAAAACATTACGGGTGTGCAGTCCATTGGCTTTTGAAGACAAGAAGTAACAACAATAAAATGTACATTGTTGGAAGTCTTTTGTTGGATGAGTTCTCCACTTGAGACTATAAACAAGTGAGACGCAATGAGAAGGGGATGTTAAATAGAGGAGAAGACCATCTGCTAAAGCTCAATCTGTGTTCTGTGTTGCAATGGCAACCAGAAGCAGAGCTTCCGGTGGGGTGCATAGGGTGTGGCACTCCCCATATAAATACATTGGAGGTTGGACCTGTGGCCCTTGGGCCGGGACTACTACATCTGTGTTGGTTTTTCTTGCCATCTTGATTTCACTAAGAGATTTTAACATGTTCATTTTTTGGATCAAGAACTTGAATATATTTAGGACCCTTTTTACCAAAAAAGTAGCAAATCTGCACCCACAGAAGTACTCCACGAGTGGATGCAAATTTACTACTTTTTAAAATTTACAAACATTTGCAGTAGTAAACTATGCCAGCTTGTACCCAAGTGGGAAGGGTATGCCCAGACGTGTCTCGTGCTTTCTATGCCAACAGATTCAATCTAGCCTGGCTGATGAAGAGTGATACCCTAAAACCGGTCACAGGATGCTTGTTTCTGGTCCAGGGAAGACCTGACCTGGCAGTTCAGGCTGGACTGTTCCCCTGGGGAACAGGGTCAAGACGGATTTGCATATGGCTGGGTCCAAACTGGAATGGCATGGCAAGCAAAAAAACTGATGGATTAAACCCAGATCTGTGACTGGGGGGTGAATGTTTGATTTGCTCTGCATTCCGTCCATCATCTGTTGTTTTTGCATTTGTCGCTCCAAGTGGGAAAGGTATGCCTAGACCTGGGTCCTGTGCTTGCTATGCCACCAGATTCAAGCTAGCCTGGCTGATGAAGGGTGATACCCTGGAATTGGTCCCAGGATGCTTGTTTCTGGTCCAGGGAAGACCTGCCCTGGCAGTTCAGGCTGGACTGTTCACATGTGGAACGGGGTCAAGACTGATTTGCATATGGCTGGGTCCAAACTGGAATGGCATTGCAAGCAAAAAAACTGATAGACTAAACTCAGATCTGTGACTGGGGGGAATGTTTGATTTACTCTGCATTCCCTCCATCATCTGTTGTTCTTGCAAGTGTCAGCTTTCCAGGCATAGTAAGGGCAATCAAAGAAGCCTGAGGTGATGGTAGGCATGTTAACAAATAGTCTTACAACTAGCAATCCTGCTGGGCAGCATTCCAAACCATTGTTTTCCATCAACTGTGCCACTCTACACAGAGGGCCTGATTAAGGTTTAGCAGACGGAATAAAGGCAATCAGAGTGGCAGAGGAATTTTCTGCCTCTAATTTGCCTGCCAAATGTAGAGATGTCCGTCAACCTCACTGACAACTATGTACAGTGGCAAGAACTACAGTTGGGCATTTTGTATTTTTCAAAAACAAATTCCCAAAGCGGGAGATTTTTTTAAAAATAAAAAAACAAATGACACCCACACCCTGGGACCTCTCCAATCGTGTGGGAGTGATTTTTCTTTTTTCACTGTCCATCACTTCCAGGATATACATGGCATCGACAGACAGTAAAAAAAAGCCATCTGATCGAGTCACTCTAAATAGGGTGATAGTCGGATGGCTTATTACCAATGGCACCTACTCAGTCGGGCCGACAGAGGTTGTTTTGCACCAATAAAGTACATTTTACTCCAACTGCGTAAAACTTGCAGTCCAACCGACTCAACATCGAGTGGGTGGACCGTGAATTTGGCAGTCAGGGTAGTTTGTTGCTGGTGCAATGGAGTGCCTGTCCAGTAAACTGTAGATCAGTACTCGAAGCCTACGCAATGCAATTCAGTACTGACCCTGCTGCTCATGGGAACAGTCCATTCTGAACCTTGGACACCTCACATATTCACCCTGTGGCACACAGCATTTTTAGTTGGGAAATTTGAGAGTCACCCCTCGAATCTCACTAAGTTATGCCCCTGTCGGTGTACATAATTAGCCAGTCCAATAAATACAATACACCACTGGGAGAAAATGACTGAAAGCAAAGTTGGAATTCAGAAGCACACAATAGTCATAATCCTGTCTTGTATGTGTGTACCTTTGAAATTATGGGAGAAGCAATTACAAATAGGGGTTAAACTGACCTCAAGAGTGGCAAAGAAGTAACAACCCTTCTATTTCCATAGGTAAAACCTCCCCAAGTCTCATGTTAAAGTGCAATTTTTGTGAGTTCATAGAGTTTAGCTAAATACATTTTCTCAATTGGATAGTTCTAAAGTGTGCAGGTAGAGCCAAAACTTAAGTTTAACTTTAAACTTAAACTGCATTTTGGAGTACACTTAGGGCCTCATTATGTGTACGGCAGTCCTAAGGCCACCATACCTGCGGAGGTGGTCTCTCTTCCGCATCCTTAGTGATCTGACTGCCAGATTTGGATGCCTATGCAAAGATCTGGGATCCTGATGTGTTGACGGTGTGGAAAGCTGTGGTCAAGCACAGCGGTGTCAGTGTACGCACTGCTGTGCTGATCATGATGTGCCTTGCAGCTGGCCTTTTTATGGCATGGACACCACCTCGAAAAGACCAGAGGAAAAGATAGCGATGGGCCGCAGGTACCCCAGCACCAGCCATGCCCATGTCATGGGCAGTGCAGAGGCCCCCCTGTCAGCACAGTCAGAATGCACACTCTCTGCAAGGGCAACAGTGCGCATTCCGACTGTGCTGGTGGCACAGACAGTGCAGTAGCATTGGCCTCAGCTCTCCCTTAGAGGCCAGTCCAATGCCATTGTACTGTCTTCGCCATCCGGCCCGGCGGAACATCGTTATACGGCAGTGGGGAGGCCGCCGGCTTAGCGGCGTCCTCCCCACCGCAGTATTTGCGGTCCTGCGGTCAGTCCTAATCGGGCCCTTAGTATTACTGCAGTAGTACTATTAATGTGCTACAAAATGCTATTCACAAACCTACATGCAGAGGTCTATCCCCCACCTCTCCTATCACTTACATGCAGAGATCTCTGCCTTGACTGCACAGATCTCCACACATGTAAGTATACATTTTAGTAGTAAACATGGGAGGGACTAGGGCAGTGACTGGAAAATCGGAAGTACTTAGGAAGGGTTTGGGGAGGTATAGGAAGGGATTTATGGAGGGACATGCCCCTCTCCTCCCGCACCCCCCCAAAAAAGAAACCTATTCTGGAACTTCACTGGTAAAATAACAACAGCAAAAAAATCAATCAATCAATCAGTTTTTATAAAGCGCAATTACTCACCCGTCAGCATCTCAAGAAGCTGGTGAAGGGTTTGGTCCTCATTCGAAGAGCCATGTCGTGAGGTTTTTCCTGAAGATGGTGAGTAATGGGTTTTGTCTGAGGTAGATGGGTAGGTTGTTCCAGCTCTTGGCTGCAAGGTAGGTGAAAGAACTTTCTCCGGTGGTGGTTTTCCAGATGCGTGGATTGGTGGCTGGTGCCTGCTGGGCAGATCGGAAGAGTCTGGTGGGGATATGGAAAGAAATGCAAAGATTCGGGTAGGCCGGTCCGATGTTGTGAAGGGCCTTATAGGTGTGAGTGAATAGTTTGAAGTTGATTTGCTTCTCCACCGGAAGCCAATGGAGGAATCTCAGGTGTTGGGGGATGTGTTCTGGCGGGGGAAGTTCAGGATGAGTCTTGCGGCAGTGTTTTGGATGAGTTGAGTTGTAGTTTCCTGATGATCTTTGTTGTGGTGCTGGCGTAGAGTGCATTGCCATAGTCAAGCTTGCTTGTGACTAGGGCATGGGAGACTATCTTGCAGCAGTTGTCCGGGATCCATTAGAAGATTTTGCAGAGTTGGCGGAGGCCGTGCCAGCAGGAAAACTGCATTTACCTGTCGGATCATTATTAGGGAGGATTTGAGGATGGTTCCCAGGTTGCGGGCATGGTCAGTCTGAGTAGGTGGGATGCTGAGCAATGTGGTCCACCAGGAGTCATTCCAGGCTGAAGTGGAGTTTCGAAGATGATGAGCTCAGTCTTGTCAGATCTGAGCTTGAGACAGCTCTCCCTCATCCAGGCAGCAACGGTTTTTATTTTGGTGTGAAAGTTCCTCTTGGCTTTGTCTGGGTCTTCAGTGAGGGATATGATGAGTTGTGTGTCATCTACGTATGACATGATGCTCATTCCGTGGCCTCTGAAGATGGCTGCAAGCGGGGCCATGTAGATGTTGAAGTGTTGATGAGCGTTGGGCTCAGGGAGGATCCCTGAGGGACTCCGCAGCTGACTTCTGTTGGTTTGGATATGAAGGGTGGGAGCCTGACTCTCTGTGTTCTTCCTGTGAGGATGGAGTGAATCCATTGCAAGGCTTTTCCGTGGATTCCTACATCGTGGAGTCTGGGGCATAAGTTGCTGTGGGAGACCATGTGGAAGGCTGCTGAGAGGTTGAGGAGTGTGAGTGCTGCGGTGTGGTCTCAGTCGAGAAGTCTGCGGTGTCATCGGTGGCTGCAAAAAGAGCTGTCTCTGTGCTGTGTTTACTGCGGAAGCCAGACTGGGAGGTATCCAAAGAGTTCTAGTCTTCGATAAATTGTTGCAGCTGTGAGCTTTTTGCTTTTTCTAGGACTTTGGCTGCATAGGGTGGTAGTGAGATGGGATGGAAATTCTTTAGCTCTGATGGCTCGGCTGTGGGTCTCTTCAGGAGAAGGCAGACTTCAGCGTGTTTCCAATCATCGGGGTAGGACCCGAAGTCATATCTGCGCTCCAGGTCAGAACTGCAGTAAGTCCAACACCATCAATAGCTACTCAAAGGTACTGAAACACCCTCCCATAAAAAATAATGGCGGTAGGGAATAAAAATGAAGCCCCATAGAAAATAATGTTCAAATCAATTAACATAGTTGTACTCTGTAAAAATGTATAAAGTCATGTTGATAATAGAACAAATCAAGTGTAAGTTCTCAATAAATAATATTTATTTAAAAAAAGGTGTATTTTTCAATTTACAAATAAAACTTACTTTGTAAAGAAATTACTTTAAAAGAACTGTATACATACATTTTAGTAATGTTTCAAACATAATGAATAACTATAATCATTTTATTTTAAGAGGATGTTATGTTGTATACAAATCCTGAAACAAATTTCACTAAACATTATATACTTACATTTATTCCATTCTTAATTTGAAACGTAAATACTAGTGCTCTAGCATTTTTTAAAAACAATATTCTACATTTAAAATGCATATATGAATCTTGCAGCAACGTTCTGAATTATCTGAAGTCTGTTCAGAAGCTCCTTGGACGTTTTGCCATACAGTGCAATGCTGTCATGAATACTTGTGTGATGGTTCATCTAACATCTTGGTGTGATAGTCATTTCTGGGCTATCATGGACAGGCATATGTATAACCTCTGCTAACATGTCTCTGTGCCTGGGCAATATCGGGCCTTATAATAGCTCTGTGCTCCTTTCAGTTTGACAACTCTGCTTTGAGATGCAATGCTTTTATAGTTTTTCTCCTTCCCAGTTCCCTATCAGCCCAGTCCCTTCCCTCCTGCTTTTGGCTTTACATCTATAGTCTGTTGTTATTTTGTCTGTCTAATTGCTACTATTGTACAGGTTCCCCTGCTTTTTGGCATCCTGGTGATCAAGGCTGGTACACTGGTTGAAATGTCATCTGATCTCATTTCTGATACTTATCCTACTTATTCAGAAAGCAATCCATCATTGTGCATTCAAGGCAGGCTGTACCAATCTGGAAGCCATCACCAGTTTGGTAGGGATTTTACCAACGATATCCTGCAACATCAAGTACTCCTGTGTTACTTTCCTCTCATTCTCTGCTGAGTTGAGTGAAAGCTCAACACCTCTAGAGAGACTCAGGGAGACTTTGTGCAAGTCTGCCAAGACAAGAGCAAAATAAATGTGAGAGCAAAGGTGAAAATTAACCATTCTAATTCCCATAAGATTATTTACTCCTCGATACAGAAAAATTGCTAAATTAAATTAAACCAATCTTGGAACGTAAGTAGACCTTTACACAAGAAGATGCCTTTGCTTGGTTTGATGTAAATCTGTGCATTCGTTTTTACGATTTGGTGGATAACAGGGTTGGGGTCAAGGAATGAACAGGTTACATTTTAGAGGTATCTGGGTCATTGGTTTGCAAATCGTCTGTGGATTTCATATTTTACGGAGGTTTCCTATATGTAGTTATAAAATAAAAGACACACCATAAAACTAGGGAGCTTATTATTCTGCTGTGCATTGTAGATTTGTACATCTGTTTTAGGATTAGCAAAGCTGGCGTGCTTGGGTTGACTGGCCATCACAGAAAATTTCTCTTGTGGCAGCTACTATGCACCATAGTGCACTGAGCCTGGCACTTGGGAAAAAGTGGGAAAATATCATAGAAGGGCAGGGTGATTATACTGCAGGACCAAAGGAGGTGGGCAAGTTCCCTATTTGGCATTTAAAGTAATATTACAATTATTTTTATCATGTAATTCACAAATCCTGCAAATGTTTTTAAAAAAATGGTGCATTACATCTGGACTTGGCAGCTTGGCTGCAAGCAGTGGGCTGGGCACATGGCCTCATCGTAGGCCAGGTGCAGCAGCCAAACTCCACTGTGCACGGCCAAAGACCGTGTGCAGTGGGGGTTGGGCGCAGTGGCAGGATGAATACAGAGCCTGACTGAAGGCCAAGCACTGCAGCCAATCTTTGCTGCCCATGGTAATACTATGTAGAGGGGGTGTCAACTGTGCCAGCAGATATCCATCAAATGGGATAAAATTTAAACAACATAACTACCCACCAGGACCAGCTCCCAAGACTAGTGAACTGGGAGACATGAGCCTTGGAGAACATTGTAAAATGTCTCCAGGAAATAGTGAAGTTGCACTGGGACATCTCTGGATATCTGGGGAGGGGGGATGCAAGGCACCATACCTTAAACATGTAGATGATACAAGCCTTCTCACATAGCTGCTCCCACTCCATCACCAGATCCTCAGCTGATTTTTAGTTGGGCATTTGGATAACCCTCTCACGTCTCCCCTATGGGTATGGAAAGCTGCTACCACCCCCATGAACAGTTCTCCTACAACTCACTGATCCATCGTTATATAACACACTCTAACTTTCATATTCACTAACTGAAAAAGTACAGAAACACTTATTTTGTTCAGATTTGAAAATAAAACAACCCTTTCACTTGTTGGTCATTTCATGTGTGCCTGGCCACTGCAAATGGGTGTATGACTATGATGTACTATATGTATTACAGAGTCTATCATTTAAACATTTTTCCTTAAAGCAACACACTCACAAACAATAGCCAGGCCCATACACTCAGAAAAGAGAAAGAACGTATGCAATTTATTTTAGAAAAATACTTATATAAATTCTTATGTTTTAAATTCAGGCATTACATCTGAACTGTCAACTGTACTTAGGAAGGGGAGAATGAATAAAAACAATTTATATGTTGTGTCCAATGGGGACACTAGAACAAAACTCAAACTGCCCAATAATGTGGACCAAATTAATGTACAAAATTCCCAGAGTAAAGTTCTTATCCAAATTAAAAGTCATACAGAAAGTTAAAGTCCATCCCAAACCCACCACGTTCTAGGGTTCCACGAACCCTGGCTATCTCCTGTATGCAAGCTCCCCTAATAAGCACTTTAAATGCATCCCACTCTATAGTTGTGGTATTAGCTGTGTTATGGTTTTCCGTGAAGTTTTGCCATATATATGTCTCCTGTTATTCCCGGAACATGGGGTCGCCCAGGGCATGGCGAGGAAAACACTACTTTGGGGTCAGGGGGCATGGAGGCATCCATGTCAGGTTCACTATGTGGGCATCGTGATCAGAGACTACTCGTCCCAAATAGTCCAAGTGCCATATGAGTGGTGTGAGGAAATGTGAGCAAAGAAAGCTATCTAATCAGACATAGAGATTATGTGAAATAGAATGGAACGAATCTAGCTCAGTGGAGTGTTGTGGCTTCCAGGCATCCATGAGGGACCAGTGCTGAGCCCATCTATGGAATCAGACCACCTGTACTCAGGGGTGTATTGTGGCAAGGGAGAGAGAGACCTATCCAGAGTAGTGTCTAGCACACAGTTGTAGTCTCTGCCTAGTAGCCAGGGCATCTGAGTTTTGTGGGCTAGATCAGCTAAAAGGGCATCCCAGAAGGAGCCTTGTTCCACATTGGCAGCGTAGATGCTCCTGATCAATATGGGTTTACTGTCAAGCCAGCCTTCCAACAGTACATACCTGCCTTCCTTGTCTACTGTGATGCCCAGTTCCTGAAAGGGGACTCAAGGTCTAATCCATATGAGAGCACCCCATGCGTAGGCCAAGTAAGTGGTACCGTGTAGTGTATTTCACCATCTCTTGCGTAGTCCCCTGAGTTCTTTGGCTGTCATGTGTGGCTCCTGAAGAAGAATGTATGTGCGCCTGGTAGCGTCTCACATAGGAGAAGACAGTACAGCACTTCTTAACTGTGTAAATCCCTCTAACATTAAGAGTGAGGAATCCAATATCTACTGAAGACATCATAAGTGATGTATTGGGGTAAGGTAGCTGGGTGGAGAGGAAAAGAAGAGGAGGGTGTTGCAATCCCCATTAATGAACACACCCTGGCTATATCTTGTGTATTGGGCTCAGATACTGGTGTGAAATGGATCAGAAAAGGGGGGATGGGGGTCCATTTATTAAAACTTCAGGGAAACAACTGGTGGAGCATACCGCAAAAGGCGGTGCACCCAAAGCGACCATAATAAGCATTCTCTATAGTCAGGCAGGGGTGTGGTGCAAGCGAGAACCAGGCTCTGTGTCCAATGTGCCCTGTGTGATGACTGAGGGATTGCCACTTGGTTACTGATTATCAAAAGCTGTATAGTGGCCAGTGTCTTTTCTCCATCTGAATCTTTGTCTACCAGCTAGCGATGGCCGTCACGCAAGAAGCTTAGCTCGCTGGTGAGCACTCCCAACCTGGTATCCATTGATACTCTGGCGTGTTCAATGGCTACAAGTATTTGGTCCAACTTATCAGACATGGATAGCGATGAGGAAGGACCTGGAGCCGAAGTGTCTGGCATGATGGATTGAGGAGGGCCAGTGGCTGAGGATGAGGCTGGCGTGGCTGAGCGCACCCAGCCCATGTGGACACCCCAGAAGGCGTTGGAACCAGGGAATGGCAGTAAGGGAGGCTTTCGGGGTTGTCCCCTGTATGGGAGGGGTCCCCAATGTAGTGTTATTCTCCAGTTCCCACCATCACCAGACGAGCTAACAGTGGAGGTTGTGAAGTTAGTCATGGGTTTCTGATCTACCTACATACCCCTTGACTTGAGGGTCTTCCACTGGGCTGATCCAGCAAGGAGATCTGCGATTACCACAGCGCAGACTCTGATACTGGGAGCAAGGAGGTGGGGAAAAGTTCAGCAAGAAATCAGGTAGGGGAGGCATCCAAAGGGGTCCTCCCAGATATCACAACTGGCACAGCATTCACAAGAGTACAGATTTTCAAGGCATTTGACGGGGCCTGTCAGGATGTGTGACATGGATCAGTCGCCTCCTTCAAACATAGTTCAGCCCTGATTGCCGGTGCTGATAGGTGGAGCGCAGCTGGTAGGGCACCATAAGGCAATGTGAGTTAGTAAAGTTGGACCATGACACAACCTGGAGTCTCTTCGATGGGGAGCAAGTGAGCCTCTGGGCAGATGCACCCTTCTTCTCTGTGGTTGCGATGCCCCTAGCCTGTGCCCTCCTAACGGCCGATGTCCTTCTCCTTGGCCTCAAGTCCTGCTATTTCTTGCTTTGATCTTGGATGCCTGCTAAAAAGGAAAGGCAAGATGAGAACATAACTCTTAAGTGCATATGCCCACAACTTCATGTACATAAAAATAAATCTTTCATTAATATTTTATTTAATGAGACAGAGTTGCATTATCATGTATCCCTCTCCCCTTTGCATTAAAGGTCTTGGGCCAGATGTAGCAAAGTCCGATTTTGCGAATCGGAAATTGCGAGTCAGTGCGACTCGCAATTTCCGATTCGCAAAATCGGATGTAGTACTGTGTCTCAGACACCGACTGCGAGTCACTATGGGGTCGCAAAGACCCACCTCATTAATATTAATGAGGTGGGTCGCATTTTGTGACCTCATAGCGAGTCCCTGCACTCACAGGGATGGTGACCTGCTGAAGTCAGCAGACCTCCATGTCTGTGACTGCTTTTTAAATAAAGCATTTTTTATTTTTATTTTGCAGCCCGTTTTCCTTAAAGGAAAACGAGTTGCAAAATAAAAAACATAACGAAACCTTTTGGTTTCGGTTTTTCAGAGTAGGCAGTGGTCCATTGGACCACTGCCTACTCTGAAAAATCCTTATTGGCAACATTTACAAAGGGGAAGGGGTCCCATGGGGACCCCTTCCCTTTTGCGAATGGGTTACCACCAGTGTGGCACTGGTGGTAACTGCGAATTGTTTTGCGATCGCATTCGCGGTCACAAAGCAATTTAGCATAGCGATGCGAGTCGCAAATAGGAAGGGAACACCCCTTCCTATTTGCGAGTCGCATTCACAATTTGCGAGTGGGTACTGACTCACAAACGGTGAATGTGCATCGCAAAAGGCTTTTGCATGGCGCAAACTGCGATTTTCGCAGTTTGCACCATGCAAAAAGCTTTCTACATCTGGCCCTTAATTCTCACATGTCACTTTAAACAGTGGGTAACTCTGGACACAAAGGTGTAGATGAAGCACATATTAATTTCAACTAAACGATTACTGTTTGGTATTCAAACAGAAATGTCACCTTGTCAAATGAGATACCTTTAATGACTAAAACAGTTAAACTTACATTCGTTTATGCATAAGTGTCAAGAGTTGATGACTAATTGATGCAAGCTGCATAGCTATTATCTAGACGTGACAGTAGATGCATCTAAGTGTACACTGTGTGTACATTGCTTGATAATTATCATTTTATTGCCAGTTCTGTGTCAGAATTATATAGTTAGGCGTTTCATAATGTCTGATGTATGTCTGGTACAACAGAATTAACCTAGAATATATGTTTTATATGGATGTACCATAAAATGCCACTCAATTAGTTCAGTTTATACAACAAATATGTTAAAATTTTAAAAATAAAAAAATAAAAAATGCACTAAAATTAACAAGCATTACATTAGTAGCATTCCATTCATTCAATTACATATGCTAGAGGACAACATATAATACAGTCACAATGGTCATAAAAAGACAAACCAACCAGGACACTACAACACTTTAAATCCACAGGTAAAATAATGTTTGGCATGAGGTAAAACTTACTGTGTATCTGCTATTCATGACCCTCCAACTGAGCAGAGAGGTCTAGCCAAGTTGTTCTCAGGAATCTCCTATGAAGTAGAGAGAGTGTGGGGGTTCTACGTAGGAGGATTAGAGGATGCACCCAGCACATCCTCTACCTTCAGCCTTGCCCAGCAACAGAGGTCCTTCCAGTGCTTGCAGAACTGATTGACTTTTTTGGTGTAAAACACCTTCTGCACTTCAGTGCATGGTGATGGCCTAAATGTCAATTCATGCTGCATTAGTCAGTACCCCCAAAGAGTTGTGAATATTTCTGGAGAACCTACTCCCTGAGATCTTCCAATTCCTGAAGAAACTGGGGACCATCTTTTCTCTATGCTCATCCATTTGCAGGATTTCTGGAACAAAAAGAGCAGCATGATAGAAAAGATGGTCCTTGGATGTATCTAGAATAGGGCTTTCCAAATTTTTAGAACCACAATCCAATTTTTAGATCAACAAACTTTCGCAACTCACCTAGCTTTAATGGACCTGAGGCAGGCATTTTTTTAAAGTGACTAAAGCATTGTGTGTTAGTGCACTGTCATTTACAGACAGCACTTTTTCCATTGAAATGCTACTAAATTTTCACAGACATGATGTTTTACTGATAAAACTGTAGTGCACACAAATGATAAGGTGTGAAAACTGTGTCACCGTGAATATTTATCGTTTGTGCTTCACCAAGTAAAGTGTGTTGATTTGTTTTAAGCCTCTTAAAATCTTGGTTTCCATCACACTTCAGAATTATAAAATTAGTGCTTCATTTTTGCTTTCCTAAATGCTGAATGTGTACAATTTATTTACAGGTAGTTACATGTTGTAGTGTGTTGCATCCTACAGCCTTCCCTTTCACACTCTCTGTACCCCACTAAATTGTCACATAATTCACTTTACTTTCTTTTTCTTCCTCTGACTGCAATGTGAGAGTAGTTTGTAAACAGCAATCCCCATGTTAAGACAATGAGCAGCAACTTGTCAAAAGACTTAGGGGGTCATTGTGACCCCAGCAATGAATGGTAATGTGGAGGTAGTACCGCCAACAGGCTGGCGGTACATACCATCACATTATAAGAATGGCGGGTTGGCTGCAGCCAACCTGCCACTTCTCCACTCAGACCACAAAGGCGGTAGCAGCTGTCAGGCGAGAGAAATCAATCTCCAGCCCAGGGCCGATATAGTACTGCTGGCGGCAATATGAGCCAGCCTACCGCCATGGTTTTCATGGCATTAGCAACGCCACGAAAATCATGGTGGTAGGCCCTAACAGTGACAGGGAATACCTTCCCTGTCACTGGTAGGAGGTTCACCCTCCCCCCAAACACTTCCCAGATGAAACCCCACCCCCCTCCATCCACGCGCCCCCCCTTCCTACCCCCCACCCCTCTGTACATGCACATACCCGCACATACCCGCAGACATGCACCACGCTCACACCTACACACTCACACTAGTATACACGCATTCATACACGCATACATTCAGTCATGCTCGCACACATCCGTACACACATTCACACTGACATGCAGACACGCATTCACAGTTACATTCTTACACACATTCACACACATGCATACATCCATGCAAACAACACTACACACAGATGCATCAGATGCATTCACGCACACACTCACACATTCGTGGACACAACCTCCCCCACACACACACACACAAAGCACCCCCCACCACCCTCCCCTGTCAGAAGCCCAACTTACCTTCATCCAGGTGGTCTTCCGTCAGGGAACGGGATGGGGCGCTGCTACCGCCAGCAGCACCTACCAGCAGAACACTCCCAGGCTGTGTCACAGGTCATGATACGGCTGGTGGCGGTCTACTGGTGTGGCGTGGCGGTGCTGGTGGTAGCGGCGCCACATTACCACCATCCGCCAGTATGGCCACAGGTGGATTTCCGCCCTTCTTGTGGCGGAAGTCCGGGTGTGGTCATAATCTGGCAGATGGTAGCCGCGGTGACGGTCTTTTGCTGTCACCGCAACGATAGGCGGTTTTTACTGCCAATGTCATAATGTGGGCCATAGTCTGACATTTGGCCTCTGTCTTTGAAGTGCAGTTAATGTGACAAGATGAATACAGAATTTAAAGGCATCTTTATTTATTGCTTAGACTTTTGTGATCCATCTAAAGTCGGTTCGCAACCAGGCTCACAGTTTGGGAAACACTCATTTAGAGTAGTCTACTTCCTGTCCCTGTATGGCATATCCTGCTTGTTGCGGTAGGCAGAAATCTCTGCCTGACTATGGACTTCTCCGCCTCTGCTATGGTATCCACCTACAGCAGAGGTAGAGAAATCAGCCAGGTAGGCAAGTGTTAGATATATGAAGAAACTGGCAGCAGAAGACAAATCTGAGGTTCTGAATGTCTCCCTGATGGTACCTGACAACAAAATAGAATGACATTACTTTTAGTATACAGAGGAAGACAAATGGGAATACTTACATGTGTAGATTTACTCCTGCATGTGTTATGTGCTACTCTCCGCATACTGTGTGAGTGGAAATTCCAAGTGCGGATGAAAGATGTATGTAGTTGTAAGATGAAATATTTGGCTAAATTAGTGAACGATCTGTTTGTGGGTGAATCTTAGGTTGAGAATTGCAAGGTTTAATGCAACATCATGGTAGTGCAAAAGCGTAGTGTCAAGTTTGTGTATGTGAATGGTAACATACTCCTCCATTCATCAATAACTAAACACTGTCCAACCAGTGGAATGCAGCTATCAACCTAGCACCTCAGGTGAAATGTGAGGCCACTAGTCAGTCTCAGACCTTCAGATCTTGACCTGTGTACTGTGTCCCACTGCTGGAACCTGGGTGAGTCCATAGTACAGGGACAAGGTCTACATGTAAGCCTTGTCACATGGTGATGTTCTGCAACAAGCTACTATGATCTTGTGCTCTGCTTCTGGTGAGTACTCAAGCACCACAACTATGATCAAGACATCTGAAAAGCGCCTTTAGAAAAATGTAGCATGCATGATTTATATGCATGCATTCAATGCTAGTCTTTTGGCTGTACTTTGTGGTGGGGTACGGTTATGAGTGACAATGTTTGTGATGCTCTTCACTAGATACCTAATCATATCCCAATGTTACTGATCTTTCCAGCAACAAAAAGGCAAGGAGAAGCAGACAGTTGGTAACCATAACTGTCATATGAGCACCCAGGAAAAACAGCATACATTCAGTGAAGCATCTCCTTGCAATGCAGACAGCTTGCCCGTTGATGGAGTTTGCCAGTATTGCCTGTTCCAGAAATTGTGTTCCCTGTAACAGAATAGCTGAAGTGTCACATAGATTCAAAGGAAGATACCTAATATTGTGGGAGATGTTAAAGTGGTGCACTCGACTGGTGATGCATCACAGTACCTATTGCAAGCAGTGTGATTAGCTCGTCTGTGAGATGCCCACTGTGTCTCCAGTGACATTTTAGAAAGATCCAGTGGCATGGAATTGGAGTGCAGCCAATATTTTCATATTACTGAATGAAACATGTATCAGCACTTATGGCATCTTATTGGTCAAACTATGAAGCAGTGTGAATAAACCACAGTTAAAGCCAGAGACCAACTAAAGAGATAATTTGGAAGCTTGTTCCAAAGTTTGATTGTCAGTAACCAGAAGGTTCCGCCTCCCTGGCAATAGCATTTTTAGAGAGGACCACTGCCAAATGGAGATAATGGCAGAGTAAAAATGACATGGGAGATAAGGTAAAACACAAGCTTGCAGGTCTGGCACACCAGTGTTTTTACAGGGCACAGTGGAACAAGCATCAGGATTTAAATTCAATCCTTCTTCCAACTGCCAATCAATGAAGCTTACTTTATGCTGGTGTAACATGGTGGAACTTGCAGAGCCCAAACATTAGTTTTACAGTCATATTTAAAGAAGCTGAAGTATTGAAATACATTTAAGGGTAATCCTAGATAACACAAATGTACATAATTTTATGTTCAGATAACAGACCCTACAAACCAAGCCCTTTCATTCCTAAGAAAAGTTATGGAGAATCTTGCTTAAAGTCCATAATTGAAGGAAGAATAGGACTGTCTGTTGGTGGTCTGAGAGCAGGATGTAGGTGAAGTGAGCTCCTGCCTCTGTAACCAAGCCAAGATCACATCTAGAGCTAAGCAGCTGGTAGCATTTACTGCTCTCGTGGACATCCGAAAGAATTTGATCCTCTCCCTACATATACTCTCTCTCCTCCTCAGGTAATTGTTCCTCAAAATGAGCGACAAGGCAACAAAGGCATTCACTGACATTGTGAAAATATACATTGTTTGTGGCTTACCTTCTCCTGTGGGAAGTGTGTGTGTATGTGTGTGTGTGTGTGTGTGTGTGTGTGTGTGTGTGTGTGTGAATGATTGATGCTGTAGTGTGTTTAACCTGTTGATATTTTTTAAAAAAATATAAAGATATTATTTATAAATGAAAAAGTTAATATTTTTGACACAAACATTTTTTTCTCAATGTTCCTATTTATCCGCATGTGCTGTTAGTGTGACCCTGTTAGGTCAGTAGTACTACTGGAGCAGATGACCTATATATAGCAACTGGCATACTCGTTTGTTTGTGTATATTTGTATTTGTGTGTGTGTCTTTGTGCCCCTCCCTAATTATCTCCTTACTTCACCAACTTAATAGCCGATAATACCCATTTTCCTGCTGCTCTGCTTTGCCCCTACATGAGTTACACTGCGCTGGTGAGGCTGCATTGGCAGCTTGCAGGACTGTTGTTTCTGGGGTGCGCCGGCGTGCAGAAGAGGCGTCTGTGGGCTGCACTACCTTGTCACCTTTTATGAGAGATAGAAGCAGTGGAATGTGGAGGTTGTGGTGTCACTTCGGCCACTGACGAGCGGAGACGCTGAGAAGGAAGGACACGGCATGGGGGCTCAATGGCTGCTTGTCTATCTCGCCGGCTATATCTGAAACGCCCTGCCCTGATGCTGGTGAATCTAATACTGCCAGCCACGTTGGCCAAAATATAACTGTTGCTTCGTTGAAGTGCTGTTAAACCTGTTATACGGGGGAGAAAGACTGATAACTGAGACCTGTTAGGAAGGATATTTGATCCTAGAATGACCACCTGTCCGTAACTTTCACGGACTGCCCATAATTTCGCCATTCCGTCCGTTGTCCGTGATGAAAGGCTTAGTGGACGGCATTTGTCCGTAATTTTACCCTTTCACCAAAAGGACAATGGACGGCAGGGCGAAATTACGGCAGATCAGTTTCCCCAGCCGGACTGAAAGGCAGGGAGTCTCCTGTGCTCTGAGGGAGAGACAGATGAGAAAAGTCCTTCTTGCCAGGGTGTCTCCTTCCCTAAAGAAATGGAAAATTTGCGCAACTGGTAAATCTGCAAATACAAAAGGACTTGAAAACCTGCATTGACTTTAATCAAAGGAGTCACTTGTTCTTTCTGATGGCAAAGATATAGGCCCTCATTACAACCCTGGCGGTAAAAAAATGGGATCACGACCATGGTGGAAACCGCCAACACGGACTCCCACTTTAACACTCCGACTGCCACAGTAGTAGCAACAAACACCGCAGCGGTAACTGCCAACAGCCAGGCGGCAGACAATGTACCGCCCACACTATTACAAGGCACCAATCCGCCAGCTTTTCCGGGGCGGTACCAATGCCATCAAAAGCACGGCAGAAACAGTACTTGGAAGGGAAACCACTCACTTCTCGACACCCAAGGAAGAACTAGGACGCCATGGAGCCCGAATTGCAGATCCTACCCATGTTGCTGTATCTATTAATACACCACGAAGTGGAAAGAAGGAGGTGGCGGCGACGACGACGGTGAGTACTGCACCTAGCACACAGGGGAGGGGAGGAGGGAAAAGAGTGACACACACACACACACACACGAGACGCAACACCCTCACCCCCCACCCACAACAACAAACACACACACATATCCTATAACATCACAGATACACCCTGTCACCCCCTGGAAGAACGCAAGGACCAAACAAAATTTGTTTAACTAGTATAATATTGGAACAATCAGATAGCTCAAGAGAACAGCAAATAATCAGTATACACAAATATTTATAGCAAGTACACAAGTCCGTACACTGTCCCATGAAATGTCCGTGGACCAGTGGTCCCAAAAAGCATGGGCAAAGCCCACACATGACACCTGCCTCAAAACCGAGAGAACACTGCAGGGGCATCAGGTAAAAAAAAAACAGGCACCCTAGGGGGAAGGGGAGGGGGGGCCAGATGATAGTACGACGCCACTCCATGCCCACTGCCTGGTCCTGGGTAGTGCAAAGCCACAGTCTCACCAGTCTCTCAAGTGGGTGGTTAGTCCACTGCTTGGTCCTTGGGAGTGCAAAGACACAGTCACACAAGTCTCTCAAGTGGGTGGTTTGCCCACTGCTTGGTCCTGGGGAGTGCAAAGCCAAAGTCTCTCAAATGGATGCCTTTCTCCACTGGTTCTGGAGGGGGCTTTGTGCCCAGAGTGCTTCATCCTGCCAAGGACTGGGTGAGTGGATGCCTTTCTCCACTGGTTCTGGAGGGGGCTTTGTGCCCAGTGATGCTGCACCTGGGGTATGGCAGTTGACTTCATCTCACCTGGGTGTCTTAGCTACGCGATGTACTTGGAACAGGTAGAATGATACTCCATGGAGGCAGAGCCACATGCCATCCTGTGGTGACTTAGGCTGCCAATTGATGGTTCGTGTCAGTGCTGGAGGTGGTGTCTCGAGTGACGTGTCCAGGGTCCAGGACGTCACCTGCGGACTCTGACGGCCGCACACTGGGGATGGGAGTGACGTCCGACAGAGTGGCATCGGCTGTGCACATGGCGGTGCTGATGGTGGTGCAGGTGGTGGTGTCTGCGGCGGAGATGCTACCAGTGCTAGTCGTGGAGTAGTGACTGTTGTGGTGGATGGAGACACCATGCCGTCTCCGGCAGCCTCGGATGGCTGATCCTTGGGGAGGATGTTGCAGACTGATGTTGTGGCAGCGGCGGTGCAGGTTTCGGGGCAGGTGGCGGTGCAGGTGGCAGTGCAGGTGGTGGTCGGAGCAGCGGTAGTGACTGTGGTGCATGTGGCTGCCATCCCTGATGATGTGGTGGTCACCAGCCCCTCACCAGGAGACATCGTGCCCAGAGGTGATGTGCCCGTTGGCTTGTAGCCCTTCCCCATCTTGACAGTCGCTGCAGGGACCTTGGCACTGTCCACTCGGTGTTTGGGGAAGCCTTGCTGGGTGGGTGGTGTGACTGTCCGCTGCTGGAAGCCGGCCCCTTTTTTTACCTTTGCAGGTGGTGGAATAGGGAGGTCCTTCTTTTCTGTCAGTGGCACACTGACGACTCTGATACGTGCCCTCTTAGACTGTACTGGAGTAGCAGGGACCACAGCGGATGCCCATTTGGTGGCTGAGGTGCTGGGCTGGGATCTAGACATCCTGGCCCTAGGGGAAGGACGGGGGGAGAGGTGTAGGGATGCGGTTAATGTTAGCTAGGAAAAGTTTTTTTGACACGCTGGGATGAGAAGATAGAGGGGGTGTGGGAGTGGAGGAAGAGGTAGTGGTTGTAGGAGGTGTACGTCTGCTGAGTTTGGGTGAAGGTGCATGGGCTGGAAGCTGTTGTGAGGTGGATGGCAGTTGAGTGGGTGTGTGCCTGCGTTTGTGTTCTTTGGGAGGAGGGCTTACAGACACACTGGGAGAGGACACAGGGGATGTTTGAATGGTAGTGGTGGTGGTGATTGCACATGAGCAGTGTGTAGTGATGGGCGTGCTGGTGATGGAGGCAGTGGCTGATGATGTAGTGCATGCAGGTGTGAGTGGAGACGAGACTGGGAGGGAGGTGAAGGACATGGAGGAGGGGGACACAGTGGAGGAAGTGGATGTTGGTATGTGTGCATGGGTATGGTGTTTGTGTGAGTGCTTGTGGGATGTGTGGTGCTTATGTTTGCCTGAGACACTTTTGTGTGTTGATGTGTGTGCATGCTGGTCTGATGGTGTGCTTGGGATAGGCTGAGGAAGAGGGAATTGGGTCTGGGAAGAGGATGGACACAGGGACAATGGCTGCCATCAGTGTTGAAGCCAGAGCCTGAAATGCTCTCTGTTGGGCCGCCACACCAGAATGAATGCCCTCCAGGTATGCATTTGTTTGCTGCAAATGCCTCTCGACACCCTGAATGGCATTCAGAATGGTTTACTGCCCAACAGTGAGGGACCTCAGGAGGTCAATAGCCTCCTCACTGAGGGCAGCAGGGCTGACTAGGGCAGGGCCTGAGGTGCCTGGGGCGAAGGAGATGCCCACCCTCCTGGGTGAGCGTGCATAGGAAATACGCTGAGGGGCTGCTGGGAGGGTGGTGCAAGTAGGGGGGTGGCGGCTGTACTTGTTGTTGGGGTGGGCACAGAGGTGTCCATCACCGCCAGGGAGCTTCCATCAGAGGAGGAGTCTCTGTCGCTGGTATCTCCTCCTGTCCCCGTCATGGAGCTCCCCTCGCCGTCCGTCCCACTGGTTCCTTCACCCTCCGTGGATTCACCCTCCAGGGCCATGTGGGATGCAGCTCCCTCTGTCGCCGGTGCCTCTGCTCCTCCGCCAGATGATGCTAATGCACACAAGGACAGGGTGACAAAACAAGAAGGGGGGGAGACAGAAATCACACATGGTCAATGCCAGCAACACCACTACCGTTGGCGGACACAACACACAGGGAGCAGCCCTATGCACTAGGCCATGCACTAGCAGTTAGAAGGAAATTCACCAGGCCATGGGGTACAATGCCTAACACCATTTGCTGCACACCTGGAACCCACAGGAGCCTGCCCAGTTGTAGATGCCCAGTAAAAATAGTGGGGTTGGAGTGCCTCAGAGCCTGCCCAAAAAGGGACCTACCCTACCAAGTTCTCCCTGGCCTAGGGGAACCCACAGCCCACATTCCCCACCCAGACACTTCGTTAAGCGCAGAGTCCGCTTAATGACATTGTACTCACCACCTTGTGGCTGCTGTGATGGCCTCAAGCGCCCATCCAAGCCCAGATTTACCACCGCCAGGATCCGGAACATCAGGGGGGTCACGGTGCGACGGGCACCCCTTCCACGCTGGGAGGCCAGCCCCAGCTGGGCCTCCACCATCTTCTTGCTCCAGCGGCGCAGGTCGTCTCATCTCTTGCAGCAGTGAGTGCTCCGTATATGATAGACCCCCAGGGTCCGCACTTCCTTGGCGATGGCACACCAAATACCCTTCTTCTGGTGGGCGCTGACCTAGAGGAAAGGTACAGGAGGAAAGGAAATTACTCATCCATCCGGACCGTCAAACTCATTGCCCACCAGTTCCCACCCATGTCCTGATGCACATACACTCACCATCCTCACATGCAGGCTTCAGCCCCCCCCACATGTATCTTCCATCCACACCACTCCAAACAGGCATTGCCCACGCATCATGCTCACAGTGTACTCACCTGTTTGTCTGGAGGACCGTAGAGTAGCGTGTACTGGGGGAGGACCCCATTCACCAGTTTGTCCAACTCCTCCGCGGTGAAGGCAGGGGCCCTTTCCCCAGACACTCAAGCCATTGTCGCTTCCAGACACAGGTCACAGTACCACTTGCAGTGTAGGTCCTCTCCTGTTGAAGGTGAGGTATCAAGTGAGTGAACATATAGAAAATGGCGGTCACGTCCGTGGCAGTGCATACCATCACCGCCGGCATACATCGTCTTTGGCTCCTGGAACCCATAGGGCCCAATGATAACCAATGCTGAATTGCGCGGCAGTCTTCGACCACCTACCGCGACGCTGCACAACGCCAGTGCAGTTACCTCATTTCCCCTTGTCCCTCCTCACGAGTCAGGCAGCCGCCATTTCAGAGGGGCACATGGCATGGCACCTAACTGCGTCACAGCACAATTTGGCAGATATACGGACAAACTGCGCCACACACGGATTTACTCACATTACTGCAAACACACTTGTGCAACCTATGTGGTACATGAACCTCTGCTCACCATTCTCCTCCATAAGGCACATCCGCTGGGGCAGATGATGAGATGGCGTCATCCTTCGGTGTACAGACCCCTGGTGGACCTGTTGACAATGGAAGACAGACACATCATTATCACTTACAGACTTGGTCGTGCCACAATCCAATACTTGTGTGCCCAATTGGAGCCAGACCTGAGTCAGCTAGCCGCCATCCCACAGGAATACCCCCTCTAGTGCAGGTCCTGTCAGTGCTCCATTTCCTGGCAAGTGGCTCCATTCAAACTACAGTGGCCATGGCATCTGGGATGTCTCAGCCAATGTTTTCTAACGTGTTGACCAGAGTGTTGTCTGCCCTGCTGAAACACATGTGCAGCTACATCGTGTTACCACAGGTGGACGATTTGCCCACAGTGAAAGCTGACTTTTATGCCCTGGGACATATCCCCAACATCATTGGTGCCATTGATGGTACACATGTGGCATTTGTCCCCCCGCAGAAATGAACAAGTGTACAGAAATCGAAAAAGCTACCATTCGATGAATGTGCAGATGGTGTGTTTGGTGGACCAGTACATCTCTCATGTGAATGTCAAGTATCCTGGCTCTCTGCATGATGCCTACATTTTGAGGAATAGCAGTATCCCTTATGTGATGGGCCAACTCCAGAGGCACCGTGTGTGGCTAATAGGTGAGCCCGAGGTCCCCACACAGTATGAGTAGGTGTCTGGGTATGGGGTAGTCCCTAAGGGTTAGTGTGTGTCTAACAGTTATCCCTGGACATTTGCAGGTGACTCTGGTTACTCCAACCTCTCATGGCTACTGACCCCAGTGAGGAATGCCAGGACAAGGGCAGAGGAACGCTACAATGAGGCACATGGGCGAACTAGGCGTATTATTGAGAGGACGTTTGGCCTCCTGAAGGCCAGATTCCGGTGCCTCCATCTAACAGGTGGCATTGCGACGCCAGGTGCCTTTTCTGCCGGAGGATGGGCCTGATGATGGTCTTGTGGCAGCGGTGGAGCCTTTGGACAGTGAGGAAGAGGAGGCAGAGGAAGAAGATATTGACAACCGAACCAACATCATCATGCAGTACTTCCAGTGACACGCAGGTAAGAGACTGTAACTCCTCCTCACATTTCTGAATACTGTAGGACATTGTATAAGTCAGCCTCTTCACCTTTGTCTATGGACAATGACAGTTCACTTTGGCTTTCAATTTTTCAGATCTGGGTACATCATTCTGCCTTCTGCTATATGTACTGCTGCCGAACAACTGTCAAACATTGGTATGAGCAAATGAACATTTACATTGATATTTGTTGGTGATGTTGTAATAATACATTTGTGAAACATCAGACTGACTCCAGATTGGTTTGTGATTAAAGGGTGTTTATTTAGGGGCTAATGTGTATAGGGGTATGTGGAAGGGGGTGGGGTGATGGCGGAGGAAGGTCCATAGTAGAGTCCAGTCTCTTGGTATCACAGGTGCATTGTCCAATGGGGCAAAGGAAGGGGAGTAATGGAAGTTCAAGGTGGACAGGGTGACATAGTGGGACAGAAGGGTGACAATCAGGATGCTCCCATTTCCTGGCGGGGGTCTTGGCATTGTTCTCTGTCTTCTGCCTGAATTGCAGGGACCGTTTGTCATGTGGTTCTCCTTCTGCAGGGGGTGGGGTGCTGGTGGGCTGTTGTTCCTGTGGCGGGATCCTCCTGTCCACTACCGCCGGCGGAGGTGGAGGGCTGTTCCTCAATTTGGCTAGTGTCAGGGGCCCTTTATTGTGCCACTGCCTCCATCATGGTCTTGCCTATGTCAGCCAGCACCCCTGCTATGGTGACCAGGATGGTGTAGATGTTAGTAAGGTCCTCCCTAATCCCATGTATTGTCCCTCCTGCAGCCGCTGGGTCTCCTGAAACTTGGGCAGTACCGTGCCCATGGTCTCCTGGGAATGGTGGTATGCTCCCATGATGTTTGATAGTGCCTTGTGGAGGGTCGGTTCCCTGGGCCTGTCCTCCCCCGTCGCACAGCAGTCCTCCCAGCTTCCCTGTTGTCCTTTGCCTCCGTCCCCTGAACCTTGTGCCCACTGCCACTGACCCCAGATCCCTGATTGTCCTGTGTTAGTGGGTTTGCCTGGGGTCACTGTAGTGGTGGACATACTGCTGATTGACGTGTCCTGGGGACAGTGGCATGGGCCCACTGGGTGGGTGCTGTGGTGGTGTTTCCTGACGGGGGAGGTTCTGTGGTGGTTTGGGACTGTGGCAGGGGAACCGACTGTCCAGAAGTCCCTGATGGGCCAGGCTGGTCATCTTGATCCAGGCGTGCAGAGATGCTGTCGTCATTGTGGGCCTCTTCTGTGGGGGGACGGGATATGGCTGGCACTTCCTGTCCGGTGACGTCGGGTAGGGGTCCTGTTGGGGTGTAAATGCATTGTTATTTTATCTGTGTGTGCCATCTTGTGCAATGGGTGTGTTTCCCTCTATTACTGTGCTTCCACTATCGCCTTGGCCCTTGTGTGAGTGGTGATTGTGTGCCCTGGGTGAGTCTCTCTATTGGACATGCTTTGGTGATGGGTGTCAATGCATGTCTGTGATGGGTGTCCATGCGTTGTTGTTGCAAAACCTATGTTTTTTTGTTCCAGTCCGGCCTTGCTTGTTTTTATACAAATTTGAACAAATAAAGAAAACGCCTGGCAGCCATGCTACTCAAGTATTTTGAAATTTCTAGTGTTGATGAATTGTTATGCCTATACACATAGTTAATTCAAAAGAGAGAAGAGGTAACACGTTAATTATCACATGCCTAAGGAACAGAGGTGACAACACAATAAATCAAATTGTAAGTAAAGCGAGCTATGTTGCAGCAGCTGAAGAAACAAAGCCACAACAAACCTGATAATAAAGTGAACACACATTATCAAACGCGGCACGGTAGGTGCAAAAAAACAGAACTTTCCACCTGAATAAAAACGCACTCACTGCAACAACGACAGGAGTCGAAGAGCTGTCAAGCAAAGAGTCTGTTCTATAATCTTGACGACATTGTTCATTGTAGGTAGGAATACTGGCAGACAGAGAAAGCCTGAAAAAATAATTTCCTATGATGCAGTGATAGTGTTGTTCAAAGCTTTGCAAAGTTTTTGAATGTCAACCTTTATTTAGTTTGTGAAGAGTCCCTGTAGTGCAATTGTCAAGGCAAATATTTTTTTCAAAATCAGCCTGTTTGGAATAAAACTTTTCTTACAAGTTTACTTTTGTGTCTAAAGTTTTTTTCCCAATGTTGCCATAACAGATGTTTTTTTTTTTTTCTCGAACTAGATGTGCGTGAAAGTTTTGACACAAGGCAGATAATGTTCAAGCACGCTTACACTCAGAATCATTTGCAGGATTTGTTCACAATTTGGCAATTGGCTTAACACCTTTCTTCATCGCTAATTTTGCAGTGCCTTTATTGGAACCTGGTTTTAACATCTTTATATTTCCACAGAGAGATTGTATTGTGAGGCCACCATCGACTCAGATGTTGAATAAAGCACGGGTGGGAGTGGGAACGTGGTGTGTGGGGGGGCGGGAAGGAGGAGCAGTGTTTACAGTTCCTGTTGAAAAAAATGTTCGGCTGTGACAGCACAAAATTACAAGCATTTGGAATGCAATGGTATTGTGTTTGCTCAAGTTAGAGCTCTTCGCGTTGTAAATTACTGACTGGACTTTTATTGCCAAACAGACTGAAAATAACAAGAGGAAGAGAGCGAGAGCGAGCTGGCCCTGGAAAAGCCCCCTTCTGTTTTTATTATGTTTGCAGAGGGAGCTGGTGGGGAGTTGGGACTGAACAAGCACCCACACTGTTGAGGTGAAACAGGGAAATGCCAAAAAAGAGTCCCTTACAGAAGAGATAAACAGGACATAGCGTAATTACACAGTACTTTGTGCTGCTCCCAAAGTGAAAAAAGGCAGGACAAAGAGGTAGAACTGACCACTAGCAAGCAAGGATTTTTGAAGGACACTGCAACTAACAAATCAAATAGCTTTTCTTCACAGTATAAGTACACTTAAGTATACTATACTTCGAACGCTAACGACCTAAAAATGGGAACTGAAATCCTGCATGCAATAGGGGTGGTGTCAGTGAGCTTGGGGGCAGGGTCAAAGGTGTAGACAAAAACAAAATATTCTGTAAGTTTTAAGGTTTCTGACCATCAGGTAGCTAAATATAAATTAACACACAGCTTAAAAGAAAAATAAATACAAAACGTTATTACTCATTGGGAAATGCACATTTGTATGTTATAAAACCTCTATTAGTTAATGCATTGCAGAGGTCTGGGTGTAACCAGAGAGCCACACAATTAAATCTTGGGTGGTGCAGTGGAAAATAGTGACTTGTGTATTTGTAGTGCTAGGAGGTCACAACCTGTGACAGAAAGCACGTTGAATATGTTTTAAACTTGCATTACACACAGTATGAAATGTACTACTACAGTATGCATTAAAAGTTTTATGATAAAATGGTGCTTCCAAAATATAGATTTTAGCAATACCCAGACTGTGTGATGCATTTTTTTTTACATAACTGCCCCTTCAGCACCTCCTTGGGATAGTAAGCGCTACGTACATACAATTACAATAAAGCACTCACTGGAAATGTCCTCAACCACGCGCTGTAAACAATGCAGACGTTTCCCGCGCAAGCGTGCCTAAACAATGCATGGCTCTTTCTGTGCCTTAGCCATGCATGTGCTGAACTACGCATATGCGTGGTTAAGGAACAGAAACAGCCATGCTTTGTTCGGGAGAGGACGCAGTGAGGTAAGTGGGGCTGGGGGTGGATTAAGGGATTGGGGTTTTGGGCTATTTTTTTAAGGGGTCGGTGTTTGGGAATTTTTTTAAGGAATTAGGGTGGAGGGTTTGGGCTACGGTCGGGAGTGACGCGGTGAGGTGAGTGGTGCTGGGGGAGGGGGATGGATGAAGGAATTGGGGTGGGTTGGGGGCGGGCTATTTTTTTTTAAGGGGCAGGGTTGGGGGTTTGGGTATGTTTTTAAGGAATTGGGGTGGGGATGGTCTAGGGGCAGGAGTGACGCAGTGAGGTGAGTGGGGCTAGGGCAGGGATGGGGGGTGAATTAAGAGATTGGGGTGGGTGGGGGACTGGTCTATTTTTATGAGGGGTGGGGTGGGGTTTGGGTATTTTTTTTATTTAGGGTGGTGGCATGGTAGTTTATTTTTAAAGGGGTGGGGAAGGTTTAAGTGAGGGAGGAGGGAAGAGAGAAGAGGAGGAAGGATTGGGAGAGGACACAGTGAGGTAAGTGGGATGGGGCAGGGTTGGTGGGTGGTTTTTAGCGGTGGGGGGCTGAATTAGGGTTTAGGGTGGGTGGGAGGTGTCAGGATACTTTAGCTTTAGTTTTTTAGTGTTTTTCTTTTTTTACGGCTCAGGGTTGGTGGATGGGTTTTTTGGTGTAACATAGTTTTTAGTAGTTTGTTTTTTTAGGGCTTAGGGTGGGTGGGGGCTCTGGGTAGTTTACTTATTAGGGAACAAGGTTTTAGGGCTCAAGGAGGGTGGGGGATGTTGTGGTAGTGTAGCTTTTAGGAGTGGGGGTTGGGGTAGATGTTTTTGGGGGCAGGTGGAGGGGTCGGGGTAGTTTATTTTTAGACTTGGGGAGTCTGGATTGTTTGTTTTTTTAGGGCTTAGGGAGGGTGGGTGGTGTTGGGGTTGTTTAATTTTATGAGTGGGGAGTCAGGATAGTTTTTTTTAGGTTTAGGGCAGGTGGGGGGTCGGGGTACTTTATTTTATAAGGGTGAGGGTGGGGTCATTGGGATAGTTTTTTTTTTAGGGCAGGTGGGGGGTCGGGTAGTTTAGGTAATAGGGGTGGGGGTAGTTTTGTGCCTCAGGGCGGGTTGTATGATAGAACCATGCATGCCGTTTTGCATGCCGTTTCCACACAAGCCTTTACTAGGCAAGCTTTTACAAAAAAAAATTGTTTTAAAGGTATGCATTGTGAAGGCATGCGTGGAAACAACGTCGTCGTTGCTCCGATCGCGCTGTTTAAGGCATGCATGGTTCCAGCATGCATGGTTCCGTCATACAACCAGCACTCACATTACAGCTCAGTTGTTAACTGCACTACCACTAAAAAAAGAATAAATCTTTGTTGTCAGGAAGATTCAACAATTAAAGTCAGTACCGCTCCCAAGCCTCCTTTACATTTGCAGATTAACTCGTACCGCACATTTGCCTTTCTTTCAGGCAGCAGGCACCCTGGCAGGAAGTGGTTTATCTGTCTGCCCAGCTTTGGTTTTGCAGGGCAGGATACTCCATGAATGACACTTCAGCTGAAGCATTTACAATATCAGAATTACCTGTCCATATGACAGTTGTTTTACGAAAGGTAAGGGAACAGTTTTTTCATAAAACCTCTTTGTGCTGACAGTATGGCTGGGGAATGTGCAACCCCCTTCCCATGACTCTACGCCTCCCCCCGCCTCTCCCACCACCGGGGGCGCCCCCCACAGATTGAAGACCTCTGCTGTAGACACATGAATTTCTCATTGTATCTTACATTTTTCAAAAAATAAAAAAATCATGATACCTTCTACTACAGCTCAGTGAGAAGTTCTTTATGTGATGCTCGTCGGTTGCATATAGGATTGCCACCTGGCTGTTTTCTTACCAGCACCACCCTTAGTGAAATGTAACGGCTGGTCCAAAGATAAGCAAGTTCAAACAAAGCTGGTAATTTGAGCCGTTATCTGTACATACATCAAACAGCAAATATAAGTAGGTAGTACTTTAAAATGTGTTCTACAGATGGAGTAATGATCTCTGACTAATAATTAAAGTAAACAAAGGCAGAAAAATCATGCTACAAATGAATAGATGCAATTTTCTTTACAGTTCTATTTAGTATAAGCCTGGGCCTTTGCAGACCCCTAAGGCCATTGTTATTTTCTTTGAAAGGTCAATCGCTTAGCAAGAGTGCTACTTGGTCCTCATTCAAGCAATTCAAATGAGTCCTCTATCCCCACTTTCACATAGTTACCTAGTTTTCAGACTGCTTATGTGTGACATTTCTGTGGCTTCAGTTGGTGTATGAATGACATTCTAATGTCAAATGTGTGATACTTCGAGTGCCACTTTTTTCACTAATAAATGAAAGCAATGACATTTATTTGTGTGCATCTCTGTGAATTATTTGTTATTGCATCCAGACATCGCACACAATGAACGTACGGTTAAAACAAGCCAGACCTACTGGTGTTGCCAATGCTTGCTAGCAGTATCAGATCCATGAATGAAAACAATGATTTTGTTCTGACTAAAATAACATTGAAAATGGTTCAATTCTGACAATATTAGATTGTAAATAAAAAATTGGCAAGTCTGTGGAAGCTACCTTTGACCCTGTCACCAGGCAGGTCGCTCCCCCCATCTGCCACGCAGCCCCCTGTGGGTTGAACCTCCGTTGCTGCTTTTGCCGCCTGACTACTCGCTCCGTTTTTTCTATACCCCTGCGCTTGGCTTCTGTGCCACTTCGTTTTTTCATTCTGTGCCCCTGTGTTTTGCTTTCTGTACCCCTGTGCTCTGTTGTCCCTCTCCCGCCGTCTTTTCCCGCCGTTTTTCCCCGGGTTTTCCCCCAGGTTTTTCCCCGGGTTTTTCCCTTGCTGCTGAGCCCCTGCTGCCCTGCCCCCTTCACTCCCATTGGCCGCCCTGCTCCCACCTCCCAGCTGCTCCTCCCTCCCTCTGCCCTCATATGGAGGCCGCGAAGCGGTGGTAGAGAGCGACCTTTGACCCTGTCACCAGGCAGGTCGCTCCCCCCATCTGCCACGCAGCCCCCTGTGGGTTGAACCTCTGTTGCTGCTTTTGCCGCCTGACTACTTGCTCCCTTTTTTCTGTACCCCTGCGCTTGGCTTCTGTGCCACTTCGTTTTTTCATTCTGTGCCCCTGTGTTTTGCTTTCTGTACCCCTGTGCTCTGTTGTCCCTCTCCCGCTGTCTTCTCCCACCGTTTTTTCCCCGGGTTTTTCCCTTGCTGCTGAGCCCTTGCTGCCCCGCCCCCTTCACTCCCATTGGCCGCCCTGCTCCCACCTCCCAGCTGCTCCTCCCTCCCTCTGCCCTCATATGGAGGCCACGAAGCGGAGGTAGAGAGCGACCTTTGACCCTGTCACCAGGCAGGTCGCTCCCCCCATCTGCCACGCAGCCCCCTCTGGGTTGAACCTCTGTTGCTGCTTTTGCCGCCTGACTACTTGCTCCCTTTTTTCTGTACCCCTGCGCTTGGCTTCTGTGCCACTTCGTTTTTTCATTCTGTGCCCCTGTGTTTTGCTTTCTGTACCCCTGTGCTCTGTTGTCCCTCTCCCGCTGTCTTCTCCCACCGTTTTTTCCCCGGGTTTTCCCCCAGGTTTTTCCCCGGGTTTTTCCCTTGCTGCTGAGCTCCTGCTGCCCCGCCCCCTTCACTCCCATTGGCTCCCACCTCCCAGCTGCTCCTTCCTTCCTCTGCCCTCATATGGAGGCCGCGAAGCGGGCACGCAGTGGACGCGTGCAGCGGGCGTGCTGCTGGCACGCCGAAGGTGCGCCTAAGGCAAGCCCGTCTGCGCCCGTCCGTGCCTGGACCGCACCCAGCACCAGAACCCCTGGAACACGCACCCCCCAGCAACGCCAGACTGCACTACGATGCAAGCACCCTCCATGCACTCAACACCAGACGAGACCACCCTTGCTACCGGGCCACCCCGAAACGCACCCAGGGGCCTTTCACCTGCCGGAACTGCAGATTCACCAGCATCCAACCCTCCACACCACCAGCCAGAGAACCCAACCACCTCCGCTGCATCCTCCTCAACACCCGCTCCGCTCGCAAGCACGCCATCGAACTTTGGGACCTCCTAGACTCCACTGCCCCGACGTCGTCTTCCTGACGGAGACCTGGCTGAACGCCACCTCAGCACCAGACATCGCCATAGCCATCCCACAGGGCTACAAGATCTCCCGCAGAGACCGCACCAACGGAGTGGGAGGAGGAGTCGTCATCATCCACAAAGACTCCATCAAAATCTCAACGAACACCGATGACACCCTCACCACCGCCGAGCACATGCACTTTCGGATCCACACCTACCCCAACAGCACCCTCAGAGGAACTCTCATCTACAGACCTCCCGGACCCCGCCCACAGTTCAGTGACACCATCGCCGACCTCATCAGCACCCACGCCCTCGCTTCCATGGACTACATCCTCCTCGGGGACCTGAACTTCCACCTCGAGAACAACAACAACGCCAACTCCACCGCCCTGATCGACAACCTCGCCAACCTCGGACTCAAACAGCTCGTAACGACACTCACTCACGCCGCTGGACACACGCTCGACCCCATCTTCTCCGCAAGCCCCCACGTCTCCTTCAACCACACCACCGAATCACACTGGACCGACCACAGATGCGTCCACTTCACCTTCAGAAAACCCACCACACACCACCGCACCCAACAGCTGCCACGCCGCTGCTGGGGCAAGGTCACCAAGGACCAACTGACTACCGCCCTCGCCCTGAGACCACCGACCGACCCCACCGACCCAGACACCGCCGTGACCAACCTCACACAGTGGATCAACGACTGCGCCAACACCCTCGCCCCGCTCAAGACCTTTACAACCAACCACACCAACAAGAAAGCCGCCTGGTTCACCGAGGACCTCCGGATCTCCAAGCACACCTGTCGGAAGCTGGAGAAGAAATGGCTCCACGACCGAACACCAGACAACCACACAGCCCTCAAGAGCGCCACCCGCAGACATCACCAACTCATCAGGACCGCCAAGAAGACTGCCTTCAAGGATCGCCTAGACAACAATGCACACAACACCAAAGAGCTCTTCAGCATCGTGAAAGAACTCTCCATCCCCAGCTCCATCACCAACGACATCCCGCCATCTCAAGACCTGTGCGACTCCCTGGCCACCTTCTTCCACCGCAAGATCACCAACATCCACGACAGCTTCAAGCCCGACCCCCCCGCACCCACCACCGAGTCCACCACCCCTGCAACTACCACTCGCACCAGTCGCCTGACCGTCTGGTCCAGCGTCAGCGACGAAGACACCATCAAAACCATGAACTCCATCTACTCCGGATCCCCATCGGACCCCTGCCCTCACCACGTCTTCAACAAAGCCAGCGCAGCCATCGCGCCCCACCTCCAGAAAACAATCAACTGTTCCTTCGAGACAGCAACCTTCCCAGAAAGCTGGAAGCACGCCGAGATCAACGCCCTTCTGAAGAAGCCCAAGGTGGACCCCAAGGACCTCAAGAACTTCTGGCCCATCTCCCTGCTCCCTTTCCCGGCAAAAGTGACCGAGAAGATTGTCAACAAACAGCTGACCCGCTACCTCGAAGTCAACAACATCCTGGACCCTTCCCAATCGGGTTTTTGCAGTAACCACAGCACAGAGACCGCCCTCATCGCCGCCACTGGCGACATCCGGACCCTGATGGACAAAGGAGAAACAGCCGCCCTCATCCTGATGGACCTATCAGCAGCCTTTGACACGGTCTGCCGCCGCACCCTATCAGCACGCCTCCATGACACCGGTATCCAAGAGAAGGCCCTGGCCTGGACCACATCCTTCCTCTCCGGCAGAACCCAGAGCGTCCGCCTCCCACCCTTCCACTCCAAAACCACCGAGATCATCTGCGGCGTCCCACAGGGATCCTCCCTCAGCCCAACACTGTTCAATATCTACATGGCCCCCCTCGCCCACGTCGCACGACAACACAACCTCAACATCATCTCCTACGCCGACGACACCCAGCTGATCATATCCCTCACCAAAGATCCCCACACCGCCAAAGCTAACCTCCACCGAGGAATGAAGGCCGTAGCCGACTGGATGAAGGACAGCAGACTGAAGCTGAACTCAGACAAGACGGAGGTCCTCATTCTCGGACCCACCCCATCAGCCTGGGACGACTCTTGGTGGCCCACGTCACTAGGCACAGCCCCGGAACCCACGGACCACGCACGCAACCTGGGGGTCATCCTCGACTCCACTCTCTCCATGACCAGGCAAGTCAACGCTGTCTCCGCGTCCTGCTTCAACACCCTCCGTATGCTCCGCAGGATCTTCAAATGGATCCCCCTTGACACGAGAAAAAACGTTACCCAGGCCCTCATCACCAACAGACTCGAATACGGGAACGCCCTCTACTCAGGAATTACAAACAAGCTCCTGAGACGACTCCAACGCATCCAGAACGCCTCGGCCCGACTCATCCTCGATGTCCCCCGCCGCAGCCACATCACACTCCACCTTAGAGGCCTGCACTGGCTCCCCGTCAACAAAAGGATCACCTTCAAGCTCCTGATCCACGCACACAAAGCACTGCACAACACCGGACCCACCTACCTCAACAACCGACTCAGCTTCTACACCCCCACCCGAAGCCTCCGTTCAGCCAACCTCGCCCTCGCCACAGTCCCCCGCATCCGAAAAACCAACCTACCTAGCCGCCAAGACCTGGAACACTCTCCCCACCATCCTACGACAGACCCAGGACCTGCTGGCCTTCAGAAGACTCCTCAAGACCTGGATCTTCGACCAGTAGCACCCCCCTCTCCCCAGCACCTTGAGACCCTCGCGGGTATGTAGCGCGCTTTACAAATGCAGTGATTGATTGATTGATTGATAGTTGCCTCCGGAGGGCCTCAAATAGTCCTCTTTAAAACCGTAGTCTATCACTTTGACACTTGTATCCTAACATCGTTCTGGAATCCTCTGTATGCAGAACTCATGTATCTTTCCTCTTCAGCACTCTCTTTTCACACTCTTTCTGCATGAACATCCTTGCATCGCCCCCTTCCCTGTTCTCTCTTTTTCCCCCTCCCGTCTTGTAAATACGGCATTTCCTGTCCTTGAATTTGGTGCTGTTAGTATTTTGACGGCGGTGTATGGTAATTACAGTTGTACTTGTGTGGAAATTGTTCTGTGTGCACTGCCAGGATGCTACAGCTTGGATGAACATGCTGTCAAATAGTTTTATGACCCAGCAATAGGCAATATGAGAAACTCTTACTGACCTTAGTGTAAGTAAAGTAAACTACCTAGCTGGCCCAGTCAGGATTCATTGGCAAGGAGTCACCTCTCATCAAACTAGGTCAGGATCCTAACACCTGCCAGGTGCTACACACCAACGGCTGGCTGCTGAGTTTACATAATACCACAGAGCGTGATTGCGCATAGAAAAGCAATAATTACAGGCTAACCTTATATAATGACATTAGCGTTTTAGAGCAATTATGCAGACAGCAGCACTAAAATGCATTAGTCTAACCTGTGATGAGTGGTAGTTGGCAGGGCAATTGTTCATGGGCAGAGGGAGGGCAATGGGCTCAAAGTGAGCTGGGCTCCGATCCACAGCCTCTGAATAGCCTGCTCTGTTCTTTTAATTATGTATCTGTTTGGTCTGGATTTCTGCCTCTTACATGTCCTACCAACGTTTCAGCTTCCTCTGCCACAATCTGTAACATCTCGGAACAACATTATGCGCTCAGTCATCCATTCATTCACCCACTCACTCATTCATCCATGCCCTAACCTATTTCTCCATGCACTCACTAACTTATATACTGTATAAGCATCCAGTCTCTCATCTACTTGTCACTCATTGGTCCGTTCATGCACTCTCGTTATCTTATTGATCCATTGATTTGCTCATGCACTTAGTAATCACTCCAGGCATTCACCCGACCCTTGATTTAGGCATTCTTCTATTCATCCGCTAATCTATCCAAGTAGCTTTCATTTATATTCACTCACTTGTCCATGCACTCGGCCACCCTTCCATTCATTTGTGCAGTCGTACTCATACTTTATCTACTCTTGTAAATACACAACTTCCCATTCAGCCATCTATCCATGAATGACATGCTCATATATCCATGTAATAACGTGGTCCTGTCGGGACAAAATGATTTACACAAACAGTAGCAATTGTTTGAAAACTGCAGAAAGCACATCCGAAAATGAATGTCCTGTTTTCAAGAAGTGCACAACCAGAGCTTGAATTATGCTATTTACATGTATTAAAGAAATCATACATTTAGAAATATAGGTACAACATAATGACGGTTGCTCCATTGGTGCAAAAGTGACAATTGAAAACTCTGTGACTGAGAACATATAACATAAAATAAAATCACAGTGCAACAGTTGCCTGCATAATGCCTGAATGGAATATTATGATTGTCTATTCCCATAAATTAAAGGCAACCCGTATTTTTCCTTAAAAGCCCTTAGGGGATGATGACTCAGAACAGGCCAAAGATAGTATCATTGACGTTTCGACCCAAAATAGCATGCTTACTTGGAACCTTCCAGGTGGGTCTTCTTCAGCATATGTTTGTGGGGCAACCTATGTAAGGATATATGGATAAATTAAAAACCCATGGGGCAGATTTATGAAAAGTGGCGCTGCACATAGTGCAGCGCCACTTTTCTTGTGCCCCTTAGCGCCCCCCCCCCAACGCCACCATGTGTGCACCATATTTAAAATATGGCACACCACGGCTGTAGTCAGGGGGACTAGCGTCATAATTTTTTATGCTAGTTCGGCACTTTGCAGGATTAGTGTCAAAATTATGACGCTAATCCTGCAAAGCACCCACAGGTCCATTGAACACAATGGGAGCCTCTTTTTAACGCCTGCTCTTAGCAAGCGTTAAAAAATGCTGATACATTTGACGTATAGATTATTTTGTGCCATTTTTACGGCTCCCCTACGGCCTGAATGCCCCCTTGCATACATTATGCCTGGCGCAGGCATAATGTGGTGCAAGGGGTTACAAAGTGGCACAATGCAAGCAACCATTGTAAATATGGCACACCGTTTTTGGCCTTCCAACGCCACAATAATGTAAAGAAATGACGCTAATGTGGAGTTGGAATGGTGCTAAACCCACGTAAATCCTGGCCCATATCTGCTGTACTTTCTGGTTTGAGTAATATTCTGTGTCATGCAAGCCTCACATACAGTTACATGAATATCACGTCCCCTACAGGGGGTTTCTTAGAATATGTTGATGACGGGTCCACTTATCTATAGGCTGGGAACCTTGGCAATATGGGTCTAGGTATTATAGAAAGTATTGAAGTCTAAGAAAACCTACACCACACAAAAATGAAAGGGGGCAATAGAAACAAAAACAAAGGAACTCAGTCAACTCTTAAGTCCCTTGCAACTGTGGGTAAACAGGCCCTTCCACTGTTATCAAGAATGGGATGAACACATAAAATCAGGGAACTCGAGAACGGGAAATTTAGGGAATGTCCCAGATGGCATATACTCTGAACAACATATTTGTTTGCAACGCACTTTACAAAATGCATCTTCTCAAAGATGGGTATTAATTGTACTGATCTTGGCTTTGGTAAAGCTGAACAATACGAAGAGCGGCAGCCTGGGCACTCAAGCCGCAGCTTCAGCTTGAAGGAAGCCTTTTCGGAGAGCTTTTCGGAGAGCTTTTCGGAGAGCTACTAGTACAGCTCCTTCTGATGTGAAGCTGGGGATGAAGCGCTTTGTTATCAGTCCGATGTCCAGCTAAGCAGCTCAAGCATTAAATTGAGATGCAGTGCAACCTGCTGTGAGCGCGCTTTACAAGCTTACCTCTTCACAAACTGCACCGGAAAAGGGCCAACACTGCGCAGCGGGGTGTTAACCTGAGGCTAGACAGCTAAAGGCGCCGCCCCTGAGCCGCAATGTCTTCCCTGGTCAGAGCTGGTAGACGTCCACGCGGTACAGTCACTAACAGAGCCGGGCTCGGCTTTATGTGGTGATGATTAGTCACAGTGCCGGTTTAAACCATGTGGAGGCCCCAAGGCAGTCGAAATGTTGACCCCCGCTCGCAAATTATCTCTTAATACGTTTTTAATTTTACCAACTAACAATTTTAATAAACCAATTTTATTGCACAAAACTAAACATTACACGAACATAGTTTGCACCAGTTTTTTTTTTACCAACTGACAGCTGACAGAAGATGAGCTTATATAACACAAACTGTTATGTGGATCTGATGTCTATGGTTTATGTACTTAAATTTGTTAATGGGTACATTACATTAATTCCGTACTTTCTCTTTAGAGTCTTTAATGTAAAGCTGATTTATTTGTATCTAACTTTTTGAAACAATTTAAGAAAGCTTGATTGTAATTTTCTTTCAAGATCAAATCAATATTATTTTGATCCGTTGTCGCAGAGCCCCTAAAAGAAGTGGGGCCTATAGGCCGGTGCCTTATTTTCCTATTTGGTAATCTGACACTGATTAATCATTCCAGGCCCATGCCAGCGCCTACTGAATTCATCCAAGGTTGATGATGTGTGAAGACTTAATAAAGACGTAGACAGGAGCAAAATGCCATTATATTTGTGAGTCAGGGCATATGTTCGTCTGGCCAGCACAGCGCACTCCCTGCCAGTGCGCTCGCTGCTGACATTCAGCTCCTTGGACAGGACTCCTCATAGGAGTGGTTCATGGATGTTATAATGTGTGACTAATGCATTTTAGTGCGATGATGCGGACACCAGCAGTACAATGTGTTTATCTATACCCCAATGTCTGGTATCTGGCAGAGCTGGTTTGGATCGAGAATCGTGTTATCTATGAAACTGCACAAAAATGGGCCACCACTGTTCAGCAGGATGTTAACCTAAAGCTAGACTACTAAAGGCACCTTCTCTGAACCACACGGTCAACAGAGTTGGAAATGTTAGAAGTCCGCATGGTACTGTCACTCACAGAGCCAGGCTTGCCTTGATGTAGGTAATAATGAAACATTCCGGGCCCATGCTTGCATTTACGTAGTTCACTCAATGTGTGTAATGCAGGAGATGGTTGGTGCTCCCGGCGCTTGCGTGTGCTTGGTGGTAACAAATGTGATGGGAGACAGCGGGTGCTCTTGAACTAGCTCGGCACTGAATGCACAAGCTGGGAGTATCCCACTTTTAGTAATTCGTCCTGACCTCTAACATGAGGTCAGGGTGTTGGTGAGTATGTGAGAGCAAGTATGGCATTGTGCACACCCTATTGCCCTGCTACATTCCTTCAAAACCTTCAACAAACAAACAACTAACAATATTGAAAGTTGTGGTTCAGCAGGAATTCGGGCTGTGGCTGGTACTGTCACTGGTGATGCACTCCTTCAGTCACACATGTAGTCCTCGTGCTTCTTGGGCCTTCTTATGGCAGGTCTCAGCCAGTAGGGATGGCCTCAGGCTGGATGCTGAGGTGACTCTGAGAGTCTGGCATCCCCTGGGTGACAGGGGTTGCCATTGTGGCGACAGGGTGGATTCCGAGGTGTTGTCAGTCTGGGCGCGTTCTGGGCCTGCTTCCTCTACTTCTTGTCGGGGTGTCTGAGTGTCTTGGCCATCCTATCTAGATGTGCAAGGGAAGTGCCACTTGTTAAAGGAGGACACATTCTGTGTGACACAGTGCGAGTTATTTTTTGCTGTGAACATGGTTCCTTTTCTGGCAATGCCCTGGGAGGGATGTGATTCAAAAGGCAGCAAAAACCTAATTAAACAGTGTCGCTTCTGGACAAGAATCCAATCACCAACCTTGATGTCAGACTCCTTAGCTCTCTGGCCATGGCAGGCTTTGTTGTTGTTCAGGCAGGCTTCTCCTTTGCATGGCAGCAGCATCCACAGGTTCAAGGGGTCTAGGCTGCTGTGTGAGGAATGTTGTCTAATACGACTTTCTCAAACAGGACGTCAGTGCGTGCTCGCTGCTTTGTACTGTGCAGAGTGTGCCTGTATGCACCCAGGGTTTTGTGGATGGCATCTTCCACATCAGCTTTCTGTACGCACACAATTCGACTGGCCTTATTGAGTATGCACAGCAGTATTTCAACCACATCCTTAGTTTGGCACCAGCGAGGCTTGATCTTTCTGTGAGTGATGGCGAGGGACTGAACTTCTGGCCCTGGAAGGGGGGTTCCATCATCGCTCTTGAGAGTGTTTGGAATACCAAATGTTGCTAATATTTTGTCGAGCCACTTTCTGGTGTGCTCAAACGTGGGTGCTTGAAGTATCTCTACTATGGGAAAATCCTAGACAACAAGCATATGACATCCATCGGGCAGTGCCCTGAAATCACTACTGATTAAACACCAGGGCTCTTTTTCTGGAGGGGTTGGTAACAACAGATGGTGGTCTATCTGGCTGATTGCTGACTTGGTACCAGCGGCACCTGGCATCTATTCTGTCAACCCGGTATCCAGGGCCAGAAACCAGACTTCACATCGCAGAAGGGCTTTCGTCTTTGTGTCACCTTGGTGCCGTTTGTGGGCCACGGTTAACATAGTTGCCTGAAGTTAACAACGGATGAGAATTCAGTGGTTGTGAGGGAGGAGGCATGGTGGCATGGTGCTGAGCTTGTGGTAGATATTCCAGACACCAGTGAGGTCGCGTTGGGAGATGGCAACACACCTGGAGTTGTTATAGAGAAACTCCTTCCACATCCCTAACGTAGCTGCCGCCCAGGCTTTCTAGCAGCACAGGTCTGAGGCAGTGGCATCGGTGATGTCCTACAGGGCGACAGACTTCACACATCCCAGCACAGTAACCCATTTGACATAGTTGTCCTCGTCAGAGAGAGGCCTGGGGGACACCCATCTACCGGAAGGGATAGCTCAAACAATAGTCAGCAGGGTTATCACAGCCAGGTCTGTATCCCACATTCATTTGGTACTTCAGAAGCTGCAGAACCCACTTCTCAATGTGGGATGGTGGATGTGGCGCAGTGCCCAGCAAAAGGAGTAGCATGGGGTTTATGGTCTGTAATGACTTGGAAGGGATGTCCATAAAGATATAGCTGGAACTGGTTGCTGCCCCACTTAATGGCAAGAGCCTGCTCCTCAATGTGCGTATAATGCTTCTCTGTGTCTGTGAGGGCTGTTCTGCCAAATGCATTGGGTGCCCAGATGTAATTTCCAGCATGTTGCATGAAGACGGCTTCGAGGCTGATGAGGCTGGTGTCAACAATCAGCTAAGAGTCTTTAGCTGGGTCAAAGTAGGCCATCACAGTGTCGCAGAGAAGTGCCTTATTGATGGCCTGGAAGGCAACCTCCTCTGATGTACCCCACGCCTATGGTGTTGTTGCTTTCAGGGGAGGTTCCAGGGGGTCTGACAATGCAGAAAGGTTGAAAATGAACCTCCCACAATAGGTAGCGAGGCCGAGGAAGCTTCTCACCTCAGCTGCAGAGGAAAGTGTAGCTGCTTCCACAGTGTAAGCACACTTGGATGGGTCAACCTTGATGCCTGCAGCTGAGAAGATGTAGCCAAAAAAATCCATCTCCTGGTAAAATAATTGCCATTTTGGTTGGTTGATGGTGAGGTGAGCTGATCTCTCTCTTGTGAGAGCAGCGTTCAGGTGGTGGCAATGGGTTTCAACAGTGAGTGCAGGAACAAGGATGTCGTTGCTGACATTGACAACCTCTTCGAGGATAGTAAGGACCTCCCAGATAGCATTTTCAAACACCTCTGACAATATCCCAAAGTTAAGTATCTTGTAACGGCGGAAGCCACTGTGTGTGAACAATGTCATGATATATCTGCTGTCTTCATGGAGTTCAAGTTGGTGGTACCTTGAGTTTTCTTTCAGCTTCAAGAACCACATTGAGCCCTTAATGTTAGCTATGAGGTCGCCAATCATGGGGAAATGTGCTCCTCTCTTTATTTTATGACCTGGTTGGGCAGGAGCATTTTTCTCAAATTCAAATGTACCCTAGATGTTTGGGCTTCTTCGCAACCACCATAGGAGGCACCCACAGGGTCGGGAGAGACACCTTTTTGATGACTCTGGTATTTTCCAACTTTTGCGGTTCCGCCTACCAGGGGCGGCTCTCCCACTATGGAGGAGGAGCATCACCCCCCTCCCCCCCACCAGCAGCAGCAGCAGCAACTGCAAACCTTTAAAAATAAAACTATACTAAACGATGTTTAGTATAGTTTTATTTTTAAAGGGGCAGGGTTACAGTGTGACGAGCACCGAGGAGGGTGCACAGAGCATTCCCCTCAGTTTGCATACATGTTTGGCCGGCTGTCTCGGGCCATCCAAACACACATGCTCACAAGGGCTCTCTCCAATCCGGCACTGTGTTGCTGGGTTGGAGAGAGCCTGAACAGGCTACCAGACTGCTTTGGAGCACCCAGCTAGGGTGCTTCAGCCAATCATAACTGTTGTATTGTAGTATACCTTTAAAGAAAGACGTAATGTCTTGTGGAATGTTATTGTTGGAATGTTGTGTGCGTTTCTGCGGAGCATTCCCTGACCAAGACAGTTACTCTGTCAGGCTGGTGAGGGGATACTGCGTGGAGCCGTTGCTCTCTGCGAATAAACTTCAAGTTTAAAGGAAACCTATCAGCGTTGGTGTCCTCTTCAAGGGTACAACACTTTATTTGGCGACGAAGGTCCACCAGCTGGAGCGTCGGCTTGCTTTCAACTATTACAAGTGAGATTGTCATACACAGTGTGTATTGCTTCCATACTGAACTTTGTATATTTTTGGCACCGTGTTTTGGCTACTGTGTAACTCTGCGAGGGTGTAGGCAGCGCGCTGGCCTCGCGCGCATAAACTGTTGACTGTTAATCTTCACGCGCGTCCATCCGCGCGGCACGTGTTCAGACTGTTTAAGTCTGACAGTTATCGCGTGCATCTCATCCACACGCGCATCCATACTGCAGTGTAACGGTGTCCTACCTGCTCTGGAATCAGCAGCGCTGGGTGTGTATTGATCCAAGTGGCAACCATCTGAAGCAATTGAGTGTCACAACATCGACTACCGTAATTTGTTGGTATTCAGCAGAAACCAACGAAGGACTACGAAGGACCCTTTGGTCAGTGAAGTAGAGAGAGGACTACAGTGTTTTTTTTAATTCTGTTTCTGCTGGTATTCAGCAGAAACTAATGAAGGACTACGAAGGATCCTTCGGTCGGTGAAGTAGAGAGTGGACTACAGCGTTTTTTAAAATTCTGTTTCTGCATAAACAAGGAAAACAAAAGTGTTACAGGACTGCAGAACACACTTATCCAGTGTAATAAAAAGAGACTGGTTTATTACTTGTAGCAATTACCATGAACAGTGCAGCAATAATTACACCTCCTTTATTTTTACAGGATGTTGGTCCACCAGATATTGAATGGGAGGAATGGATAGATATTTTTGAAAATTATTTAGATGCGCTAGATGGTCAGAATTTTAGATCTGCAAGGAAAAAAGCTATTTTGATGAGTGTGTTAGGAAAAGAAGGCCAACCTGTGTTTAAATAATTACCAGCAATTACTAATGAAGATGGCACACCAATAGAAGATGTATATATGGAAGCGAAATTGCGACTCAAGAAAAGATTTTCAAAGGATACAAATGTAGTGCTATGTAGGTACAAATTTTACACGCAACCTCAAAAAATGGATGAGTCCATTGATGATTTTGTTTCGAGATTGAGACAACTTTCCACTAAATGTCAGTTTGGTGGGATGACTGACGAATTGATAAGGGATCAACTTATTGTACAATGTAGAAGCAAAAAAATATAGGAACGGTTATGGGCCACTAAGAATCCTTCACTTAAAGATACTATTGAAATTGCTAAAGTAGTGGAACAATCAGAATTTTACATGAAGGAAATGGAAAAAAAGGATGCATGCAACAGTGATATTTCATTCGTGAGAAAAGAGGGTCCATCCACTAATGTTCGGAATAAGCAAATGCGCAATTTTAAATCAAATGTAAAGACATGTTTCAGATGTGGTAGTAATTCACACAATGCAGACCATAAAGGATGCATTGCCTGGGGAAAGGAATGCAGGAAATGTGGTTTTAAAGATCATTTCACAAAGGTATGCAGATCATCATCTCGAGCGAAAGTAGCATCAATACAGGACTCTGCAACTGTGAATACTTTTGAGGAATGCGAACAAGACAGGATCTTATGCGTTAGAGATTTGTACACTGATTCGGGAAGAATCACCAGACCCAAGGCTGATTTTGGTATTAAAGAGAAAACTGTACAACTTATGGTAGATTCAGGATCCTTGTATATGATTCTACCTAAGGCGATGGTGAGGCGTGAATGGCCTAATGTCAAGCTATTACCCAAGGATATCAACCCAGGAGGTTACCAAGGAGAACTGATAGACATTACTGGGTACATGGTGGCACATATCACCTTTCAGGACAGATCAGTGGAGGGGGAGATATACGTGGCAGAATCTGGACCTCCCATTTTGGGATGGCAGCACCAGTGTGATCTACATATTATCATTAACCCGAGGACTCCGAATCGGGTCATGGTTGTGGAGGACTTGTCTACTCAGGATATTATTGAAAATGCAACAGAGGTGTTTTCAGAGAATATTGGAGAACTGAAAGGTTATGTGCACAAAATAGTATTGAAAAAAGGGGCGGTACCGGTGCAACATGCGCTGAGAAAGGTGCCAATAGCAATAAGAGCGGATGTGAAGAAACTAATTGATGATATGGTCTCGAATCGCATTATTGAGCCGGTGGAAAGCTCCGAATGGGTCTCACCTGTAGTTATTACGAGGAAACTGGATGGCTTATTAAGATTTTGTGTGGATTTGCGCAGTGTGAATAACAATATTGTAACTGACACATTTCCACTGCCAAACATAAATGAGATGATATTATTACTTAAGGGAGGATGTTTTTTCAGAAAATTGGATTTAAAAAGTGCATACCATCAGATCAAGTTACATCCTGAGTCAAAGAAACTCACAGCTTTCGTGACCTCGGAGGGTATCTTCCAGTTCAATGGGATGCCTTTTGGGTTATCGTCAGCTGCGAGTGTATTTCAAAGGATGATGGCTAATGTCTTTAAAGGTGTGGACAATGTTATGTACTTTCAGGATGATATTTTAGTATTTGGCTCAACTATCGATAGTCATAACATTGCACTGAAACAAGTATTGGACAGACTTAAAGAGGCTGGGCTGACCCTTAGAAAGGAAAAGTGTACATTTTTAGTGAAGGAAGTTGAATATCTTGGACATACATTATCCGAGGAGGGTGTAAGACCGAAGAACGACTTGCTAAAGGCCATCACAGATACTCCTCCACTGTGTAACAAGGATCAGCTAAGATCATTCATGGGCCTTATAGAGTACTACTCAAAATGTATCCAGAACTTTGCAGACAAGACTGATGATTTGAGAAAGCTACTAAAGAAAAATATCACCTTTGTTTGGGGGGAAGAACAGGAGTTGAGTTTCCAAAATATCAAGAAAGATTTGTGCAATGCTGTGGTGCTAGTACCTTTTGATGTAAAACTTAAAACTGCAGTAACAGTAGAGGCGAGCGCAGTAGGTGTAGAAGCTGTACTTTCCCAATATCATGCCGGAGGAGGGAGGACAGTTGCGTTTGCGCCAAGATCCCTCACTACTAGTGAACAGAATTACTCTGTTATTGAGAGAGAGGCGTTAGCGGCTGTGTGGGCGTTGGAGCATTTCCGCACTTACATTTGGGGTATGACAGTTGTGTTGCGTATAGATCACAAGCTTTTAGTCAAGGTTCTGGAACCTGGGGGGCAGGAAAGGGGTCAGCAAGGCTAGCTAGATTGACCTCATGGTTGACTGAGTATATGTATATCTTAGAACATATTCCGGGCTGGCGTAATAGTCAGGCTGATTGTTTGTCGCGTATGCCGGTTAGGTTGCTGAAGGGTGATAAGGCGAATCTGGAAAGGAGGATAAAGGAAGATGTAGTTGCAAGTGTAGAAGATGTTCATGACTGTTTATGGGGTGCGATTTCAGAAAAAGAGTAGAATTCAAAGTTAAAGCAGGATGGTGGAGGTAATGGATATGGTGAGGTGGGGTGCAAAAAGGGAGAGCTGTGTGAGTCCTTCTGCACACCCTTATGTAAAGCTGTTGGATGAATTGTCAGTGGTACAGGATGAAGTTTTGATAAGGGGAGACAAATTCATTCCCCCTTCTTGCTTACGTTGGAATTTATTCAGACTGTCTCACGAGGGGCACTTGGGACAAACTCTGACAAAAAAAAGGTTGCGTGAACATTTTTGGTGGCCTGGAATGGATGGTGATGTGGAAGAGTGGGTGAAAAAGTGCACTATATGTCTGAATAGTGAGAAAAGGTTAAAGGTTGGTAGCCAGACCTGTAGTGGTGTTATTGAAGATCCAGGCAGAGTATGGCATAGTGTGTGCCTGGATTTCATTGGGCCACTAGCACATTTGAGCTCTGCGTTGAAGTTTGACATTGTGTTGATGGATGTGCATTCCAAGTGGTTAGTGGTGAAGTTTGTTTGAGAGATTACCACTGCATCCACCATAAGGGTTTTAGAAACTGTGCTCAAAGAAGAAGGTTACTCTTGTAAATTGAGCACAGACAATGGGACGCAGTTAGTCTCAGCAGAGATGAACATTTTCTTGGAGAAAGCAGGTATCAAGCATTCTCGCACAAGTTTATATAATCCTCGGGCCAATGGTATTGTGGAGAGAGCCAACAGAATAGTTAAATGGGCGATCCAGATGGCGGTCATGAATGGCAAAGAAATTGAGTCCACAGTGACAGATATGGTTTGGGCATACTGTGCAACCAGAAATAGTGTAACAGGAAAGGTTCCTTTTGAGTTGATGAGAGGAAGGGAAGCGGGTACTAAATTGTTTCCGGCATGGATGAGGACGTTGTTTGAGAATGACTCTATCTACGATGCAAGTGGAGGTACGAGAAGTGATGGTATTTGTGAGGAAAAATCTGAGAAGAGTAATTCGTGTAGGATCAGTGAGTGGAGAGGTAACAAGATACAGAAGGGTGACTGGGTCAAAATTAAGTTCAAATCAGGCATGTGGAGTAAATTTCGAGGTCCATTTAAAGTGAGGGACGTGCAACGTTTTTATGAAATCTTGGAAAATGGCGAGAAGTGAAATTTGCGAAATGTGGCGTGGTATGGGAGTGCTGATATGATAGATCCTAAAACAACGGATCATAGTAGTGAAGTGAATGGTTGCAGTAGCTATATGATGATGGATGGTGAGTCATTTTTTCAAGAAGAAGAGCGTGGTGTGCTTCCAAAGGATGTGAATGTGAATGCAAGGCGTGAATATGGAGAACTGAGGAGAACGCAAAGGAGTCATAAGACTCCTGAGTATTTGAAGGATTATATAAGGTAAAAGAGGGAAAAAAAATTGAACTAGTTTGAAATATTCGTGGGCGTAGTATCTATTAGGACAATACATTTTAGGTTTTTTGGTTTCCGTTTATAGTGTGACATTATCCGTAATCGTTTTGTTATTAAAGGGGGGACATGTGTTGTATTGTAGTATACCTTTAAAGAAAAACGTAATGTCTTGTGGAATGTTATTGTTGGAATGTTGTGTGCGGTTCTGCGGAGCATTCTCTGACCGAGTCAGTTACTCTGTCAGGCTGCGTGGAGCCGTTGCTCTCTGAGAATAAACTTCAAGTTTAAAGGAAACCTATCAGCGTTGGTGTCCTCTTCAAGGGTACAACAATAACGCTGCTCTGAGCAGCATCATGATTCGCCGCAGAGCAGGCTGAGAGCCTGTGCCTGCACTGGGGCGGAGAGTGGCGGCGTGAACGTGGCTTTAGGCAAGTTTTTATTATTATAATTTTTTTTTCTTTTATGCTCCCCGCTCACGACCTGCCACTATGACCAGTCACCAGCCACGACTGCTGCCTCCACTGCAGGACAGAGGTGAAAGGGCACCCTGTGCTGGTTAGAGCACACGTACCGACTGAAGGGTCAATGGAGAGAGACTGGAGGTCTCTTCAAACTGCTGAGGCCGGCGAAGGGGGGTAGTAAGTCCTGAAGGATGCAATCAACGTCGTGGGAGAGGTCACTGATGGCTACTGCAAAATTAATTAAGCACAGGGGTTCTGCAGTGTTGCAGCTGAGGAGAGTCTTAGAGTCCGAGAGGTGACAAACTGTGCCGGGCAGAAGTCCATGCCTTAGGATATGGAGCAGGTGAAGACTGCAGCCAGAGGTCTATGTGAAAACGCAGCTCTTGTTGGTTGCAGTGACAGCTGTGGAACCAGGGTGTGGTATTGTGCTAGGCTGGTGATATTAACCAATGCCCCGTGTCGAAGCAGGACTAGGCAGGTGGGCTAGCGGCTGCACTCAGGCTGGCTGGGGTGAAGACACAGGAGATTACGATTTTATCATCCTCTCCTCGAAATCGAGGTTCCAGGAGCTGGGGTGGCGCAGCGCACCTTCCCAGACAGTGGCGGGAATAACAGCCTTTACTCTTTGGTGTCTGGACACACCACGACCTCGGTTCGGGGGTGCCTGATGACTTCCTCAACAGACCTTGGCGAAGCACTTTGGGCAGAGACATACGGAGCAGGTCTTGCCTCTGGCAAGGCAGACAGCAAGTAGCTGTGAGGAGAATCTGCAGTATCCACATCGATCTGTGGAAGAGAGCCCTGACGAGGCACAACTGTGGGTAGTGTGCTGTGGGGGTCCCTTGGAGACTATCGCTGCCACTTCATTCATGAAGGGATGAGGGGGTGGGGGGGAGGGGGGTCAGGAGTGATGGGGAGTTTCTGGAGTGCTACATCAATCTGATCCGCTTGATCTTTGGATAGCTCCTGGGAGCAAGAGTCAGGATTTCGTCAATGGGCACGATAGCGCCGAAGTGCAGCGGAGAGGCAGCTTTGTATGATCTGACTTGTATTTTTTTCACCGATCATCTTCTGTGCAGGCACTGGCAAGTTCTCTCAGGCATGCATAGAAGACATCTTTATGGATTCACTTTTGCGCTGGCACTCTTACCGTAATTTGTATCTCTCAAAATCGGGGTTTATCCGGGTGTCAAAATATGCGTTAAAGGCTGCAATGACAGCGTCGTAATTGTCACCCGCACCAGGTCCAGGGAGGGTTGCGGAACAGTTTCAAGATTACCTCCCTTGCGTTTTGCAGCAGCAGGGAGTGTTTGGTTTCGCCGCCTGTCTCTGGTGGCCTTAAAAAAATAGTTGTTCGGGTGAGTCACTCACGTGTGCTAACTGAATGTACGCCTGAAATGCAGTTGAGCTCTCACATCACAAATTAAAATTATTTGGCTTCGATTGTCATACAAAGCTTTATGAAGAAATGCCACATTCAACTATGAAATATTAAAACATAATTCGTTTAAAGACCACTAAACACAATAATTAAAAGTGATTGGATATCTATTGTCCAGTATTTATGAAGTTTAAAATGACATCAACGCCATGAAGTGAGTGACTCTCCTTTTGTAAAAGGGGACTGCTTATGTGCTTTTTCGTGTGCCACCCCCAGGCTCGAGATTCATCTCAGCTGCAGGCTAAAATGATGACTAATATCCTTCTAAAGTAAAAAGTAGAGTGCCATCTTTTGAGTTTTTTTTCATAATAGCTGTTTCAATGATCCCATTATCCAGTTTGATCGGGATGGGAGTGCTTAATTATAACTTTAAATATTTTATTAATGTTCACCAACTTCTTAATGGAGGTAGGAACAGACGTTACAATCTGGTATTTTCTGCAACATGGAGACTTGGGGCACCAGCAAACTCCTCTCCCAATCCTAAATTTTTAGTTCCTCTCACATCCTTCTCCTCTGCAGGGACAACCGATCTACAGCATCATCCACCTTGTCATTAACGCTGAGAGACTTTCTGATGTTAATAAGACCATGCATGCTGCCATTCTGCAGGTGGATTCCCTGTTAGTGGTATGTGCAGCAGAGGGAACGAGATGGGGAACAGGGGAGTACATATTTTTTTAATCCCAGGCCCCATTGTAAACCAGCTCACTTGTCTCACTAACACTGTTTAGGTGCTCTGCAGATGCCCCTCCTGCCGCTAAAATAAAATGTGGGGCCCGGTTTGATATTACAAGCAGCAGAATTTACAGTATTGCTACTGCGGGGAATGTTGCAGCACTCTGAGCTAAGCTGCCATCAGTGCCGGCTGGAATATCTGCAAGCACCCAACAGATCACAACCTCCGTTTACCATAATGGGTATTCCAAAGGGGGATTCTCCAGTGTTCTGGTCCATTGGATGACTCCAGTGTCACTTTCTGCTTCCAAAGCCTTCCCAGCATAGTGATGAATCACAGGTATGAGTGGCAAGCAGAGATCGAAAGATGTTGAGGCGCTCAGCGAGAAGTATGTTTTTGATCACTGTCTTCCCTCCAGAAACACTTAGGTACTGTCAGTGCTTGAAATGGAAAAATTAAAGTGCAGGTACTCTGTGCCAGAGTACCTGCTTGTTTCCCAGAAGTGCCGGTACTCTCCAACATGAGATTGACTGGGAGAAAAACATAGTGTATAGATCATTTTTAGGAGGTCTATCTATGGAATCGTTCCATTCTCTTATAAATGGAACCCTTCACTTCCCCTGCACGATCGACTGTATGACTGTATTACATGCTGAATGCTGTCCTCTTTGGTATTAAATTGCTTGTGACACAAGATGGTGGCTTCTGCACCAGTGTGAATACCATTATAGCTTTTTTTTTCCTCGAGCAGCATATGGATACAGCACCTTGGGGATCCCATAGTTTCACCTCTTTCTGGTTTCTGGGCTACAATCCACATTGACACCTGAGAACTATCATGGCTGAAACTATCTGGTTGCCTGGACAGTCTAGTCAACATTTGAGATGTGCCCACCAATACCCCACCCAGGCTTCGAATGTCTTAACTCCAAAATGTGGATCCACAGATGGCAAAAAATTGTGCTCATTAAGGCCCTGATTCATACTTTTTTTGCGCCGCATTACCGTCATTCATTGACGCAAAAGAGGGGCAAACGTAGAAAGTACAATTGTATTTTGTAGTTTTGCGCCACTTTTGCGTCAAAAAATGACAGTAATGCGGTGCAAAATAAGTATAAATCAGGGCCTAAATGTTGTTTGGAATGTTGCCAATAGCACCCTTTTCCTAGTCTTGGGAGTGATTCGTAGGCCAGTCCAAATATTGTTAGCACTCTTTCTACGCTTCTGCCCTTTTGCATAGAGCACAGGGTAATCAATGGCTATTGCAAATGCCAAGGAATCTAGGGCCAGATGTAGCAAGTGTTTAGCGAGTCGCAAACGGCGAAAATCGCCGTTTGCAAGTCGCTAAAGCCACTTTGCTATGTAGAAATGCATTTTGCGAGTCGGAACCGACTCGCAAAATGCATTTCCGACTCGCAAATAGGAAGGGGTGTTCCCTTCCTATTTGCGACTCGCAATGCTATGCATTTTCATTTGCGACCGCGATTGCGGTCGCAAATGAAAGCGCAGTTACCATCCACTTGAAGTGGATGGTAACCCACGCGCAAACAGGAAGGGGTCCCCATGGGACCCCTTCCCCTTTGTGTCTGGCATTAAAAATAATTTTTCAGAGCAGGCAGTGGTCCAACGGACCACTACCTGCCCTGAAAAATACCGAAACTAAAGGTTTCGGTTTTGTTTTCAAAGTGCTGTGCGTTTTCCTTTAAGGAAAAAGGGTTGCACTTTGAAAAAAAAAACTGCTTTATTTAAAAGCAGTCACGGACATGGTGGTCTGCTGTTCCCAGCAGGCCACCATCCCCGTGAGTGCCCCTACTCGCAATGGGGTTGCAAATTGCGACCCACCTCATTAATATTAATGAGGTGGGTCTTTGCGACCCCATTGCGAGTTGCAGAAGGTGTCTGAGACACCTTTCTGCATTCCAAATTGCGACTTGCAATTTGCGAGTCGCAGGGACTCGCAAATTGCAAGTCGCAATTTGGAATCTTCCTACATCTGGCCCTTAGGAACATTGATCTATTAGTTACGCCTAACAGTCTATAAATCTGATACCCCAGTGCTGATGAACTTTGCCATCTCTATACACCTGTGCTCAGCTTGCATCACTCACCTTGCATGCACCAAATTGACCTGATGATTTATGATAGTCTATCATGTATAGTTGAAAAACTTTATAGTGCTTAGGAATCATAACTGCTTTTTGTGAAGTCTTCATTGTTTCTTGTTATTTTTTTCTCTGATTAGATGCAATGTGGCTGCAAAAAGCACTTTGGCTAAAGGTCACCATAACACAATATCACAGAATTGTTTTTTAACTTTTTATTAATGCTAATTAATGCCTTTTAATGTACTCTATTTTATGGCTCTCTTTTATTGAATAAACAGTTTTAAATAAATGTTTGGACTGTGATTTCCCATACCCTTTTGCCCATTTGAAGGAGTCATCTCCATGTAGGGCGGTTTCTCTCGGATCATGCACTGGTGCTACTCAGATTACAATGGGGCACAAATGTGCATTGTGTACGCAGTTGGCGTATGCCTTCTGACCTCTTAGAAGACAGCGTGTTGGGATCAAATCAAATCATTAGCATTTGTAAAGCGCGCTACTCACCCGTGCGGGTCTCAAGGCGCTAGGGGGGAAAGGGGGGGTTATCGCTGCTCGAACAGCCAAGTCTTTAGGAGTCTCCGGAAAGCGGAGTGGTCCTGGGTGGTCCTGAGGCTGGTGGGGAGGGAGTTCCAGGTCTTGGCCGCCAGGAAGGAGAAAGATCTCCCACCCGCCGTGGAGCGGCGGGTGCGAGGGACGGCAGCAAGTGCGAGGCCAGCGGAGCGGAGGGGGCGGGTGGGGACGTAGAAGCTGAGGCGTCTGTTGAGGTATTCCGGTCCCTTGTTGTGGAGGGCTTTGTGTGCGTGGGTGAGAAGACGGAAGGTGATCCTTTTGCTGACTGGGAGCCAATGCAGGTGTCTCAGGTGTGCGGAGATGTGGCTGTTGCGGGGTACGTCGAGGATGAGGCGGGCCGAGGCGTTTTGGATGCGTTGCAGGCGGTTTTGGAGTTTGGCGGTGGTCCCGGCGTAGAGGGTGTTGCCGTAGTCCAGGCGACTCGTGACAAGGGCGTGGGTCACGGTTTTTCTGGTGTCGGCGGGGATCCAGCGGAAGATCTTGCGGAGCATGCGGAGAGTGAGGAAGCAGGCGGAGGACACGGCGTTGACTTGCTTGGTCATGGTGAGAAGAGGGTCCAAGATGAAGCCGAGGTTGCGGGCGTGGTCTGCGGGGGTCGGTGCGGTGCCGAGGGCCGTGGGCCACCAGGAGTCGTCCCAGGCGGACGGGGTGTTGCCGAGGATGAGGACTTCCGTTTTTTCAGAGTTCAGCTTTAGGCGGCTGAGCCTCATCCAATCTGCGACGTCCTTCATACCCTCTTGTAGGTTGGTCTTGGCGCTGGCGGGGTCCTTGGTGAGGGAGAGTACAAGTTGGGTGTCGTCGGCGTAGGAGGTGATGATGATGTCGTGCTTGCGTACGATGTCGGCGAGGGGGCTCATGTAGACATTGAAGAGTGTCGGGCTGAGCGATGAGCCTTGAGGTACGCCGCAGATGATCTTGGTGGGTTCTGAGCGAAACGGAGGGAGGTAAACTCTTTGGGAGCGGTTAGCGAGGATGCACTGCCCATATCCTTTACTGAATAGTTGGAGGTTAACTGGGGATCTGCCACCTCCAGAACTGTGGACTGGGAGGCTCTCAAGGCAGTCATGCGCAGGGCCCGTACACCACCTCTGGTGTGCGATGACAGCTGGAGGCAGACCTGAAGGTGCAGGAGCGTCGATTGGCGGTTCTTCAGGGCTTTGAGGTGTCCTCGCTGGAGGTGCGGGAGGGAGTGCTCCGGGCTCCGCAGGATGTGCAGTCAGCTTGTGTAGGCTTCGACAAATATACACTTAAGGCCTACCGTCAGCGAATACACAGGGAAGGCGACAAAGCCGGTATACTCCTGGCATAGATATTGCAAAGGGGGCAGTAGGTGCCTCCTATTCTTCATGTCCGCACTAACAAAGGAGTATTGGTGACTAGTCTTTATGATAAATCACACACTAAATAGGTACACTGTTCCATGAATCTGGGGGAACACTAATGTTCAGGAGCAAGAGCCCTCACGCATCCAAATGGATGTCATGCTTCATCATCGGGTAGCTCCTCGTCAGACTGGCACTGCAATATCTGACGGGCTCACCGTTTGGGGGCTCTTTGCTGGAGATCTATTTATAAGTGGCTGCTGTTGTGATCGTAGAGGTCAGGCACTCATTCTGGCAGGAGAGCGAAAAATTAAAACTGGTTCTTAGCCCCACAGAAATCAGCACAGTTTAATGTGTCAGGAAGAAAGGGGTAAGACCAAGATTAAAAACACAAGGAAAGTGGAAGTTCGAGGATTTATGCTCAGCCACTTTCTAGTTAAACCTGGAGATCTGGGAAATTATCACCTATCCCCTAAGGCATGGTCAACATGTTTCGCGTATGGTGGTCTATACAGATCCTATAACGCTTCCTCAGGACCAACAATCAATTTAACTTCTTCTGACTCATAATAAGTTAAGGAAAATAAATAGGTGAAATACAAAACTACTTTGTGTATGTATAAAGAAATAACAGTCACTTACATTTTAGTAAACTGTCTGTCAAAATAATGAACAAAAAGGTCGCCCTAGAAAACAAAATGAACAATATATACAATCTCCATACACGGTTAATGATCAAAACACCCTGGGAAACCTGTGAGAAAAGGGGTGGTAGCCCATAGTGTTATTAGTCAATTTGGGAGACCGTACACTGGACCACTAACCTCCCTATCCCTCTCATTGTTGATAGTCTTTATGATATCCTGGGGATTTTCATAGAACACCTCAAGAGGGTGGATAGTGCAGGAGAGGTGGGTCCCCTGGGGCGGATTGAGAATTTCCTGACAGGCGTGGGATGACCTAACTTGGCTCCCAACCTTGCATAGGACTTGGAGAGTGAAATCTCTCTGGAGGAATTGGGGGCAGCCGTCCGGGCTCTCAACAAATCTAAGACTCCGGGTGGAGAAGGAATTCTGTCAGGTTTACTCTGCCACACTTGGGGAGAGATTACTTTAGGAGGCTCAGACCAACGGGATACTTCCACTCACTATGAGAGAGGGCATTATAGGCCTCCTACTAAAACAAATTCTTTGTCGTATAAACCCCTGCTGATGCTCAACACAGATGTAAAATACTATGTAAATTGTTGGTGACATGCTACTGCCTTCAATCTCCAGAGGCTTACATACTTCCTACACAAAACCCCAGATGACAGTTGCAAATTTACATTAGTCTCACTCGATTTGGAAAAAACATTTGATACAGTGGAGTGGCCATTTCTAATGGCGTTGCTGCAGCGGATGGGCTATACACTCTCCCTGTCAGGCTGTGCAGAGATTAATGGGTTCCTTGGTGCTTTTAGCAAGGTTTCAGGACTATGGGTTGATCTCAGGAAATCACTAATTTCCACTTGGTGGTTTGATTGGGAAGACCGCTGCCAGGTTGCCCGAGCACGGCCTCCGCTGGTAGACGGAGGGCTTCAAATACTAGGGCATATGGGTCACTCACACTGAGGACGTGTATCGACGTTTGAATGAGGACAGAGTTGTAGGAGGACTAGAGGGCTCCATAGCATTCTGGAACAGACTTCCCTTTTTGGTGATAAGTAGAGCAGCAGTGGCTAAAATGGTCTTTCTCCTTCGCTGCTTCTATGTAGTTCAAAATGCAATGCTTCCGCTTCAACTGCACTTCTTTCATAAGCTGGATAGTTGACTCAATTCTTTAGTCTGGGCTGGGAGGCATAGCAGAGTGGCACTATCAGTCCTCAAGTGAGATATGGAGGATGGGGTCTTGCTATACCTGATGTTTGACACTACTACTATGCTGCTAGCTTACAACATGTAGCATGTTGGTTGGCAGACCCGGATAATTGAGTAAAGCAAATGTTTCTTGACATGTTGTGAGATGACATGCTTGAATGATTGCCAATGAGGGGGGATTCCTCTGATCGCGAAGTCCTGTACTTGGTGAAGCAGACTGTGGCAATATGGGAGGCAGTGGTAGGGGAGGGGCTTCGCAGGGCCCCCTTCGAAAGGGATCTATGACTCTGGGACCTTGCTGTGTTTAGGGAAACTGTTGGGGATATGTTCATGGATCAATAGAGGGCGGGGCTGTCAGGTGGCAGGGGAACTTTACCCTGGAGAGGTCTTTATCACATTTCAGAAGGCTTGGCACATTTTTGAACTAGGACTAGGCCACTTCCTTCATTATGCCAAGCTGGAGAGTATTGTTCAAGAGGTCTGGTCTAGCTTTCCTGGTGCACACCAGCCCTCTCTGATGTTGGGTGGCCTCCTTCAGTGGGGAGAGGGGAGGCATCTCATTTCTCTATTTTACAAGGCGATCAGGGTCAACTTGGTGAATGCCCCTTATACTTCACAAGGGGCATGGGAACAGGAACTGGAGGAGCACATTGAGGAAGCTGACTGGGTGCGTGGATGTGAATTGGTTGTCCTGCAACCTTAGATTCATGTTCCTACACTTCATTAATCTTCACCATACTTACATAATTCCTAGTCAATTGAACAGAATAGGCCTCTCAAAGGAGGCACGGTGTGCTCAATGGGGAAGTTGGGTGCCACCTTTTTGCACTTAGGCTAAACCTGTGGGGTGATTCAGGGATTCTGTAGGGAATTGGTGCCCAAAATAATGGAGGCAACAGACATTGAATTCCCCTGTTGTGTGCCACCTTTTTGCACTTAGGCTAAACCTGTGGGGTGATTCAGGGATTCTGTAGGGATTTGGTGCCCAAAATAATGGAGGCAACAGGCATTGAGATCCTCTTGACCCTGTTGGCCTGTTTTCTGGTGGTGGTGGTGAGGCCCAGGTGGCAGAGGATCCCCTATGGACTGGCTCAACTTGCATTGCTCTTGGCCAAAAGGAATGTAGCCATCGGTTAGATGGGCACCCAGGCACCTTTGGTGTCTGCCTGGCAGCAGGATCTCTTGGAATGGGGGTAGCGGAGGAGATGTATATGTGTATTGCAGACACCGATGAGGGTGCCTCGGATGCGATCATGTTGTGAGGGCATCTTCTAAATAAATGTATTGATGGGGATGAGACAGGCTGGAGGGGGAACTGGTGAGGAGGGGTGATGTTTGTGTCCTTGATACCAAGATAATATGATTATAGCAGCCAAGCTGCTATAATTGTCTTCTTCTACCACTGGCTATTTGGCTCGATGTCTTGGCTTCAATGTGCTACAGTCTCCCTGATGACCTTTTTTGTTATACATCTATACCTGGTACTTAGGATCAGACGTGTCTACTACTGCTTAAAAATGTACTGTCTTGATGTTTGACTGAACTTTATCCCTTTCCCAGAATTGAGCCATGTAGTGCTAGTGTGTTAACTACTTATTGTTTTTTATATTGCAAAAATCAATAAAAAGGGTTTAAAAAAAGCTCTCATCTTCTTTTAGTGTAGGGAGTGTTAGAAATTGGTTTTACAGGTGTTCCCTGAGCAGATGACTCTGGTTATGACATCTAAAGTTGGACAGCTTCCAGAACTCCATACTTTTGGATACATTGTGGAGCTAGTGTCTTCTATCACCCTTGAATTCAACTAAAATATCTAAATCACCTGCAGGACAGAAGATATTCTACTTGGACCAGGACTTATGTTACTATATGGCTATGTTGAATCCTAGGACCAGGGAGGATTTGTGCAGCTGAACTCCTGAATAGCCTGCTCTGCCTTCCCCTCCTACTACCCTGAGTAACCAACTGTCTGACCCATATTAAGCACTTGTGCACCTGAATCAATCTTTTCATGGTTTCTGACCAGAACGAAGTTGCAGGATTCTCCTCTGACTTTGCAGGAACTTATATTATCCCATCTTGAGGCCAGGGGGAACTAAAAAATGTCCACATTTCACCCCTGAGCCATAACCATTGAACTATCCTTCTAAGACTGTAGGTCTCTACGTTATTGTAATTTGAATGTCTGGTTGCACCCCACACTATGCAGGTTCCGATGTGTAAACCTCCAAATCATTTATGGTTTGGGATAAGATTCCCTGTTCCCATTGACAGATGGGTTTACTGGCCAAGTACAGGTGTCATTCTAGTGTCTTCGGGACATCTTTAGAGTATGCCAGACAGAGTACTCTGTCACAAATGAGACAGATGTCCTCTTGCCCATATTACAAATACATTATAGTCAGTGGCACGTGTGACATGGAGGACCGAACATTCGCTATGTTTTGTGATGGTCTCTGCTCACCAAAGTTTAAATAAGGCCATTATTCCTAATAGGATTTCGTGCTTGAACTCAGGGCTGGAACTTTGTAACCTATTTACTGATACTGTCAGAACCAAAGTAGAGAGATAATATCTTACTCAACTTGTGGACCAAATCTGATCATTTAAATGTTAGGAAAACAGTAAAAATGAGGCTGTCTATCTCCTAATCAGTGTCTCTTCTACATGGTTATCTGCATTAAGTCTCTATCACAAAGCCTGTCTATCAGAGTGAGTGTGTGACCTTTATAACATTCCAAATAATAATAATAAGAACCCCACCAGAGGTGCATGGGACCTTAGATTATCAAGCCTGCCCGACCCTTCACTTCATATGCTAACATTGCCCTTGGACCCCTGTACTAAAGCCGTTATAGTACATAGAAGTCTTAATGCTATAATACCTTTTGGTGTTGTATCCAATTGGCCACAGACGGTAGTGAAGATTTCTACTTTTGTTCACCTTTTTATCTTTTGTTGCTGTAAATTTACTGTGGCTTTTAAAATCATTGGTGCCTGAATGGGCAGTGCCCTTTTTATATATTTTATTTAAACTTGTTATATCAAACAGTGAGCAAGTTACAAGATGTAGTGCGCCATCAAGAATCACACTCTGGCATCCAGGGTAAGCAGTACGCTATATGACTTTTCAGTTCAAGGGGCAGTGGCTACATCTTTCAAATAAATTTTTCATTAAGTATTTGCTATTTAGGATTACAGAAGCAGAGCGAGGACAATCTAATGGTACTAGTGGACAAAACATGAATCTGGATATTGCATCCATTGCTGTCATCAATCCAGTGCTTAACACATTGCGGTGTTAGTATCATCAGCTCCTAGCCCTTCCATAGCCCCCATACTTTCTCAAACTTGTTTGGACAACCTCTCCTTGCATAAACCTCTTTTTTGGCACCCATGCACATGTTCACCCCTGTGAGCCATCTCTCTTTGATCGTATCAATAGAGACACCAAGTGTGCAATATCTAGCTTTATCACCACCAAATCCAGCATAGAGAAGACTTCTTGTTTTCTTTGGAGTTCAATGTCACCAAGGAAACCATAAGCACAAAATGGGGTCTGGGAGGGGCCTTGCTCTCTAATATATCGCTCAGCTTCTTCAGGATTTTGTTCCAATCACGTAGGGTCTTTGAACAGCCCATAATGCATGAACAAAAATAGCCATTTGCATCGCTGCATCTCGGATAAGTTGGTGTTTGTCACATCCCCATGTGATACAATTTTACTCTATTAAAGAATGTTCTATGCAGGACCTTAAATTGAATAAGGCGGAACCTTGCTCTGATGACCACTTTCCTAGGATGCATGAGGGCAAATTCCCAGGCTATGTCTTCAAGGGCTCCTATATCTCTGCGTGGTGTGTATGGCGTGCTTATGTTAAGTATATTTGTAGAGGTGTGTGCATGAGATCTTGTGTTCTGGCTGCAGTTGTTCGAAGAGTTTGATGGTCCGATCCTCTGTGTTCCCCAATTTAGGTATGCAGATTAAGGTTCAACAGGCGTACCCTGTAGTTTGCCCACCTCCCTTATTATGTTTCTTTCTCATAGGGGTGTTTCCTGGATGATGATGCCAATCCATCCTATTTGGGTCATTGTTCTATCCCAGGATTCTAGGGCCATTTGTTACGGGTAGGGATATTCTTTTTCCCTTTCCCTCCGTATAAGCAATGCATTCAGGACAGTGTGTTCATAATACACCTGTTCTACAGCACCACTGGATCTCAGCTGAGACATCAATCCAATCATTAACCACTGCCATCTGGGAGGGCCTTTAGTATGCCCTTAAGTGTAGGAAAACCACACACCCTATTGTTTGTCTGTCTGCAAAGGGCTTTAATTGTCAATCTTGGTGCCGCCCCATCACAAAGCAACAGCTGTATCTCCCTTCTAATCTCATGAACATGGTCTTTTGTGTATTGGGAAGGATGTGTTTGCATCACATATGAAAGCTTTGGGAGGGCTCGCCCAGTGGCATTAGTGGTAGTTTGTGCCATTTAGCAACATCTCCATGTGGGTCTATCAGCAACCTCTCCACGTTTATCTTCAGGAATCTGAAACCTACGCACTGACTTACCCCAATTTACCCTATACCATGAGTATGTTCCAAAGTCCTCTAATTTTAGAACAGGTGTTAGTGTTTCAGTGGGATTAGCTACATGTAGTTGGATGTCCGCATATTAAGATATTCTCTACTGCTTCAGGTCCGTCTCATACCCAAAGTTGGCCAGCCATTCATTTGATGTAACCAAACACACCAGTGGTTCTATGCACAGGGCAAATAAAAGGAGGGAAGCTGGATCCCTGTCAAAGGCTCCTGTCCACTGGAAATGCTGTGGGCATTGCCCCATTGACCTACACTACTGCAAAAGCTGGGTCTGAAGCCCAAGTGCTTCAGCACTGGGAAAACATATGGTCAGTGAATTAAATGTTTTTTCAGCATCAATGGAAAGTATGACAAGGGGGTGGGAATTTGCTACTTTGCTAGTGTTTTAATGCCTCAGTGAGTTCCTCCAATGTGAATCCCTCCTCAAGTGAGTCAAAGTCCTCCTTCCCTAGAACTGCTAGAAAATGCTGTGTCTACTCTTCTCCATTTTAGTGTCTGGCCTTATAGAATGGCTGGTTTTGCATGGCAAATTCCTGGACTATGTCTTTAGCCTTTGTTATCCTCTCACCCGGTCCATTAATTATTTCTCCTATTCTTCTGATTTCCTCCTCGCTATGACTTAGCCAGGGAAGGAGGCAGCCAGCCTTATCACCAACCTTAAACAACTTTCTCTGTGTTGTGAGGTAGTAGTTGTGTCTGCATTTACAGTCTTGTCAAGGTATTCTGCCTGGAAATTGCCAATTCTCTAGTTCAGTCTAATGTAGGTTGTATTAGAGCCCGACTCTCCCACTCTAACATGTGCCTCTCCAGTGCAATTACCTTGGCAAATGTTTTCCTTTTTTCCACACTATAGCAGTCTGTATTTTGTTGTGGAGGACAGTTTGTTAGGCCTCCCATACAATAATAGGGGAATCAACCAAATCCGTGTTTTAATAAATATATATAATCAAATCTGTCCAGATCCCTGCCGTAGTCTCTGGATCCTTCAGTTCCCACGCACTGACTCTTGAGTGAGTCCCCATGGGTTGAGCGTTACTTCCCTGGGTCACCATCAGTGGCAAGTGGTCAGATATCCCTTGTACTAAATATTCAACCTCTGCTATTGGTGTGCTCTCCAGCAGGTGAAAACACATAATCCAGTCTGGTAATGGCTTGGGGTGTCCCAGAGAAATATGAACACTACCTGTCTATGGGGTCTTTCAATCTCCAGAGGTCGACCAGCCCCAATGTTTCAACGAACTGTACCAGAAGGGTATGTTGAGGTTCCTGGTCAACCAAGAGTCTTGTTCTGTCTAGTTCTGGTGCCATGACTTCATTAATGCCACATCCCACAATTGGCAGGGTGGCACTCGCCTCCAGCAGGATTGGGACAATATTCTCTAGTGTGTCTTCCTGCAAACGTGGGGGGCATATACATGAGCAGCAGTGAAACCCTGGGTCCCCCTCATTTTCTGTACCCCTATTAAGGTGCAACTAAGGTCTGATCTCCTCTTAGTACCTTGAAAAGTGGACCCTTTTTCAGTCGTATTGCTGCCCTGTGGGAGTAACCTGTGTGTGCCAGTGAAACATACTGTCCACTACCCAAAGCTTTACAGTCTGCACTCATCAGGTGGGTTTCTTCGAGTAGTATAATGTCTGTGGCATGCCGCTGGAAATATTGGGCTACATTACCTTCTATAATTTAATTTGCAAAGTCGTTCACATTCCACAAGAGGATATTAAGCCTCTTGTTAGTTTCATTAGTCATCGTTATTGAGTGAGCCCAATCTCCTCCAAGACACCATCCAGTGGCCCACAGTTCTGCCATGCCCTCCAATCCATTACCTATCAAGTATCTTCTCAAAAACATCTTAACTATAAGTAGCCCAACTTTTCCACTATATAAGGTTAAAACTGCTCATATCCCTAACTATGGAAAGGTCTGTCACCCTTCCTCCCCCGAATTAAAAAAACAAAGAGAAATCTACAGCGTAATGGGTGACAGGTTGATTACAAACCTCAATGTGTTTATGCTCCCAAATGTGAAGAGTGAAGATGAGTCACATTATATTAAAAAAATTAGGTCCCAAGTTTTCTGCCCCAGCATACGTCCATTGCTGTCATTGTTGCCCGACCACTCGTGTCCGTGAGATATTGATGATTTACCATTATCGGTTCAATGCTGAAAATTATTCAAGTATTATAATTACAAAATAAGTGGACAATATTTTCAGCAGTCATGGGGGGGGGGTCACACCATAACCCCATTGACGGAGGGTTGCAATAACATCCACTTTTTACAATTTGGATTTTCACTGATGGCCTCTGCTCTAAGATGCCACCTCCTGAGAGCGTCTATAGTGTTACATAGCCATCACAACCAGGGACCTTTCAGATTCACCCTGCTAACACACCAGCGGTCCAGATACCCTGGCCCTCCTCCTTGCTGCCCTTCACCACAATCTTGACTCGAGGTTTTTCAGCCATCACTGTCCATTCTGGGCATTCTATTTTGTTCCAGTCATTGGCAGGCATCTTCTGGTGTTGCAAAGAAGTAGGAGTTCTTATCCTTGTCTACTGGGAACTTAGCAGTATAAAGAAGCATGTATGCACAATTGACTCAGTATGGCTTTAGGCTCAAGGACGGAGTTCCTTTGTCTTTATACTAACATTGTAAAATGTAGGAAGAGTTGGACTTGTTCCCTTCCACCATCCATGGGACACGTGCCAGTGCCACCTGGAGGATACAATGCCTATCCCTACAATTCAGGATTCTGGCCATCATGGGTCTAGGTGGAGCCCCAGGACTCATTGGCCTGTTCCACAGTGAAATCTATGAGGGAGTCCCATCACAGATGTGCTGGATAAGCCATTGTTCCAGGAAGTTCACCTTCTATATTTTCAGGGAGTCCCATTATCTGGATATTGTTTCAATTGGAAGAGCCATTGTCATTCTTTGCTTGCTCTTTCAGTTCTTCAACTTGTGCTCTCCGAGATCCCACCTCAGGTTCTACCTCTGCAATCTTCTTTTCAAGATCTGTGAACCTTGTGTCAAGTATACTGTAATCCTGTGGTCCATCCTAAGGAGCTCCACATCGATTGCAACACCGTCAGTCTTAGCTTCTAACAACTGTCTCCTCCCTGAGATGGCCACAAGAATTTCCCAATTTTGCTCCCTGTGGCTTTCCAGTATGGCTTCCAGTGTTTTCAACAAGGGTTCATTGGGGCCTGCGTTTTGTGTAGGTGACAGTTGCGACCGTTTCATGCCTGGGGACTTCTCTATTTTGGGTTCCACCATGTTGAAGATGTTCTCACCGGCCATCCATCGTGTTATGTTCCCTCCCAAGCATCAACTGCACCACCCTCAAGGGTCTCCCCATAGTTGTACAGGGAGTCTCACGATCTAGATTGGCTTCTAATCATCCTCCGGTACGGGAATGAAGCTTGAGTACACTGGTCTAAGATATGTACAAGAGGGGGGGGGGGGGGGCACGTTTTTTTCGTGTCCCCCAAGAAAGGTCCTCAGTCTGATTCCTGAGCCCAGCTGCGCCAGAAACTTGGTATCTGTTCCTGCCAGAACAGCAGCATAGCTTCTAAATTGTCAAAACACCTTGGACTGCCCCAGTGGTTCTTCCCTCAAGGCCCACGCTCATACCATAAAGGAATTTGATTTTCGGCAGTAGTTTCAGATCCAGTACCTTTCAATATGGATCAGTGAGAGGTATGTTTTATTGCCACATCCCTCTCCAGTCGGCCAGGTACAATAGATAGCTAATCGGTCCACAGTGCCTCCACTGCTTAGTGTCTCAAGCCAGGGGTGCCCATGTCTCCAAGCATTAAAATTTCACATGGGCGACGTTGACTGTTTCTCGCTGTGGTGGCTCACCCTGGTCTCTGTTGTCCAGTCCTTATCCTTATCCTACCTGCTGTGTGTACTATGAGGACAGGAGTTCCTGCACCCGGCCCTCAGCTCAGCACTTTCAGGTGGTGTCACTGACACCCCTCTCCCACCAGGTGTGAAATGGGAGGGCATTCCCAGCCGTTTACTTTTCACCAACCAGACCCTGAAGCGGTAGGCTCCAGGGTCTGGCTGAAGTCTTTTCTCTGCAAGCCACCATCTTGGCTCGCTGTGGCCCACGACACCATTTTGAATCAGCCTGTCTCTGTTCAGTGGCAGATCCCCACGCCCATCAGTTTCTACCCCTTAGTTCTTGGTGGCTGCAGGTGCCCATGTGAGTGCAGAGAGAAAAATTAGTGCAGGAGTTTGTCTGGAAACACAGGATCTTGGTCACAGCTCTGCCACGTGGGGGGAGTATGGGCCTTTTGAGTGCTCTTACCTTATGTCATTCTGTGTCCTGTTTCGAACCCTCATCACTCCTAAAGTAAGCCTTGCTTTCCTTACTAATCTACTCTTTGGAGAGTCAAGGCCTGCGCAGCAATACTTGACACCCAATGTGCAGTAATACAGTAGCACTTAACAAACTGGTGGTAAACAAAGAAGGTGAGGGGTCGGTGGGCTGACCATTTGCACCTTTCTGTTTATAGATCATTTTAGCTGTGTGGACCAGTTAAACCTGTGTCTTGCCAGATCTGAGAAATTGCCATTGCTTGTATTCCAGTGTTGCACTGATAGAACCAGAACATATTTGAAGGTATTAACAAATGTAAATCTTTTCACAGATTTCAGAGGCTAATCTACACCTATCGAATTTTCAAGTACAACGGCAGTTTAAAGATTGAGGTAAGTGCTAAAGATAGACGGAATTCATATGTTATGAAAAAGCGGAGGCACAAACTCCAGGTAAGTACATATTGATTACATAGCCTTCTTTATGCAGCAAGCAGAATGTAGGGCCTGATGTAGCAAAATAACATTTTGCGAGTTGCAAATTGCGAGTACTAGCGACTCGCAATTTGCAACTCGCAAAATGTTATGCAGAAAGGTGTCTCAGACACCTTCTGCGAGTCGGTATGGGGTCGCAAAGACCCACCTCATTAATATTAATGAGGTGGGTCAGAAATTGTGGCCCCATACCGACTATGGGCACTCGCAAACATGGAGGCCTGCTGTCGTCAGCAGACCACCATGTTCGTGACTGCTTTTAAATAAAGCAGTTTTCTTTTTTTTAAGTGTAGCCCGTTTTCCTTAAAGGAAAAAGAGCTGCACTTAAAATAAAATCCGAAACCTTTAGTTTTGGTATTTTTTCAGGGCAGGTAGTGGTCCCTTGGACCACTACCTGCCCTGAAAAAAAAGATTGTGGTCCATTCACAAAGGGGAAGAGGTCCCATGGGGACCCCTCCCAATTTGCGAGTGGGTTACCATCCTCTTCAAGTGGATGGTAACTGCGACACCATTTGCGACCGCATATGCGGTCGCAAATGGTATTGCATACCACTACGAATCGCAAATAGGAAGGGAACAACCCTTCCTATTTGCGATTCTGAAATGCATTTTGTGAGTCGGTCCCGACTCGCAAAATGCATTTCTGCATTGGAAACACGCATTTGCGAGTCGCAAACGGCAGATTTTGCGGTTTGCGAGTCGCAAAGTGTTTCCTGCATCTGGCCCGTAATTCTTTAAAAATAATCTTTCTATGAAGGGCCTAGAGCAGTCTTTCTTTGCAGAGCCAACACAAGCTTCGCAAGCTTTCGCATTTTGTTCAGGGCAATAAACTGACTGCAAATATTTCAGCAGTTGAAAAGCAGTAAACAATTAAAAACTCTTAACTATCATATTAATCTCGAAGTAGTATATCTAACTGTATAGCCTAAACTAATTTACCCAAAAAAAGATACAATCTTAAACGTGATTGCTACATACACTCAAAATCTCTTCTTGCATTTTAAATTGTATATTACAAATTGCATTCCAACATATTTTGTCAATCTGTACAGATATATACAATCATAACATATACACGCTATTGCTTGAACGCATATACGATACATATTCAAATAATTGTCAATTGTCAATGAAAGCTAAAGAAACTGGTATCGCTCATAACCTATCAATTAATGGTTTAGTAAACGCATTAAAAGGCTGCATCTAAATAACATGCAGAAAATCGAGGAGATTCATCTCGTGGCCTTGTGATAGAAATGCTTGCAAACGATACCATGCTTTCAATGAGTCATAGGAGAACGTAAATTCTGTGTTATATTGAGATGCCGTAAGGCATTTATTTAAATACCGTTTATTTCTGGATTGAGTTTATACAACGCGAAATCTGCAAATATTACACTAGCAAATTTTTTATACTCACTCCTCATTTTTTGTTTGAATCTTTTTTGATTTTTTCTCTTAGAAGTTATATTACAAATAAGCAAGGAAGTGACATCATCTAGAAGGTGAAACAGTTATCAGCTCAAGCATGCTACTGATCACTTGTAGATGTCCAGCATAGACATTATATCACAAGAAGGGAGACGTATGATAATTCTTGTATATCTGATTGGAGATCGGCTGTGCATATTGCTAATGTCAAAAAATAGAACAACAAGGGTTCTGTTATGAGAAAGTAGAACAACAGTAATAAAGAAAACCAGAAGAACTGTCACCCAAGCCTTCGTAAGCAGCAAACTGGACTACGGCAATGCCCTCTACGCAGGAACCACAGCCAAACTCCTGAGGAGGCTGCAACACATCCAGAACCCCTCCGCACGCCTCATCCCGGGCATCCCCTACCAACGCCACATCACAGACCACATGAAAAACCTGCACTGGCTTCCAGTCAACAAGAGAATCACCTTCAAACTCCTCATCCACGCTCACAAAGCACTGCACAACACCGGACCAGAATACCTCAACAGAAGCCTCTCCTGCACCCTGACCCGGCATCCCCGCCCCACCGCCCCACCGCCCCACCGCCCTCGTCTTCGCAACCGTCCCAGGCGTCCGCAGAACTACAACTGGCAGTAGATCATTCTCGCACCTCACAGTCAAAACGTGGAACACTCTTCCAACCCACCTGCGCCAGACCAAAGACCTCCTTACCTTCAGGAAACTTCTCAAGACCTGGCTGTTCGAGCAGTAGCAGCACCCCCACCCCCCTTCTCCTTCATACCCTCCTCAGCGCCTTGAGACCTTCACGGGTGAGTAGTGCACTTTACAAATTCCTGATTGATTGATTGATTGAACCTTTTGACCCTCCCACCACCTTTCGCACCCAGCAGTATGAGCAAAGGGCGCACCATTGCAGTAGAAATCATGCAAAGTAAGAGAAATGAAGGAACGTGCACAGGGAAGCTGTTGAGCCTCTGCAGACTACAATCAATTAATGTGGGGTATGATCAGCTGTTCTGACAGCCCCACCATCCAGCGAGTCTGTCCAGCTCCCCTCTCCCCCTTGTGTAAGAGTCTGGAACTCTGCCACAACAGTATCCTAGTTAGTGGCTATGGGGTACTTGCGCAAACCCAGGGCATTCTCCCTGTGCAGCACCAGACTCTCTGCCCAGGCCCACGTGAAACCAGAGTGTGCCCATGCTTCACGGGTTGGAGGTTCAGATGCTTTCCACTGATGAGTGATGAGGGGCTTGGCCGTAAACAAACCCAAATCAAGAAAACAAGTGATAATTGCTTTTATCCCTGTGGTACAGCCCCACAATACATATTTCCCATTTGTTCAATGGTCCGTGCAGAAGGACAGTTTGGCGATGACACTTTGCAAGTAGTGTTGAAGAAATGGTCAGCTCCATAACATATGGAGCAGTTCTACATCTGCCAGTTGGCATTGTGGGCAGCCAGCATCTGCACAATGGAAATAGTGATTGCTTTTTTGGGCTGGGGTGAGGTAAGCCCTGTGTACAAAGAAAAACGGTATGAGGCAGAATCCAGCTTTACCTGGAATACACCTGGGGCTCTCCAGCACAACAGCCCATTCCTTGTCCGTGCGGGGACGGGTCAGATCACCTTCTCAATGATTGCGTAGAGCTGCAATTAATGGTGTGGTATGGATTTGTAATGATTCATCAATCCAGTATATGAGATGTTGGCCTGTCCCCATCACATGAAGATACTGCACCATTAGATAAGTTGGATGTTCATGTGTCAGGTTATCTGACCTGTGAGATAATGCCACAAGGAATTAAATGAAAATTATTAAATAAAATAATTGACTGGGTGGCAGGTTTGTAGTTTCCATCAGGGTCTCACTGCGGATGAGAGCGCCATCCTGATAAAGGCCTACGAGTGTGAAGGCCAGCTGCATATCAAGTGGTGAGTTCCACCTCTATAGTTAGGGTGAGTTTCTGGGTGTACCCAACAGGGCTAGTGGAGGTGCGTAGGGTGTCCCTGACCGTGTGACTTAAAGGCTACGGTGGTAGCAGCAACATGCCACTCCCAGTAGTAGAGAGTCAGGTGTCTTTGCCCAGATGCATGGGTGAAACAGGTGTAGGATCTGATACAAAGTTCAAGCTGGTAATGTTGTGGCAGTCAGACACAACTGTAAGTTCTATATCTACTTAGCCACCCATTGTAGTTGGAACGTCAAGTAATATTGCTCCAAGTGTGGCACAGCGAGTCGTCCCTGGTCTAGGGGCGAATAAAGTTTGGCCAGCGCAGTCCTACAGCGTGATTTGTTACAGATAGACTCTCTTAGATATTTCTCAAAGACCCGTAAGAATTTAGGTGAGATGTACAGCAGCAAATTGGCAAAGTAGTCTAAAAAACAGGGAAGGACCACCATTTTCAGCAGGACTACCTCGCCTGCCACTGACAAGGGTAATGTCTTCCAAAAGGCCACCTGGGATCTTATAGAGGTGGTATTGCATTTGAGGTTGTGGTTCAACAGACATACTGGCGAATGGTTGATAAGAATGGCGACATAACTGAACATTCTGGGCTGCCACAATATTGGCATGCTAGTGAAAATGAGATGTAGGTTTGGAAAGTCTGAAGTAAAGGGGAAGAGGCATGATTCCGCCCAATTCACTCTTAGGCCAGATAGGACTGCAAAGCAACAGAATATTGCAGCTTTCTTGTCAGGGGCAGCGTGAACATCTCTGATGTACAGCAGATCATCTGCGTAGAGGGAGATGGTATGAATCTTGTCTCCTAAAGCAATATTGCATGCTTTGCCCTCATTTCGAACAGTAACAGCTAGTGGTTCTATTGCCAGGGACCAAAGTGAGGGAAAGAGTGGGCAACCTTGACAGGTGCCCCTATGAATGGGTATCGGTTCTGAAACAAGGGAGCCAAGCCTAATTCTAAACAGTGGGTGGTTGTACATGTACAGTAATTGAACCAAGCAGAGAAAACGGGTCTCAATACCATAACACTTCAATGCTTTGAATAAAAATAACCACTCTAAAGATTCAAAGCCCTTGTTGAGATACAATACAAGGTATCCCACTCTCTGCCAACTGAGCAGAGAGTATTCCAGAATTAGACAAAAGCGTTTTAGGTTCAAATAATTGTTGCGCTCTGCAACAAACCCATTCTGGTCTGAATGAACCAGTATGGGGATCAGAGTCACTAAACGGTGTGCAAGTATTTTGGCTTGGATTTTATAATCAGTGTTAAGCAAGGCCAAAGGTGTGTATGAGCCCAATTTGGCAGGGTTCCCATCTGGTTTGGGGAGAGAAATGAGTAATGCCTCTTGTTGCGAACCAGACAACGAAGACGTAAAAAGGGCTTCCTCATATTTGACTTGCAGGGGTGGGGGATAACTGAGGCATAAGCTTTGTAGAATTCAGCAGGAAGGCCGTCTGGGATTGGGACTGGGCCTGCCAGATGGCTTCCTGTATTTCAAACAGGGTGATGGGGTTGCCTAGTTCCGTCTGCTGTTCAGATGTAATTCCACTGTGGAAAAGAAAGAGTCAAGGCTATCCACATCTGTAGTGGAGACTGATTGATAAAAGGATGCATAATGTTGTGTGAGCTCATCATGTATTTCACGGTGGGTGTAAAGTAAGGTGCCAGTATCGGAGTGGAGAGCTATTTTAGGGTGTCCTGATTGGTCCTGGATGAAAAGCCATGCCAGCAACCAGCCCTCAGCGGTCACCAGCTCATGGAAGGGTAGATCTTCCAATGCCACCTGGTGAAAACGACAAGTGGCCAAGAGATATTTGTCCCATATGAGTTGCAAATATTGTGGATTGTGGTTGTAATACCTAGATAAACAACATGGTGGACGGTAGGCAATAAACTGTCTGTACTGAGTAGCCTATCAATACAACATGCAATTGTGTTGGGGAAGAGAAAAAGGAATAGACTTTCACATCTGCATTATGCGCATGCCAAACTTTCACCAATTGCCAGTGTTGGAGCCTATCCTGCAGTGCATGTGCATTAAAAACTGCAGCCATGCAGGACAGCAGGAGGAATGATCGGTCTGAGTCGCTATCAAGAACACTGTTAAAGTCACCCCCTATGAGCCACAGAATCCCACTCCTGCGGGATTCGGAGCAGGCACACAAGTAGAGGAGCCACCACTTCCAGTACGTAGGTGGCCCATAGTGTGAGACAAAGGAGGTAGATACCAGGGGAAGGACACCAGATGGTTGAAGCAGGGGTTCACATGCCGACACCTGTTCAGTCTCTGGGTGCCACAGCATGAGCAGCAATGTGGAGTTCAGAGCCAGTTGTACAAGATGCTGCAGTTTTGCAGAAAGGTCAGAACTGGTCACGGCACAGGTGGTGAGAGCAGAGGTGTTCAGGCACGAGTCATGCAGGGGAATGTGTAATCACCAGTGTCCAAAATGTAGGGTGCATACACATGATTTATAGTCATAGCGTGTGTATTATAGAAGGTGGCATCTACAGGAGGACCACTTGCCAAAGGGCCTGCTTGGTTACGCCGTTTAAGTGTGGAATAGCGTAGCACCACGAGCAACCTGGCAGGTGTCTTGGTCTACAGGTCCTGTAGGGGAGCCAGAGAAGTGGTTGAGAGCCAGGAGACTTGTAGAAAAAGGTCAAAGTGATGTAGGATATGGCACCAGTGCACCAATAGAAATGTGGATCCATTCAGGACCTTCGAGGCTAGGTAGGTATGCAAGTGGTGGTAGCTACATTAGGCAAAGTAATATCTATAATAGGGATCGTTAAGTGGTGAAATCCAATGTCTTGAACCCCGCAACATTGTATGTGCATATGTCTATGGTGTCCAATGTTCAGAAGGGCAGTCCAATGCAGGTTGTAGGTATCAAGTTTGGAAGAGGGCCCAAACCATCAGCTGCCACATGGATTGCACTAACAGAGAGACGGGAGGCAGGAAAAGTATACAGTTGCAGTCCCCTTATTGTTCAAGCGCTTGTTGCACAAGTCTAGTGGAGGAGGTTGAGCCCAGCGGCAGAGGAAGCAAATGGAGCTGCAGGGGAAGAAAGGACTCAAGGTCCCAGAGGATGTGCAGACGCTAGTAGGGTAGTGTGTCTGACGGGAAAGCATCAATCCCAAAAGCACTCATACATGTGCTGCTTCAATCTGCTTAATTACCCCTCACCAGTAGTACCCCTTAACAGAATCACTACATGTAGAGTTTCCAGGGAGTGAATGGAGCTGTGGAGATCCTCTCACCTGGCAGTAGGCCCAGTTCAAAAGGTGCCTTCTTCCGGGTGCCTATAGCATGCAGGTAGGTGGCGTGTTCCGGCTGACCCACATCTCTGGAGCCACACAGCAGCTTTAGTCTAAGCTTGCCCAGGGAGCTCCGTTTGGTTTAGGCCTCACAATATGGCAGCACAGTCTATCAGCTGTGCTCCCTGCTTGTTGCCCTGGGAGGGGAAAAAAAGACTTTACAGGCCCCTGATCAATGAGGGAAGATGTCTGTAGGGTGCTGGTTGCAGATGCTGAGCCGATGTCTGAATAATCGCAGGATAATCAAGGTCTCGTAGAAGAGCCTTGCTAGAGCACATCTGCCATCTTGCCAGTCAAAGTGACGCCCCTTTTATACCCAACCCTCATCATGGTTCCTAATACTGTATATATAATTATTTTTGCTTTCTCTTTATATGATTCAAATCAAATAAAAAAACTTTATTCGGTTTGAAAATTATCAACCATAAAAATAAATAGGCAACACATCACATAACACTGACAATCATTATTCAAGAAAAAAGAATAGAAAATTACTACCAAAATTACATTCAAGCAGCTATCCTGCCCAATAAATGCTTTTAGACAAAATGTAAAAAGAATTGAATTAAACCTAATATTTTATCACTTCATGACCTACTAATAATTTTAGTACATATAAAATTTACATTCAAAATTTCATTACAGAAATAATATTTCAATAAGAATAAAAAATATTAAAAACACTTAAAAATAGTTTAAATTGATCCGCCAGTTTATAGCTCCCTTAAGAAAAGATCCTACCCCGCCACACCAGCGCATCAGAAGCCATACGCAGCCACAAAAAAGCTGGACGATATTGCACAAAACCTCTGGACCTCAATAAGGGAAGTAAATAACATTGCCTAAAGGGAGAATAAAAATCACAGAACAGAGTAAAATGAATAAGAGTCTGCAAAGACACTCCATCAAAAGGGCACAGTTTTATAGATTTTTGATCTAACTGGCCTAAGGGAAAACACAAATTACTTCTGATAACCCCCAAACGAAATTGCGAAATGAGAGTCCTTTCACTAACATTTCTTATCTTCAGGAGATATGCCTCTGGACCCACCCCCATCTTTAGCAGACCCACCCCCATCTTTAGCATTATGAAATCCTTTACTGATTTTTTCCTTAATTCCTCCGCCTCCCTCTTAGTCCTCTAAGATTGTAAAGACATTCTCCTTTGCCCAAGGTTTGTCAGAGCTCGTTAAACCCTCTGGTGCCTCAAACATATCTAGCCACCCAAGAACAATGGCTACTTTTCTTATATACATCAACCAGGGAATATCCTTCGCATGGTCACATAACATGCAGTCTTGCAGGATTTCTCTGTTAAAAGAGGCAAACTATTTCGTCCAGATAGATCCACAACATGAAAGGAGCAAGCTTGATGGTATCTTCTATGAAGTCTAGATCCAGTTCAGCATGCAAACAGAAGCCAGAGGTATTTTGTCCAACTCCTAGCAACCTTCTGCAAAAGCAATTTTCCTCTATCACAGGGGCCCTGGTTTCTATATAGCCCCAAAGTTGAGCCCCATACAACAGGACTGGGAGACATTTGCGCCTATAAACTTCAAGAAAAAGCTTAATGGGTTTATTTCCCACCCTTGCAGCAAACTCAAACGTGGCACCAACTGTGATATTAAAAAGCACCAGTCTCCTAGAAATACAAAATTTCCAGGTGCCCTTATCATCAAAATTAACCCCTTAATAGGGTAATTCCTGAACCTTACTAATTACTGGCTCCTTATCTTCAGCTCTCCAACCCTACACACTGGTTTGGCTGATGTTACATGTGGATTCGACAAAATATCTTCTGGTTCTTTGACTCATAGTTCATTTCTGTGTTAGATTATGGACTTTTATTGTATCTATTTACATAATGTCTTTTATGTTGGTTGGTTGTCTACTGTAGGGGTTTAGAGTTGTATGTTATTTATCATTGTCATCAAATTTTGAAATAAATATTTTCATTATATAAAATTATGAGAATCTACATTGCTTGAGGTTAATAATATATGAATGTATATGGACTGTGGACAGTCTATCACAATTTATTAATTATATAGTCATATTTGACTTTTTGACTTTTTGATTATCAATACTTTAGAAAAAAGAAAGAAAGAAAAAAATTGTTGTGCTCCGCTAGTGCATTTTGTTTGGTTACACTGGTTTACCATACACCATAAAATATGACTTACTACAATTTTTCTTTAGGTCTAAAGCTGACATAAAAAGTTCATAGGCTTTGATCGCCTCATGAAGACCATTCATGGTGCGGGCCATAAGCACTGCCTCGTCAGCATAGATCAATACCAGGACACTCATACTATTACTTTTAGGAGCATGCTTACATCGTTCAACTAAAAGTCATACAGCCCATTTGGGCTAGGAGCCAGGACACACCACTGGTGTACACCCCTGTTAAGCTGAAACTAATCTGTGCATTCCCCATTGGGCCCAACCCTCACGTTAGCGTTAGATCCTAAGTAGAGATAATGAAGCAGCTCCACGATTTGGGGATCCATACCCAACCGAGTTAGCCACTCCCACAGCTTTCTCTGATTAACCTTATCAAAGGCACAACTAAGATACATAAATGCAAGATACAAAGTGCCCCTCTCGGCTTGCATGTACTGTATTTCCCAATCAACATAAGCAGATTTAAGCACTGTTCCTGGGTACCAAGCCCTTCCCGAAAACCTTATTGCACCCTGCTCAAAATTGCATTTTCAGCCATCTAATTCTCAATGCGCCTTAAAATAATCCAACCCAATTTTTTTGTTGAAGAATCAAGGAGTGAGATTGGGCAATATGACTTGGGATCATTTCGATCACCCTTTTTATACACAGGAATAATACATGCCGATCTCCAAGTGGCAGGCATTCCCACGCTAACTGTTGCATTGAGGACATTGAGGATGGTAGGCGCCCACAGCAGAGAACAATATTTATAGAGATCCATTGGGATAGTATCCGGGCCCGGGGCTTTCTTACTAGCACTGCCATGCAGCGCCTCCCTTGCCTCTAAGAGTGTAAACCGAATAGCTAAATTGGGGGGATCATCATATTGTTTAGCCGTTTTCTCTCCTAGGGGGCTCCCCTGAAAAATCCTACAGAAATGACTCACCCAAACCTCAGGGGCAATATTGCAGCCCAGGCCCTCTAATGTTTCTGTCTCAATGAATACCCTATTTACAACCTTCCAAAACAGGCCTGGGTTCTTATGATCTACTGCACGTTACACTTTCTCCCAGGCTAGCTCCTTGAGCTTTAGCTTTCTTGCCCTCAGAACAATTTTATACTGAGCCTTTGCATCTCTTACGTGGGCCTTATCTCTTGGATGTTCATTAAAGCCTTCCTCAGGGATTTCTTTGCCTCATAATAGGGCTTACTAAACCATCCACCCTTATACTTACAGGAGGACTGAACAGCTACAATTAAACAATCTTTAAAAGATACATTTACTCTAAACATAGCATCCATGACTTCCCCTATCTGGGTGATTCTGCCAGAAGTATTCCTGTAATCAGATTTAGGTTTTCACCCACCACCCTGCCTACTACTGGCAGGACATTTACTTGTCTCCAACCAAGTCTCCTACCCTGATCTTTAGTCCTCACCGAAGTTGGCCCTCTCCACCCTTGTTTGCGTAAAATCTCAGGAAAATTAAAGAAAATCGTGAGGGGTTTATAATCACTAAAGTGCTTCACTACCACCTCACCATGCACAACCACGTTTTTTAAAGATGGGGACACAAAGATGTAATCAATTGTTGTTCCAGCCACTCTGCCTACAAAAGTTGGGGCCTTATGTAAACCTGCAACTTCCATGTCGCAAGTATTCAGAAGACCCAAGCTCTGTAGGGTCTTAATCAGGTCCCTGCCCCTTGGGTCCTGTAATCCCTCAGCTATATATACCCTGTGATCCAACTCAAAAGGATTCACCACTGTATTATGCCGCCCTAGCTTGGCATTAAAATCCCCTGACACAGCAGCACAGAACTCCAAACCAAACCCCTCTACACTTCAAAATCTGAAGAACTGAAAAAAGGACCCTAATTTGATATCCAGAGTCCCAGACAGCATTGTAAAAGTTTACCAACAGGACATGAAATATGTTTGGGAAGACTACCCAAACAATCAAAATACCATGATGGTTGCAGGTAATTTGATACGCTCTCGCTATTTGAGAGAATTGGATTAGAGTAACTAGACCCCCTTTAGGACGACCTCCTTGAGGCCGAGCGGCCGGGACTGCAAACCTTTGATATCCATCCTAGGCTGCCAGCCTATCTGACCAGGTTTCTTGAAGGAAATCATACTGTACCAGAAACCTTATCCATTCACGATCTGATAGCTTAGTGTCATACCCTGCTACATTCCATGAATTAAGACAGCACCTAGTGGTCTTTCCACCCTTATCTTCCATGTTCATAATAGCATTTGGGGGTTCTACCATGCCCACTAAAGATCTCCATGCAAAAGCGTCAATCCACCCCCTCCAGATCAGGAATAAAAATGGGATCATTCCCCATACTAGTTGGCTATAAAACACCCTGCCCTAGATTGGGATTCCTAATTGGAAAATCAACAGTCTGCCGAGTATGATTATAAAAGAAGCCCAAGTGGACCATTCCAATCTTTTCCCTTCCTCTGGGAAGCCAAGCTTTGTGTCAATAGGAGCCACTGGGCTTTATGTAATTGATTTATCCCAGAATTCAATATAAATAGTTCCTACAACCAGAACCCATGTGCGCTTGTAGTACTGATTTAATTGCTAGCCTCTTCCCTCCGTTTCTGCATATCTTTACGCATTTTTTGACACTCAAAAAAATGTTTTTGGGAAATACTTTGATATCACTATGTGAAAGAAACAGAAAGATAATAGTGATACCGTAACATTTGCCCTAAAAAACTGGAGAGTAACTACTTCTGGCATTACTTCCCTTGGAGACACACGAAACAAGTTGTATTTTATTGCCTATTTCACAATAAAAGGTTTAGTAGAAGAGCGCTGTTCTAATGAGATTGTCAGTTGAGTAGGCAGGTATCGTGTTATGCTGCTTTCAATACAGATGGTAATGAGCTAGTCATATTTACATAAAACAACTGCATGATAATGCGCACTGTCCGAAAACATTTTGGGTGAGAAAAAGGGTTTCCTGGAGTGCCATTTCAAGCATTGGTTCATTGCCTGCCTTTTTCATTTGCTGGCAAGTAAAGACTTAGTCCAAAGCAGTGACATTTGCACTCAGTGGCTGATTTACAAATTGAAATGGTTTATATGCTGGTTGTCAGTGTGTTTGTTGTGACCCCTGGGGCTTCAAAAGCATAGGACATTATGGCCCTCATTATGAACACAGCGGTCCGTTCCGCGCCAGCCGGCGGTGGCGGTAAAAACCGCCAACAGAAGAGCGGTCTGTACTGCCAAATAATGAACCAAACGAAACACAGGCATCCAGAAAACCACCCACCGCCAGTAGAGGAGTGCTGATGACGATGCCAGAGTCCGCCCACAGACCGACGGAAAGGCCCAACCCACCCATCAAATAATGAACCACTAGTCTGCCGTCAGTTCCGGGACGGGAACCTCCGCCAAGCAAAGGCAGTCGGAAATGAACCAAATCCAATGAAACACTGACCGGAGGACCACACAACGCGCCGAAGCAGACATGGATAGAGAGCTGCAGATCATGCCAGCCCTGCTCCTTGCCATATACCTCCATGACTGAGACCGCCGACGAAGACGACCACGATAAGCACCGCAACCTACGAAACAAGGGAGGAAAGGGCACAGTTACATGCCCACCCACTCCACCCACCCTGCAACGCCCCCACAACCCTTCAAAGCAGCACAGCCAATACACCCCACAGCAAGAGGTACTTACCCGACACAAGGCAAATCCAACTTGACCAATAGTACATACAAATGCCCCACACCCATAAACTATGAAACGAAAGACCAGAGTTCAACAGTGTGCCGCCAAAACACAGGCCACACAGAAATATTTTATTAAAGCTCACACAGCCAACTACTTCAAACAGGGCCAATGGCCAGTCCGTACCGCTACAAGTGCGATGGGCCACAACGGACCCAACCTGACTCCCAAAAGTGCACGGTACTCCACCTAATGGGGCAACAAAGAGGCATCCAGGCACCTCACGGAACGGGAGCAGAGGGTGGTGGGGGTAGGGATTTGCGACGGGGTGGGGCTTGGACTTGCGCTTGGAAGGCGGAGGGGGTGTGGGCTTGTCCTTTGAAGGTGGGGGAGTGTTTTGAGCGGGTGGAGCCAGTGGGTTGGAAGAGGTCAGCATGGGAGAGGAAAAGTTCTTTCGGAGCAATTGGGGTGGTCCTGGATGAGGGTGTGGGAGTGGAGGCAGAGGCAGTGGATTATGTGGTGTAGGGGTGCGTGTAGTGGGAGCAGGTGACTGGACAGTATGCTGTGGTATGGTGGATATGTGATGGGTGGGTGTCTTGGTGCGTTTGTGTGATTTTGGAGGAGGGCGTGGACACAGTGGGAGAAGACAGGCAGCTAGTGTGGATGTATGTTGTGAAGGTGTCTGCAAGTCTGGTGAGTGTGCTGCATGTGCCAACTACAGTAGTTGTGGTGAGTGCAGGTGTGGTGTATGAGGTGCATGTATGGATGTCTGCTATTGTGGTGAGTGCAGTAAGAGGATCAGCAACAGTGACTGAAGGTGCAGTGCATGAGGGTGTGGATGTAGAGGGGATAGACAGGGAGGTAGAAGAGATGGGCACACTGGGGGAAGTGGATGATGTGTGTGCATGTGTCTGTTGGCTGTGTGAATGCTTGTGGTGGGAGGTGTGGTGCTTGTGTTTAGATGTGTGCTTCTTGTGTGTTGATGTGCTTGACTGTGTGTCTGAATGTGTGCTTTGGACGGGTGAAAGGAGTGGGATGCTGGAAGGGGTAGAGGAGGTTGGAGCGGGGACAGAATGGCCAGGGAAACTGGCTGCCGTCCAAGAGGAAGCCAGAGCCTGAAAAAGATCTCTGTAGGGCAGACACAGCACTGTGAAGGACATCCAGATAGGCATTGGTCTGCTGCACCTCTGATGCTAACCCCTGGATGGCATTGGCAATGGTTGTCTGCCCTACGGGGATGGTTCTCAGGAGGTCAATAGCCTCCCCTGTGAGGGCAGCATGGCTGACTGGGGAAGGGGAGGAGGTGCCTGGGGTGAAGGAGACGCCCACTTTTCTGGGTGAGCGGGCACGGGCAACTCAGTGGGGAGCAGAAGGGAGGGTGGTGATGGATTCGGGTGGCAGAAGATGTCACTGTAGTGGTGTGGCCACTAGGGTCCGCCACCACTGGGGAGCCCCCTCGGAGGAGGTCTCGGAGGCATTACCTCCAGTGGTAGTTGCCTCCCCCGTGGAACTCCCCTAGCCCTCTCACCCACTGGTCCCCTTCGCGTTGGATGTCTCTGCCTCTGAGGATCTGTGGGCCGCTGCTTCCCCACTTGCCGGTGCCTCAGCTCCCTCGCCAGATGTTGCTGCTGTACCAAACCAACACAAGAGAACAGAGATGGGGAGACAAAACAGGAGAGACACTTATAAAAATCTGAATGGAGGTACATAGTGGACAGACATACACCCACCCAGAAGACACACCCAACAGGCATCACCGTTCACTGTGGCCATGGCCATGCCCCTGACTACTGACCAGAATACTGCTCTACACCGATTCCCTGGACTACCTAAGGAGGCGACGTGTGGGAGACCTGACAAAGACACCCCTACACCCTTTGGGGACCATAATGTACATGGACATCAGTCAGAGTCCCTGCCTCTAAGCAGCATGAACCCTAATGAGCACGCAGACATCCTTCCAGACTGAAGTTTGTGACATGAGTACTCACTCCCTTGTGACTGTTGTGCAGCCTTCAAGAGCCCATCCAGGTCTGGGTAAGCCACCGCCAGGATACGTCACATGAGGGGGGTCAGTGCCCGACGAGCACCCCTTCCACGCTGGGAGGACTTCCCCAGCTGGGCTTCTCCGATCTTACGTGCCCAGCACTGCAGGCCCTCCCACCTCTTTCGGCAGTGGGTGCTCCGCCGGTTGTAGACCCCCAGAGTCTGCACCTCCTTGGCTATGGCATGCCAAAGTGCCCTCTTCTGGTGGGCGCTGACATAAAAGGTGTAGATGTAGATCTGTCAAGAAGCAGTTAATGTTGAGTCACTGCAATGAAATATGCAGTGCACAATTGATGACAATGTGTGCCTATGTATGTGTGTTCATCACACCTTTTTGATGCCCCACGTAGGTACCGACCCTTGTGGCGAGGAAGGGCACCATCGGTGTACAGGCCAGTTGTGGATATGAGGACCATGGTGGAGCGTCAGATCATAATCAATTATAGACTCACACGTGCAACAATTCAGGGACTTTGTGCTTTACTGGATCCTGCACTAACTCCGGGAAATCATAATCAGCATGCCATCCCTACTGAAGTGCAGGTGCTCTCCGCACTCCATTTCCTGGCCACGGGCTCATTTCAAGTGACAGTGGGCATGGGTGCTGGATTTTTACAGCCAATGTTCAGCATGGTACTGACAAGATTTCTAAATGCATTTGTACGACACCTGCAGTCCTATGTGAGGTTTCCCCCAAGTACTGACCTCCCTGCCATCAAGTCAGAATTCTATGCCTTTGCCAACATATCCCATGTGATAGGTGCCATCGATGGCACCCACATACCGATCATCCCCCCAAGAGTGAGGGAACAGGTGTACAGAAACAGAAATAACTTTTACTCCATGAACATCCAATTGGTATGTACTGCAGACCAGTACATCTCACATGTGAATGTCATGTTCCCAGGTTCAGTCCATGATTCCTTTGTGTTGAGGAACAGTAGTGTGCCACAGAGGATGGAACAACTCCAAGAGGACAGAGGGAGGAACATAGGTAAGTGTGTCTGTCACTAACTGACACATAGCAGACAGCCAGGCTGTCTGACTAAGGGGCATAACAATGACTACGCTGTCTTGCACCTCTTTCTAGGTGATTCTGGCTATCCAAACTTGCGTTGGCTCCTGACACCAGTGAGGAATCCTAGGACGGATGCAGCGAGGAATTACAATGAGGCCCATGGACATTCTAGGAGGGTGATACAGCGCACAATAGGTCTCCTGAAGGCTAGATTTCATTGTCTACATATCTCTGGGGGTTCCCTGGCCTATGGGCCTGAAAAGGTGTGTAGAATAGTAGTGGCTTGCTGCATATTGCACAACATGGCAGTGAGACATTCTATCCCCCTCTTGGAGGTGGAGGGTGCTGTATGTCCTGACCAGCTTCCTCAGAGAGGGGAGGAGAGTGATAATGATGATGCGGAAGGGGAAGATGTTGATTCCAGGACCCAACCAATACAACTCTACTTCCAGTAACTGTGTAGGACTAAGGGCTGACATTGGGGTTTGTGACACATACTGTCAGTGTGCTCAGTCATATTAGGGGGGGGGGGGGTTGATAATGATATGTGAAACATGGTCCAGGTCTGCATGGTACAGATTGATATTTTCACCATTTACTTAGGGCCCACATTTGGGCACACAGGATTCCCTTCATGCAAAGATTTGACAATAAAGTGGTTCTCAGCCAGTTGCATCCATACTTCACTTTGTTCACATTTTAACACAGGGGACAGTGTTACAGGTGTGATATTTGTTTTATTGGTTGCAAAGAGTGAATAGTGCTATTTACATTGATGGCAAGTCGTAGGGGGTGGGTGTCCTCAAAGCCAACATGCTGAAACCTTTTGGGTAGTATTGATGGGTTCATCTTTTCTTAAATTAGTTCATATTGCCTCTTAGCAATGTATGGTGGCTGATTGAGTGGGATGGTTGTTGTGCTGATTGTTGCTGAGTTACTTCTTGAAGGGGGCCTTGTTCTTAGCTGGGGTTCCAGTGCCATATCTTGGCCTGAGGGTATGTTTGGGCGCCTGCTGTTGATCTTCAGGGGATGACATGGTAGGCCCTTGGGTTTCCTGTAGGGAAGTTCCTGGGATGTTTCTGCTGATGGTGTAATTTCATGGTGGCTGTCCAGTGATGTAGTGGGGGTCTCCTGTCCTGTGTGGGTCTCAGACTGAGTTTGTACCACCTGCAGCAGTGCTCCTGCTATGGTGGCCATTGTGGTGGTGTGCTGTTTCCACTGCTCCATGGCCTGTTGGTGGTGTTCATGCTGCGTCCTCTGACTGTGCTTCAGGGTGGGCACTATCTGTGCCAACCTGTCATGGGTATGCTGGTAGGCCCCCAATACCTCTGATATCACGTCCTGGGCTGCTGCATCCATCCTGTGGCCTCCCCCCTGGCCTACTGAGACCCTTGCACTTGCCCTAGCCCCCTGTGCCTGTGTCCCCTGCACAGGTCTGGCAGTACCACTTGTACTGGGGCTCACGCCTTCTTGCATGTTGGGAGTGGGAGACTGTGGCCTCTGGACCTGTGTTCCACCAGTCTGTGGCCTGGACACACTGGTGTGAGGACGCTTGTCCTGGGCTGCTAGTCTTGACTGGGTGGTAGGGGTGACAGTGGTTTCCTGGGTGGGGCTGCTGCATGGTGACAGTCCAGGACTGTGTGAGGGGCCTGCCTGCTCATCAGTGTCCAGGGATCCTTCACCAGTGTCCTGTGAGGCGTCTCTGTCTCCCTGGGGGGCAGTGGCACTCCTTATCCCGTCCGTTAGGGTGCCATGGGTGGTGGTGCCTGTTGGGGGACATAGACATGTCTGTTACAGATGCATGAACTTTGGGGTGCACAGGACTGGGCTATTTCGTGCTGGGGTTACCTTCAGTGGCCTTACAGGATGCCTTTGTGAGGCTTACACTGCATTTTGCCTCGACTGTGGGGTTGCATTGTGGTGAGGGGTGTTGTTCCATTGTGGTACTTGCAGGGGTAGGTGGCTGTGCAGAGGAGGAGGCATGTGGACCTGTTAGTGGGTTTGTGGTCATGCTGGGGGGTGGATTTAGTGGCTGTTGCCTGTATGGGGTGTTGGCTCTCATGGGTGTGGGTGGGGTGGGGTGGGGTGGTGCATGCATTACAGGTATGGTGTATATGGGGTAAATTATGATGACTTACCCGAGTCTATTCCTCAAGTGAGTCCAGTGAGTCCAGTGAGTCCCTCAGGGTACAGGATGGCCAGTACCTTTTCCTCCCAGTCTGTGTATTCTGGTGGTGTTGGTGGCGGTCCTCCCACAGTTTTCTGGACTGCAACGTGGTGCCTTGATGCCATGCCCCTGACCTTCCCCTGCAGGTCGTTCTATCTCTTCCGGATGTTGTCCCTGGTGCGTGGATGGTGTCCCATTGCATTGACCCTGTTCACAATGGTCTGCCATAGCTCCATCTTCCTTGCAATGGGTGTGTGCTGCACCTCGGCCCCGAATATTTGTGGCTCTGCCTTCAGGATCTCATCAACTATGGTCCTTAACTTCCTTTCTGTGAAGCATGGATGTTTGGGGGGTGACATGGTGAGTGTGGTGAATGGTGTCGGGGCTGGAAACGCGTGAGGGTGCTCTTCTGTGGGTCGGTGTGCGTCTCGTGTATGGTGGCGTTCAGTGTCTGCCTCTGGTGCTCTCCGTCTTCTTGGCCTGGTTTCGTTGCAAAGGATTGTGGGGCATGTCTAGGGGTGTTTTATGGGGTTATGGATGTGTGTCAGCTGTGTGGGTTACAAGCTTATCCAATGTGTGCACTTCTTGCTGTTAAGTCCACTTGCCGCCTGTGGCGGTCGGCACCGCCAATGGTCGTCCGGCCTCCGCTGTCCGCCAAGGTGATTTGTGCATCATTATTTGGAGGGCGGGATGTGGGTGTGCTCGGCGGTGGCGGGGAGGAAGATCCAGCATTTCCGCCGAGAGGGTCCTGGCGGTGACTGGTAGACTGGGTGATTTTTGGCAGGTTCTGGATTTTGGTTCATTATATGGAGGGTTTCTATTCACCGCCAACGGCGGTCTTCTGTTCACCGCCACCACGCGGTCAGCGGTGTTTACCACCGTGTTCATAATGATTGCCTATATCCTTTTAGGAGGGTATACCAATTAAAAAACAGAATAATTAAACCTTACAGTACTGTAGGGTGCTGACCTAAGCCAGGACTTCCAAGCATCTTTCCACCAACATAAACTCCTAAAAGAGCATTCCTTTTCATCCCCCTCCGCACCATCCCATAATGGAGGGAGGATATGATCAACTCAAGATTACACATAGATTGGAGCACCAGCCTCCCAAATCAAATGGCAACAGAAAGTTCACAAGGCTGAAGGAAGACGGATGTTTCACCTAAAAAATAATTAATAGCAGATCATAAGAAAAGCGCACACTGACTCCTAATCACCTTTGGGTTCACTTAGAATTGAATCAGAGGCACAGGCCCCAATACACCTCAACCCACAACCTATGCACAGCGTAAGGTGGCTCTTGGTCATCTGTAAAATTTGAAAAGTCTCTTTCTGACCTGCACACCATCAATTAGCTGCCTGCGCCAGTGGCAATGCACCTCTGCCATGGTTGGTACTTTATTATAGCGTCATAACAATGGTATATAGGTAACCAAACATGAAGTAATGCTCTTCTCTGCTGGGAGTCAAGTCGGTGTCTGGAAACTTTAAGCACTGTCTGAACAATAATTGATTAACTGATTGATTTATGGATGTTTTATAAAGTGCACATTTACCCATTCTGGTACTTTGGCTGAATCGACCAACAGCTATACAAAATAGAGCTTAGAGAAAAATCAGGTTTTAGATGTTTTTAGAAAATGGTGTGGTTGCAAATAGATTGCAGTGAGAAAGGAATGGAATCCTATGCTTTGACAGTAGTCGGTATCAATGTGAAACCTTTAAGCCTTGGTCCATAAAATCTAGAAACAATCAAGAGGTTTGTAGATTCAGAGAGGGGTGATATAAGTGGTCCTGGAGCACCCACAGAGGTCTTCTTCCCACCTATGGTTCAGAAACCACAATTACTCTGGTGAGACATCACAACTCATTCCACCTACTAGAATTCGACTGGCTCCTTGGACTCAGTGAGGAGTGTGGTAATTGGACTCCTTCAACATACACCAACAACATGAGATACATAAACACTTTTAAACACCATGACCAATTTAACCATAAAACAAAACTCCAAACTGAATGAAGTTTCAAAGCTTTATTACAACCACAAAGCTAATGTAACATAAATGGTATGCCAAACTAAGCTATAAACATACATTATATAGGCTGACTAAATCGTCTAAAGAGATTAAGCCTACCTAGCATCAACACTATTAAACACTCCAATAAAATGACATCATACAAATTAACAATATTATAATATGCATATTAAAGTCAGATTTCAAAGCAGATGATGGTGACATCAGTAAATCATCAAAATTCAGTTAATAACAATTTGTTTTCAGTGCTGGGCAGTCCTTATCTCTAATACGAATTTGGACTTGCAGGTATAGGTACGGACTAAAACATGCGGACAAAACAAAAGACAAAAATAATTTGGAAAATCATCTAACTAGGGTAACTCACTATAAAAATATGCTGGTGTAATTATCTAAGCTGAAAAGGAAACAAGAAACCACATTATAGTCCATACCTCTCCTCATAGAAAAGCAGACTGGAAAGTTTTGTAAGGCAGAGCGTTCACAATTTTGCAGCATCAGTAGACAGCAGCATCAGGATAGTGCAAAACATGAGCTGCACATAGGGCAGGTCATCAGTTCAGAATTTAATTGGGTTGGGCATATTAATACTGAATAGCATAAGTAACAGGATATATAAGACTAAATATGTCAGAAGACTTAAAGAGGAACTGGAGGTGACAGCACAAGTACCACAGGAGGACCCTGACAGACTCCGACAGACTGAGTTTGAAAGTCTTTCCCCAAACTAGAAATGTCCACGACTTTCTGATTGGTCTTCCAGGTGGGCTCATCTTGACACACAAGGATCAATATCCAACAAGAATTCCACATGTCCATCAGGTTTACAACTATTCCAGATTTTCTCAGGGAAGGTGCGTAGTCATCTTGATGAATTCATACAGTTCCGCAAAACATATTACATTTATTGGTCGATTGCAACTTTGGGATTCTTTCCCAAAGCTCACAGGATGATTTGAACAGTTCTTGTACAAAATGAATAAGGCTTCCTGTCTTGTTCGACAGCTAGAGCAAATATTGTTACGCTTGTTAACATCAAAACATGTTCTTGGTCTTTAATACAATACGACAGAGGTTCCCAATCTGTGCGCAGCAGCACCCTGGTGCGCCTCCAAAACCTCCCAGGGGCGCCGCGACGTAGTAATGCCTCAATATTCTGAGTGCAATTTTATTCAGTTTTTAAACTGGCTTTCAAAAATATGTTTTGTGAAGATGAAACTGCCTCTAGTACCACTAGATGGCAGTGCGACATGCAAAATAGCACAGGAATTGCTCCTATCTGTCAGATCAGTTAACACAAACTATGAGCAATGCAGAGATATAAACACACGCACGTGTTGGACTTAAGTATGTACGGTGTCACTTTTAAGGAAATTGTGGTATTGTTTTACTAATATATTTTATTTACTGCTGAAGGGCACTGTTTTTAGTCTTGTTAATGTTAGTTGGTGGGAAGACTTTTTAACATCTTTTGTAGTGTATGAATTAGTTCTTATAACTATGATAGTATGCAACATGTTTAATGCATAACTGTGTTTTTACTTTTTTGATATGGTGTTATTTGGACCTCCATCGAAGTTTTGTACCATAATAAGAACTGAATTGACACGAACTGTGACACACAACTATAGTGAGAAGGAATCAGAGACTGCAGACAAATACTGAGGTCTGAGACAGGAGAGTGCAATGACTCCATCAGACGCTAGAAGAGATAGAAGCAGAGTTAATATAATGGTGGCTGCTGGAAAATTTAGTAAATCACTTTAGTGAAGTACTTGAAAATGAAATATAGTAGAGCTGATTAGTGGAGCTGCATTCTTATATATCAAAAGTGGCTCCTTGACAAGTAGAATGACCTGAAGGAGAGCTCTGTGTGCTGGAGGCAATTTTTAAGGAACAAAACATAGTTTTAAAGAAAATCCATATGCAAACCACAGTGCTGAAGAGCATTGTTTCCGTCTTAACCAATGAATGGTCTTTTTTAACTAAACAACTGTTATATTTTTTTATTTTGCTACATCTATGAGTATAATACCTTCTTAGTTCATACCAAGTATATTTGAGGGAATAAAATGGAAGAACTACAGAGGCCGGGCAGACAATCCCTCTCCTCCACCACTCGCCCAAAAAAAATAACACCGCGGGGAGCCGCAGCCAACTGCCAATAGGTCAAGGGAGCCACGGGTCGAAGAAGTTTGGGAACCACTGGGTTACAAGGTAAGATGGGAGACTGACATATAAGCAACTTAGTTATTGAGGTGGAACAAAATAAGTGTCTAAAGATTTCAGAAAGACCATAAGAAGAATAGGAATGATCTTTCTTAGCACCCACAAAATGAAGAAGCCGATTGAGGTCAGTTTACTTTCATGCTCTTTGAAAAGAAGCTTGATGTTCACAATGATGCCTACATTACAGACAGAGAATGCTGCTGCAGGGGAAGAGTTCAAATTAGGTGGCGGCCATCGAGAAATAAAGACAGATAAATTACTACTAACAAGCCTCTGATTTTTTTCCTATAAGGGAACCTGCATGTTTCCACTCGGTGACAGAAAACTTTGAGTGATGAAGTGATGACCCAATGGATATGGGGCCATCGGTCAATAGACATAAGTTCATCCACCTTATTTAGGGCAGACATTCAAACATATTTTTTCCTGTTCAAAACACCAGGGAAGTCCAGTGGTCTCACACAGGAAACAGGATTAATGAAATGCACACACTTGGAAAAAAAAGTCCAGAGTGTCACAGCCATTTTTATTTCTTTTATTTTTTAGCAACAAACTCCACTTTCTCAGTTTGTTTTTTGTTTTTGAAAACAAATAGCTGTATATGTGTCTACCCAGCTAAGCTTCAGTGCCCTCAGAAGAGACTTTCCTTGTAGAGCTCCTTAAGTATGGCGGGCTGTAGTCTGCCAGGGAAGCTAAGTATATCCCTCCACTGTCCTAGTAAAACAGACTGAATTAGGTCATCAGTGCCTTTAGAGGAGCTGCCGTAGCAGAGATATCTAAAAGTGGTGCGCTTTAGTCTGCTAGACCAGCAAAGTACAACCATCCACTGCCCTCTTGACAGTATTAGAGCCCAACAAGACCTCAGTGTCCATCGAAAAGGTGATTGAGCACAAACAGTTCCTAAACTAAAATCAAAGCAGATTAGTATACCTATCTAGTTTAGGGATAAGCTAAGTATCACTAGCATAGGTGCACACACTTACCCCAACCCCTTGGATCAGGTTGGGGGGGCTAACAGGGCCATATAAATAAAATTAAAACGAGTGGGCTTCAGCATAAAGCCCTATGGCATACCCCAGGAGGCATCTTTGAAAGCGAATGAAAGGGGAGTAGAGAAATATTCTCAGAATGAGAACTCAGAAAGGAGGTAAGCCAAGCCAATGCATGGTTTTGCACACCTATGGTATCAAAGGGGTCCAAAATCACAGTAGATAGCCAGTGTCAAAGGCTGCAGTTCAATAATATCAATACAGCTACTCCTCCCTCATCCCTCAGTTTGCAGTGGTGGCAGCCACTAACAATGTCCCAGGTCTATTATGCAGGAAAAATCTCATTTGATGAGGGTCAAGAATATCAAGGCCCATATTTATACTTTTTGACGCAAAACTGCGCTAACGCAGTTTTGCGTCAAAAAAATTAGCGCCGGCTAACGCCATTCTGAAACGCCATGCGGGTGCCGTATTTAATCAATGACGTTAGCCGGCGTTAGCCGCCGGCGCTGCCTGGTGTGCGTGGAAAAAAACGACGTACACCAGGCAGCGCCGGCGTAGGGGGATATGGGGCTTGGGCGTCAAGAAATGGGGCAAGTCAGGTTGAGGCAAATTTTTCGCCTCAACCCGATTTGCGCCATTTGTTTTCACTCCCAACCCCCATAGAAATGACTCCTGTCTTAGCAAAGACAGGAGTCATGCCCCCTTGCCCAATGGCCATGCCCAGGGGACTTCTGTCCCCTAGGCATGGTCATTGGGCATAGTGGCATGTAGGGGGGCACAAATCAGGCCCCCCATGCCACAAAAAAAAAAAAAAACACTTACCTGAACTTACCTTAATGTCCCTGGGATGGGTCCCTCCAGCCTTGGGTGTCCTCCTGGGGTGGGCAAGGGTGACAGTGGGGGTCCCTGGGGGCATGGGAGGGCACCTCTGGGCTCCTTCAGAGCCCACAGGTCCCTTAACGCCTGCCTTTTGCAGGCGCTAAAAAACGGCTCAAAAGCGGCCGTACGTCATTTTTTTTGACCCGCCCACTCCCGGGCGTGAATTTTGCCCAGTATAAATCCGACGCACATGCCTCGGAGTCGATTTTTTTAGACGTGAACGCCTACCTTGCATCTCATTAACGCAAAGTAGGTGTCCACGCTAAAAAATGACGCAAACTCCATGGACTTTGGCGCTAGACGCGTCTAACGCCAAAGTATAAATATGGAGTTAGTTTTGTGTCGAAATTGCGTCAAAAAAAACTACGCAATTCCGGCGCAAATGGAGTATAAATATGCCCCCAAATGCCTGGTGGTAGAACCCTGGGCATTGACAATGCTTTTCATAATCCTGACTTGAAAAGGAAGTTGGGAAACAGATATAAATGTCCCATAATATTCATGTTATTGAGAGTGTCTGGGGATTTATTTAATTGCTCTCTGTACTATATTCATATTGAGAAAAGAATTAGAGTGTGCTGCCAGTGGGGGAGAGCAAAGGCATTAGCAAGTATTTAAATGCTTTGATGGAATACGGGAAACCCTAGAAAACTTTATTGTAACTGATATTATATGCGTAGAAAATGAATTAAAAGAAAAAGTCATGGGCAGAGGCTTATTAATCACCTCAGACGATTGGGAGTAGGAGGATGTGGGAGGCTGACTGTCAGTAGAAATGATCTGTAGGACAGGAGCTCTTTTTGAATGGAAAACATCTGATGACTGTGGACATAAATTAGGGAATGAATAATGGAAGACTCACAGAAAAACTGATTGGCAAGACCTTTCTAGATTGAAGAAGCTTCTGTTGTAGGATCAATCCCACTTTCAATGGACGGTTGATAATCTGACATACAAGCTTGCCAGATAAATATTTTATAGTTACATGTTCCATTGTAGAAACAATGCTATCTTGAAATGTATAAATTAACCCTAACCCTAACCATTGTTCAAACGTTTTGCACTGTCTTGGCCCCTACCACTTCTGCAGTATGCCAAGGAGCAGAGAGTTTAAGCCTACAGATATTCATGGTTTGAAAGGGATGGTTGCATCTACTGCAGCAGTAATCCATTGACTGAAAAAATTAGAGCTAGATTCAAGGTCAGCATTTAGTGGTGGTGTTGTGATTTGAAAGAAATATTTAACCTCATCGTCACACATGCTTCCCAGTTAAATGGAGGGATTGTTAGGGCACTGAGGTGGAGTAGGGGGAACATTTATAGAAAACAGAATTCCCTCATGATCAGACCAGGCTAATTCTCTGTTAACTAGGATTTGCCAATATCTAATCAAGGGCATAACTGCAGGGACCTGTTGTACACATAACTATTTGGCTTTGTTACTAGCAGAGCAAGTTTCAGTCAAGTTGCCAGTTTGATGAGCTGTGGTATCATTAATTCATAGGTTCATATCCTGAAGAAGAAGCAAGTTGAAGGCAGTTATCTAATCTAATAAGAGATCAGTGAGTTTATTGATCGAGCTAGGTTTCCAGTATACCAGAACTGATTTATTAATGTCAGTAGATTTAAATGAAACGTTGAGTGTGAGAAACTCAGCAGGCAAACTCCAATCTAGCAAAGAGGTGGAGATGGAGAATATATTTCTACCAATGAATAGAACCCTTCCTCTCCACTGCATGTGCAGTCAGTGTGTAAGATCTTAAAACCTATTGGTACTACCACCAAAATATTGTGAGTAGAATGTTTTTTTAATCAGATCTCTGTGACAAAAATAACATTTGGTTAAAGATCAATTATGAGGTTGAGAACATGCATTCAGCAAAGCACATAAGAAGGAGGAGCATGGATCTGGCCTAGAAGGCTGGCTCAACTTGTCATTGCTAAAATAGAAATGAGTTGCAGGAGCACACAACTTTCAAATAGATTTGGGATTTGTACAGAAGTATTATACAAGATTAAAATCTTGAATGGAGCTGGTAGAACTAAAACGTGCTCCTTGCTTCAGTGGAATATCATATGCTTAGGGCCAGCAACACCCCGTGCCTCATGACCCACCAGTGCACAAGACAGCCTTGCCTTGGAATGCCTTTGATGCACCAGCAGCTCACCCTTCACTTCTCAGTATCAGGGGGTGATAACCATGGATTCAAGACAGCAGAGAGGACTGGACAGGAAGGCAGAGTGCAGAGGTGGTGGATGTAGGCAGTGAGCAGTTGATGAAACACCTCCAAAATATTCATGCTGGAGTTCATACAGTGAAGAAGTAATACAAGTACCTTTACATTTTGTCTTTATCTTGTCAAATTTGCTGTGCGTTCAAGGACAATCTAGCTGGGGTACAGGGAGTGTGAAAGGAAAGACTGTAGGATGTCAGTTTTTTTCAAACACAATACCATTTAACTTCCTGTAACTGAACTGTACTCCTATTTAAAAATATGTCAGCAGTTAAGAAAGCACAAATAGAGTAATTTTTTCTTGTAATTCGGATGTGTGATGAAAATAAATAATTTAATAGGATTAAAACAAATCAAGACACTTTTCTTGGTGATATGTAAATAATGAATATTTCCACACATTGTGTGCTACATAGTTTTACTGGTAAAACTGCATTTCAGTGAGCATTTTGTGGCTGTTTCAATTGCAAAGTTGCTGTCTGTAAATGACAGTGTGCTACCACACCATGCTTGAGTAATATATTTACAACTGTGTGCTCCAAAACGCACCATTAACTAACATACCACACCCGTACCAGTCTCCTGCTAAATGGATGTTGTTCATTCACTAAACTTGTTCCTGTGTAACGACTCGATTTTTCACAATCCCTATTGCTTCAGTGATGTAACGTTGATGGCAGCACCCCACTACAAAAACTGTCCCAGCATTACTGGCTGAGGATGGGTTAGTAGGGTGACCACCCCTCTGTAATTTACACAGACTGTTTGTGAATTATCCCTACTGTCTGCTGTCGGTTATTGATGGTTTATCAGCTGGCGTTTGCCTGTAGTTTTTGTCTATCTAGCAGCTCTACGTGCTTCTGCAACAGCCTTGTCTGAAGACTGTCTAGAGCTTGCTCTTCTTTGACCGAAATTCAGCTCTACCCAGGCATGGCTCGCGGGAGGGAAAAGGGGCGGGGCGGTGCATGGCAGGGGCACCCAAAAACAAAAAACAAAAAAAAAAAAAAAAACTTACCTATTTACACTGCTCCATCCGCTCTGCTCTGTCGTTGCAGGCACGGGCTCCCAGCCTGCCCTGTGTCCAATCATACCACTGCTTTCATGCTACTGGCAGCATGAAAGCAGCAGCACAATTGGACGGAGCGCCCAACCAGGGCGCTCCCAGGCAGACTGTGAGCCTGTGCGTGCTCTTTCCAACCCGGCACGTGCGGGTTGTAGAGAGCCTAGAGTGCACTCAGGAGGAGTGCTGAGCACTCCCCTCTGTCCCCGTCACACCTATGGCCCCACCCACTTTTATAGTAAAAACAAAGTAAACTAAGTTTATTATGCATTTACCATAAATGTTTTGCAGCTCCTGCTGCTGGCGTGGGGGGAGGGAGGAGAACGCTCCTACGCCATAGCAGAGGTGCCGCCTCTGGCTCTACCACTGCCAATGCATGTACAGCAGTGAGCTGACCAGACCGGGGCAGATTGTGAAACAAGTGCAGAGGACTGTATCTGCAGTCAGTGATGCTGATTTCTGGCTTCTGGAGAGCGACCCTCAGCAAAGCAAATTTTGTTTGGTTTCCTTCTCAGACATTTCCACCAGACGTTTACAGAGTAGAATTGCCTTTATTGAGGTGTTGGATCACTGTGTGAAGCTGGAGGAAGGCTGTGGTACGGTGTCCTCTCGTCCCTCTCTCTGTTTTGTAAATATTGTGTCAAAATAATTTAGGATGATCTGCGTATTTATTTAGCACAATGTGCTAGTCATAATTGCACAAAACACTGTCCTCTGGTGTTAAATAGGATTGGAAAAATATATCAATCTAGTCAGTGGCATTATTGCACTATGTGAAACTAGAAAACCTGGGTTCATTTACTGGCTTTCCTGCATGACTAAATTGTTCGATTTAAGTCAAATCACTTTATTGCACTGAGTCTAATTTTCTTAATCGTCACATTTGTGAGCACCCCCAGACATTTCAGTTCAAGAAGAATCCTGTACAAAAACGTCTCTTGTATATATCATAAGAGCCTGTAATGTTCTTAAGGTATAATCCGGTAATATTAGCCTTGATATGAGGGACACCTGACAATTGGTTCACTTGGTTTCCTCATATTATCGTTGTCAGGAGAAAGAGTTCATAAATGTTTCTAAATTCACGTTTAGAAACTTTCACTTTAAACACATATCAATACAGTAATGTCATCTCGCGTAGCAAATTGAAATTCTTCCCTATGTTAAAGATTAACTTTGTTTAATTTGAAAGCCTTTCTCATGTTCTTACATGTTATTTGTTGCGTAACTTACATCCCAAATATTTTGAAAGCTCTGCTGGTGCTTTGGTTCTCAGGGATGATCTAGACATCTGGTTTGGTCTTGGTGTGACTGCAAAGTTGCTTTAAAACTTGGGCAGAGTGGGCAGTTACATAGGTCACAAACGTCCAAGGGACCTGGCCACTCCCAGCAATCAACAAGCATCCCAGTGGACCCCCATACTTCGTCATGGCGTGTGCTGCTTGTTCAACCACTGACTATGCCTCTCCTTTTCCTGGCCTCTCTGCTGAGACTGCTTTCCAGATAGACAGTACGTTCTGATAAATATGGTGGGCCCAATTATTCTTAGTATAAGCACTGATCCACCTTGTTCTTCCCTTCCTTATTTGCCCATTTCTTAGTCTAGCATTGATAGTCCATTTGATCTCGACGTCATCCAACTTTTTAGTTCTCACTAGCTGGTGGTTCGGGCTTCCACTTTTGAGATAAATGTAGAGATCCTGGTGCATACTGTTATGCAGCAGTCAGGTTTTCCTGGTACTATTAGACTGAAAACAAGTTGTGTGCACCACACATCCTTCTATGAGGTGTAAGACTGTCTCCTACATCATCTGCACTGCCTTGTTTCTGCATATGCAATTATTGTCAGAGTATAGTGCCATGGGATAGTACAATAAATCTGTCTCTTTCAGGCTTCTATGCTTTCTCAGAGGCCGTCATGGGCATATTCTCTGGACTATCTTGGCTAGGGAGAGAGGCATAGGCCCTGCCAACCCTATGTACAAATCCAAAGGTGCATTTCTGACTGGTTCTTGTCTGAGTGTCTGTTGCCCCAGATATGAAATAAACAGCAACTAGCACTGCCATTCCAGGATTAAAACTCAATTTAAACCACAACTGTGAATCTATTGACATAAAAAGTAATTCCAATTCCTAATTCCTTGTCCCCATGTTATTGGACCCCTTTTGGGTCAAAAGAAGATTTTGGATGGGGTGGTCTGACACACTAGCCACCTCATTCCAACCTGTTAAGATGGTACTACCAGGGCGGACTCGACTCGAATAACTGAGGGGAATCTTAAAATATTTTCTTTTCCTGGATTATTCAGGGATCCAGTTTATATTAAAAATACCTTATAGCGTACCACAGGTATATCCTTTATTCTGTGGTACTTCATGTGTGATTAAAATGTGACTACACAGATGCTTAGGGATACCATGGCATATCATCCTTCAAAAGTGCTGACACATTTCTACCCCCTCTAAGAGCCAGCTAACTGGTCAAGGGCATTCCTCAGGGCAAAAAAAGATCCCTGTGGCCAACACCCCGCTGTGCATGGCTGAATGCCCTGCGCAGCGTAGAATTTGGCTGCTTTTGGTTGAGGGGGGTTGGTCGCTGGGCCTGGCCACAGGCCAAGCCCTGTGGCCAACTTGCATGGCCTATGTCCCAGGCTACTGTGACCATTATCTCTCATTGGCACTTTATACATCTTAGCACTCACTATTTCTACTTTGAAATTTGAAAATTCATATCTCTGATTCACCTTATTGGGTTTTTGTCATTTTTGTGTTCTGTTTCTTAAATTTTACTCTATGTTTTAATTTGTTTTGGATTTTGTATTGTGTGGAATTTCAACCTTTTTTCCAAATGTCTTTATTAGTACTGTGTAATAATCAAATCATACAACACATAACACCCTGGTCAGAAAACTGAGACAATAATAATAAAAATAAAAAAATAAAAAAAACTTGCCGGATGAGTACAGTGTTGCCCCAGTGCACAGAGGATTCCATTTGAAATCATATGCTATATGTGCCATCACCGGATAAGTACAGGAGCGGGAGGTTGGGGGGGGCACACCAACTGCATCCACATCCACAACAACTGGAAGGTGTACATCAGGAAAACGATTTTGGGGGAGGGAGACAAGGAAAGTGAATCACCAGGCAACCACCATCTGGTCTCTCAGCCACTTCACCTGCAGTTTCTAGAAGAAAACCTTAGACTGCACACATCGAAAGGGGGTGGCAGTCAACCACAATACAGCATCAACATATCTGCTGCCAACAACTGGGGGGCAGCTCTGCAGCCACAGGTGATCCTGGGGTCAAGCCAAACTCTTCTGCATCACCATTTTCCCTCAGTTGGTCCACGATCGCACCCCACAAATCTACATCTCTTTCTGCATGCTTATCTATGCATAACTTCTTGCGTCTACATTCTTCTGCCACCACCCATTCCAACAAGTTAGCTCTCCATCTATCTTGCGTAAGTGGCTTTGAACATGCCCAATGAATAGCAATATGGTGCTTGGCAAGCACAAGGCCAGCTGAGTAAATGTAAAGCCCATCTTCTTACCCTCTCTAGGGAGCTGCAAGAGGCCCAGTATACAATGCTGGATCAACAGTTCAGCACCGACTCCAGAGGTTTGGGTTTACTGCGTGCAGCAACCGTGTCCGGAAGGCACACAGCTCTCAACATGTCCATGTGACATGGAGAAAGTCAGCTGGGGTCTTGTCGCAGCGGGCACAGCCAGCTGATCACATTGGGTAAACACATTGAAGCCTCTGCTCCATTAGGTAGGCCCCGTGGAGATAACAGAACTGTGCCAGTTTAAACCTAGAATTACTAGCTGTTTCCTGCACCTGAACACTAGCATGTTTCCTTTTGCCATCTGTGAGGGGGAAGTCAAGCTCTCCATCCCAGTTAGCACAGGTGTACGTAATGTCTGTCTGCCAATCCCCCTTCAGGGCAGCATACAACCAGGAAATGAGATGCCCTGCTAGAGCCCGGATCCAGCAGCACTGTCAGTAACTGAGACTCGATAAGTTCCTTGGGAAAACCTGTCCAGATTTCACGATCCATTCAAGACACGACTGAATAGTGCAGAAACTGCCCCGAACTGACACCAAGAGACTTCCCTGCATCTGCGAGCTTCACAAAGGAATTATTTAATTACTGATCTCCTGCCCTCTGACAAGTGGTATCCACCAACTGCATGACATCCATAGAGGCATGAATAGGTAGGGAGGAATGGAGCTGCCAAATCTGAAGCAGTTGCACGTAGGGCATTTGTTTCAATGCGCATGTGACCCTCTTTTCCCATGCCTGTGAAACTTGGGTCACTTTGAAGGGTGTGCCCACTGGCACTCTGTTGCCCCACATAAGCAGTTTCGGGAGGTTGACCATGGTCATAAGGCCTTCAAGAAGCTTCTTCTTCCAATTAGGTCCATCAGCCCACCATAGCACTGCAAACTGAAGAAGCTCAGCCATGTAGTACAGCTGGAGATCCGGGAGTCCCAGGCACCTTCAGACAAATACCAAGTTTAGGACCTCTAGTCGGACCCTACTACACTTACCCACCTAGACTAAGGACATCAATAGCCCGTTAAGCTGTCTAAAGAGGGAGTTCTGGTACAGAGGCACCTGGACAATAATACCAGTTTGCTAAGTCTCTATCCATGACTGACAGTGGCAGGATGTTCAGAATGGTTTGGAAGTAGTGAGGCCGTCTACAACTCACCCCATATTTAACTCATCCTGTAAATGGTGGTCATGTGTTACCTGTATTCCAAGGTAGCAGAACTGGACTGTCACCCTTGGAGCCTCCGCTTCCAGGAGATCACCGACTGCAAAGAGAGCTAAGGATGCCATGGAAAAGACACCTCCTTGGGTCTGTTGAAGTGTAGGCCCTACACTCTCCCAAAATCAGCCAGAAAATGTTGGATGGGCAGCACCGACCAGACGACGTCGGACAAATACAAAAGGATGTCGTCTGCATACGTTGACTCTTTATGAGTTGCATCTCCCACTCATATTACCCAGTCTCGGAGTTCGTTCTTCAAGTATATTGCCAACGGCTCCATGGTGAGTGTGAAATGGAGTGTGATCAATGGGCAGTACTGCCTTGTTCCTCTCTCTATATGAAAAACATCTGACACTACGTGGCCCATATGGACCCTCGCCCTAAGCTCTGTTTGGAAGAGGCGCACCCAGGCCTGGTTCCCTGGGCCCAGTCCCATCCTCTGCAACACTTCCCACAGATACTCCCAGGAGAGGGTATCAAAAGTCTTTCTCAATGTCTAGGGCAACTAATGCTGCCTCTTCTGCCACACTGCGGGAAGCATGCATGACATAAGAACGCCGCCATAAGTTCATGTGGGTGCCCATCCCTCGCAAAAAGTCACATTGATCAGGATGTACCAAGTGGGCAACTACGCAGCTCAGACACATCCCAAGGACTTTCTTGAACAACTTGACATCTACATTAAGCATGGATAGTGGTCTATATGATCCAGGTCCATCTAGTCTTTACCGGGCCTCAGAAACATGGTTATCAGAGCTTCCTGCATGTGCGCAGGTAGGATGCCATTCGATTTTGCCTCCTGGAGAGTTTCCAGGAGTCTAGAAAGTAAATCGGTGGAGTATGTCTGGGAGAACTCTACCGGTAGGCTGTCCCACCCCAGGCACTTCCCACAAGCCATATCACGGAGTCCCTCCTGCAATTCCCCCTGTTGTACCTCCTCCTCTAGGTGTTCCCTCTGCCCTACAAATAGTCTGGAGACCGTGACCCTATCAGGAAATGCCCAAACAGCATGCATCTCGTCACCCAAGGGGGTCAGGTACACCCTTGCTAGATGGTTCTTGCAAAGTCAGATTGATTGCTGCCTGTCCCATCATCGTCTTCCTGTCTGCTCGGGTCAGAGAAAGGATCATTGGTGGGAGCCTTCATGCTTTAAGAGCCAGACCAACACACGGCCAGACCAGTCCCCCTCCCTGTGTAATCTCTGGTGGTACTCTCGTCACACATGGCAGTCCAGTCGGTTCCTGATACCCGCAACTCATCTATGTGCCTCCACTGAAAGCTCCGTCCCACCATCTGAGCCTGTAGTCGAATTAGGAGGGCCTCCCCCTACCCACAGCTCCTGCTTGGATTACCTTCTGGTGCTGCAGACCTTACTGAGGCTCCCCACATAACCACCTTGAATGCGCCCCACTCTGTGCCACTGGCCCCTACAGAATTCCAATTAGTGTTGAAATAGCCCTGTACTGCTAGCTGCATATTTAATTTATATTCCTGCTCTTTTAGTGACTCTGGATAGAATCTCCACAGGGGAATGCGAGGTCGGTGATCCCCCCAGTCTGCATTCCAACATGAGGGGAGTGTGGTCCAAAAGAAAATGCACCTGATAGCTCACTCCCTGAACATTCAGCGCACCATCAGTTGACAACAGAAACTGGTTCAAGCGTCTCAGGGTGCGATGCGGTGCGTTGGGGTATAACAAGAGAATTCTCTAGAAGATGGATGGAGCTCTCACCATGTGCCTAAACACTGCAGTCTGGTCATAGTTTCCTGCAGCGTCAAAGTCATGTTGGGTGTCTGTCCATATGTCAGTGTAGGAAACAACTGAAATTCCTCGCCCAGATTATGGGCCTGCCCGCGTATGGTATGAATCAGATTTCTAACGTCTCAAAAAGTCACCACAACCAGTGTTAGCAGCATAGATGTTAAGAAGGCACAACTCCACACCATCCAACATGTCATGCAGCAGAATGTAATGTCCCTTTATGTCTGCCGGGTGACTGTGCTGCTGAAACGGAAATCCAAGTGTCACCAATACGGATACCCCCTGGTGTATAATGAGTATGTGAGGAGTAAAGCTGCCCCCTCCATTTCTTCTGAAATTTCTGCACATCTTCATCCATCAGATACATATCCTGCAGCATCACAACCTGGCTCCATCTGCTTCACTTACATAGATGTCCTATAGCACTTTACAAATTAGTTCAGGCACCTTACATTTCAAGATGATAAAGCGAGTGTGCCCTCTCATCAGGAATAATCAAAAAGGACAGATCTCAGGACTCACCACATTTATCCACCCCACCACCCACAGGAGCAGAATCCACTGCACACTGTAAGAAAACAAAACTGACAGAATGAACACAGATCTACTCTAATAAATACTTTACATATTGCCCTAAGTTAAGCCAGTCTGCTCTGTGCCACAGCTACCATATGGTTGAGCTCAGGTTACGTTTGTTACTTTAAGTGTTCACCCTGCCAAGGGATGTGATTGCTTCTCAAGGTGGGCAGTCACCCATGCCAATTAATACTCCAATTTCTTACAATATCCATCCAAACAAATTGTCTTTGTTGTCTCCAAAATGTCCGAGTGGAAAACAATGCGTTGCTAATATACTGACCTTTTATCTTGGACATTGGCCACTAAATGCTTCCTCCATCAAAGACTATTGACTATTTTTATTATTAAAGAACTCAGCCCCACTGATTTTATCACTCTGAAAAGAATAAAAGGTTGAGTGAACCCTGCCAGGATGTACTTCTTTGACTTGCAAGGTACAAATAGGCCTATGCATTTGGACATCTACTGAGACCTAGTGAAACATATAGACCCAGAGATGCTGGAGATAATAATTCCCCCTGCCAGGTGTTTTGAAACTTACCGAGCAACCAATTCAAATACAATTTAGAAACTCTTTATGAAGGGTGCAAAAGGTAATTTTAACTTTAGATATGGATTTCTCTGCAAAATATAAAGTGCTCCTTTGGAATCCAAGGTTGGGCCAGTCCTGCTACACAAGGTACCTGGGTGTAGTCTCAATGACGAAGCATGCCACTAGATATTCTAATGGGTGAGAGTCCTTAGAAAATCTAGAAAGGTTTCCACAGTAGGTTTAGAGAGATAGTAACAACCTTTGGGGGTGTCCTTCTTTAATGACGTATCAGTAATCGGTTGGGAATATGATTAAACATACTGGATCACTGCTCACTCCCCTCTTTATAGTTCCTACTGTAATAAGCAGCATGCAGCTGCAGGAGAAGTAAATGCACTGTCCAGAAAAAGAAATATCAGTAGCACCTAAGTCATGTACACATTGGGTGTTAGCAGAGGTACTTAAAATTAGGTCCCACATGATCATATATTTACACATCCATTCCAATTTCTTTTCACTTGAAAGAGGACCTCATAGGTTTTCAATAATGGCAGAGAACCTGGGTTTAACATGCACTGCTGAGGAAGTCTGTCCTGTAGGGACCAACCCTACTAAATGACCTGAATATCACCAGACAACAGCTCAGATTTAAGACTGGGATAATCTGACTGAATTAAAATATACACAGATGAAAACGATACTACGTAGGGTCATCATGACAGAATATTTAAGACCAAAGGAAGTCCCCAAGGGCTTGGTGGTTGGCATTGCACCTCATATTTTCCTGGAAGATCAGATCTTTAGAAGAGACTAGCCGCTAGTCATGTTTCACTGAACCCACAATTGGTTGGTTTTAGAATTGAAGATGACAAAAAGACTATCTAGTGAACTGGTCATTAAGATACAGTCATCCAAACAAATACCACAGTTCTGATTACATCATATAAGAAATGATTAGAGGAAATAAACAGGAAGAATATGGAATTAAAATATTTGTAACACACTCTAAGGTCCATAAATTACAAAAGGGTATCACAAAATGTTCACACAAAAAAGCATACCCTTATTCATTGTGTGATTACACAGGCCCAGATGACACAAATAGGGAGGGATGGGACACCCAATCAAATGAGAGCGGATCCTCAGATTCACACAGGTGGAGTAATAGAGAGGAGCAATGGGGCAGATGCAGAGGGAGACTGTAGGGACGACCCTGGCACAGCTTCTCTAGTTTTCCCCGTAAACCATTTTTTCATCCTCCTCCACCTCCTCAACCACCACAATATTACGGTTAAGGGAATCCATACAATCAGACCATACCACTGAGATTTCTATCAAACACCAAATTCTCCTTTTTTAGAACAAGGCCATGAGGAGCAGAGAAAGCAGAAGAGGAAAACACAAAAGTCAGTTGGGAGTACACACAAGAAGCATGATGAGGGAGAAAACACCAGAATCACAAACAGGCACAACCCAGTGGTACATTTAACAGAAAGAAATGTAAAGACACACAGATTAAAATCCTCAATAAAGGCCTAAGCTTTGTCCCTACTCCTAAAGTAGACAAATTTAGACTCCATTTTGAAGAGGCAGATTTCTACTGTCAAATTAAATTGGAAGCTTTCTTTGCCAGTTCTGAGAACATAGGAGACAAAGGATATACTGCTCTCTATAAACAATGCACATTTTGTCCCTCCATCCCAGTAGACGTCATGGCCTTCAGGCAGACAGTAACAAAAAAAGTGGAAGCTATTGACTATTTCAAAACAAAGACATTTCACAACATGTCACTGGAGGAAAGCAGAGCACTGGATAAACTCAAATCAGATACTGACATAACCATAAAACCCACAGATAAGGACAGAGATGTAGTGATACAAACCACAGCTGCATACAAAAAGGAGTGTCTATGTCTTTTGGGAGATGACAAGAAGTATAGAGTCATTGAATCAGATCCAACTCGCCAATTAATTAATCATTGATCAATCACATGGTAGAAGAAGCAGAAGTGGGAGGCTGGACATAAAAAAACAAGGCAGATTATTTAGGAAATACCAGTCTGGTCACCCCGTACTTCTGCACACTCCAGAGGATACACAAAAATAAGATAACACCACCTGGAGGGCCCATCATATCTGGCGTTATTTCAGTACTGGAACACTTGCCGAAGTTCTGCAATTTCTTCCTTCAACCAATAGTACAAAAAACACCAACATATCAAACAAGCATTTTCAATGCAGCGGGTCACGCATTTGCACAAGTTGGTGCCATTAGCGTTGTAAACTCCTAACCGGAGTTTTCTTGCCACACAAATTAAAAGAAAAAAAATGCAGTGCGATCGCACTATGTAAAATGCAGCGCAATTGTGCTGAAATTAAAAACTGAAAAAACAAGCATGATCGCGCTATGTAAACCCCAGCGCGATTGCGCTGCGTAGAAAATAAACAGATAAAGTAGTCTGGAAACCATGCTGAACACATCGAGCCTCGTATGTTTTCAGTAGTTTGCCAGTACTGTGTAGATGGGCTAAACACCGGAAAAGGTATGACGTATGCATGCCTTTCACAAATCAAAGCAAGCGGATTTTAAAAGGCAAGCCCACGTACCAACGAAAGTGACTGACGTGACATGGGTGTGGTTGGAAGCCCAAAGAGAGATTACTACAGGGGACAGAGCGCTTTGCACTCACCCCTAAAAAGGACTTCTTGGTCCTTGTGAGAGATGTTGAATTCAACCCAGAAAGCTCCCTATTGTTAACTCTGGATATTGAATTTTTGTTTTTTATATACTAGTCTACCTCAGGAGAATACCCTCCAACTACTAAAGGATGTCCTTGTGAGAAATTGGGTCGTAGGTTGACTGGGCTGTGAGCCCTGGTCAAGCAACAGTCACAATCCTTTGCAAGGAGAACCACAAATAGTCAATACTTTAATCTGTGCTTAACCCTGGGTAGCTTGGCACAAAAAGCCAAAAGCCAAACTTAGAGGCAATGTGTTAAGTATTTATGCATTACACAAACACAACTCAATAAAAATCCCAATCAATTTAGACCAATAATGTTGTAAATTATTTGACACCACAACCATGAAAATCCAATTAGGATAACCAGACATCTAATTTGTTTAAGTTTAAGGTTCAAAATAGCAAGTCCTCAGTTTTGGAAAATGGCCACCTGGGCACCTTTAGCATCACAACCAAGGGTCCAGGAGTGGATGGCAACCTCTTTGGGGAGCAAGGCTCACTTAGGCTGAGTACAGGTGCAGGTTTAAGGTGGTGGGAGGCTGTTATGTTCCTGTGGCTGAGAACAGGAGACCAGCTAATTTAGGCCTTGGAGTCACTTCTGAAGTCCTGGGTGCAGGGGGTGGTGCAGGGCTCTACAGCAGGGCTGGCCTCTGTAACTTCCAAGCAGGCTCCAGGCAGAAAAGCAGTCCTTTCAGGTACAGCAGTAGTCTGGCAGAATGCACAACAGGTCACAGCAGCAGGCAGTCCTCTGAGAGTCCTTCTTGAAGTCCATTAGTAAAGTAAGCACTAGGTCGCAGGTCTGAGAGCCCTATTTTTATACCCTGGTGCCTTGCTTCTAGAAGTTGGTAGAAATTTCCAGAAGTGTTCTCTGAAGTTCCAGGAATGTCCTACCTCCCCTGCCCTAGCTCCTATCTGGCTGCACTGACAATACAGGGTTGTTGTTAAGTTTATTGTGTGGAGGCAGAGCCCAGCCTACTCAGTTGTAAGTGAGGCTGCGCTTAGCTCTGCCCCTCCATCAAGTCAGTTAATAACCCATTCAGGCTCTGCTAATCCCCCTATTGTTTGACTGTCTGGGGTGAATTCACAAAGTCCCAACTGTCAGTTACACCTAGTCATATGACCAAAGGCCGGTTACAGACACAAAGGGCTAAGGGCAGGAAAATGCCAACTATTTTTAAAGTGGCATTTTCAAACCTGTAATAATTAATCTGACTTTACCATTAAAGAGGGTTTACTATTACAAGTTCATAGATATCAAACATGAGATATCTACTGCCTCTGGTTTAGAATTTACAACTTATTAATTTTAGCAAGGAATCCCCAATATTACCCTATAGAAGAGGTAGACCACTCGGTAGTGAGAACATGAATTTAGGAGTTTTTCACTACTAGCGCATGTAAAACTATTAAGGACATGTTCTGCTTTTTTACTTACACAGCACCCTGTCCTATGGGCTCCCTAGGACCTACCTTAGAGGTGACGTATATGTAATAAAACAGGAGCTTAAGGCTTGGCAAGGGGTTTTAAATGCCAAGTCGACATGGCAGTGGGACACTGCCTTCAGGCTACAATGGCAGGCCTGGGGCAAGTTTTAAGGTGCTACTTAAGTGGGTGCCACAATAAGTGCTGCAGGCCCACTGTTAGCTTTTAATTTACAGGCCCTGGGTATATGGTATACCCCTCTACAAGGGACTTACATGTACATTAAATATGCTAATCGGGTATATGTCAAACATACCATGTATAGCGGAGTAAGCACATGCACATTTGCACTGGTTAACAGTAGTAACGTGCACAGTGTGCTACAGCTAACATAGCAAAAATCCAAACAAGATGGAGGCAAGCAGGCAAAAAGTTTGGGGGAGGACCACCCTAAGGCTGACAGGTCTAACGGTCCTCTTTCAGGAAAATGGGAATATAACACCCCAAAGTATCTTGTCTTAGGGGTTGCTAGATGGGCTGTAACAAAAAAATTGCTTCAAGTTAAAGGTACTGTGTACCTACATACTCATGGTCCCTCAATGGGGAACAGCTTCATCCATAGCTGGACTATATATCCACAACTTTGAAAAACAGTTAATTCTATGAAACTCTAACCCCTTCAAAGCACACATAAAAGTTTGGAAACTATACATAGACCATATCCTGGTGATCTAAGGATGGAATCGAGAATCTACAACTGCATTATTCCCATGGCTGAATAGTCAGGACATACATTTAAAATTTACACGCACTATCAGTAGAACCAAACTCAGCTTTCTGGATTTCAGTATCTGTGCTGAACCGGAGGGTCTATGCATAGAAACTTACCAAAAACCAAAAGACAAGAACATGTTACTGAAATTTGACAGTTTCCATACCAACATCCATATTTGCAATCAGTCATCCATCCTTTCCCCTTATTTATCCATCCAGCCATTCACTCCATCCACCCTTTCATTCCATCCATCCATCCACCTTTTCACAATGCACCTTTTCGAGGGGCATTGTGAACCCCTTACTTTAGCAGCTAAAGCGGGGATGGAGTTCTTGATGGGCCTCTGCAGTCTGCATCTTGTCAGACAAAAGCTCATAAATAACATGCAAGAGTGGGTGGGTGGTAAATTGTGTGAGTGAAAGGATGGTTGGATGGTTTGTGGGTGAAAGGCTGGATGGATGGGTGAGATAAAGGGTGGAAGGGTAGATGGATGGATGGGTAAGTGAGTGAAAGTTTGGATGCTAAGTGAAAGGATGGATAAATGGCTGGAGTGAAATGGTGGAAAATTATGGAAGGATGAGTGAAAGTATAGATGCCGGGGCATCATGAATTCCCAACTTTCGCAGATACAGCAAGGGAGGACGTCTTGAATGGCGTCTTCTGTCTACAACTTGGAAGACAAAGGTAAGTGAGAGGACGAGTGTGTGAAAGGATGAATGGATGGATGTGGGAGTGATGACGTGGATTGATGGGAAAGTGAAAGGATAGACAGTAGATTGATGGATAAACAAGTAAAAGAATGGATGCATGACTAGATGAGGGAAAAAATGGGTGAATGAGTGAAAGGGAGGGTTGATGGATGGATGAAAGGATGGCTAGATGGGTGAAAGAACAGATAGATAAGTGAAAGGGTGGATGGATGGATGATACAGAATACAGAAGGCATGGATTGATGGATGAGAGAGTAAAAGGATGGATGGATGAGTGAAATGGAGACTTGTTGGAAGATGGATAGATGGAATGAAAGGGTGGGATGAAATGGTGAATAAATGATGGTGTGAAAGGTTAGATGTATGAGCAACAGGATAGATGAATGAGTGAAAGGATTGATAAGCGAAAGAATGGATTGTTGAGTGAAAGGAAGGGACGGTGAATAGATGGATGGATAAAAGTGTGGGTGGACGAGTGACAAAATGGATGGATGAGTGAATGTGAGAGTGGGTGGATGAAGAAAGGGTGTATGGATGGATGAGCGAAAGAATGTATGAATGAGTGAAAGGGAGTGTGAATGGATGGACAGAGGAATAAGTGAAAAGATAAATGGATGAGTGAAAGGGTAAATGGATAGATGGATGAGTGGATGGAAAGGTGGATGGATGAGGGAAATGGTAGATGATGGATGAATGAGTGAATGGATGGATGCACAGTTCGAAAGATGAGTGCAAAGATGGATGGATGAAATGAAAGGGTGAATAGATGGGATGATGGAGTTAAAGAGTGGATGAATGGATGAGTGAAAGGATGATGGATGACAGAAAGGATGGATGAATAGATGGATGAGTGAAAGGGTTGAGGGAGGGATGGATGAGTGAATGAATGGATGACAAAATGTATAGGTGAAATAGTGGACATCAGTAGGTGGACAGAAGTATAAAAGGTTGAATGGATAGATGTTTGGATGAAAGAGACAAGAGATCTCTTAAGGAGAGGGTTGTGATGACTTGCTTTGTTTTCTTGATGCCACAAGAGTTTTGTTTCGCAGTGGGGGGTATTTTAATTTTCTGGCTACTCCCTTGACCAGGTATAGTTGACCAGTAAGAAATAAAACTTTTTGCAGTCCAGGTATTGTGTGGTCAGTCTGTCCTGGGCCCTCACTCGAGGAGGAAATGGGCCTCCTTGGGTGCTGCTTTAATGATAAATTCAATCAGAGTTCAGTGGGCCCCTTCGACCTCTGAATCCTGGTGCCACTGCACATGCTGTGCCAACAGAAGCTATGTCCCTGTATGGGCAACAGCTGTGCAGATCCATAGTCTTGTAATCAATAGAACTGAATGACCTTGCCACAGTTCGAACCGAGGTCAAAGTGCAGCAGCGGCCCTTCTTCAAGGGCAGCAGGGCCACGCCCAGCACCTTTTGGACATTAAGAGTGTCACTCTGAGCAAAGCACAGCTTGGCAGACACTCTTTATTTTCAGATCAGGCAGGCAGGAGCGAGACATGCACTAAATACGCAAGCTCCTTGTTGCCTGGTCTAAAACTTTGTTGGGCTGAGGACGTCAGAGCCCTGTGGGTGTGACCTCCTCAGCTCAGCAAAGTCCTCAAGGTCCTCCCCCTCCTGATGAGGGAAAGAATCATTAATAGCCTCGTACCTTGGCACTTCAGAGTTAAGGGCTGAGTGTCTATCACTGAGAACACGTCAGAGAGTGGGTATGGTCAGCAGTCTTTCTCAACCCATCAAACTCTATGAGGAGTTACGGACTGCTGCCTCCCTAAGGTCAGCCAATGAGGGGAGGCACCCGTCCCAGGCTCCTGACACTACAGAGGCTTCTCTTCCAGATAGCTGCAGCTGGTAAGTATGGTTTTATAATAACTGTTAGGTGCGTGCATGTGTGTAAGAATGTATGTGTATTTGTGAGTGTTGGGAATGAGTGTGTGTGTGCACTTGTCTGCATGTGAATGCATGGGTGTAAGTGAGTGTGCATGTGTGTGTGTGCGCACCTACTCATTCCTGCCCAATTCGAGTTTGTACCTACCGACTGCCACTGTCAAAGTGTATACCACAGCATGCAAGAAAGAATACGGTGCTTTGCCATTTCCAGGCTGAATAGTTTAAGTGTATTCCCTCACCGCACCATACCATGGATCCTTAAAAACAACGAGTGAAGAAAAAAAAAATGATTCCTTGCAAAATAATACAACCTGGACTTTGGGCTGTTTCCAACCATATTAATTAGTACTTGGGTGGTTCGGAGCTTTTTCACATCCATGTACTCAACACCCCATTTCGGCAGAGACACAATATCAGCAGGGATGGAGCATCACACGCTGCTTTGAGCAGAAAAATAAAATGATAATAACGGGCAGTGTTTGCAGATTTTAAAAGCCTTCTAAAGCCCAAAGCCATTGAACGACCAGCCCAAAGTAAGCCCAATACTAACCGGTCCCAGCCCAAAAAGTAGCCCAAACTTTTAACACTGAAATAATGCAATCGTAGGCTGAAGTAAACATTTTAAATTGCTTAATTTGTGCTTGTTGTTTCCGGTGCAGAGCACAGACACTTCTTTTTAGGTCAGACACTTATTTTTCTTCCTAAAGAATTTACTGCAAACAAAAAGGACACAAATGGGAAAGGCAGAAGAAGAGAAAAACGAAAAATCGTCACAAAGGGAGAAAGCAGAAAGCTGCTGGAGTGAGCTGAAGGGGCGAAGGTTCACTCACCTATCCGCTTACAGTGACAGACAGTACAAAAGCAGTGCATAATTTGTAAATAAAAGGATGCTGGTGCCCAAAGCCCTCCTCTTAAACACAAGGCTGCTGCAATTAAATCTGCGAACATGTAATACTGAAGGGGCAGGGAGCGGCTGTAAATGGATTGAAGATGCCAGAGATGGCTTCAGTTTTGCGCTGCCTCACTATTACGTGTTCGCACTTCGCACATTTAATTGGAGCAGCCGCGTGTTTAAGAGGTGGGCTGGGACCTGGCAGTGCAGGGGCAGGGCATTGAGGGCACAGGCACAAGCAAGTCAGCGACTCGTCATCAGCAAGCGCTACCCACAGCCGCACACAAGAAGAGAGGGCCCACATGCACTCATGGCAGCTTTTAAACTGCGCCCTGTGGGCTGGCCAGTAATTTTTGGCAGGGCCGCCAACTCGCAGCACTTTTGCAAGCTACTAGATTGATGGCCATTAAGGATGGACGGGGTGCAGTCCAGACCCTCCACCAATCAGCAGCATGAATACATTTATATCATTCATGATCTTTAGTGGAAGACAGTTCCATCAGCCAAGTCAACCAGCCACACGTGCTGCTGCCTGCTGCTGCACGTGTTGTGTACATAATAATTTGTAGCACTACATTCCACTGATAGCCCACCCTGTCCAATCAATGCTGCACGCAGCGGCAAATCGCACGTTCATTTGATGCCTGCAGCATAGATCATGTGATGTGACTGAGTGTGAAGTGTAGTCGTCCATTTAATATATTCTCACGCAGGTAGTGGTGGTGACGTGGTGGGCTGAGGCCCGTGTGGTCGTTGCTAGGCTATGTTTACAGTGTGGTTGGGGCGGGCCTCCTCCCAGGGCTGATCCTCCTGCCTGCTGGAGTGGAGACGAGGAGGCTTAGTGAGTGCAGGTCCGCTGGCTGCTGGTGGCACCGTCCCGCAAATGATTTTCCACACAACGGGCTAATAAGCGCCCAACAATAAGGCCCCCGCAGTTGGGTTTTTTTACTGCACAAAAATGTTTCCACATTTGTGTGGTAAATCACCCAATCTGGCAACACTGAGCTGAGGCAGCAGGATAGGGCGGGCGGGGATGGGCTGGAGGGGGCTGGAGGGAGGAGGGATTTATGCACCTTAAATGTGCATGTCTGTTTGTTGGGCCGTGTTGGTCCAGCTAAACAGAAATGCACACTTTGCATTTCTCCACCCGCCTGTATTTCACAGCCGGAAGGAGAAAGTGCACAGAGTGCCACTCCTTCTGTGAGTGCCGAAGCAGGGCGCTCACACCAATCACGTTGCTGCTGTCCTGGTGGTGACAGCAGCGTCATGATTGGCTGAGGGGATTCTGGAAGCCTGTGTGCTTCCGGAGGATGACAAGGACAGAGGAGACAAACGCATCTCTGACCTCAACAGGAAAGTGTTTTTTTTGTTTTAATTTTTTTTCTAATCCCCACCCTGGCACCCCCATTCAGTGGCAGCCACCACTGAATTGTAGTAGCAGAAGGAGTGCAAACTTCAATAGCGCATCTCTTGCCTCCCGGTGCCACTGTCATTCTATGCAGTCCTCTTATCACATAACACACTCCAGTTTTCAAGGCCTGGGAATCATAACTGGCTATTTTCAGGACCTGCTGTCACTTCCAGTAAGTGGTGGTCGAACAACCATCTCCAGAGCTCTGTCTCATGCGGAAGGGGTGGGTAGACGGTGCAAGTCTAATAGGAAGGGTGGAAGGAGATGGTTCGGGGTATGCCATTTGTGCAATCACCAGGTCTGTAGGTAAGAGACCAGTCTGTGGGCACTAGCCATCACTCTCAGGATCTTGACATGTGCCCTTACTAACCCCTGCATCTATGCTGTATTCACTGTCAACCACGCCTTTCCTACACATGCTCTGACTACATTTTCAAGCTCTACCTTTATCCATGCCCTGTTTGCAACCACAAGCCCCCGTTAGGGCGCTCCGACTGTTTTCACCAACCAATTACATCCACAACCTTACTACAATCAAATTAACTACCAAAATGTCGCCATCCAGCAATCTCCAGAACTACAGCAATCCGTGGGATCACATGAACTCGACAAAAAATGGTACTTCAGACCACCAGCATTATAACCCTTTACGTATTTCATAACTTATCTGAAATAGTAAAACTCTAAAGCTGTGCAACTGAAGCAGAGAGACAGGCGCTCAATTGCAGTTCCAGATGAGTGTCTCTTCATAAATGCTGCATCTCTCTGTAATGGGAACCCCTGCAGATCACTCGACACAGCGCCATTGTAAGGAGAACCGCCTTAATCCAAGAAGTTCACGCAACAATGACATTGTGAGGCCACCATCTTGAAGGATGAGATTTCCTTCACTACCTCGTGGTTTGATATCCACAAACTCAGCACAAGGACAACGTCCACCATCAGAGTGTGCGTTTGTGCAGTCACCATTCCCCGGTACTTCTTTCCCCTGTGCCAAAACTACAAAAAAGAAAAGTAAACAGCTGCGAAATACAGTGGGTTCATCGGAAATTTGACAGGCAATCAAGCCAATTCCTTACCCTACACACAAAGCCCTTCCTGTATGTTTTATGTTCAGTCTTGTGCTGACATGAGATCATGCAGACATCTAAAGCTGTCAGCTGCGAAACATACAAGGGGATCATATATTCCCTAGTAATTGTAGACATATCCCTATTTTAGATGTGATGGGGAAATACTCTGGCAGTTTACTGACTGCCAGACTCCAATCCCATTTTCCCCTGACAATAAATGCCTGTCAAGCGGGCCTTAGGTTTGCCTTTGGTGCTATTGGACAGAACATCCAGTTCTCAAATAAGTGAAATCTAAAGTAAATAAGTGGTTAATAAAACCATTACAAGATATAACTCAATCGCCAAAACCATTATAAAATATTACTCAATCATTGCATGGTTGTCAAGAATAAAATAGAATAAAAACAACATTCAGCTGATAGAAAGAAAAAATCCCATGGCCTGTGATTCCTTCCAGTGTTGGCAGAAGAGACAACAGTGAGAGTATTTCCAAGCCTGCATGATCTCACCTATGTCAAAAAAACAAAACTCAATCTCTCAATATCACGTTTTGGCTTGAGCGATGTTGCCTCCTTAATATAAAGTAGCAACGCACATTGAAGGTAGGGTATAATAATGTGAGAGTAGCTTATGGGCGAAACTGGATGCAATGTCAAGTGCAATGGAGAAGAAACCCTGTTGTTTATTTACTGGAGCTTTTAACTGCAGCCAGGATATGGATCAGTCCCATAGTTCAGACAGTTGGGTGTGTTTAACTGATTAGGGCCTGATTTAGAGTTTGGCAGAGGAGTTACTCCATTACAACGGTGAAGGATATCCCGTCCACCAAAATGTAAATGCCATAGGATATAATGGGATTTACATTTCAGCGGATGGGATATCCATCACCATCGTGATGGAGTAACCCCTCCGCCAAACACTAAATCAGGCCCTTAGTCAGGATCTCACAGTATGATATTGTGCACTCCCAAGGATTTTTACAGTTTTGCCAGGAATATGTTATTGGGCTGGCCTGATTTATTGACTGGTTTATCAGTTGTAGTATTATGTTATGAGATATGCCTCTAAGAACGGGAGCCTTTTTTTAAATGTCCTCTACCTCAGAATGACCTTTGGTAAGGTAGAATGCAGATTACCCATGCTAGGCCTGAAAGCATTAGGGTGTGCCTACCCCTACTTTTTTACCTACCACCTCCAATTTCGGATCTTGTTTTTGCTGACTTTAGTACTATGTGCACTTTACCACTGCTAACCAGTACTAAAGTGCTTGTACTCTCTCCCCTAAACATGGTAATATTTGTTTACCCCAATTGACACATTTCATTTACTTACAAGTCCCTAGTAATGTGCACTACATGTGCCCAGAACCTGTAAGTTATATAATTCTAGGGGGCCTGCAGCACTGATTGTGCCACTCTCTTAAGTAGCCTTTTTAAACTGGTCTCAAGCCTGCCATTAGAGACCCTTTATGGTCATTTTCCACTGCCATGTTGACCTGCAAAATAACCCTGTTGCCAAGCCCAAACCTTTCCGTTTTATGCATATACGTCAATCCTACGGTAGGCCCTGGACAACCCAGAAGACAGGGTCTAATATATTGAAAAGGTAGGACATATACTTTTAATTTTTACATGTCCTGATAGTGAAAAACACTGAAAGTCACTCTTCACTACAGCAAGGCCTATCTTTCCCGTAGAATAACATTGGGATTCCCTTATTACATCTCATAAATGGACTACACAATCTGGAAGAGATAAGTTTTTCTAGTTTGTTGTCTCTGGAATTCCAATTTAAAATTACAACTTGTGGTGGAGTCGAATTTTAAATTGTAATTCTGGCAATGCCACTTTTAGAAATCTGGTATTTTCTTACCTTAGCCATTTGGTGTTTGTTGCTTGTCTCTAATCATTTGTCTGGGGTGGGTGACAGCTGGAAGTTGTCTATTTCCCATAGATAGTCACACACAATGGAAACTTAGATGTGATTGATGGGACATCCACATCCCGATGGGCCATCCTGGACAGGAAGGGAGGGAGGAGCTGGGCTCAGCCTCACATTTACACCTGAAAAAGCTGTGTCCTATCCCCACAAATGGGGCTGCATAACCCCCTGTAATGTGTCTGGAGCCAGGGCAGAAAGGGCAGGACCTCTGTGCACTTCCAAGGCCTGTCTTTGAATTCTCACTCACTTCAAAGGCCAAACTGTGTATAAGTACTGGACCCCTGACACCACCAACTCAGTACACTTCTGGACCTGTGGATACTCTGCAAGGAAGAAGGACTGTGGTGCTGCCACAATGACTGCCACTCTGCTGGACTGCTATTCTGCCGGACTCCTGCTTTTCTTTGCTGACCTGCTTCCTGCTGCCCTCATGGGCGGGAGTGAGAAGGACTGGACCTGCATCTCTCAATCCTAAAACCAGGAGTGACTCCAAGGGCCAGCTGACTGATCTCCTTATTGAAATTTCGATAACATAAAAGACTTTCACCCAACCTACATCTGCACCTACACTCTGCCATCTGTGAGTCTACCCTGCCAAGTGGTGCCACCCCAGTCCTGAACCTTTGGAAGTGGGCTTAAGGTGTTAGCTGGAGATGAAACAATGCATCAACACCGCTGCTGAGATGATAAGAACTTGTGCACCAGCCCCCTTGTGCGGATTGGCCCGCTTGTGCGGTTTGGAACCAACTCATTGCCTCTCCAGCACAGATTGATCTTGGAGGAGAACTGGTACTTCAGTCAACTTGCGTTGATCAGAGTAGAAGCATCGTCTCTCCAGTGTGCCTTGATCTCTGCACCTTGTTTTTAGAACCACTGCATCTCAGACCTGATTCAGCTCCGCTTTTGCATGGAGAAAATTGATGCATCATCTCTACTACTTGGCAAGGATTGACGCATCGCTGCCACTGCGGGGATCAACACCGACACATTGCATCATCCTGCTCCCTGCATCTTCTACGTCAATGCAATCAGGATTAAGGTACTTTTGTTCAGCAGGCTCAACAGGGTCCCTGTATTGAGCCTGCGCTCTATAACGGTCGGCCTGAACTTTTGACTTTGTCCCGGTCCGGCATGCCTTGATGCTCCCAGTTGGTGCTTCATATTCGTAAGCACTGTTTTATAGTTTATTTATTAGAAAATCATATCTTAAGTTCTATATATTTGAATTTTGTTGTTTTGAACCTATTTTATCTATAAAATGAAGCTAAGTTTTTCTAACTAGGTGTGGTATCTATTTTGTGTGGTGTTTTCACTGTTCAACTGTTTGAAGTGCTGCACAAATACTTTACACATTGCCCCTTAAGTTAAGTCTGACTGCTCTGTGCCAAGCGACCAGAGGGTGAGCACAGGTTAGTTTAGAGAGTGTTTGTGACTTACCCTGATGAGGATTGTGGTTTCTGCTTGGACAGGTTGCATACCTCTGCCAAGCAGAAACCCAGGGCCATATTTAAAATGCCTGTTGCACCGCCGGAACGTCACTTTTAGTGAGGGTCCGGCGGTGCACACTGAAGGGCCATATTTACAAGACCACGTAAAGCCACTCTAGGTGACTTTACATGGGTCTGTAACTATGGACTGAGTCAACACAGCCAAGTCGCTGCATTGAAATGAAACATAGATTTATGTAGTGTGGCTTATCACCTGTGAGGGTCTCAAGGCGTTGTCCATGGGCACAGCGAGATTAAGTGATTTGCCCATAATCACAGGATGTGACATTGAGGCTTGAACCTAGACCTCCAGTTCCTGAGGCGGTCACTCTGACCGCTGCAGGACATCCTCTTCCTCTGTTGACTCATTCAGAGACAGTCAGGTGTTCCATGGGTGTTGCAGTTGGTGTTCCCACACAAAACCCATGGATTTAGACGCATTCCCAGATATACAAAGATTTGTAAACGAGGAATGCATCAAATGCTAACACCTCCCCAGAGGAGGCATAAGTGGGGCGCAACAAGGAGAAATACCTTTATTTCTTATCATTGTTTTCATTTTTCTATGTGGGCTGCATTTTGCAGCACATATAGAAAAAGAAGAATGCCCCTCATGATTGTTTTTGTGCAGGAAAGTTTCCTTTCCTGCACAAAACAATCATCCCTGCAACACAGAGACCCTTGCACATTGTGTGCAATGGTGCAAGGATGCCTGCATTGTTTAAACAATGTTACGCTTGAACTACTAGCTGAATCCGATTGCCTTAGGCTTAATTTTTGCACAAAGGTTTTATCAAAGTCACGAGTAAGGAAAGGTTTTGGAATACTGCAAAAGTGGCCTGACGATGGCAACAATGACAACCATAACCAACACATTTTGTGGTGGTGGATTATCTACTCTTCTGGAATGCTTTATATCTTGAGCTCTGGGTACATTTGAACACTAGACCCTTGTTTTTTAATCCCAGGATTGTGATCTGGCCAACGCAGATGTGTTTTTTTGGTTTGGAAACTCTTTAAGTGCCAAATGGTCCATTATCATGTGTAACACCTCCAGCTATTCAGGGAGTATTAGCCTAAAACATTGTTGCTTATAGTTTACATTTTAACAGTACAAAAGTTATCTAAAAGACCTCATCATGCAAACATCTCTTACTAGGTCTAGGATTGTCTCAGAGTGTCAAACATGACAAGGGATCACTAGAAAGCTAGGAAAGGAGGGCTAACTAAAATTCACACAGCCATCCCTTTAAATCTTTTTATTGTTATATTCAACAGTATTACAAACATGCCCACATGTGGGCTCCCTTGGCTCCCTTCCCATACAATGCTTATCACAGTAAACATTGTTTTACTTTGAGTTGATTTTATGATATTGTGTGTAGCAGTGGATTCTAGTCGCAGTGCCTCTGTGTTGCTGTGGGTCTCTGTGCCTATTCCAGGAGCAACATATTCTCATTCTGGAGGTAGATAGACCCAGTTCAAGCAGTTGAAACATTTGTGCGTTGTGCAAATGTGTAATATTCATTAAGCCCTCACAGTGTAATCTGTGTTTGCACCCCTTCGTGTTTTGTTTGTCAGCTTCAGACCAGTATACTATTTGTATCCCATCTATGATGGTCTCCCATCGTCTTTAGCTTCCAGCACTTTCACCTCTGGCTTTTGCAAGTACATGTCCCATGTTGTGAGTCCCAGCTCGGATCCAGCCCACTGCTGAGTGTCCAAGAGCACTGTAATCCCGGCCCTCGCCCAGCATAGCATAGTGTGGAGCCAGACCGATATGTCTGGTGCAGCTGGCGATTTCCAGACCATTGCGATCTGGTGTTTACACAATAGGACTTAGATGATAGTAAGACTGCTGTGTCCACTGGGGTAGAAGTAGTCTCTGCCACCTCCTCCCAGACTCGCCGCACCCCAGGGCGGTCCCACACTATATGAAAGAACCCTGGGTCCATGACCCCACATCATGGGGGGTTGGAGCTGGATGTAGGAAACATGCAGGACAAGCGGTGGGGTGTGAAGTAGCTTTGTGCAGGTAGTTGAATTGAGTGAAATGAAAACACGAGTTCTGCAAGACATCTTTGACTTGTCGTAGGGCTTGGGACCAATGTTTGTCTGTTACTGGGAGGCAGAGGTTCACCGTCCAGCTGTGGTGTCTTAGCATATGGTTTCAGTTCCTGCCCCAGGACAGCTGCATACAGGGCTTTGATGGCTTTACATGTGCCCCAGTATGTTAGCATGGTGTGAAGTGAAAGCGCTGTGCAGGCCCCATCCATTCTTGTCCCCAGGTCGAGGCCACCACATGGGAGACAGCCCCGTAAGTCAAGAACTGCACTACCAGCATGTGAATAGCCACACAGATCTCGGAAACGGTGCGAAGCACTCCATATGCATAAAAGTCCCCAGTGCAAGTCACTCCAGCTGCCTAACAGCAACACACATCATGCTGTTCAGTAAAATCCTGCAGCGGTATTAGGTGGGAGGTTGGGGGGAGCACCACGGCCCAAGACATATTTCTGCCAGCTCCATTTGGCCACTGCCATCTGTGGTGTCTCTTCACATGGGCCTGAGCTGGGGGCCGAAAGCAATGTATATATGGGAGTTCCCGACAATACACACATGATTGCAGATCTCTCACCTCATCCAAGCCATCGTAAAGCCCGTGTAGTTGGGCAGCTGCAAAGTATAATTCAAAGTTGGGAGCACCAAATCAACCTTTCAGCACGGGTTTGCATTGTTTGTCCATTGCAACTCTGCTCCGACCTCGGCCCCAAATCAGTTCCACTAGCAGTGACCTAAGTTCAGTGAAGAAAAATAAGGGGGGCATAAATGGCAGAGTTGAAAATTAGTACAACAGCCTTGGCAGGACCAACATCTTTGAGTTGGCCACTTTGCCCATTGGTGATGAGAGGAGAGACATCCAAAATGGCAGTGAACTATGCACCGAGCCTAGGACTTTATATAGATTTCTTTCCAACAGGTTTGCATCAGAGTGATATATCCATATGCCTAGGTATTTAGAAGCATCCCATTGTCATTGGAGACATACCCTAGGGAGATCGCCTCTATCAACCTCAGGAATGGGTCAGGGGGGAGCAAGCAGGAGTTGGACCACTTGACTTTTAGTCTGGACATCGCCCCAAACTCCTCCAGCAGTGCCATCACCCATGAAAGCGTGAATTTGAGGTATCGCAGGTAGATCAGTGTGTCATCTACATACAGCAAGAATACATGGCTAACACCCTACGCTCTGCTGTCCCATTACTCTGCTCACATGCACAGCCAGTATGCCAGCAGCTTAATTGCTAGGTCTAAGAGTAAAGAGGACAGTGGGCAACACTGTCTAGAAGCCCTGCTGATATCGAAAGTGTCAGAGATGTACTACTAGTCTTGACTCTGGTGCTGGGGAGGCCGTAGAGGGTTTTAAGCCACCTTAAATATTGTGCAATAACCTGCATTGCCTCAAGTGGGAAAAACAGATAGTACCACCCTTAGGTGTTGAAGGCTTTCTCAACGTCTAGTGACTTTGCCACCGGTACACTAGCGGCATCCAGGTCGTAGGAATCACAGTAGTCAATGGATGTTAAAAAAGGTGCTGCAGCCCGGTATGAAGCCATTTTGGTCCTCATGCACTAGAGTGCCGAGTAGTGGGAGTAGTCTATTTTCAAGGACTTTCCAGTGTATTGTATGGTCTAGATTTAGCATGGATTGTGACCTATATGAGCTCACATCCAGGGGATCTTGGTTTGGTTTTGGAAGGACCACTATGAAGGCCTTGTGAAGTGTGGCAGGAAGGTGCCTGGTGTTGTGCGCCACTGCTTAAACCTCCAGGAGCTTGTAGTTCACAATAGTACTGTAAGCCAAGTAATACTCTATCAGGAGGCTGTAGGTTCCTGGCATTTTACAATGAGCAATTTGCAAGATAGCCAGACATGGTTTGCGAGTTGGAGGGTGCATAGAGGTCATCCACATGGACCGTATTAAGCTTAGGAAGGCGGAGATTCCGTAGATAATCACTTAATGTAGGACTGGGGGGACCCGGTACCACTTATAGAGGGAGCTATAAAAGCTCATAAAGGGTGTATTGATGTCACCCTGTGTGTTGAGAATTGTGCCATCATTCACTTGTATCACACCCAAAGGGGGAGGTGTGAGGGCTCATCACTTATCAACCATGCCAAAATCCTACCCGCTCGGTCTTCTATGTTGCCTGGCAAGGTGGTGGTTATAGTCAAGCCTCCCTAGCCTTTGCATTAGATCCTTTGTGTTCCCCTCAAAACAGTTGCAGGGATTTAGGCAGATGAGGGGACTACAGTTGTTCTGTCGCTAAGGCACACATACCCCTTTCTGTAGTATGTCTCTGTGCAGCATCTACCCCACGTAGTGGATATGCAGTGTCCTAGAATCACAGCTTTTTGGACGTCCCATTCGGTCACTTGATCTGAGACAAAGGCAGTGTGGAGTTCGAAGTATATCGTCAGGTGCTCGGCTAGGCTTTCACTGAATGGGGGTCAAGGAGTGAGTCAGTCTGGAATTTCCACGTCAGGATTCTGGGATGGGCACATCCCCACCTCAGTGAGAGCAGGAGCTGACAGTGGTCTTAGAGAATGCGTGCTATATATTCCACGTGGGGATCTCAGAAATGAGAAGGGCACTGCACAGGAACAGGTCTATGTGTGTATGAATTCCATGGACCGGCAAATAAAAGAAGTATTTGTGCACTTCTGGGAGTTGGAGGAGCTATGAGTCACAATTCCCACGGTGGGCCAACCATCCCCTCATATGATCAGTTACTCTGCGGCAGGCTGCCCCTGTCAGGGGGCATCGAGCTGTCCTCTTCTATGTGCGTGACGCAGTTGAAGTCGCCACCCCCAAATGGTGGAAGTGTGGGGGTTGCGCAGCAGGGCTAGCATGAGTCTGTATATAAATGCTGGATGGCCTGTGTTGAGGGCGTAGACAGCCACCATCGGAAGAGGTCTGCCATCTAGAGGTCACTTAACAGAAACCTACCTGCTGTCCGGGTCAATCGTGTGAGCTAATGATACAAAGGGGACTTCCGGAGCAACCCAAATGAGGACCTTGCTGGCGCAAGCTAAGACCATGATGCCATATATCTTCCCCTTCCACTTTGTATGTAATTTGTGTAGCTCCAATGCAGTCAGATGTGTCTCTTGGAAGTATGTGTGGATGCAGTAGCGCTTAGCCGGGGTGGCCATACCCCTCACATTCCAGGTCAGGCAGTTATGTGAAAAGCTCATATGTGTGTTAGGTGTAGCTATATCAGTGGTGGATTAGGAAGTAAGGAACAGCGGACATACCTGCTTGGTGCCAAGATGCCCTCAGTATAGTCGACTTCTCATCCACCCCAGTACCATACCAACAGAGGTTGCGCAGTGAGTGGTCGAGTCAGCTGGCAGCAGGAGCCCCAATCTATAGGCAACTGAATAAACAGTAAAGAGGTAAACATTCCCCATGGCAGAAAAGACACTTCAGGGGTCATTATGACCCCAGCTGTCGGCGTTAATGTGGCGGTAGTACTGCCAAAAGGCTGGCGGTACTTACCGCCACATTATGACATTGGCGGGATGGCTGAAGCCAACCCGCCAATGTACCACTCCGACCGCCATGGCGGTAGCACGCACCGGGCTGGAGATAACCAACTCCAGCCCAGTGGTTGCCATTGTGCCGCCGGCAGAATTATGGGCCTGCCTACCGCCATGGTTTTCGTGGCATTCGTAACACCAGGAAAACCATGGCGGTAGGCCTTATCAGTGACAGGGAATTCCTTCCCTGTCACTGATAGGATGCCCCACCCTCCCACCTCTTCAAACACCCCACCCCCACTACATCCACTCCCCTCCATTGACACACACACACAAGCAGACACACACTCATTCACACATACATACATGCATGCATTCATCCATTCACACACACATCCACACACACTTCAAAACATACACGCAGACACTGTAGGAAGGTAGCCTCTTTCTAGCCTTGTTACCTCCACTTTTGGCCTGTTTGTGAGTACATGTCAGGGTGTTTTTACTTTCTCACTGGGACCCTGCTAGCCAGGGCCCCATTGCTCATAGTGAAAAGCCTAGGTTGTCAGTGTGTTTGATATTTGTCACTGGGACCCCAGTGCTCATAAGTTTGTGGCCTATATGTGTTCCCTGTGTGGTGCCTAACTGTATCACTGAGGCTCTGCTAACCAGAACCTCAGTGTTTATGCTCTCTCTGCTTTTTAAAATTGTCACTGCAGGCTAGTGACTAATTTTACCAATTCTCATTGGCACACTGGAACACCCTTATAATTCCCTTGTTTATGGTACCTAGGTACCCAGGGTATTGGGGTTCCAGGAGATCCCTATGGGCTGCAGCATTTCTTTTTGCCACCCATAGGGAGCCCAGACAATTCTTACACAGGACTGCCACTGCAGCCTGAGTGAAATAACGTCCACGTTATTTACAGCCATTTTTCACTGCACATAAGTAACTTATAAGTCACCTATATGTCTAACCCTCACTTGGTGAAGGTTAGGTGCCAAGTTACTTAGTGTGTGGGCACCCTGGCACTAGCCAAGGTGCCCCCACATTGTTCAGGGCAAATTCCCCGGACTTTGTGAGTGCAGGAACACCATTGCACGCGTGCACTACATATAGGTCACTACCTATATGTAGCGTCACAATGGTAGCTCCGAACATGGCCATGTAACATGTCTAGGATCATGGAATTGTCACCCCAATACGGTATTGTGTCGGACAATTCCATGCATCCCCGGGTCTCTAGCACAGAACCCGGGTAATGCCAAACTGCCTTTCCGGGGACTCCACTGCAGCTGCTGCCAACCCCTCAGACGGGTTTCTGTCCCCCTGGGGCCTGGGCAGCCTGGTCCCAGGAAGGCAGAACAAAGGATTTCCTCTGAGAGAGAGTGTTACACCCTCTTCCTTTGGAAATAGGTGTGAAGGGCTGGGGAGGAGTAGCCTCCCCCAGCCTCTGGAAATGCTTTGATGGGCACAGATGGTGCCCATCTCTGCATAAGCCAGTCTACACCGGTTCAGGGATCCCCCAGCCCTGCGCTGGTGCAAAACTGGACAAAGGAAAGGGGAGTGACCACTCCCCTGACCAGCACCACCCAGGGGAGGTGCCCAGAGCTCCTCCAGTGTGTCCAAGACCTCTGCCATCTTGAATACAGAGGTGTTGGGGCACAATGGATAGCTCTGAGTGGCCAGTGCCAGCAGGTGACGTCGGAGACCTCCTCTGATAGGTGCTTACCTTTCTCAGTAGCCAATCCTCCTTTTGAGGCTATTTAGGGTCTCTCATCTGCGCTATTCCTCAGATAACGAATGCAAGAGCTGCACTTCCCTCTTCGACTTCTGCCAAGGATCGACCGCTGACTGCTCCAGGACGCCTGCAAAACCGCAACAAAGTAGCAAGACGACTACCAGCTACATTGTAGCGCCTCATCCTGACGGCTTTCTCGACTGTTTCCTGGTGGCACATGCTCTGAGGGCTGTCTGCCTTCACCCTGCACTTGAAGCCAAGAGGAAATCTCCCGTGGGTCGACGGAATCTTCCCCCTGCCAACGCAGGCACCAAACGTCTGCATCACCGTTCCTCTGGGTCCCCTCTCATCCTGACGAGTGTGACCCCTGGAACACAGGAGCTGGGTCCAAGTGTCTCCCACTGTCCAGTGGCCCTTCTGTCCAAATTTGGTGGAGGTAAGTCCTTGCCTCCCCAAGCAAGACAGTAATCCTGTGTACTGTGTGATCTGCAGCTGCTCCGCCTTCTGTGCACTTTTCCAAGGATTCCTTTGTGCACAGCCTAGCCTGGGTCCCCAGCACTCCGTCCTGCACTGCCCAACTCGCTGAGTTGGACTCCGATGTCGTGGGACCCTCCTTTGTGACTCTGAGTTGACCGCTGTCCTCAGATCTTCTAAGTGCCTGTTCCGGTACATCTGCGGGTGCTGCCTGTTGTTGTTGTTGTTGAGCGCCCCCTCTGTCTCCTCCTCCAAGGAGCAACATCCTGGTCTTTCCTGGGCCCCGGCAGCACCCAAAATCCTCAACCCCAACTCTTGCAGCTAGCAAGGCTTGTTTGCAGTATTTCAGCGTGGGATCACTTCTGCATCCTCCAGCATGCCGTGGGACATCTTCTGACCAAAGGAGAAGTTCCTGACACCTTCCGTTGTTGCAGAATCTTTGGCTTCTTTCACCCGAAGCAGCCCTTTTGCACCTTCATCCGGGGTTTAGTGGGCTCCTGCCCCCCTGGACACTTGCGTGACTCTTGGACTTGGTCCCCTTCCTTTACAGGTCCTCAGGTCCAGGAATACGTCTTCAGTGTTTTGCTGGTGGTTGTGGTTCTTGCAGAATCTCCTATCTCGACTATATTGTCTTTCTGGGGTAGTAGGGTAACTTTACTCCTACTTTTCAGGGTCTTGGGGTGGGGTATTTTGGACACCCTTACTGTTTTCTCACAGTCCCAGCGACCCTCTACAACCTCCCATAGGTCTGGGGTCTATTTGTGATTTGCATTCCACTTTTGGAGTATATGGTTTGTGTTGCCCCTAGACCTTTGTCTACCTATTGCATTCTATTGTGATTCTACATTGTTTGCACTACTTTTCTTACTGTTACTTACCTGTTTTGGGTTTGTGTACATATAATTTGTGTATATTACTTACCTCCAAAGTGAGGATATCCTCTGAGATACTTTTGGCATATAGTAACTCTGAGTATTGTGTTTTCTTATGATATTGTGCTATATGATATAAGTGGTATAGTAGGAGCTTTGCATGTCTCCTAGTTCAGCCTAAGCTGCTTTGCCATAGCTACCTCTATCAGCCTAAGCTGCTAGAAACATCCCTATTCTACTAATAAGGGATAACTGGACCTGGAACAAGGTGTAAGTACCACAAGGTACCCACTATAAGCTAGGCCAGCCTCCTACAGACACGTATTCCGATTTCCACATATACACGCACTCACACTTCCATACATACACACTCACACTTTCATACGTACACACACTCACACTTCCATACATTCATGCACGCAATCAACACTAAACACACATCCGTATTCACGCACACACTCACACATACATGCACACATCCCCACACAAACACACACAACACCCCCCAAACCATCCCCTGTTGGATACCCGACTTACCTGGATCCAGGGGGTCTTACGGCAAGAGATGGGACAAGGCGCTGCTACCGCCAGCAGAGCCCGCCAGCAGAATTCTGCCAGGCCGTATTATTTGTCATAATACGTCTGGCTGTGGCCTAGTGGCGTGGTGCTGCTGGTAGTAGCAGCGCCACCTTACCGCCATCTACCACTATGGCCACAGCCTTATTTCCGCCCTTCTTGTGGTGGAAATTTATCTGTGGTCATAAGATGGCGGACGGATGGTAGGCGCGGCGGCGCTCTTTTGTCGTCCGTCACCACGGTGGGAGGCGGTTTTTACCTCCAATGTTATAATGAGGGCCTTCATGTCCTGCCATAAGATAAGTAAGCATTAAAACAAATCAAAAATCCAAACAACAATATCTGTCCACTGGGGTAAGTTTGGGGCATGGGTGCTTGAGAAGCATATCGCTCAGTGCCCCTTTGACATCAGTGGAAGTCCAATTGGTCCGCACCCGTTGGCCAATCTCGCCCCCTAGCCATCGATCAAAGCTCTCCTGAACAATACTATAATCATCTTACCCCCTTAGAGAGATATTATGGTTTGGTCACAAGTCTTCAGCATTGCGGGGCATGATTGGTGGTCCTTAGATAATGTCACAGGGAGAGACCACTGTTCCACAGGAGTCCAAGGTGGCCTGTGAGGCACTTTCAGGTTGCATTGCCTCAAAGGGGTTGTGAAGATGTTGCAGAAACCCCTCCACTGCCGAAGCATGTTCTTTGGCTGCTTTTTTTAGGACAGAGTGGAGTGAGGCTTGCGTGGTCTCTGCTGTCACCACTGTGGTATGAGCTAGGCCTCAGAGTTCTGGGTCGAGGTCAGTTTCTCTGATAGGTCCTTTGCATGCAGCCAGGTCCAGGTGTCTTCAGGAGTCAGAAAGAAGTGGGTTTGGTCCCCATTTGTGATGTGTTTTTGGCAGGGACCATCAAGGCGTATGTAAGTCCCAAGATGCGCAGTTGAGTCCTCACCGCTGCAGTTTACCTCCGTAATGTAGACTGGAAATGCTGTGATTTTGGAGTTCTCGAAGTGCCTGGGGTCCTTCGGACAAAAAATCTGAAGGATGAGGTCTCTTTCCCTGTAGTTAAGTACTCGGGCGACCACTTGGTGCAAGTGCACCCCTGTAGGTGGGGTTCTTCCTGGCAGACATTGGGCATGCTCAGAGAAGAATTTCATTATTCTACCAGCTAGTACACTCTCACACAGCCACTGTTCGAGGAAGAGTTCCATATTGGGGCCCCATGAATCTCATATTATTATGTTGATTGTGGCCCTTGGTGTCCTTCGCTCTGTGTTGTAGGGATGCAAAATCCACCTTCATCTGGGTCTGGAGATCCTGCACTTTGGGCCGCAACCTGTCAGAGCAGATTCTGTATCACCTACCCGCTCCACTAGCTTGCAGTGGTCGGCATGGAGCAGTCCGACATCCAGGGACACCGAGTCAATCTTGGATTCCAATGTAGCTTCAGTATCCAATATAGCCTGCAGGATGCACGCAAATTGGGTGGAATAACAATCAGGGGGAGCTTCTAGATGGTGCAGCACACCTTCTCCTTCTACTGTTACAGCAAGCAAGATTTGAGAGCATCCCCCTGTGGTGGCAAGAATCTTGGGTACTTTGAGCTTCACAGTGTTGCATCATCACTATGGTGCCCAAAGGCCACACTATAGAGACTACCTTTGGCACAAGAAGCAGCCTCTTAGGTCTCCTCTGGGTCAGCAGGCACCATCCAATTCTTTCAGGCCACTCAAGCATGTAGTACCACCACAAGAGATTGTGTGCTAGCAGAAGGTAGGAGGACTCCAAACTCTCCCCGGTGGTCTCAAGGCAGAGATGTTCTTGTCAGCAGTTTGGGGTAGGTAATTGCAAGAGGGGTAGGCCATCTGGTTGTCCTCCCACTCCGCAGGGTGTCTGCAGGTTGGGTTAGCGCGGCTCTACTGGTTCCCCCTGTGAACTGATTAAAGTCAGTGGCTTACCTGCTTGCAGGTTTGGATAGCACGGCTCTACTGGGTCACCCTGTGAATTGATTAACGTCAGTGGCTTAACCGCTCCCCAAATCCAGCCAGTCCAGGGGCTGCAGACAGTAATGCAGAGTTTAAAAAGGGGAAACTCGATGTCAGATGGTAAAGGTCTGTGCTAGGGCCACCTCACGCAGGGCTGCCGGGCATGCTGCTTCATTGTGGGGCTTGCTAGCTGGGTTAGACCAGTCCAGGTCACTCCTCATACACACAGCATCCATCTGCCAAGTCAAGGTCTGTGCTCCAACCAGGCACCAAGTCAAGGGAGGTTGTTCTCCTCACACAGCCCAGACCGTGGTAGGAGGGTCCAACGAAGAGGTTCGCTGCATCTGTTTCCCGCAGTGCTATTGGGCGTGTACCACAGCTGCAGCCCGGCAGCAGCTCTTGTGGCTTCTTGGGGATGTAAGCACGGGCAGCCCTCCGACCCGTTGAGGGCACATGCTGCAGTAGGCACCATCTAGCGGGGGGACCAGACACCCCACCTGCACAGATGTAGTCTCAGGGACCCAGGATAACAGCAATTAAGACCAGGCTCTAGCAGAGCTTAGGCAAGGACGTGCGTCTCAGCAACCATCTTGGCCACACACCCACACAGCCGTCCTTTGAATAGAAATTGCAAGTCAGTTCGGAGTTCAATTACCCTATGCAGGGACTCATCCTGAAGCCACGTACCTCTACAGGTTAAGGAACACATCAGTGACTTGGAATATCTTCATATATTAAAATTGTAAGTACTTTATCACATATGCACATTGTTGTCATAAAAGCTGTCATTTCAGATGCTGCAGTTATATTAACAATGATGTCATAGAACATGCCATGAGTGATGTAATATATGAGGTAATTAGCAGTGCATGGTGAGGGCGCAAGTTATTGTTATTTTAGGTCACGTGTTATGGTTACCTGAGATAACTATAACTGGTGAATTTTGGTGGTTAGTTTAGTTCAAAACTGTATGACTTAAATGACATTTTCACTAACTATAACATTCCTTTAACCTTTGTTTTTCAGTAAATGTCTAAGGTTTTGTTTTTTAAGGTAAAGTAAGATATTTTTACCATACCTAACTGCAAAGTCACTTTAATCTTTGGTTTCTTCTGTGAATTTCAGTTTATTTTAGTGCAGAATAATATTTTATTACCAAACATAACACCAACCCCATGCGGCCAGGCAAGACATGGGGTTGCCCACAGGGTCTGGCCATAGTTTAGGCCCAGCGGCCAGCCCCTTGTGGGCAGCCAACCCCATGCTGCATGGGGCTTTTGGCTTGTGGCCAGACCCTGCACCCAACCCCCTGCTGGTGTACAACCTCTAAGCTGTGTACGAGCTGTGTGCAGTAGAGGGTCTTGCACAGTGTGGGGGCTGTGCATAGGCCTTGCACCCAACTCCCGTCTGGTGGTGCGTTGGGCCTAAGGTCTGGTGGCCAAACCCCTGCAGGTGTGCATGGCTGACTATGGGCCTAAATTAGATCTCAGCAGAAGGGTTACTCTGTCACAACTATGACGGATAGCCCGTCTGACAAAATCTAAATGCCATGGGATAGAATGGGATTTAGATTTCGGTGGGCAGGATATCCGTCACACTTGTCAGAGTAACCTGCCCGCCGAGTTCCAAATCAGGCCCTATGTGATTTTACATTACAAAGGGTGTCATTTTAATTAAGGCAGATCTACTGACTTTGTCAACAGGCCAGAACACCAAAATATAAAAAGTGGGCCTATTAGCCTACCAAACCATAATTGCTTTACTCTTCTGTAATCTTTTAATACCAATGAATGACTGTGTCAGGTGCTAATGTACACAGCTCTGAAGATTCTTCAGCAGCTACCATCTTGCACACAGGCAATACTTTACTGTCCTCTGTTGCTCTACTTCATGTCATTAAAGGAAGGGGATCTTAATGTTCTCTCCTGGAATATTTCATTAATAATATAGAATGATTTGTGGTCAGATGATGTAAACCTTTTTTTATATATTTTTTTTTTAGGGGACCTGATCTATTAAAAGTCATCATTTAGAAGGATATGCTAGTTTTCTTTTACCAGCTACCACATCTTCATGCAGGTCATCTAAAGGGAGTCTCGTAACTTGGGTGACCACCTTGTTGAACTGTCATGTTACAACACCACACCTTGATATTTTAAATTTCCAGGTCCTTCTGGCGAGGTGGGAAAGGCATTTTTGCATTTTTACCATGATAATTTAGTCAACAATAACTATTGTTATCTCACTGGATCGTATACTTATGTTTACACTTTCCAGATTTATACAATACATTATTATAGATTAGGTTGTTCATCTATTAAAGCTGGTGATTTTAATGTTAAGTTGGGACTGATACAAATGGGTGATGATGTTTCATTGTTTGTGTGTAGTAAGAAATGTGTATCTAATGAAGATAAACAGGGTAGACCTAGATATTTCCTATCAAATTTATTTTTAGAAAAAAACTTGATAATTGCCTATGATGTTTTTTTCTTGAAACATCAATAGCCCTAAACATATGTTTATAGGAAGGGGCTTCACAGATATTACTTCTTATATCTTTACTTCCAGTGACATGGCCAACAATATTTTATCATCTTCTGCCAGACATACCGGCTGCAGGGATCATAACCCTCTGTGGCTCTCTACTTCCTTTGCTTGGCTCCAAAAGAAGTCCTCTCATGTGGTGCAGCGTGAGGTGGTTGCAACAGAAGAACTTGAGTCTGAAATGGGAATGTCAACCCTTTTGTTACTCGAATGTGGATTTACCTTACAAAATGAAAGACAAGAGGCATTTGGCAAAATAGGAACAGTTGGTTTAATTAAATGCAGCAGTCGGGAGAGCAGTACAGAGTTGGAGTCTGATGCCTGTCTCAAGGTACATTGGTTCTGAGCACCATTATATGCATTTCTCGAGGCGTAGTAAAACAATTATATGCATTATTTGGAGAAAGGAATTCAGGCCTAGTCACAGAGACATAAATCCGATCATCTGATAAAATGCGCAAGTGGGTCCTCGACCTTGCCTGGATATAATGCGGGCCAGTAGGTAACATGTCCAGATGTCTGGCATGGGAAGCATTTGATTACTGAGTGTTGTGTGTGTGCTGAGTTCTGATTGGCTGAGTGTTCCTAACTTCATGTGGCATCTAACTTTTATGGTGTTTTGGAAATGCGCACCCCTCCAGACAAATGTGTTTTTTAGGGGCCAATCTCATAGAACAATTATGGTGTAATTGCAAGTCGGAGGGACCAATCTGAGCTTTTCATGTTCACACCTTTGTCTACGGGCTACGAGACACACCACCTGTGATCTGTCAATCAGTAGCTTCAGGCCAAGGTCGTAGTGCTTGCCTGACCCTGTATTTTTGACTTGGGTTGATGATGAGGTCACATTGGGTAAACTCGACAACAGTGTTGCGAGTTCATTGTTATGCACACAATTATCATGGCGTACATTGACATTTTTTTTATAAATATTAACATTCTCCCCTCTAGTTGAATTTTCAACTACACTATCCACCCCATACTTCATGACAGTCACTTTATTTGAGGTTTGACGTGTTTCTGCCTATTGCTATTTCTCTAGTTACTTGCATTCTACCTAATTTGAGGACTGCATTTTAACAGCAGGAAACCACTACTTGTAGGAAACAACATAAACATAGCACAAGAATGAGGATCAGCAGCAATAACATGCACAGTCTGGCCACCCACCGAGGAATCCAGTACAACCAATCTAATAACCAGTCCTGCTCAGTGGCACCTCCCCCATTGTTCATGTCTGCTTTTAGAGATGGATGGCAAAAGTTAGTGTCCCATTGTTCAGGTCGCTACCAGGGATAAATATACAATGGGATGCATCAATCTTGACACACACCCCACCCTCCATCGCAGTCATCAAGTCCAACACATATCGATGTTGTATCACAATGAGCCAAATGGCCCTTCATTCTTTCTTGATAGCTTTTAGGCCCGAGCTCAGTATTGATGATCATTTTCAGCATCTGCCACCTTATTATTTGCATCCAGCGGGCATTTGCTTTTGTCTGTAGGGTGAAGAAGTGTATGGACCCTCTGGAGTTTACTTGAGCATCAGTGACTAGTCTAAATTCTTCCGGAATGTCCTTGTATTGAGCCCAGCAAAATAATCAGCAGTTCTTTTTATTTGAGCCTGATGTAACAGAGTTATTTTCTTCTGTAGCTGATATTGGAACAACTTAGATAAGTCTTCACCAGGGATGACCAGGGTCGGGTGTGTCTGGTCATGAGGAAGCAGAGGCCCCATCATCCAGGGACGAGCTGAACGTAGGCAAATTCTCCACACTGTCAGTAGAAGTCCATCAGCAAGGAGGTGTTCCAGTGCATGTCTGGTACATGCAGAATTACTTCACAATTCTCATTCATGCCGAGCGGGATCGTCCCTTTGCCTCTGAAACACAAGGAATACAGCATACCTTTCCGTATAATTAGGGGTTGTCCCTTCCCTTCTCACCATGTGTACCTATCTAATTCAGCATCCTAAATTTCCTGGCAAGGGGTATCTATGCAGGTATTTAATCCTCCCCTATGAGACTAATTTCCCTTTGTCTCATTGTGGTAGATGGCCCTACACAGGAGCTTCATGACTGGGGCCCATTTGTTATTAAAGCAGACTGCCCCAGACATGCTAATGGTCAGCCTGAGACCACAGACTGAGGCAGGAGTGGACGTGTTGTGCACTCGTGCAATGGTTTTGCTACCTCCAAGAACCTCTTTTCTGGAAAGTCTCATGGCCAAACAGTGTCCTCCCCTACAGCGCCTTGCCTGTGCATCCTGTCAGTCTTGGTTTGAATATTGCTAGGCTCGTTGTAAAGGTACAGTGTGGTGGGATTGGTCTCATATTGAGTGACGTTTACTACCTCCCTATGGGGTTCCACTCTACTAGGTTGTAACTTGGCCCTAATCCTACATAGGTACTGATGGATGAGCCATTTTGCTTTCTCAGGAGCAATCTCCATGGATAAATAAAGCCTATCTGGGCCTACGGCATGTGGTATCAGTGAACAGAAGTAGCATGTTCTGGCTGATGTCTGGGTGCCCACGCAGGTCATGTGCTGATACCATGTGTTATGTCAGAGTACGCAGTGTAGTGCATGTGGAATATTTACATTAGGTTTGGTGTTATTGTAAGTGATGTGGGAAAGGCTCCTACTCAAGCCCTGTATGCCAAGATAGGCTCCATGTGACTAGGCAGATTTCTGGCTATGGATGGACATGGCCTCGACCACAGCAAACAGAGGGTATACAATGGTGAAAAACATAACTTTTGAAACTTTGCAGGTTTTGAGTTGGCTTCCTGGGGAAACCTCAGTGTTTTTCTGGCTATTGGGGGTGTCTATGCTCTGGGAAGGAGCAGCAGTACCGGGGGTGTCTTTGCTTTTGGAAAAAGACTTTGTAGAAAATAGTCTGTGGTCTTTGTCTTGAACACTTGGGTCTTGTTGGGGTTCTGGGAGTTGCTGCTAAAGAGGTAGCTAGCCACTGTAAATGTGATGCGCTCATGGTGCCATCGCAGACCTGTTGCATAAGAGCTGTAAGTTGTAGGTTAGCTTTAGAAAAACACACATCATTATTTAGTCTCTGGAGATTCTTGTGCCTTTCTTTTTTACGTATGTTATGTATACTTATTATGAAGGTGGCTCCAGTTGGGGCAACCATTTTTAGGAAGCGATGAGTGTTTTAGTTTATGGATTGCCTGAGTTTTGTTTTGCTGGCCATTTGGTGCTCTTCTCTCGCCATGACAGAGGAGAGTGTTTCTATGATATGAGCTTTGTGAGATTATTCCTTTTTCCTAACTTTGTTCCCTAATGTGTGTGTGCAAGTGAGCTTTACCAATGCTGATGGAACCTTTTGACCTACACATGCATGGAGCGATTTGAAAAGAAGGGGGCGTGTCGCAATTCAGGGATTTGATGGTGATCGCAACGTGCTCCGAGGACACATGTATGCCGCTCTAGTCCCAGCACGTGGCATGCAATGAGGTTTTCCCTAATGGAGTCAGGTGTCTTGGCTACACCCTTTTTCTGGAAACTTTGTTTGGACTACTTTTTGTGGATCATTGGGTGCCTCCCTAGATCTTCATGTAATGCTGTTTTCATTGCGGTGTACCAGAGGGTGTCGAAGAGGTGCTCTGTGGCTCCCGTGTGATTTTGGTGTGGTAGTGACTGGGATCAGGCCTATTGCTTCCTCAGATGGTGTGTGGGAGGCCTTATGTGATCTGGTTGACAGGCTGGACGCAGCGTTGATCGTATCCATGCACCTCACATGAGGCTGTGATGGTCATTTATAGGATCCCTTTCCCTTCCGGCACCCCTCTCTCCCTTGGATCCAGGATGTTTTGGGTCTGCCGCCTCGCAGGGACCAGGAACTTCTACCTGGTGAAATGCTCCTCTTGCTGTTTTGGAGGGACATGATCCGACAAGCAGCCTTTGGAGGGTTGGAAGCCTTTTGGGGAGAGGAGGCAGAACATCTGCTTACAAAGGGGGCCAGGTCCTCGGCCAGTACTCATCAAGATTTGCCTGATGCGGGTGATGAACAGTGATGGGTGATTGCTCTGGTAAATTTTCCCACTGGCTTGGTGCCATGCTGTTGCTTCGTAATCTGTCAGATTTGTGTGTAGACTTTGGTGTTTCTATGGGGACATTATTATCTCAAGTGTGCAGGAAACCTGGCTCCCAGCACTGGAACATTGGTTCATTTTGGAACCAAAAAGGGGGACTTCCATTAGCTGGATGCCTGTTGTTTAAGAATGGGGGCCTTTCGACTTGAAGCACATCCTAGTGACTTGGGTGAGGGGACCTGGATGCCTGCTTTTATGCACTGTGCGTCGACTGCCCTGCCCTTTCATCAGACTGCCCTCCCCCAGGGCGTGGTCAGCCAACCCTGCCCTGGGGACCAGCATCTGTGTGGGGCCTAGGCCCCTGCGGGCACCTGAATGGCAGATTCTAATGCAGATTCCTGATCAACAAAATGTACAGCAGTCCTGAGTTATTCCCGAACGCAAGCAAAGGCTTGAGTTGTCTCCTAACGTTGCCACCAGTCTTTATTTTTTACATGAGCTTTGAAGTGGGTAGGATATAAATGTAAACTTATTGGGGGTTTCAGACTAACTGTGTATCTGGATTGTGTGATTGTGTAAAGGCATTGCCTCCCTAGACAGTTACCCCTCCCTGCCATGGTTGTAGCCCCGGTCCTTCCTGGGCTGGGTTTCCTATCTGCTGCTGCTGTTACCATGTTTTCGACCAACCACCTGGTCCCTGCTGTAGTGGTGTGGTGGCTGCTGATTTCCCTGCAGCTGAATGGAGGATGCATTTGGGTTGACCTGGGCTTGGTTATGTGGATGGGGATTTTGTAGGGACTGGAGTAGGCTTATTGCTATTTGCTCATGATATGCCCTAAGGCGGCATTGGTCGGCCATGTGGCCCAATCTGTGGCAATAGTAGCACTCAACCTCCTTGATCTCTGCCGTTAGGACTAGTTGGAAACCCTCTGGCTTTCTGAGGCAGAGCTCCTTTCAAACTGGTGCCATTTGCTAACTTGTGGCTAACACAGCTCCCTTGAGGGCGGTCTTTTTTAATTTATGCTGGACCAGATTAGCAGTGTCTCTTCTGGCTTCCTGCTTTCCCCTATCCTTTTCCTGTTTCTTTCTGTAATAGTGAAAAATGTGGACCTGTATTTTCCATCAGGGTTTCGTGGCTACTCCTACTACGCTGTTCAGTCCACTCTGTATTTTGGTGGGGAGCCCCTTTTTGAGGATGTTGTAAAAGAATACAACCTGGAGGCCTGTGTCAGTCCATGTCTGTCTTGCCTCTTGTCCCCAAAGCTCCCTCATTCTGTCTAGAAAGACAGTCATGGTTTCCCCAGGCTTCATGCACTCCACAATCAATCATCCTATGTATGGGCAGTCAGGTAACATTTCCCTCAGAGCTGTCCATGTCTGGTGTTTGAACTAATTGAATGCAGCCCTGTCATGCTCGGTGTTAGCGTCACTGCTGGGATGTGTGCTCAGTAAAACACCATGATAGTCCGCCCTCTGATGAGGCTGCTGAGCAGACTCTTGACATCGCCTATTGCTAGGTTTATTACCGCAGTGTTTCTCTCAAAACATGACATCCATTTTCCTGCTCCATTCATGAATCGGGACAGTTTGGTCCTGAGCCCTTTTTTGTCCATTTGTGCCCATGGCACATAGATTGTCCCTGACGTGTCCTTCTGTAACAATGGACATATTGTGGCTTGCAGCAGCTCCTCTGGTTTTTCCTCAATGTAGCGCTCCCATCTTCTCAGGCATTCCTGCATGTAGGGCATTCCATGGCGGATGCAGTCTTCTGTGACAGCCATGTCCTCTTGTTCAAAGGATCCCTCCTCTGGCCAGGATCTATCATAGTGACCCTCCCTTTCGGTTCAGCGGGCCAACAATTGGCAGAAGCAAAAACCTTGCCTTCTTTTCTGGACAGTATCTGTCTAGGGGTCAGTTTGTCTGACAGGCGCATTTGGGGGGGAGCGGCGGAGGTCTTCGTCGTTGCTCTCCTTGTACGTGCATAAAGGTGCCTTTCTGCCTCTCCTCTGCCTTAATTGGGTTTGGACTAGGCTACTCTGATCTCTTATTTTTGGTCCGTCCCTCTCCTACATTGATGATCTTGTGGGGTTTGGGCCTCCCTTTTGGTTCTACCTCAGACTCCTCTTTGTGTGGGGCCCGGGGCCTAGCTCCGCTCTCCTTCAAGGGAGGGGGCACTGTTCTGCTCTCCCTTTGCCCTTCCCAGATGAAAGCTCTCTCTCTTTCTGTCTCTCTCTCACTCCTCAACCCATACCTTTCTTCTAGCTCCCATCTGGGCTGCCCGTTTCGCTCGGTGATGTGGGCGATTCTCATTCATGGGAACATGACTTCAAGCTCACTTTTTGCTGTCTCTTCCATTGCCTAGGCACATCTTGGAGGAGTGTGCCCTGTGGCTCCCCCCTCGATGTCAGAACCTGGAAGGCTGGGAAACTCCCCCCTGCCACTGGTGGTGTCACTGTCCAGGGCGGCTATGAACCTCCCAGTCACCTGAGAGCACTCTACCAGACAGGTTGAAGTATATGCTCCCCACACCGCTGTGGTTTGAATGACTGAACATGATGGATGGGGGGGTCAAGCTTGGGGAAACCCTAGTGCAGACCTGGGATGGGGCTGGTCTCATCTAGGCTCGCCAGTTTGGGAACCTTCCACCCCTAGATCCAGTAGCTCGCTGCCTGACTAGGGGCTCTCCAGGCCCCATAACTGGCAGACTTGTGTAACCTAGTGCAGGAATGACTGGGATGGCAGACATCAGAGAGTGCATCTCTGTGCCCAGGTATGGTTGGGGAGGTGCAAAACCCTTACTTGTAGGTTCTGGGTGGTTGCAGGTCGGGCTACCTCTAAAATGGCCCATAGTTCTAACATTGCCTCTCTTTTAGCATTCCCTCTCTCTACAAATTTGGTCTCAGTGTGTGCCTTTGTGTGTTCTATTAGTTGGTGTCAAAGGTTCCCCTCTCTGGCCAGGGGAACGCATATGCCTTAGTATGTGCACGCCATTCAGGCCAGAATGTATCTACCTTTTTAGCCTGCATGGAGAATTTAGTTTGAATGTGGCTTAACGGCGACTCCATGATGGGTTGGGAACTTTTCTAAAGGACCAGTATAGTTCTAACTGCCTTGATTTTTAAAAAATAATCCTAAATTCTACTCTGATCGTGTGAAAATAGGTACACAGAATTATGCCGGCAATACCTATTAGCTATGAGCTCAACGTTAGACAGAGATGCATCAGAGTTTTCACAATACATAAAACAATGCATATGACATGACCTGAAAGAAAGTGCAATGGATAATTGAAAACATTATGAATCATTTTTAACATCAGAATAGCAGATACGGAATAATGATCTGTGAGAGAAAGATAACAACTTCTTCATGCACACAGTAAATCAAGTTTAAGACATAACATTTCAACGTGCAATATAGTTGCAAAAGCTTATCAGCACCACAACATCAACAAGGCATCAATTAAAAAACACAATGGAAACAAAAGAGAAGAGAGAAAAAAGCGACAGAAAAAATTATGACTTTGTCCCAAAAAAACACCTTAGCCCGCTCCTAGCGTATGCTGCCCTATGCTGAGGGGAGGCTCTGCACAGTACACAGCACTAAGTGAGCCCGATAGTCTGTGAATATCGCCTCATGGACAAAGATAGCAACAATTTATGTGGAGAAGAAGGAACAACTCGACAACTACAGGCCCTCCTGGACCAACCACAAGTTACACCTAATCTCCAAGATCCAAATCTTTCTCGAACGTCTGAATTACACCCTATATCACACCCAGGGGTCATACACAATAAGGGGGTGCACCACTCCAAATTGTCAGATAAGATAACAATAAGTGCAGAAAGTCCAATGTAATTGGGCACGTAATAATACGTTAGTTTCTTCCACAAGACTTTAATTGATACAAAAAGCTTGTTACACCAACAGGTTCATGAGGACAAGCAGCCAACGCGTTTTGCCCTATAAACCTGGGCTTCTTCAGGGCTGCAAAATAACATATAACCATAGAAAAAATGAAGTAACATAGTAACATACATGAAATAGTAGAGACAAAACAAATTAACATGCAAACTCTTATTTTACATACATGTGACAGAAAAAAACAGTATGTTGTAAGGTTTACAAATAAAGTTGTAAAGAAAGAGAATATATACATGAACAGTATCATAGTTTAGATCAATATCAAGTCATATGTGGTAGATGGAACCAGCAAGGGGAAAATGGAAGAAAAAACGGTCCTAGAAATATATCATGAAAAATGTGCACAAAAAAGTAATAAAGTGAGATAGAGAACCAGTGCAATTGCGTTGTGAACACTAGAAGAAAATAGTGAAGGCATTTCCCAGCCAATATAATTGAAGTGTTATTACCAACCACAAGGTGACGTAAAGTAACAAGAATTGATTCATGTCAAAAGAAGGGGGGTAGTTAGTATCAAAAGAAACACACGTACCAAAAGTAGTATTCCAATTGGAATAATGTTGTTGTCCATAATGTGCATGTGTGCACAAGTGTAAGAAGATTCTAAAAAGTTAGAAGAAAATGCTTATGACGATATGTACACCGAGAAAATTATTGATTTGAAAAGTATAAATGAGCTGGAATTTATATGTTTAGGTTAAGTATGATAGAACCTAAATGAAATTTGGAGACTAAAATGTTGATGCTATGAGTAAATCAGGCAGGTAATCAGCAGTACCAACAGGAAAGGTTTTTACAAAATGTTACCGTAGCCGCGTTACTGGATGAACCGGCTGTTCCAGCCTTACCTGAGTTATAGAAATGAGTTGTTATGCAGTAGTTCTAGTAATCATTGAGGCCGGAGGCAAGAGAAGCAAGAGTACAAAAGACGGGCCCGGTCGTGTGCCGCCTGTCAATTAATTATATCCGTATACGGCGTCCGAGTGTCTAAAAATGTGGGACGAGGAGTGCCATGTATTTATAATCCCTCCGTAGACGGGAAGAAAGTGTCAACAAGAAAAAAGGACTGCCTGCGGCCAGCGTCATTAAACAGTTGCTATACTCATGGTCATGTATAGCGGCCGTATTGAAATAGGAAAAAAATTATATAAAAGAAAGATATATAATCCGGATATTTTGTAAAACCAAGATTTAAATAATCAAAAATAAAAACAGTGAAAATAAAGTGAAAATAAAAAATAATGAAAGATAACTTACAAGGTTTAGTAAAAAAGTGAAATATACGGATGAGGTGGGAAATGAAGCAGTGGGAAATAGTAACAGGCCCAGATAAAAGAAGATATAGTCCAGGTGATACCTGAAAAATAGTAAGAGAACATATACCCGGCCATGAACGGTGTCATGCATACCATCTGTAACACCCAGTGGTCCAAGCAAATATCACCTCTCACTTCTTTCAGTTTCCACTGGTGTTAAGAAACTGACGGCACTGAGAAAACCCTTTTAGACTAAAAAATAAGATTTAGGTGTTGGACCTATATCAAACCCAGGGCCTATGCGTACCATCTGTGTCACGCCCAGTGGTCCAAGTGGTGAGGCCTCGCCACATCTCACACTTAGGGGTCGTGTGTACCATCTGTGGCACGCCCAGTGGTCCAAGCGACGAAACACTTTCACCTCCCTAGCCGTGTGCCGACAATAATAAAAAGGTGATCTCCTTGGGATCACCTCGAAGGCGGCCTTGCGAATATTCAGTTCGGACACATTAAATGTGCATTATGTCAGATTTCTGTCAGTGGCAGGGCGCTCAGTTTAAATTTTTACGCTCCTTCCTAGTTTACCATACGTCAAATGTTGGGACTAAGGATCAGATGTAATCTTTTACCCTCTGACGGCAGTTTCAGAATGGACCTAAGCCCCGCAGATTCAGCAGAACTTTCAATCAATTATGGAATCTGCTCACCTCTTTTGTTGCACAGATATGACTTTGTATGGGTGGAGTCCTCTACCTTTGTCAGCAGTAGGGTTCGAAAAACCAATCTCTCCTGGCTGGCTGGCTCACCAAAATGTTGCTCAAATGTGAATTTACCTAATAAAAATGGAAGTTGAGACATTTGGAAAAACAGGAACAGATGGTTCAATTAAGCTCAACAGCCGGGAGAGCAGTACAGAGTTGGGGGTCTGATGACTGCCTCAAGGTACATTGGTTCTGAGAACCATTATATACATTTCTCAAAGCTTCATGAAACAATTCTATGCATTCTTTGGAGAAAGGCATCCGGGCCTAGTCACAGAGTCATAAATCTGACAATTTAATAAAGTGTGCAGGTGGGTCTTGACCTTGTGTGGACATAAATCGAGCCAGTATGTAACATGTCTGGCATGGGGAGCATGTGACCACTGCGTGTTGTGTGTGTGCTGTGATTTGATTGCCTGAGTGTTCCTAATTTCATGTGGCATTTAACTTTTATGGTGTTTTGGAAATGTGCACCCGTCCTGCCAAATGTGTTTTATTGTGGGCCAATTTCCTAAGACCAATGTGGTGTTGCTGCCTATCTGAGGGATCAATCTGGGTTTTTCCTGTTCGCGTGTTTGTCTACAGGATACATGTCACACCGCCTGTGATGTGTCAATCAGTTGCTTCAGGCCTAGGTTGCAGGATTTGCCTGACTACTTATTTTTGACTAGGGGTTGATGAGGAGGTCACATAGGGTGGATTTGACAATAGTGATTCAAGTTTGTTGCTATGCGTACACATATCATGGAGAACATTAGCATTGTTCACATCAATATTAACACTTTATTTCTCCTGAAAAATTTAGGAGCATAAATTCTAGTGACAACTTTAATTTTTTGGGATATGCATGGGTTTCGGGGGACCTTTGTTGCTGATTATTTTAATAACAATGTTTGTGACTGTTAATACATTGCTGCGTTTTAACCCTGTGTCTGACACTTTGAGGCTAACTAGGTATTTTAATATTTCTTTTTTTCAGGCCAATCTCAGACTTAGACATCCCCTTAGTAAATATCCTAGAGAAAGGGATGAGAGACTGCAAGGCAACAATATAAAAAAGTACTTAACAATAGAAAGAACGAAATAGAGGATAAAACTTGGGACGACTTTCTTCTGGCCAATTTTAAGAGTGACATTGGTCGCTTTTGGAAAATACTAAATTACCATTTCTTTAATAACATCTTAAGCAGTTCCCTAGATTCGGCCAACTTACCTGTCAGTTGGGCCAGTCACGTCACTTCTGTAACAATTATAGTAGGATCATTTCATAAACATCTGAGTACTGTATAATTACCACCTTGCCTTTGAACTACATCCATAACAGTATTTTCTTACTTAGCGGTAAGGATGGCAATAGTCAGTAATCCTGCAGCAAAAGCTCCTGGGCCTGATTGAGTTCCCATGAATCCTTTTAAGAACAATGTAGACCTGTGGGCTCGTATTGTTACTCACGTTCTTCTTGCAGCCAATAGCACCCTTATGACTGTGTCTTCGTCCCAACATATTAAAGTTTCTGTTTCTAAAAAAGGGTAAAGAGTTGCTCCTCTTTTCTATCGTCTATTAATTCTCCAGTAAAGGCCACTGACTTACGCTTTTATGGAGAGATTTTCGAGGGGGCTTAGAACAAGCATATTTTTCGGACCTTCAATCTGTTTTTAGTGTGGGTCTTTGGACGATAGAGCAGTGTTTAAATCTTCATCTTTTTGTAGGGAAAACACAGTCATTAATAAATAGGGTTCCTTATATTAGCATTTATGGACATGAGCTCCAGATTCGACCTTGTTCATTCTTTAGTCCCTTTTTGCAGATATGGGTGTGGGCAGAGGTATCATAACTTTTTTTACAGCATTTACATCACAATCTGTCAACAAGAGTGTGCTTTGGTGCCAGTTCAGAGTGCACTGAATCCTTCAAATTGGCCACGCCTCTCCGGGAGCGTGTGTGCTAGATCCAATTTAGTTCATTTCATATGTTAATGATAAGTAACCTTTTTTTTAGGTGAATACGTGCCAGGACATGCCTTATTGGGACACAACACCAATTCCTACATTACTTTATGTCCCCGCTGCCGTAACAATGGCTCCTGCAGCTAATGACCCAAAGAAACTTACTGATGCTTTGTATCCGTTATGGATGGAAGTGACTTGAGTACCAACTGCGCAAAGTCGTTTCTAATGATCTCGGAATCTAAGTCCACTAAATCTAAAAACTTTTGAATTAAGGGTCATGTTTTTGATAAGGTTCAGGCCTTTTAATATTTAGGCGACATCCTCGATAATACTACTTGCTGGTCCATTCATCTTTCTTCAAGTAGGGCATGTTTTATTCAGTTCTTTGCATGTTTGTTCAACTTGATTGTGCAGAAATTCGTTACCCCATAAGATGTCCTTGAATAAAAAATAGCAAGTGTGTTTCTTCCGTTTTCTCAGGTGCAGGGGTTGGTGATAGCTAAAACTCGACTCTTAGAGGTCTAGGATATAGATAGATAGATAGATAGATAGATAGATAGATAGATAGATAGATAGATAGATAGATAGATAGATAGATCATTTGCATAGTTACTTAAAACCATTGCATTAAAAACCATAGTCACGTCTATACACATTTCTAAAAAGAGTCTCTTCAGATTCCGAACTATCAAAAAATACATAATCTTTTCCTAATTGGTTAGTCTAGAAACGCCCATTGACTAAATTCCCTGTTCAACATAGTGGCAAGCAACTTGTGACATAAAAAGCCTTGGTGGGGGGGTTGGTATGAAGAGGTACGTAAAGCAAGTTGCCTCACAGAATTGTCATAATGGCCCAAGCTGCATTTTTGCTACCAGGGTTAAGAATTTAACCAAATGACAGTAGGTCTCCTGGAGCAAAAAATGCCAACACAGCCTGCCTCTTTGTTCGTAGGACTTTTTCATTGAATACATTTTTAATAGAGCTTTCAAGTTTTTTGCAGGTGCAAAGCAGATGTTGAACATCTTCTATGCTGGTGCCGCACCAACAACAGGTAGAGTTTGCCGAATATCTCAGCCAGGGGACTGCATTTAGTGCACATGGAAGAAGCCTCATTCAATACCTTAGAAACTGCTCGTTGGTGTGCCTTGATAAGCGGAGGCCAAGCTATGCATGTGGGCCCAGAGTCGTGTAGGTGTTCAGTATCATCCAGGAATGGGACCTCCTAGAAAAGGCAGCTTTGTCCTCCTGACTGCTTTTTTGAAGACACTGTGTGAAGCTGGGGTTCCCCATAGGTCAGTGAGCCCTGTCTTCCTAAGTAAATCATCTAGGTAAACTCTGGACGGTGAGGCGTTCTTGTGCTGAAGCTCCTCCCATAGATGGTGGTTGAGGGAGTCTGAGGTGGCTCCCCAGTCGTTAATCCAGAAGTTTATGTAAGCACCTCGTTTTGCCAAGGTTTGGTTCAATAGACCGAATTCCAGTCTGAGTTGTTGGGGGGAGATGTATTTCGGAACGTTGAAGATGAGGCGATAAACTTTACAAACTGTAAGGTTTAGGATGTCTGAGTCTCTTCCTCTTTGTATTTCACTCCCATAGGTTATTGTGGATAGGAGGTCAGTTTTCATTACCTGTAAGAAAGGGTGAATGATGGACCATTAAATTCTGCTTTCAGTCTTTTTAGAGATAGCGCTAGGGCCAAGCCGCTCCCCACGATGCAACCTCTTTGTTGTGCAAAGTTACCAGACTTATCAATGATGACCCCAAGGTATTTGTACTTGTCTGTGTGCAGGAGCTGTGTCTTGCCCCAGTACCACACCTGAGGGGGCAGACCTTTGCTACTAATTGACAACATGCAGGTTTTTTCAAAATTTGCAGACAAGACATTGGCGTCCAAATATTGCTGGGTGGCATTTCTCAGATGCTGAAGCCCTATCTTAGTGTGGCTGATCAGCACAAGGTCATCAGCATACATTAGACACGGCAGCACCTAATCCCCAGTTTTCGGCGCATGTGAATTTGTGAGGGCAAGGGCCCCCACCGGATCTGTTAAATACAGATTAAAAAGTGTGGGGGCCAGGACGCAGCCCTGCTTCAGTGCTTTGGTGGTAGGTATCCTCTTCGAGACATGTGTACCTGTACCCAGTTTGATCTGTACCCAGGTGTCCATGTGGAGGGCTATTAGCAGATCTAAAAGCGGATGGGGTATGCCCCAGCTTGTCAACTTCCTCCAAAGTAGTTTCCCCTCCACATGGTCAAAGGCAGCCCTAAAATTGACGAAACATAGGTGGAGCTGCTGTTTCTGTGTCTTTGCTTTGTCGATAAGTGCAATAGCCATGATGTTTGTTGTGGTCCCAATAGTTTTTGAGAACCCTGTTTGGGTGTTGGGGATTATTCTCTTTACAGCAATCCATGCAACTAGGTGTTCCAGCAGGAGTCCTGCAAAGTACTTTGCTTTATTGTCTATTAGGGCAATAAAGCAATCTTTTTTGGGGAGAGATCTCTCTCGATTTTTGAAGATGGGTGTGATTATGGATCCCTTCCAAGACTGTGGGATAGTGCTGGTAAGGCCAATTTTTGAGCAGAGAGGTTTTAAAATTGCTCCCTAGAAAGACCTATTGTGCTTAAAGACTGCAAGGTTGAGGCCATTCGGTCCTGGGGCTCCTTCCCTCCTGCCCTTAGCTATCGGATCAGTTATTGTGGCAGTTGCCGCAATTTTAGTCAGTGGTGGCTCCTGTGGGCACTTGTGAAGGAAGAAAGTTCCTGCACTTGACCGATTTTGTATGGAAATCTCAAAGGAGGCCAGGGTTGCGTGATGCTAATTAAAATGGTCACCAAGATATTGTGCCCAGGTGTATCCCGATATGTGCAATGTAATGCCACCGTCTGAGGGACGCGAAAGACTCCATATTGTGTGCCAGAAACACGCACTGTTATTGCTACTCATATCTGTATATAGCTTAGTCCATAGGTCTTCACTGAGAGTCCTGTTGATTGACCATTTAAGTTTGTTTAGTGTCCGTTTTTGATACCTTAAAGCTCCTAGCAGGTCTACTTTACCAGGCCTGCTTCGGAGAGGCCTTATAATGGAGCTGATATTCCCTTTAAGCTCTTGTCGCTTGACTCTTTATTCCTGCAACATGTTTTTTGTCGCTGAAGGATCTATAGGTGGACGGGCAGAGACGGGTTCCGCAAAATTATCACGTAGCCTGGTGATAAGTAGTTCCCACTTCGCCACCTCACTACTACTTGTAGCTTCTAATACAGATGCCAGGTCCATTGCTACGTGAGATACAAGCTCTATGTTTGATTGAGCACATTTAACCCGTTTGTAGTTTGCGGAGTAGGAAGTGATAAATGGAACTCTTGTTCTTTCCATTTCGATCAAGGGCTAACTCCTGTGGGCAATGGTCACTCTTGCCTCTGTCCCCTAGATGGAAGGTGGTTACTTGTTCAAACAACGGCAGAGAGACGAAGGAGTAATCGATTGTTGTCGAAGCATTTGTTGAGAAGTGTGATGCCGGTGGTGGGAAATCATCCCGAAATCTTGTGTTCAGGGCTCTTTGATGTAATTGTTCCAGGCCATTAAGTAGTGTCCTGCTTGTTGAACTGGGTTGCTCTTGTTTATTATTCCCCTGTGTGGAAGTCCCCAAGAGGTGGAGAGAGCTATTGCAGCTTCGTCCGTTGAGGCTCCAAGTAAGTGCAGATTGAATTCACCTGAGATCATGATATTTGCGGTTTAGGCTATTTCTCCACTGCTTATGCAGTTCTCGAGCTAATCCACCAGCTGGAAGGCTTCTTTAGATTTGAACTTTGGGTGGAGGCAAGTATTTACAATGACTGTCTGCAGTGGGTGCATTCCCAGATGTGGTGATTGTAACAGTGTTGATGAAGGGGAGGGTGGAGGCAAGGGAGGTAGCTTTGACTTACAAAGCTAGGGAGACATATGTAGCGAGGCCACCCTGCGGCTGACCATACCTTGCCTTCCTGGTTGCTGGCATGAGGAAACACATATAACCCTGCAGGTGAAAAGGTTCATCTAGCCATGTTTCCCGCATCATTATTATGTCAAAGGTGCTGATGTACTGGAGGAAGTCCTGATCTGAAGTTTTAGCAAGGAGGCCATTCCAGTCTAATGAGTAGAGACAAAGAGCATCCTTTATTGGTGAGGTGCCCCTGCTTGTATCTAGTATTTGTCACCGAGACCTATTACAATTGTTGATCGTTCTAGAGATCCACCTTAGGTCGTCATTTGATTGAAAGAAGTCTGTTGATGTTGGAGTTGGGCAGCTCAGGAAGTCGTCAGAGATGGTAATTGTCGACGATCTTGAGGTCCTTGGCGAGCGACCCTGGGCGCTCTTGAGTATAGAGCGAGTTTATTTAATCAGAGTCTCTGGTGTGAAAATGGGGTCAGCCGTTAGTAGGGGGAGCGTGTATTCAACTTTGCGGTACTTGGTGATGCTTCTACCCCAGCGCTCAAAAGTTGCTCTTTCTGCAAAGATTGTTTGGGCTATTGGGCTTGACTCCCAGGTGGCCTTAGTCACTTCAAGTGCTGATGACATGTCTGGGCCGATAAACCCTACTGCCAGGAGGTCCGTTGTGCACAGGCCACTTGTAGCTGGAATATGCAATAACAGCCGGAGGATGCTGCCCCTGTTCAGGATGTCACCTATGCCCTTTGATTTGTAGTGTGGATGTAATATAAGTATGTTGGTGTCTAGGTACTCAGAGAGTGTTTTTGGTTTTTGAAATGATTGGTTAAGCACTTCACCCATATTCTGGCTGCAGTGGTTGTACTGTTCGTGCAGTCTGTCCCCCGCTTGTGTGTCCTGTTTAGGTCTGGTTTGTATGCAGATCACACTCTGAGGTTTGCAGTGGTTGGGTTGTGAAAAATTATGCAGGGGTGCTGCTATGAGGCACAGTGAATTCCGGTGTGCAGGTAAATTGTGTTTCCCATAGGCAGGGGTCACTGTAGTTTGCACGGTCTGTACAGTATTGGCTATAGCATTGCTGTCCACCAGTTCCTCTGGCCGTATGACTAATACAGTCAGTGCAGTTATAGCCTCAGCCGTGTTGATGCTAAGGGCGGCCGCCCCGTCTCCCAGCTCAGTTCTGGTGGGTGCTTGCTCATCCCTGGTGGGCCAATTTGTGCAGGACTCCTGTGCTGTTGTTGTGAGAGGAGCAGGAACAGAATCTGTATTAGTCGTGCCCCTCCGATGGGTAACTATATTCAAGTGTATTTGCTCTATGTTCCAGAGACGGTAGAGTTGTTACCTCATGGCAGGCCTCGGTTGCTGGGGACCCTGGTTTAGAGCCGGTTGCAAGGTTAAAGATGAGGGCAATATCCTTGCTGTTTCCGGAAAGTTCCTTCTTGCAACTCTTTCTCCTTTGGGCCTTTGAGAAAGTAGCCTCTTTATAGCATGGTTTGGCCTGTTTGTCAGTGTGTTTTCACTGACTCACTGGGATCCTGCTAGCCAGGACCCCAGTGCTCATTGTTTTAAACCCTATTTGTCAGTGTGTTTTGCCTGTCTCACTGGGATCCTGCTAGCCAGGACCCCAGTGCTCATAGTTTGTGGCCTAGGTGTGTTGTTAGTATGCTTGACTGTGTCACTGAAGTTTTGCTATCCAGAACTCCATTGCTTATGCTCTCTCTACTTACCAAATTTGTCACTACACTTTAGTGACTCCATATTACAATTATGATTGGCACACTAGACCCCCCTTGTAAGTCCCTAGTATATGGTTCTAGGAGATCCTTATCGGCTGCAGCATTTCTTTTGCCACCCATAAGGAGTTTATACAAACCTTTCGTCAGGACTGCCACTGCAGCCTGAGTAAAATAGTGCACACTCTATTTCACAGCCATTTTACACTGCACTAAGGGCCAGATGTAGCAATGAAAGGATTTGCGATTCTGAAATTGCGAGTCGGTGCGACTCGCAATTTCAGAATCGCAAATCCTGATGCAGAACGGTGTCTCAGACACCGTCTGCGACTCGCTATGGGGTCGCAAAGACCCACCTCATAAATATTAATGAGGTGGGTCGCATTTTGCGACCCCATAGCGAGTCCCTGCACTCACAGGGATGGTGGCCTGCTGAAGTCAGCAGACCTCCATGTCTGTGACTGCTTTTTCAATAAAGCAGTTTTTTTTTATTTTGGAGCCCCTTTTCCTTAAAGGAAAACGAGTAGCAAAATAAAAAAAATAACGAAACCATTTGGTTTCGTTTTTTCAATGTAGGCGGTGGTCCTTTGGACCACTGCCTGCTCTGAAAAAACATTAAGGGCAACATTCACAAAGGGGAAGGGGTCCCATGGGGACCCCTTCCCTTTTGCAAATGACCACCAGTGTGACACTGGTGGTAACTGCGAATTGCTTTGCGACCGCATTCGCGGTCACAAAGCAATTCTGCATTGCGATGCGAGTCGCAAATAAGAAGGGAACACCCCTTCCTATTTGCGAGTCGCATTCACAATTTGCGAGTCGGTACCAACTCGCAAATTGTGAATGTGCATCGCAGAAGGCTGTTTGCATGGCGCAAATGCGATTTTTGCACTTTGCACCATGCAGACGGCTTCCTACATCTGGCCCTTAGTATCTTATAAGTCACCTATATGTCTAAACTTCATTTACTTGAGGCTAGGTGCAAAGTTACTATGTGTGAGGGCACCCTTGGACTAGCAAAGGTGCCCCCACATTGCCCAGTGCCAATTCCTCGCACTTTGTGAGTGCAGGGACACCATTATAAGCGTGCACTACATAAGTCAATACATATGTGTAGCTTCACAATGGTAACTTCAAAAATGGCCATGTGAGGTGTCTAAGGTCATGGGCTTGTCCCCCCATTCCAAATCTGGTATTAGGGGGCTACTCTAATGCACCCTGGGGGCTCCACCATGGACCCCCAGTACTACCAAGCCAGCTCTCTGAGGTTTCTACTGCAGCCCCAGCTGCTGCCACCTCACAGATTTCTTCCCTCCTGGGGATTGAGCAGATCAATGTATTTCCTTTAGGACAGGAGTGTTACACCCTCTCCCATTGGAAATAGGTGTTACAGGCATTGAGGGGTAGCCTCTCAGAGCCTTTGGAAATGCTTTGAACTGCACAAACGGTACCCTCCTTGAATAATCCAGTCTACATCAGTCCAGGGACCCCCAATCCCTGCTCTGGTGCAAAACCGGACAAGGAAAGGGGAGTGACCACTCCCCTGTCCATCACCACCTATGGGGTGGTGCCCAGAGCTCCTCCAGAGTGTACTTGGCGTTAGCCATCTTGGTTTCCAAGGTGTGGAGGCCCCTCGGGAGACCTCTGAGTGGCCAGTGCCAGCAGGTGACATCAGAGACCCCTCCTGATAGGTGCATACCTGGGTAGGTAGCCAATCCCCCCTCAGGGCTATTTAGGGTTTCTCCTCTGGGTGTTTCCTCAGTTTGTAAGATTCCTCCAGGACTCTTCTGCACACTCTGCTTCAGCTTCTGACTGTCATCAAGTGCAGACTGCTCCAGAAACCTTTTTAGCTTCAAAAAAGTATCCAGGAGGACTCCTGTGACCTGCAACTTCAGCTCCAACCAGCATTTGTAACAGTTTTCAAAGTGTGCATGCCCTGAGGACTGCCTGTCTTCACCCTGGACCAGAAGAACCGAAGGAATCTCCCGTGGAGTGACGGAGTCACTTCCCTTCTTCTGTAGGCACCCTTCTGTGATGACAACCGGTAAACTGGGACTTCTCTCCTGACGACGAGCGTGCTCCCTGGAACACAGGTGGTGGACCGAAGTGACCCAGACTGTCAAAAAGTCCAGTGGTCCAAATTTGGGGGAGGTTAGAGCTTACCTCCCCGTACTGTGACAGTACCCCTGTGCACTGCGTCTTCGGCAACTCCTTGGGCTTCTGTTAACTTCTACCAAGAATCCTTCATGCATAGCGTAGCCCAGGTCCCCAGCACTCCATCCTGTAACGCACAGCTCCCTGTGTTGTTCTCTGGCGGCGTGGGACCTTCCAATGTAGTGCTGCGGCGACCGCACCTTGCATCTTCTTTGTCCCTGTGTTCTGTGACTCCCGTGGGTGCTGCCTGGTCTTCTGAGGGCTATCTGAAGTGCTGAGAGCCCCATCTGTCTCCTCAGTCCAAGTTGAGACCCCCAGGTCCCTCCTGGGCCCAGTCAGCTCATTTTTCATGCAAACTGCGAACTTGATTGAACTAAGGCTTGTTGGTAGAATCCAGCGACACAAACAGCCTGCATCCAACAACTCAACGTGGGATATCCCCTGCACCATGCAGGAACCCACATCCATCTTCTTTGGTGCTCTTCTGTACTTTTCTTCTAACCTTCGAATCCACTTTTGCACCTTCTTCTAGGTTGGAAGGGGCTCATGTCCTTCCTGGACTCTTCTCTGACTTCTGGACTTGGTCTCCTCTCTCCACAGGTCTTCAGGTCCAGGAATCCATTGTTTGTTGCTTGCAAGTCTTGCTTGGTTCTTGCAAAATCCTTTATCACAACTTGTAGTGTGTCCTGAGGAAACTTGCTGTACTTTACTCCTGCTGTCCTGGGCTCTGGGCTGGGGTACTTTACTTACCTTTGGTGTTTTCCCACACTCCCAGTGCCTCTCTACACAATACACTTGCCTAGGGGGGAATTCGACATTCGCATTCCACTATTTTAGTGTATGGTTTTTGTTTCCCCTAGGCCCATTGCAATCTATTGTATTTTCACCTGTTTGCACTGTCCTATGCCTGTTTACTTACCTGATTTTGATTACTAGTGTATATATTGTATATGATACTTACCTTCAGAAGAAGTAGAGCCTCTAAGATATTTTTGACCTTGTGTCACTAAAATAAAGTACCGTTATTTTTGGTAACACTGAGTATTGTCTTTTATTGTGTATAAGTACTGTGTTACTATAGTGGTATTCCTCCTACAGGGCCTGTCTTTGTTTGGCATTTGTTGGTCTGTTATTTTTTCCATCTGTGGGGCTGCCAGATGGTCATATGTTCCCCAGAGTTTGGGCAATGCCAGCCACCAGGACCAGGGTAGTTGGTGCCGCCGCAGAGAGTGGGGCCAGGTCTGACCCTGTTTCCCAATCCTGGCCCCTTGCTCCCTGGCCATACACTATGTTCTTTACTGTACATAGATATTTTACCAACAGGTCTTGGGCTGGGGTGTCAACTTTGAGATGGGAGGTGGGAGGATTGTTTGGAAAGCCCCACTTTTACGGGTGCACACATGTTGCTAAGCATGGAGGGTAGTGTGGATAATTTATCTATAACTGGACCGCATATGCAGTTGGGCTTTGCAGTAGCTGAGTATGATTGCGCCTGCATGAGGAGGGATTTCAAGTCTCCTAGTTTCCCGGCTATTCCTGCTACAAACACTGCCAGTGTGTTAAGTAATGTTAATTGAACGTCCATTTTATCTGATTGATATTGAAGAGCTTCAACTAGAAGCTGCATGGTTTCAAGTAAAGAAGCCCATGCACCATCAGTGTGCAGTTCCCAGGAGTTTGCGCTGATGTCCAGTCCTGTTGGTGTTGCAGTCCTCTTATTTGGGTTTGCATGAATCCTCTTAATGTTCTTATGAATTGCCGGACTGATATATGTGCCTGGAGTGGCCCTGTGGGTTGGAGGAGAGTCTTGAGAGTATGCGGTCAGCATATCCTCCCATTTATGCATGCCTAGATATGATAGTATCTCATCGTCCTCTGTTGTTGGGGCCACCCTTATTTAGTGCTCCCTGTCAGTGCTGACGATCTACGTACTTAGTTTGCGTGGATCGTTGAAGTAGCTTGCGGGGCAAAGTCTGTGAGCGAAATCATGTCCTGGGTTTCTGAAGGCAGCTGGCTGTCCTCTTTGGAGGGCGTGATCAGTGCCATTGTGGTTTTGCTAAGAGCTGAGGCATTTTGGCAGTTCACATTTTGTTGATGGACCTGCTGCTGGACCTGCTCCGTTTTCTTCCCTTGTTGCGAGATGGTGGAAATGGAGCACTGTGAGTGACCCCTCACGGGGAGTGGGAAAGAGCTCTATTTGGGCAAGTGAGGCTTACCAGGTTCCTGCAAATCGCACCCAGCCTAGCTGGGCCGCTTATGCGAAGGCCCAGGGCACACCCTTCGCAGTAACAGCCTACAGTCACTGCACTTGCCTGCTGCTGCCTGGCTTAAAGTTGTGGCAAGCGAGGCTCCCCAGACCACCGCAAGCTGCACTCAACTTAGCTGGGTCCCTTCTGCGATCGCTTAGAGCACACCATTCACTGAGTCTGCCTACAGCCAACACACTTGTTTGCTGCTGGCACCTGGTTTATGAAGCCCGCTGAACGGTTTCTTTTCACCTTGTTGCAGAATCCAGAGCCATTCAGAAAGCAGTCAATAGAGACAGCTAGGATCCCAAGGTTACTCCCAGGGTTGGATGGATGTTCTGTGTAGTGTGAAGATCAAGATCAGCTGGACCTTGCAAAGAAGGGAAGGCCTCAGAGTCTGAGGGAGACCCGGACTCATTGTTTCCGTGGCCCGGTTGAGCAAGAGTATACTTGCAGAGTAGTACCCAGACACAAAACCTCTCTGTCTTTCTGGCCTTGGCTCCCTGCCTTATGCCTGCCTTGCACCGCTCACTAGTACTAGTATCTAGTGGCTAGTGGCTCTGAGAATGGGTCTGTTGGGTGGGGGGTCTGCGGGAGGTCTGCAGGAGAGCCAGGTGGGACAGGACAGGGATGGGCAGTTAAGGCGGCCTACAGGCCCCCCTCAACTTCCCTCCCAACTGGGCTCCCGGCCCCCGGTGTCTCTGGGCGCTCAGGTGGCACAGGCACCTTGGGCAGTGGGCTGGGGCACTGTGCGGTGGAGGGAGAAGAGGAGCCGGGCCAAGCAATGAAGTGGCTAGGCGCAGGGAGAAGCCCGAGCCATGCTGATCCACGCTGGGTCCGAGCAGCGCCGCTGGCTGAGCTGGTACCTCGCTGAGGACAGCCCAAGGGCTCATGCCTCACCGTCACCTCCCGGTTCTCTTGTATATGGGGAAGGTGCCCTGTGGACCGGTCTCCAGCTCCAAGCTCCGAGGGGGCTCCGCTCTGAGTCAGCTGCATGCCCCTGATGCATCAGCGCTGGCAGTCTACTGCTTCCAGTCCTCCGCTGCGCTGACAGTCTACTGATTCCATGCTAGTGGTCGTTCACAGGGATACGCCTACAAATAGAAATCACGGCTCATTCTCAAGGTCTAGGATATAGATTTTGTTGGTTGTTATTGGCATTGTCCCCGAATGCCCACGCAATTCAAGCCATGAATCGCTTGTCTTCCTCACTTAGAAGACAAAATCAAGGTTTTACTTTGTTATGGATTTCTAACTGGTCTAGGGTGACCACCGGTCCGTAACTTTCACGGACTGCCTGTAATTTCGCCCTTCCGTCCGTTGTCCATGATGAAAGGCTTAACGAACAGCATTTGTCCGTAATTTTACCCTTTCACCAAAAGGACAACAGCTGGCAGGGCGAAATTACAGCAGATCAATTTCCCCAGCTGGACTGAAAGGCAGGGAGCCTCCTGTGCTCTGAGCGAGGTAGGGGCAGACAGATAAGAAAAGGCCTTCTTGCCAGGGTGTCTCCTTCCCTAAAGAAATGGAAATTTGTGCAACTGGTAAATCTGCAAATACAAAGGGACTTGAAAACCTGCATTGACTTTAATCAAAGGTGTCACTTGATGCTTTCTGATGGCAAAGATATTATCTTTTTGAGAGGTACTGTAATGGTGTTCCAAGGTGAGCTGTGGAGTTTGTGGTTTTAATGGAGTGGTACAGAAAATGTTAATACTAGGTATAAACTGTATATTATTAAAATCTGTATTTGAGAAGCACTTTTTAAAATTCAACCGAAATGTATTTGCGCATTTTGTAGCAGCCTATATTATGATGTAATTGTATTTATATAGCATGTACTACCCCTGACGAGGCATCAGTGCAGTGGTGTAGAGTGGTACAGAGAACAGTGGCATAGAGGACAGTGGGGCAGAGTAAAGGGCAGTGGCATACAGTGAAGTTGTTTAGAGTGCACTGGCCTAGAGTGCAGTGACATAGAGTGGCATGGGGCAGACTAGAACGGCACAGAGTGCATTGGAATACAGTGTATTGGTGCAGAATGTAGAGGTGCAGAATAGAGTGGTGCAGAGTATAGTGGTGGCCAGTGCAGTGTTGCAGGGTAGAGTGTCAGCGTGCAGTGGTCAGAGTGGCATAGAGTGCAGTAGTGTAGAATAGATTGTTTCAGAGTAGAGTGCAGTTGCATAGAGTGGAGAGGTGCAGGGTAGAGTGCAGTGGCATAGAATGCAATGACACAGAGTGCAGTGGCATAAAGTAGATTGTTTCACAGTAGAGTGAAGTGGCTTAGAGCGGAGAGGTGCAGGGTAGAGTTGGGTTGCGTAGACTGGCATATAGTGTGATGGCATAGAGTAAAGTGGTGTAGAGTACCGTGGCATAGAGTGCAGAGGTGCAGAGTAAATTAGAGTGACATACAGTGTATTGATGTAGAGTGCATGGGTAAAGAGTTGAGTGTTACAGAGTAAAGTGCACTAGCATAGAGTGTATTAGCTTAGAGTGCAGTGGCGTACAGTGCAGTGTTGCAGAGTGGCATAGAGTTGAGTTGTGTGGACTAGATTGGTGTTGCCTAGACTGGAGTGGTATAGCATGTAGAGGCTCAGAGTGCAGTGGTGTAGAGAGGTGTAAATTGCATTGGCATAGAGTAGAGTGGTGCAGAGTAGAGTTGAGGGGCACAGTGTGAAGTAGCATAGAGTGCAGTGGCATAATGTGGAGTGGTTCAGAATGGAGAAGAGTGCAGTGCAGTGGCATGGAGTGGTGTAAGGTGGAGGGATACAGAGTAGGGTGCAGTGGTGTGGAGTGGTGCAGAGCAGAGTGGAGTGGAGTATGCATGGTGTGGTATCACACTGCCATTACAGACAACACATTTTTGATTGAAATGACCATTACATTTGCACAGAAATACGGTTTTTCAGTTCAAACTATACTGTACACAGACGATGACGTGTGGAAATTGCATCACCTAATGCAATGATTTGTTTTAATCATATAAAGTTATTGGTTTCCAGCACAGTTCAGAATTAACAAAAATGTGCTTCACTTGTACCCCTAATTCTGATATATTCTGAAGTTTTTTAAATGTTGTCATGTGATAGAAAAAAACTCTTTCCTAACCCCAGTATCCAGCAAGATTGTCGCATAAATCCCTCACTTTGAAGTCAGAGAAAGAAAAGTAAACACTAAGGCCCGTGTTTATACTTTTTTAGCGCTGCATTTGCGCCACTTTTTGACGCATAAGTGGCGCAAACGTACAAAATACAAGTGTATTTTGTAAGTTTTTTGCCGCTTTTGCGTCAAAAAGCGGTGCAAATGCAGTGCTAAAAAAGTATAAATATGGCCCTAAGTTCCCACCGAAGACAGAGCCTGACATTTGACTTTGTTCTTTGAATTCACAGCAAATGTGATGAGATAAGAACAAGATTTACATGCCCGTTTACAGAAAGGAGCACTCGGAAGGATACTGTAAATAAGGTTTGGGCAAGAGAAGGGGCGAACTCAAGCTGCATGGCCTAAAACATATAAAGCCAGCAAATTGAAAGCAACAAAATGTGATTTACAAACCACAAGGCCAATGGCAAGCAGCAGGCGGAATGTATTCCCAAGGAAGCACTATGAATGTTGCGTGGAATAATTTGTGGGGAAAGTCCAGTCCTTATCTTGCAGAGGTTTGGCCACATCAATCACCCAGATAGTATGACAAAGAAGCCCTGGAGTGGTTTCCATGTTGCAGGAAAGGGCTGTACACCAATTCCATCAGTTTGCCACCAGTTCCTATGGTGTAGAGCTTCTGGCACACCTCTTGTGGGGTTAGTGCAAGGTGGCAGACATGAAATAGGGAATTTCATGAATATTTAAGGTAGTTGTAAGTAATGAGTTGACTGGGGTGAAGATGGTAGTCTGCCACAAGGGTTTGGAAATTTAGTAGTTCACCGTCCAGAAACAAAACCCCCAATTTTAAGACACCTGCAGCATGCCACTGATGGAGTTGCTCTGAGCACAGCTGTCCTGCGCGAGTGGGAAGGCTTAGCAAATGTAGTGCGGGAGCACAGGGTTTCTTTGTGTCAGTGAGTTTACAAGATCTAGCAGGCAAGAGAAAACTGTGCATCATAATCCCAGATGGTGATCCGTAGAATGGTCAGTAGGAAACAATGAACAGTGCAGTAAGCCTTCCTTAAAAGTCTTTACTGATAAATCCCATATCATGCAGGCAGGTAGGCAGAAAGCAAGCAAGCTACCCATTGGACCCGTGTAGCTGAATAATAGCATTCTAAGTCCAGAAGACCTAATCTACTTGCAGTCACAGGTAGCTTTAGAGTGGAAAGAGCTACCCGACGGCACCGCAGCGACTAAATCTGATGTGGGGCATGTCTGAAGAAGGAATGAAGGACAAGCAGGGGAAGGTTTGCAAATTAATACTATCATTGGGGTAGCACACCATCTTCACTAGTGCCACGTGGCCCACTACAGAAAGCAGAAGAGAAGACCGAAAAGCAAACTGGACTTGGAGGGACCGGGACGCTCTACTGAGATTTCCTTCCTGCAAATCAGTGGGAGAATGGTAGATATTAATCACTAGGTATCAAAAGGTAACTGCTTCCCAGTTCAATCTGAGATCTAATTGTATATAAATGGGAAAACAGTGCCATATGTTAAAGAAACACTAATTACATTTTAAGACTTTTACATTTTGTTTGTGCAATTTACATCCCAAATAATTTGAAGATTCTATGGGTACTTGACACTTAGGGATAACCCAGATCACTAGTTTGGCCTTTGCTCAGTTTCAAAACTATTTAAAGACCTGGACAAAGCGGGCAATTGCCTTGCACAACCTTGCAAGGGGTCTGGCCCCTGCTCACCCTTCACAAGCACAAACAGCAGACCATTGACCAGAAGTGTTTGCCAAGGTGGATGGGTGTTGCTTGTTCAACCACTTGACAGTGCCTCTTCTGTTTCTTTCCTGTGTACAGAGACAGCTCCCCAGGTACCCAATACCTTCCGATAGTCTTGGTGGACACATCTTGTCTGATTTTAGGAATTGTCCCACCTTTTTCTTCTCTTCCTTATTTATCCAGTCTTAGCAACAACCCTTTGAATCACTTGCCATGGATCTCCCATTTGATCTCGACTTCATCCTCCTCTTTTATTATCTTTGATTCGTAGTCCAGGCTCTCATTTCTGAGATAAATGTAAAGTGCCAGACATACCCTCTAGTGCTGTGAGACTATAGACAAGTTATGGGTACCTCACATCCTGACATTAGGTGTGAGACTGTCGTTCACATCATCTGCCATGCCTCATTAAATTATTTTTAGAATGAAGGCATATGGGTGGTTGAGGTGAGCCAGATGTTTTTGTTCAATTTGTTTAAACTAGCATACAGTTCATTACCTTAATGTTTCCAAAACTGTTTGCCAGGGGTCTTAAAATGTTCCAAAACATAATCAAATTGTTGTGGTTACTTTCTCTTCAAGAAAGATTGGGTAGGTTTGGGTAGTGGTGATGGCCTTGACACAGTGCTGAGGGGCATTAATTTACCACTGAACAAGGACATAATGTGACCACTGAATGTAGCATACTAGGAGGCAATCACAAAAAGACCACAGTAAATAAATAGTGCTATGTCAAAAAAGAGTAAATAAATGCACTGACAACATAGAGAGGCATGGCCTCTCTTGGATGTGTCTGTAAAACTGACGTTTGTTCTTGAATTTTTGTTCTGAATTTTGACCCTTTGTCCTGAATTGTTGTCCTGATTTTGACCCTTTGTCCTGAAATGTTTACAGTCCTGTCCAGAATTTGCCTCAGTGCCAGGTGGTCACCCTCACCTGGTCTAATCCCTGTGCAAATGTAAACAGACAGATCATTTAAGATCGTAGAGCATTGGATTCTCATCTCATTTGTAAATGGCTGAACTATGTGAAATCGTTACGTTTTGTACTGGGTAGACCAGACATCTTTGCAAATCCTGACACTATTATAAAAGGGGATCAAATCTGGGCTAAGAACTCTTTGTGCCAGCTCGAAAAACTAAAAAGGTACACTTTAAAACTACCTATGCCTACTGTTAAGCCATTTATCATGCTAAAGACAACGGAGACAGAACCTACTAAACCATACCGTTGCATTATTTATAATGTATGGGATTGTCACTTAATAATATGTTTTAGAATATGCCTAATTCACTACTCTCTCGCATTTCCCAAGGGGTGGGTGGCACTATAGAACTTTAATTGTTGTCCTTTGCACTTTGTTTTTTTGTAATTGTTTATGCTACCTAGACAAAAACGAGCAGTTCCTGTTCTCAGAGGTTTCAGTTTTGTTTAATGCAGACCCGCTTTTCTCTATTTGCAAATGCTAAGTGGTCCTTTAGTATGTTTGTTCGTAAGCTGTTTTTGACTGCTGCTATAAAGATAATCGACAAGCTGGTCCGGTAAACATTTAATTTCCCCAGTAGGTTGTAGCTTTCCATTTGTGTTACTTTTAGTGGTTTTACCCACATAGAGAATCGATGATGATGGTGATAATGATGACTTTCAATGTAGCAGCTCTCTATTGGTTACTGGCAGTATCTGATTTATGCAAGTAGGCAGGAACACCGTTTGCTGCCGGGCAGCATCTACAACGTCTTGCATTTTCGTTGAAGCTTTTGCATTGCATGGAAGGGTTTCTTAGATGGGTCCAAGTTTGTGGCCAGTCTGGCTGTCAGGTTTTGGTAACTGGGCTTTCTGATAGCCCCTAATGGCCAAACATCCCTATGTGTGTGGTAGGGATATACTGCATACCCACAATCGGAACCAGGGGACAACAGGAAGCACATAAGCAGGATAAAGGTTTGAGTGAAAATCTGGACTGGAATCAGCTGTACCCTGAATCTGAGTTTTCCTTTGCTTGGACTCTGCACTATCCCAAGTAATGTTTTTAATGGACTGCATATAACAAACGACTATAAGGAAATGTTTTTTGTGATCATCTGGTCTTCTCTGTCCTGTCTTCCACGGTTTTCATTCCCTTCCCCATGGGTAGGGATTGTGTGCGAGTCCCCTTTTTGTGAGTAGTGTGACTAGTATTGGGCGCTGACAAGGTGTAATGTCAAATTGTAAAATGATTCACCAATGTGTCTTTTAGTTGTTCTTTCTCAACTGTATTTTCAGACTGCTGCGGGTGTCCAAGAAAAAATATTCAGCAATCTAAGAGACCTACTAGTTCACTTCGAAAAGCCACACCAAGGACTAATAGTGCCACTCAGTTACCCAGTGCAGAATCAAAGGACTTCGCACACAAAAAGAAAGATCACTGTTCCACCAGAAGGAACATACTCTGGTAAGCTATTTATTTTACTGAAGTTTAGAAAAGTACAAAATAAGAGAACTGAGCAAAACTATTTCTACACTCAAGGTAATCCTACCTTTCTAAATTCAAGATATGTGCAATTTTAGTACACTATGATTGATGAAACGTCTCCAATTATAAGAATCAAAGAAAAAAATATCTATGACCAGTCTCACTGTTGACTCTCCTGGGATAACATGATGCCATTATATAATTTGTAATACTACTATACTAATATTACTTTTATCAACAAACTAGTAATCTTTATTCGATCTCTTAAAAGCAGAATGAAGGTATAAATGCATACATATAAAACACCTTGTATGCCAATAAGATCAGAAATACAAAGTCTACCATGAAAATGTTAAAAAAGTAGTACAAACATTATTTATATTTTTTTTTAAATCAGATGAAAAGATCATTACGCTGTGCAAGCGCAGTGCATATTTTAAAATAGAGCCCACATCTTTACATACACCATGGCAATTAAGTTGTTGCAAATAGAGTACTACCACTCTACACTTGCAGAATTTATGCTTCCGTAAAAGAGGCATTAAAAAGCGCTGTGCGAAAGGAAGACAGAACTTGCAGAAAAAGACAAAGTGCAGCAAAGAGTAGAGATCTTCTCACATGGACCAATACATATATTCAAGGACTTGAATTGACCATGTGGAAAACACAGTACCCATCTGATGGTGCCCAGCCTCAACCGAGACAACAGCATGCACTCCCAAGATCCTGGGGCCAAGTCCAAGTAGGGTGCCACCTCCAATGAGGGTTGTACCAGGCAATATTCTATCACAGAGGGCTCTGTTAGTTCTCTTCCCTGCCTCTGGGACTTCTTATCTGATAAGAGGCAATCAAGGAGCCACACTTTGGGCCTAATTATGGGTTTGGCAGACAGGAGCACCTGTCCGCCAAACTCCCGGCAGGTTGGCTGCCACCTGTAGTGGCGACCACCCCGTCTGAACTAATACAAGTTTCCCGCTAGGCTAACGGGCGAAAAACCGAGGTTTCTGCCCATCAGCCTAGCGGGAAACTGGCAGCAGCCTTGTCTATGACTCGAAATCCAGCTGGCGTCAATGCTATCGCCTGCAGGGTGCACCAGCACCTTAGCAATGTTCATCTGTTCTCTGACAGCCTTTTCATAGAGGTAAAATCGATATGAAAATTCTGGCGGAGATCGCGGTTGTAATCAGCAGGGTGGCGCTGCATGCAGCACCGCCCTGGCTGATTGCAACCTCCACACTCCTTCAAGCCATTGGGATCACTGATCCCAGCGGAGACCGCAGAACCCTGGCAGATTGACCGCCAGGGTCTTAGTGTTTCAGTCGGATCACCACAGCAGCCGCGGTCCTGACCGCCATCATGAGGCTGGCGGTCACAAGACTGCCAGTCTCATAATGAGGCCCTTTATTCTTTTCACACATATCAGAATGACTGTAAAAATAGAGGGCCAGCCAAGGAAGACAGCTGTATCTATAATGTGCTTTTTCTAGGTAATTATATTGCCACATACCGAGAGGCAGTCTGAAATTCTATTTAAACTGGCCTGCTCACTACTCTAGACTGAGCACCACATAAGCGGTGGGCAAGTTTGATCAGCTCCTCAATGTAGTCCAAGCTCAGTTCTTGATGAGTAACAAAATGAGATGTTGTCAAGGAAATCCCCAATATGTGTCAGCAGACTCCATTCTCTTCCAATTGAATACAGCCCGCATCCCTGTAGCCCCATACTACCATTCCGTATGTTAGGATAGGGATGTATTTTCTTTTATAGATCTAAATTAGGGAGTAGGTGTGCTTTTTCCCCATAAAAGCGAAAAGAGAAAACATTGCGCCAACTGCCTGCAAGAAACGATTTTTTTCTATTGACAACACAGGGTGCCCATGTACAGAAGTTGTCAAACGTTATACCAAGGATGGGAATCTGGTTAACTTTCTCAATGTTACTATCATTGATACGCATAGAACGTGTTTTCATGTTTTTAGGACCAAAGACCATGATGAAAGTTTTAGAGATATTCATCTCCAATCCAAGGCTTTTCATAAAGGAGACAAAGGAGGCAAGCAATGAATTATGACTGTTTGCTGTCCTAGCGAGCAACACAGCATCGTCTGCATACAGAAGTGCTGGAATGAGATTTTTATTTATCACCGGGACATCAGACCTTAGGTTCACAAGGGTCGATTCTAGCCCATTTATGTAAAGAAAGAATGGGAGCCAGCATGCATCCCAAAAGGACCCCCGCCACATTGAGAAGGAATCAGAGCATTCCCCTCCATCCCAATATCTCACAGAGCCAACTAAGTCCAGGTGCAACGATCTCAGAAAGGCCACCAACCCACCTACAAGACACATGACAGTGAGAATGTCCCACAATTTAGACCTATTGACATAGTTGGAGGTGCTGGATAGGCCCATGATGCTAAGTGGAGATAGCTATGCTTGCAAACTTATATTTACTCACTAGGATGCAGATTTAAACACTGTTTGATTGTTCCAAGCCCTTTTCTAAACTCATATTGTTCCTGGGATAGAGTTTTGTTCTCCAAGGTCCAAAGCACCAGCCTATTCAAGACAATTCTAGCAGGAACCTTTACCGTAAAGTCAAGTAAAGAAATAAGACAGTAACATTTTGGGTCCTGCACGTTCCTCTTTTAATATACAGTTACGATTATAGATGAGTGGCAGGAAGTTGGTGGACCAACCTTGCATACTGAGTTTATTATGTTCATCAGTAGAGGAGCCCAAGACTCTCAGTTTTCCTAGTATAAATCCATAGGGATCACACAAGGCTGTGGGACCTTTTTGGAAGGGCTATTGATTATATCTTCATATATCTTCTCTGAGCGGAAAAGGATATTTAAGGGAAAAACAGCGGAATCTCCACTCACAATACCCTAGGTGCAGTCATCGGAACAATATATTTTAGTGAAATGGTGCGTCCGCTCCTCAGGTCAATATGCGTACTGTTTCATGATGCGACTCACTCATGCTGTGCATTTGCCACATAGCTTAAAACCCAGCACAAGAAAGACATAGGTTACGCTCCCAGTGATTGACCTGTCTAACACTTTAGGGAGCAATAATCAGAGGGCACTGGATAGTAAAGAGGCCTCCTAGATACGAGAACTTTGTGCCCCCATCCCTTGTCAGCCCCTAGGATGGGCTGCCTCACACACATGTGAAAACTAGTAAAGGACTAAGGGAAGGATCACAATAAACAAGAGACATAACATGCTAGAGAATTTCCAATGTACAGTGGTGTGTCCATCAGGACACATTACAAGACAACTCCCTTTCCTAAAGGGCTATCCTTAATACTTTTGCCCACACCCATCCCCTCACAGGTGTCACCAGTCAGGTGAACCTACAAGTAAATTGGAGCTGAGAATGTGTGCCCTCACTCCAGTTCTATTCTGCATACAGTATCCAGTGTGTTATTAGCACTGCATGGCCTGTGCCTTGCACAACACTTTAAAAGCAACAAGGACCAAATGGCCTCTGCTTCTAGCAGTAGCCCTGGCCTTGATGAAGTCTGCTCGGCTACGGCACTGACACTCTATCACTATGATGTACCCTTGACATGGTGTTGTGCCTGAGGACTACAGCTACCCATCTTTGTTGGTGGCAGATAAAGGAGTATGGCTCCAGAAGGCCTGTTCCTTGAAGGAAGTTATCAGTCTGACTAGACCTTCATCCTAGCCAGGTCAGTTACCAGAAAATCTCTGCTGCACTAATCTGCTTCAAAAACTTTCTGTGCATTGCCCCCCCCCCCCTCAGAGAAGTTATCCATGGTCCCAGTACCAGGCAAAAGAGTGAGGAGCTCTGGCATCTGCCTACACCATTTTACTGTGAAGATAGCCCTCACACACGGTGGTGCTGCACAGTGAGATGCAGCATGCTCCCTGTGAGGCTGCCTGGTGACAGGACATGGGCTGCCATCATCTCCTGCACTAACACCCGAGTGCACTGCTGAGACACAACTCCATACATGTGAATCCTCTCTATTGGGAGGGAGGGGAGCAGCACAGACCACTGACCATTTGTTATTGTATGAAAAAGCCCATTGTATTAAAACATGTGCATGTCACAACTTAACCTGGGCAAAACCGCCTTGCAAAACTATAAACCTCTGTATACCAATCAAGTGAACTAACCAATCTCGTCCCCACTCTCTTAAGATCCCACCTACATACTCCACCCCCTGCAAACGTATCATTTTGCATTGTAATTTTTTTCAACAGTTTTTAACTTTAACTTTTCCCTACAGCCTATGACTGGATGAAACAACCTCTAGGCAACTAAACTTCCTGAACTTAACCTTGAACTTCCTGCCTGCCCTCTCTCCCCACATGGTTCGCTACCTGTCAATGGCAAATAAACTTCATTAATGTAATGCAAAATTTTCCAGGCCACCGCCAAGCACCTGTTTCAAGAGACAACATACAACGTACCCCTTTGTGCATCTGTTTCAACAACTTGACCTTGAAAATCTGAAACCACAGCCATGGAGCTTCTCACAAGCTAATCCTAAGGGATGGGAGGGAGGGGAAAACCACCAAAACTGTCCCTGACACCAGTCTCCAAGTCACCTGTACCTAAAATGGTGACAGGGAGGTGGCTATAGCCCCTTGTATATATTGGACTATTTGTGCTATCAGCTAGTGTAGGAAAGTACCATCTTGCCTGGCATGTTCCCCCCATTTTTCCCTGTATATATGTTGTTTTAGTTGTATGTGTCACTGGGACCCTGGTATCCAGGGCCCCAGTGCTCATAAGTGTGCCTGAATGTGTTACCTGAGTAGTGACTAACTGTCTCACTGAGGCTCTGCTAATCAGAACCTCAGTGGTTATGCTCTCTCATTTCTTTCAAATTGTCACTAACAGGCTAGTGACCAATTTTACCAATTTACATTGGCTTACTGGAACACCCTTATAATTCCCTAGTATATGGTACTGAGGTACCCAGGGTATTGGGGTTCCAGGAGATCCCTATGGGCTGCAGCATTTCTTTTGCCACCCATAGGGAGCTCTGACAATTCTTACACAGGCCTGCCACTGCAGCCTGAGTGAAATGACGTCCACGTAATTTCACAGCCATTTTTACACTGCACTTAAGTAACTTATAAGTCACCTATATGTCTAACCTTTACCTGGTAAAGGTTAGGTGCAAAGTTACTTAGTGTGAGGGCACCCTGGCACTAGCCAAGGTGCCCCCACATTGTTCAGGGCCAATTCCCCGGACTTTGTCAGTGCGGGGACACCATTACACGCGTGCACTACATATAGGTCACTACCTATATGTAGCTTCACAATGGTAACTCCGAATATGGCCATGTAACATGTCTATGATCATGGAATTGCCCCCTCTATGCCATCCTGGCATAGTTGGCACAATCCCATGATCCCAGTGGTCTGTAGCACAGACCCTGGTACTGCCAAACTGCATTTCCTGGGGTTTCACTGCAGCTGCTGCTGCTGCCAACCCCTCAGACAGGTTTCTGCCCTCCTGGGGTCAAGCCAGGCTTGTCCCAGGATGGCAGAACAAAGGACTTCCTCTGAGAGAGGGTGTTACACCCTCTCCCTTTGGAAAATGGTGTGAAGGCAGGGGAGGAGTAGCCTCCCCCAGCCTCTGGAAATGCTTTCATGGGCACTTTTGGTGCCCATTTCTGCATAAGCAAGTCTACACCGGTTCAGGGACCCCTTAGCCCTGCTCTGGCGCGAAACTGGACAAAGGAAAGGGGAGTGACCACTCCCCTAACCTGCACCTCCCCTGGGAGGTGTCCAGAGCTCCTCCAGTGTGCTCCAGACATCTACCATCTTGGAAACAGAGGTGCTGCTGGCACACTGGACTGCTCTGAGTGGCCAGTGCCACCAGGTGACGTCAGAGACTCCTTCTGATAGGCTCCTTCAGGTGTTGCTAGCCTATCCTCTCTCCTAGGTAGCCAAACCCTCTTTTCTGGCTATTTAGGGTCTCTGTCTCTGGGGAAACTTTAGATAACGAATGCAAGAGCTCATCCGAGTTCCTCTGCATCTCTCTCTTCACCTTCTGCCAAGGAATCGACTGCTGACCGTGCTGGAAGCCTGCAAAACTGCAACATAGTAGCAAAGACGACTACTGCAACTCTGTAACGCTGATCCTGCCGCCTTCTCGACTGTTTTCCTGGTGGTGCATGCTGTGGGGGTAGTCTGCCTCCTCTCTGCACTAGAAGCTCTGAAGAAATCTCCCGTGTGTCGAAGGAATCGTCCCCCTGCAACCGCAGGCACCAAAGAACTGCATCACCGGTCCCTTGGGTCTCCTCTCAGCACGACGAGCGAGGTCCCTCGAATCCAGCAACTGTGTCCCAGTGACCCCCACAGTCCAGTGACTCTTCAGTCCAAGTTTGGTGGAGGTAAGTCCTTGCCTCCCCACGCCAGACTGCATTGCTGGGAACCGCGACTTTTGCAGCTACTCCGGCCTCCATGCACTTCCGGCGGAAATCCTTTGTGCACAGTCCAGCCTGGGTCCACGGCACTCTAACCTGCATTGCACGACTTTCTAAGTTGGTCTCCGGCGACGTGGGACTCCTTAGTGCAACTTCGGGTGAGCACTGTTTCACGCATCCTTGTAGTGCCTGTTTCTGGCACTTCTCCGGGTGCTACCTGCTGCTGAGAGGGCTCCTTGTCTTGCTCGACATCCCCTCTGTCTCCTGGCGCAATTTGTGACATCCTGGTCCCTTCTGAGCCACAGCAGTGTCCAAAAACACTAACCGCATGATTTGCAGCTAGCAACGCTTGTTGGCGGTCTTTTGGCGGGAAAACACTTCTGCACGACTCTCCACGGTGTGGGACATCCGTCCTCCAAAGGGCAAGTCTCTAGCCCTTGTCGTTCCTGCAGAAACCTAAGCTTCTCCTGTCCAGTAGAAGCTTCCTTGCACCCACAGCTGGCATTTCCTGGGCATCTGCCCATCTCCGACTTGCTTGTGACTTTTGGATTTGGTCCCCTTGTTCCACATGTACCCTCGACTGGAAATCCATCGTTGTTGCATTGCTGGTTTGTGTCTTTCCTGCAATATTCCCCTATCACAACTTCTTTGTCCTTTGGGGAACTTCAGTGCACTTTGCACTCACTTTTCAGGGTCTTGGGGTGGGCTATTTTTCTAACCCTCACTATTTTCCAATAGTCCCAGCGACCCTCTACAAGGTCACATAGGTTTGGGGTCCATTCGTGGTTCGCATTCCACTTTTGGAGTATATGGTTTGTGTTGCCCCTATCCCTATGTGTCCCCATTGCATCCTATTGTAACTATACATTGTTTGCACTGTTTTCTAAGACTATACTGCATATTTTTGGTATTGTGTACATATATCTTGTGTATATTTCCTATCCTCTCACTGAGGGTACACTCTGAGATACTTTGGCATATTGTCATAAAAATAAAGTACCTTTATTTTTAGTATAACTGTGTATTGTGTTTTCTTATGATATTGTGCAAGTGACACTAGTGGTACTGTAGGAGCTTCACTCGTCTCCTAGTTCACCCTAAGCTGCTCTGCTAAGCTACCATTATCTATCAGCCTATGCTGCTAGACACCCTATACACTAATAAGGGATAACTGGGCCTGGTGCAAGGTGCAAGTACCCCTTGGTACTCACTACAAGCCAGTCCAGCCTCCTACATTGGTTGTGCAGCGGTGGGATAAGTGCTTTGAGACTAATTACCACTCTTGTCATTGTACTTTTCATAAGAGAAAAATTTACAAAACAAGTTCAGTGTGTGTACACATAACTAAAAAGTTTTGCATTTCCTCTTTTCACTCTTTTCTAAAGTGCTGAAAAGTACTTCTAAACTTGCTAAAAAGTTCTAAAAAGTTTAAAAAGTTTTTTTCTCTGTCTTTCTAAAAGCTCTGACAAACTTTTTTCTCTTTTTCTATCACTTTAACTCTCTCTAAAAATGTCTGGCATAGGCCAAAATGTTGATCTGTCCAAACTTGCATATGATCACCTTAGCTGGAAAGGAGCAAGGAGTCTCTGCATAGAGAGAGGTTTGAGTGTAGGGAAGAATCCTTCCTTGGAATTGTTACTTAACATGCTTAGAGAACAAGATAAGGCTAAAAGTGCCCCATCTGTTGAAAAAGTAGCTAGTGGTTCCCAATCTTATCCAGGGACTCCCCCAGGAAAAGATTCAGGAAAGAAACTTCCTAGCCTGCCCATTACTAGACAGTCTAGCATAGTTGGTACTGAGGTCGAGTCACATCATACAGATGGTGTGCTCTCACATTACACTGTCAGCCAAGCTGTTAGGGTGCCCTCTGTAAGGCACAGGTCTCCTTCTGTTCATTCTCATCATACTTCTGTGTCTAAGAATGTCCCTCCCACCAACCCTGATGACAGAATGTTAGAAAGGGAACTCAATAAGTTGAGGGTGGAACAAACCAGACTGAAGCTTAAAAAGCAACAGCTGGATTTGGATAGACAGTCTTTAGAACTAGAGAAGGAAAGACAGAAGTTGGGTTTTGAAACCCATGGTGGCAGCAGCAGTATTCCCCATAGTCATCCTGCAAAAGAGCATGATTCCAGGAATCTGCATAAGATAGTTCCCCCTTATAAGGAGGGGGATGACATTAACAAGTGGTTTGCTGCACTTGAGAGGGCCTGTGTTGTACAGGATGTCCCTCAAAGGCAGTGGGCTGCTATCCTATGGCTATCATTTAGTGGAAAAGGTAGGGATAGGCTCCTTACTGTGAAAGAAAGTGATGCCAATAATTTTACAGTTCTTAAGAATGCACTCCTGGATGGTTATGGCTTAACCACTGAACAATACAGGATAAAGTTCAGAGAGACCAAAAAGGAGTCTTCATAAGACTGGGTTGATTTCATTGGCCATTCAGTGAAGGCCTTGGAGGGGTGGTTACATGGCAGTAAAGTTACTGATTATGACAGCCTGTATAACTTGATCCTGAGAGAGCATATTCTTAATAATTGTGTGTCTGATTTGTTGCACCAGTACTTGGTGGACTCTGATCTGACCTCTCCCCAAGAATTGGGAAAGAAGGCAGACAAATGGGTCAGAACAAGGGTGAATAGAAAAGTTCATACAGGGGGTGACAAAGATGGCAAGAAGAAGGATGGTAAGTCTTCTGACAAGGGTGGGGACAAATCTAAAAATGAGTCTTCATCAGGCCCACAAAAACACTCTGGTGGGGGTGGTGGGCCCAAATCCTCTTCTAATCAAAACAAAGAAAAGAAACCATGGTGCTATTTATGTAAAATAAAAGGCCTTTGGACAACAGATCCCAGTTGTCCAAAGAAAAGCACCAAGCCTCCTACCACTACAACCCCTACTGCTACACCTAGTGTCCCTACTAATAGCAGTGGTGGTGGGAGCAAACCTACTAATAGCCAATCCAAGGGAGTAGCTGGGCTCACTATTGGTAACTTAGTTGGGGTTGGTCTTGTTAGGGAGACCACAGAGGCTGTGTTAGTCTCTGAGAGGGCTATTGCTTTAGCCACCTTAGTTGCTTGTCCCCTTAATATGGATAAGTACAAGCAGCTACCCCTAATAAATGGTGTTGAGGTTCAGGCCTATAGGGACACTGGTGCCAGTGTGACTATGGTCATAGAGAAACTGGTCCACCCTGAACAACACCTACTTGGTCACCAGTACCAAGTAACCGATGCTCACAACAACACACTTAGCCACCCCATGGCTGTTGTAAATCTCAACTGGGGGGTGGGGGGGTTACTGGTCCAAAGAAAGTTGTGGTAGCCACAGATTTACCTGTAGACTGTCTACTAGGAAATGATTTGGAGACATCAGCTTGGTCAGATGTGCAGTTGGAGGCCCATGCAGCAATGCTGGGCATCCCAGGGCATATTTTTGCTTTAACCAGGGCTCAGGCCAAAAAGCAAAAAGGACAGGGAAGCTTGGATCCTGGAACAATGGACCAAGTGCTCCCTAAAGCTAGGGCTAGTAGAAGTAAAGCACTTCCTACTATCCCTCCCTCTACAGTGGATTCTTGTTCTGAGGAAGAAGGATTTCCACCCTGTGCAGAACCTACACCAGAGGAGCTGGAAGCAGACACTGCTGAGCTTTTGGGTGAAGAAGGGGGGCCTGCCAGGGAGGAGCTGAGTGTGGCACAGCAAACCTGTCCGACACTAGAGGGTCTAAGACAGCAAGCTGTCAAACAGGCTAATGGGGATGTCAGTGACTCTCACAGAGTTTACTGGGAGGACAACCTCTTGTACACTGAAGCAAGGGATCCTAAACCTGGAACTGCCAGGAGGTTAGTGATTCCTCAGGAGTACAGAAAGTTCCTCCTAACTCTAGCCCACAACATTCCCCTAGCTGGACATCTGGGACAAATGAAAACTTGGGACAGACTTGTTCCCTTGTTTCATTGGCCTAGGATGTCTGAGGACACAAATGAATTTTGTAAGTCCTGTAAAACCTGTCAAGCCAGTGGCAAGACAGGTGGCACCCCAAAGGCACCCCTTATTCCACTGCCTGTGGTGGGGGTTCCCTTTGAAAGGGTAGGGGTTGACATAGTTGGCCCCCTTGACCCTCCTACTGCTTCAGGCAATAGGTTTATCATGGTGGTAGTGGACCATGCCACAAGATATCCTGAAGCAATTCCTTTAAGGACCACTACAGCACCTGCAGTGGCAAAGGCTCTCCTGGGAATATTTTCTAGGGTGGGCTTCCCAAAGGAAGTAGTATCAGACGGGGAAGCAATTTCATGTCTGCATACTTAAAGGCCATGTGGAAGGAGTGTGGTGTAACTTACAAGTTCACTACACCCTATCATCCGCAAACAAATGGACTGGTGGAGAGATTTAACAAAACTCTCAAAGGCATGATTATGGGTCTCCCTGAAAAACTCCGCAGGAGATGGGATATCCTGTTACCATGCTTCCTTTTTGCCTACAGGGAGGTACCCCAGAAAGGAGTGGGCTTCAGCCCCTTTGAACTCCTCTTTGGACACCCTGTTAGGGGTCCACTAACACTTGTCAAGGAGGGTTGGGAACAACCGTTAAAAGCTCCAAAGCAAGATATTGTGGATTATGTACTTGGCCTCAGATCAAGGATGGCTGAGTATATGAAAAAGGCCAGTAAAAACCTTCAGGCCAGCCAAGAGTTCCAAAAGCAATGGCATGACCAGAAGGCTGTTTTGGTTCAGTACAAACCAGGGCAGAAAGTGTGGGTCTTGGAGCCTGTGGCCCCAAGAGCACTCCAAGATAAATGGAGTGGACCCCACACAATTGTTGAAAAAAAGGGTGAAGTCACCTATTTAGTTGACTTAGGCACTGCCAGGAGTCCCCTTAGGGTGCTCCATGTCAACTGCCTGAAACCCTACTATGACAGGGCTGATCTCACCCTGCTCATGGCAACTGATGAGGGACAGGAAGAAGACAGTGATCCTCTACCTGATCTCTTCTCTTCCACAGAACAAGATGCTCTAGTGGAAGGTGTAGTTTTGGCTGATTGTCTTACTGCTGAGCAGAAAGACCATTGCATAAATCTCCTGGGTCAGTTTTCTGAACTCTTCTCTACTGTGCCAGGTACCACTTCTTGGTGTGAGCACACTATAGATACTGGAGACAGCTTGCCTATCAAAAGTAAGATCTATAGGCAGCCTGACCATGTCAGGGACTGCATAAAGCAAGAGGTGCAGAAAATGTTAGAACTGGGAGTGGTTGAGCACTCTGAAAGTCCATGGGCTTCTCCTGTGGTACTTGTACCAAAACCTCATTCCAAGGATGGAAAGAAGGAAATGCGGTTTTGTGTAGACTACAGAGGTCTCAACCAGGTAACCAAAACTGATGCTCACCCTATACCCAGGGCAGATGAGCTCATAGATACACTGGCATCTGCCAAGTATCTAAGCACTTTTGATTTGACTGCAGGGTATTGGCAAATCAAATTATCAGAAGATGCTAAACCTAAAACTGCATTTTCAACCATTGTAGGACATTACCAGTTCACAGTAATGCCTTTTGGATTGAAAAATGCACCTGCCACTTTTCAGAGGTTGGTGAACACAGTCCTGCAAGGGCTGGAAGCTTTCAGTGCAGCATATTTGGACGATATAGCTGTCTTTAGCTCCAGCTGGGATGATCACCTGTCCACCTATGGAAAGTTTTGGAGGCCCTGCAAAAGGCAGGCCTCACTATCAAGGCTTCAAAGTGCCAGATAGGGCAGGGTAAGGTGGTTTATCTGGGACACCTTGTTGGTGGGGAACAGATTGCACCACTTCAGGGGAAAATCCAAACTATTATAGATTGGGTTCCCCCTACTACTCAAACTCAGGTGAGAGCCTTCCTAGGCCTCACTGGGTATTACAGGAGGTTCATTAAGAACTATGGCTCCATTGCAGCCCCTCTTAATGACCTCACATCCAAGAAAATGCCTAAAAAGGTATTATGGACAGCAAACTGTCAGAAAGCTTTTGAGTAGCTGAAGCAGGCCATGTGCTCTGCACCTGTCCTGAAAAGCCCTTGTTACTCTAAAAAATTCTATGTCCAAACTGATGCATCTGAATTAGGAGTAGGGGCAGTCCTATCACAACTTAATTCTGAGGGCCAGGATCAACCTGTTGCTTTTATTAGTAGGAGGTTGACCCCTAGAGAAAAGCGTTGGTCTGCCATAGAGAGGGAGGCCTTTGCTGTGGTCTGGGCTCTGAAGAAGTTGAGGCCATACCTGTTTGGTACTCACTTCATTGTTCAAACAGACCACAAACCTCTACTTTGGCTAAAACAAATGAAAGGTGAAAATCCTAAATTATTGAGGTGGTCCATATCCCTACAGGGAATGGACGATACAGTGGAACATAGACCTGGGAGTAGCCACTCCAATGCAGATGGACTCTCCAGATATTTCCACTTAGACAATGAAGACTCATCAGGTCATGGCTAGTCTTATTGTCCTTCGTTTGGGGGGGGGTTGTGTAGGAAAGTACCATCTTGCCTGCCATGTTACCCCCATTTTTCACTGTATATATGTTGTTTTAGTTGTATGTGTCACTGGGACCCTGGTATCCAGGGCCCCAGTGCTCATAAGTGTGCCTGAATGTGTTACCTGTGTAGTGACTTACTGTCTCACTGAGGCTCTGCTAATCAGAACCTCAGTGGTTATGCTCTCTCATTTCTTTCAAATTGTCACTAACAGGCTAGTGACCAATTTTACCAATTTACATTGGCTTACTGGAACACCCTTATAATTCCCTAGTATATGGTACTGAGGTACCCAGGGTATTGGGGTTCCAGGAGATCCCTATGGGCTGCAGCATTTCTTTTGCCACCCATAGGGAGCTCTGACAATTCTTAAACAGGCCATGCCTCTGCAGCCTGAGTGAAATAACGTCCACGTTATTTCACAGCCATTTTTACACTGCACTTAAGTAACTTATAAGTCACCTATATGTCTAACCTTTACCTGGTAAAGGTTAGGTGCAAAGGTACTTAGTGTGAGGGCACCCTGGCACTAGCCAAGGTGCCCCCACATTGTTCAGGGCCAATTCCCCGGACTTTGTCAGTGCGGGGACACCATTACACGCGTGCACTACATATAGGTCACTACCTATATGTAGCTTCACAATGGTAACTCCGAATATGGCCATGTAACATGTCTATGATCATGGAATTGCCCCCTCTATGCCATCCTGGCATAGTTGGCACAATCCCATGATCCCAGTGGTCTGTAGCACAGACCCTGGTACTGCCAAACTGCCTTTCCTGGGGTTTCACTGCAGCTGCTGCTGCTGCCAACCCCTCAGACAGGTTTCTGCCCTCCTGGGGTCAAGCCAGGCTTGTCCCAGGATGGCAGAACAAAGGTCTTCCTCTGAGAGAGGGTGTTACACCCTCTCCCTTTGGAAAATGGTGTGAAGGCAGGGGAGGAGTAGCCTCCCCCAGCCTCTGGAAATGCTTTCATGGGCACTTTTGGTGCCCATTTCTGCATAAGCCAGTCTACACCGGTTCAGGGACCCCTTAGCCCTGCTCTGGCGCGAAACTGGACAAAGGAAAGGGGAGTGACCACTCCCCTAACCTGCACCTCCCCTGGGAGGTGTCCAGAGCTCCTCCAGTGTGCTCCAGACATCTACCATCTTGGAAACAGAGGTGCTGCTGGCACACTGGACTGCTCTGAGTGGCCAGTGCCACCAGGTGACGTCAGAGACTCCTTCTGATAGGCTCCTTCAGGTGTTTCTAGCCTATCCTCTCTCCTAGGTAGCCAAACCCTCTTTTCTGGCTATTTAGGGTCTCTGTCTCTGGGGAAACTTTAGATAACGAATGCAAGAGCTCATCCGAGTTCCTCTGCATCTCTCTCTTCACCTTCTGCCAAGGAATCGACTGCTGACCGTGCTGGAAGCCTGCAAAACTGCAACATAGTAGCAAAGACGACTACTGCAACTCTGTAACGCTGATCCTGCCGCCTTCTCGACTGTTTTCCTGGTGGTGCATGCTGTGGGGGTAGTCTGCCTCCTCTCTGCACTAGAAGCTCCGAAGAAATCTCCCGTGTGTCGAAGGAATCGTCCCCCTGCAACCGCAGGCACCAAAGAACTGCATCACCGGTCCCTTGGGTCTCCTCTCAGCACGACGAGCGAGGTCCCTCGAATCCAGCAACTGTGTCCAAGTGACCCCCACAGTCCAGTGACTCTTCAGTCCAAGTTTGGTGGAGGTAAGTCCTTGCCTCCCCACGCCAGACTGCATTGCTGGGAACCGCGACTTTTGCAGCTACTCCGGCCTCCATGCACTTCCGGCGGAAATCCTTTGTGCACAGTCCAGCCTGGGTCCACGGCCCTCTAACCTGCATTGCACGACTTTCTAAGTTGGTCTCCGGCGACGTGGGACTCCTTAGTGCAACTTCGGGTGAGCACTGTTTCACGCATCCTTGTAGTGCCTGTTTCTGGCACTTCTCCGGGTGCTACCTGCTGCTGAGAGGGCTCCTTGTCTTGCTCGACATCCCCTCTGTCTCCTGGCGCAATTTGCGACATCCTGGTCCCTCCTGAGCCACAGCAGCATCCAAAAACACTAACCGCATGATTTGCAGCTAGCAACGCTTGTTGGCGGTCTTTTGGCGGGAAAACACTTCTGCACGACTCTCCACGGCGTGAGACATCTGTCCTCCAAAGGGCAAGTCGCTAGCCCTTGTCGTTCCTGCAGAAACCTAAGCTTCTCCTGTCCAGTAGAAGCTTCCTTGCACCCACAGCTGGCATTTCCTGGGCATCTGCCCATCTCCGACTTGCTTGTGACTTTTGGACTTGGTCCCCTTGTTCCACATGTACCCTCGACTGGAAATCCATCGTTGTTGCATTGCTGGTTTGTGTCTTTCCTGCAATATTCCCCTATCACGACTTCTTTGTCCTTTGGGGAACTTCAGTGCACTTTGCACTCACTTTTCAGGGTCTTGGGGTGGGCTATTTTTCTAACCCTCACTATTTTCCAATAGTCCCAGCGACCCTCTACAAGGTCACATAGGTTTGGGGTCCATTCGTGGTTCGCATTCCACTTTTGGAGTATATGGTTTGTGTTGCCCCTATCCCTATGTGTCCCCATTGCATCCTATTGTAACTATACATTGTTTGCACTGTTTTCTAAGACTATACTGCATATTTTTGGTATTGTGTACATATATCTTGTGTATATTTCCTATCCTCTCACTGAGGGTACACTCTGAGATACTTTGGCATATTGTCATAAAAATAAAGTACCTTTATTTTTAGTATAACTGTGTATTGTGTTTTCTTATGATATTGTGCAAGTGACACTAGTGGTACTGTAGGAGCTTCACTTGTCTCCTAGTTCAGCCTAAGCTGCTCTGCTAAGCTACCATTATCTATCAGCCTATGCTGCTAGACACCCTATACACTAATAAGGGATAACTGGGCCTGGTGCAAGGTGCAAGTACCCCTTGGTACTCACTACAAGCCAGTCCAGCCTCCTACATTGGTTGTGCAGCGGTGGGATAAGTGCTTTGAGACTACTTACCACTCTTGTCATTGTACTTTTCATAAGAGAAAAATATACAAAACAAGTTCAGTGTGTGTACACATAACTAAAAAGTTTTGCATTTCCTCTTTTCACTCTTTTCTAAAGTGCTGAAAAGTACTTCTAAACTTGCTAAAAAGTTCTAAAAAGTTTTAAAAGTTTTTTTCTCTGTCTTTCTAAAAGCTCTGACAAACTTTTTTCTCTTTTTCTATCACTTTAACTCTCTCTAAAAATGTCTGGCACAGGCCAAAATGTTGATCTGTCCAAACTTGCATATGATCACCTTAGCTGGAAAGGAGCAAGGAGTCTCTGCATAGAGAGAGGTTTGAATGTAGGGAAGAATCCTTCCTTGGAATTGTTACTTAACATGCTTAGAGAACAAGGTAAGGCTAAAAGTGCCCCATCTGTTGAAAAAGTAGCTAGTGGTTCCCAATCTTATCCAGGGACTCCCCCAGGAAAAGATTCAGGAAAGAAACTTCCTAGCCTGCCCATTACTAGACAGTCTAGCATAGTTGGTACTGAGGTCGAGTCACATCATACAGATGGTGTGCTCTCACATTACACTGTCAGCCAAGCTGTTAGGGTGCCCTCTGTAAGGGACAGGTCTCCTTCTGTTCATTCTCATCATACTTCTGTGTCTAAGAATGTCCCTCCCACCAACCCTGATGACAGAATGTTAGAAAGGGAACTCAATAAGTTGAGGGTGGAACAAACCAGACTGAAGCTTAAAAAGCAACAGCTGGATTTGGATAGACAGTCTTTAGAACTAGAGAAGGAAAGACAGAAGTTGGGTTTTGAAACCCATGGTGGCAGCAGCAGTATTCCCCATAGTCATCCTGCAAAAGAGCATGATTCCAGGAATCTGCATAAGATAGTTCCCCCTTATAAGGAGGGGGATGACATTAACAAGTGGTTTGCTGCACTTGAGAGGGCCTGTGTTGTACAGGATGTCCCTCAAAGGCAGTGGGCTGCTATCCTATGGCTATCATTTAGTGGAAAAGGTAGGGATAGGCTCCTTACTGTGAAAGAAAGTGATGCCAATAATTTTATAGTTCTTAAGAATGCACTCCTGGATGGTTATGGCTTAACCACTGAACAATACAGGATAAAGTTCAGAGAGACCAAAAAGGAGTCTTCATAAGACTGGGTTGATTTCATTGACCATTCAGTGAAGGCCTTGGAGGGGTGGTTACATGGCAGTAAAGTTACTGATTATGACAGCCTGTATAACTTGATCCTGAGAGAGCATATTCTTAATAATTGTGTGTCTGATTTGTTGCACCAGTACTTGGTGGACTCTGATCTGACCTCTCCCCAAGAATTGGGAAAGAAGGCAGACAAATGGGTCAGAACAAGGGTGAATAGAAAAGTTCATACAGGGGGTGACAAAGATGGCAAGAAGAAGGATGGTAAGTCTTCTGACAAGGGTGGGGACAAATCTAAAAATGAGTCTTCATCAGGCCCACAAAAACACTCTGGTGGGGGTGGTGGGCCCAAATCCTCTTCTAATCAAAACAAAGAAAAGAAACCATGGTGCTATTTATGTAAAATAAAAGGCCTTTGGACAACAGATCCCAGTTGTCCAAAGAAAAGCACCAAGCCTCCTACCACTACAACCCCTACTGCTACACCTAGTGTCCCTACTAATAGCAGTGGTGGTGGGAGCAAACCTACTAATAGCCAATCCAAGGGAGTAGCTGGGCTCACTATTGGTAACTTAGTTGGGGTTGGTCTTGTTAGGGAGACCACAGAGGCTGTGTTAGTCTCTGAGAGGGCTATTGATTTAGCCACCTTAGTTGCTTGTCCCCTTAATATGGATAAGTACAAGCAGCTACCCCTAATAAATGGTGTTGAGGTTCAGGCCTATAGGGACACTGGTGCCAGTGTGACTATGGTCATAGAGAAACTGGTCCACCCTGAACAACACCTACTTGGTCACCAGTACCAAGTAACCGATGCTCACAACAACACACTTAGCCACCCCATGGCTGTTGTAAATCTCAACTGGGGGGTGGGGGGTTACTGGTCCAAAGAAAGTTGTGGTAGCCACAGATTTACCTGTAGACTGTCTACTAGGAAATGATTTGGAGACATCAGCTTGGTCAGATGTGGAGTTGGAGGCCCATGCAGCAATGCTGGGCATCCCAGGGCATATTTTTGCTTTAACCAGGGCTCAGGCCAAAAAGCAAAAAGGACAGGGAAGCTTGGATCCTGGAACAATGGACCAAGTGCTCCCTAAAGCTAGGGCTAGTAGAAGTAAAGCACTTCCTACTATCCCTCCCTCTACAGTGGATTCTTGTTCTGAGGAAGAAGAATTTCCACCCTGTGCAGAACCTACACCAGAGGAGCTGGAAGCAGACACTGCTGAGCTTTTGGGTGAAGAAGGGGGGCCTGCCAGGGAGGAGCTGAGTGTGGCACAGCAAACCTGTCCCACACTAGAGGGTCTAAGACAGCAAGCTGTCAAACAGGCTAATGGGGATGTCAGTGACTCTCACAGAGTTTACTGGGAGGACAACCTCTTGTACACTGAAGCAAGGGATCCTAAACCTGGAACTGCCAGGAGGTTAGTGATTCCTCAGGAGTACAGAAAGTTCCTCCTAACTCTAGCCCACAACATTCCCCTAGCTGGACATCTGGGACAAATGAAAACTTGGGACAGACTTGTTCCCTTGTTTCATTGGCCTAGGATGTCTGAGGACACAAATGAATTTTGTAAGTCCTGTGAAACCTGTCAAGCCAGTGGCAAGACAGGTAGCACCCCAAAGGCACCCCTTATTCCACTGCCTGTGGTGGGGGTTCCCTTTGAAAGGGTAGGGGTTGACATAGTTGGCCCCCTTAACCCTCCTACTGCTTCAGGCAATAGGTTTATCATGGTGGTAGTGGACCATGCCACAAGATATCCTGAAGCAATTCCTTTAAGGACCACTACAGCACCTGCAGTGGCAAAGGCCCTCCTGGGAATATTTTCTAGGGTGGGCTTCCCAAAGGAAGTAGTATCAGACGGGGAAGCAATTTCATGTCTGCATACTTAAAGGCCATGTGGAAGGAGTGTGGTGTAACTTACAAGTTCACTACACCCTATCATCCGCAAACAAATGGACTGGTGGAGAAATTTAACAAAACTCTCAAAGGCATGATTATGGGTCTCCCTGAAAAACTCCGCAGGAGATGGGATATCCTGTTACCATGCTTCCTTTTTGCCTACAGGGAGGTACCCCAGAAAGGAGTGGGCTTCAGCCCCTTTGAACTCCTCTTTGGACACCCTGTTAGGGGTCCACTAACACTTGTCAAGGAGGGTTGGGAACAACCGTTAAAAGCTCCAAAGCAAGATGTTGTGGATTATGTACTTGGCCTCAGATCAAGGATGGCTGAGTATATGAAAAAGGCCAGTAAAAACATTCAGGCCAGCCAAGAGCTCCAAAAGCAATGGCATGACCAGAAGGCTGTTTTGGTTCAGTACAAACCAGGGCAGAAAGTGTGGGTCTTGGAGCCTGTGGCCCCAAGAGCACTCCAAGATAAATGGAGTGGACCCCACACAATTGTTGAGAAAAAGGGTGAAGTCACCTATTTAGTTGACTTAGGCACTGCCAGGAGTCCCCTTAGGGTGCTCCATGTCAACCGCCTGAAACCCTACTATGACAGGGCTGATCTCACCCTGCTCATGGCAACTGATGAGGGACAGGAAGAAGACAGTGATCCTCTACCTGATCTCTTCTCTTCCACAGAACAAGATGCTCTAGTGGAAGGTGTAGTTTTGGCTGATTGTCTTACTGCTGAGCAGAAAGACCATTGCATAAATCTCCTGGGTCAGTTTTCTGAACTCTTCTCTACTGTGCCAGGTACCACTTCTTGGTGTGAGCACACTATAGATACTGGAGACAGCTTGCCTATCAAAAGTAAGATCTATAGGCAGCCTGACCATGTCAGGGACTGCATAAAGCAAGAGGTGCAGAAAATGTTAGAACTGGGAGTGGTTGAGCACTCTGAAAGTCCATGGGCTTCTCCTGTGGTACTTGTACCAAAACCTCATTCCAAGGATGGAAAGAAGGAAATGCAGTTTTGTGTAGACTACAGAGGTCTCAACCAGGTAACCAAAACTGATGCTCACCCTATACCCAGGGCAGATGAGCTCATAGATACACTGGCATCTGCCAAGTATCTAAGCACTTTTGATTTGACTGCAGGGTATTGGCAGATCAAATTATCAGAAGGTGCTAAACCTAAAACTGCATTTTCAACCATTGGAGGACATTACCAGTTCACAGTAATGCCTTTTGGATTGAAAAATGCACCTGCCACTTTTCAGAGGTTGGTGAACACAGTCCTGCAAGGGCTGGAAGCTTTCAGTGCAGCATATTTGGACGATATAGCTGTCTTTAGCTCCAGCTGGGATGATCACCTGGTCCACCTATGGAAAGTTTTGGAGGCCCTGCAAAAGGCAGGCCTCACTATCAAGGCTTCAAAGTGCCAGATAGGGCAGGGTAAGGTGGTTTATCTGGGACACCTTGTTGGTGGGGAACAGATTGCACCACTTCAGGGGAAAATCCAAACTATTATAGATTGGGTTCCCCCTACTACTCAAACTCAGGTGAGAGCCTTCCTAGGCCTCACTGGGTATTACAGGAGGTTCATTAAGAACTATGGCTCCATTGCAGCCCCTCTTAATGACCTCACATCCAAGAAAATGCCTAAAAGGTATTATGGACAGCAAACTGTCAGAAAGCTTTTGAGGAGCTGAAGCAGGCCATGTGCTCTGCACCTGTCCTGAAAAGCCCTTGTTACTCTAAAAAATTCTATGTCCAAACTGATGCATCTGAATTAGGAGTAGGGGCAGTCCTATCACAACTTAATTCTGAGGGCCAGGATCAACCTGTTGCTTTTATTAGTAGGAGGTTGACCCCTAGAGAAAAGCGTTGGTCTGCCATAGAGAGGGAGGCCTTTGCTGTGGTCTGGGCTCTGAAGAAGTTGAGGCCATACCTGTTTGGTACTCACTTCATTGTTCAAACAGACCACAAACCTCTACTTTGGCTAAAACAAATGAAAGGTGAAAATCCTAAATTATTGAGGTGGTCCATATCCCTACAGGGAATGGACGATACAGTGGAACATAGACCTGGGAGTAGCCACTCCAATGCAGATGGACTCTCCAGATATTTCCACTTAGACAATGAAGACTCATCAGGTCATGGCTAGTCTTATTGTCCTTCGTTTGGGGGGGGGGTTGTGTAGGAAAGTACCATCTTGCCTGCCATGTTACCCCCATTTTTCACTGTATATATGTTGTTTTAGTTGTATGTGTCACTGGGACCCTGGTATCCAGGGCCCCAGTGCTCATAAGTGTGCCTGAATGTGTTACCTGTGTAGTGACTTACTGTCTCACTGAGGCTCTGCTAATCAGAACCTCAGTGGTTATGCTCTCTCATTTCTTTCAAATTGTCACTAACAGGCTAGTGACCAATTTTACCAATTTACATTGGCTTACTGGAACACCCTTATAATTCCCTAGTATATGGTACTGAGGTACCCAGGGTATTGGGGTTCCAGGAGATCCCTATGGGCTGCAGCATTTCTTTTGCCACCCATAGGGAGCTCTGACAATTCTTAAACAGGCCATGCCTCTGCAGCCTGAGTGAAATAACGTCCACGTTATTTCACAGCCATTTTTACACTGCACTTAAGTAACTTATAAGTCACCTATATGTCTAACCTTTACCTGGTAAAGGTTAGGTGCAAAGGTACTTAGTGTGAGGGCACCCTGGCACTAGCCAAGGTGCCCCCACATTGTTCAGGGCCAATTCCCCGGACTTTGTCAGTGCGGGGACACCATTACACGCGTGCACTACATATAGGTCACTACCTATATGTAGCTTCACAATGGTAACTCCGAATATGGCCATGTAACATGTCTATGATCATGGAATTGCCCCCTCTATGCCATCCTGGCATAGTTGGCACAATCCCATGATCCCAGTGGTCTGTAGCACAGACCCTGGTACTGCCAAACTGCCTTTCCTGGGGTTTCACTGCAGCTGCTGCTGCTGCCAACCCCTCAGACAGGTTTCTGCCCTCCTGGGGTCAAGCCAGGCTTGTCCCAGGATGGCAGAACAAAGGTCTTCCTCTGAGAGAGGGTGTTACACCCTCTCCCTTTGGAAAATGGTGTGAAGGCAGGGGAGGAGTAGCCTCCCCCAGCCTCTGGAAATGCTTTCATGGGCACTTTTGGTGCCCATTTCTGCATAAGCCAGTCTACACCGGTTCAGGGACCCCTTAGCCCTGCTCTGGCGCGAAACTGGACAAAGGAAAGGGGAGTGACCACTCCCCTAACCTGCACCTCCCCTGGGAGGTGTCCAGAGCTCCTCCAGTGTGCTCCAGACATCTACCATCTTGGAAACAGAGGTGCTGCTGGCACACTGGACTGCTCTGAGTGGCCAGTGCCACCAGGTGACGTCAGAGACTCCTTCTGATAGGCTCCTTCAGGTGTTGCTAGCCTATCCTCTCTCCTAGGTAGCCAAACCCTCTTTTCTGGCTATTTAGGGTCTCTGTCTCTGGGGAAACTTTAGATAACGAATGCAAGAGCTCATCCGAGTTCCTCTGCATCTCTCTCTTCACCTTCTGCCAAGGAATCGACTGCTGACCGCGCTGGAAGCCTGCAAAACTGCAACATAGTAGCAAAGACGACTACTGCAACTCTGTAACGCTGATCCTGCCGCCTTCTCGACTGTTTTCCTGGTGGTGCATGCTGTGGGGGTAGTCTGTCTCCTCTCTGCACTAGAAGCTCCGAAGAAATCTCCCGTGGGTCGACGGAATCGTCCCCCTGCAACCGCAGTCACCAAAGAACTGCATCACTGGTCCCTTGGGTCTCCTCTCAGCACGACGAGCGAGGTCCCTCGAATCCAGCAACTGTGTCCAAGTGACCCCCACAGTCCAGTGAGTCTTCAGTCCAAGTTTGGTGGAGGTAAGTCCTTGCCTCCCCACGCCAGACTGCATTGCTGGGAACCGCGACTTTTGCAGCTACTCCGGCCTCCGTGCACTTCCGGTGGAAATCCTTTGTGCACAGTCCAGCCTGGGTCCACGGCCCTCTAACCTGCATTGCACGATTTTCTAAGTTGGTCTCCGGCGACGTGGGACTCCTTAGTGCAACTTCGGGTGAGCACTGTTTCACGCATCCTTGTAGTGCCTGTTTCTGGCACTTCTCCGGGTGCTACCTGCTGCTGAGAGGGCTCCTTGTCTTGCTCGACATCCCCTCTGTCTCCTGGCGCAATTTGCGACATCCTGGTCCCTCCTGAGCCACAGCAACATCCAAAAACACTAACCGCACGATTTGCAGCTAGCAAGGCTTGTTGGCGGTCTTTCGGCGGGAAAACACTTCTGCACGACTCTCCACGGCGTGTGGGATCCGACCTCCAAAGGGGAAGTCTCTAGCCCTTGTCGTTCCTGCAGAAACCTAAGCTTCTGCTGTCCAGTAGAAGCTTCCTTGCACCCACAGCTGGCATTTCCTGGGCATCTGCCCATCTCCGACTTGCTTGTGACTTTTGGACTTGGTCCCCTTGTTCCACAGGTACCCTCGACTGGAAATCCATCGTTGTTGCATTGCTGGTTTGTGTCTTTCCTGCAATATTCCCTTATCACGACTTCTTTGTCCTTTGGGGAACTTCAGTGCACTTTGCACTCACTTTTCAGGGTCTTGGGGTGGGCTATTTTTCTAACCCTCACTATTTTCCAATAGTCCCAGCGACCCTCTACAAGGTCACATAGGTTTGGGGTCCATTCGTGGTTCGCATTCCACTTTTGGAGTATATGGTTTGTGTTGCCCCTATCCCTATGTGTCCCCATTGCATCCTATTGTAACTATACATTGTTTGCACTGTTTTCTAAGACTATACTGCATATTCTTGGTATTGTGTACATATATCTTGGGTATATTTCCTATCCTCTCACTGAGGGTACACTCTGAGATACTTTGGCATATTGTCATAAAAATAAAGTACCTTTATTTTTAGTATAACTGTGTATTGTGTTTTCTTATGATATTGTGCAAGTGACACTAGTGGTACTGTAGGAGCTTCACTCGTCTCCTAGTTCAGCCTAAGCTGCTCTGCTAAGCTACCATTATCTATCAGCCTATGCTGCTAGACACCCTATACACTAATAAGGGATAACTGGGCCTGGTGCAAGGTGCAAGTACCCCTTGGTACTCACTACAAGCCAGTCCAGCCTCCTACATTGGTTGTGCAGCGGTGGGATAAGTGCTTTGAGACTAATTACCACTCTTGTCATTGTACTTTTCATAAGAGAAAAATATACAAAACAAGTTCAGTGTGTACACATAACTAAAAAGTTTTGCATTTCCTCTTTTCACTCTTTTCTAAAGTGCTGAAAAGTACTTCTAAACTTGCTAAAAAGTTCTAAAAAGTTTAAAAAGTTTTTTTCTCTGTCTTTCTAAAAGCTCTGACAAACTTTTTTCTCTTTTTCTATCACTTTAACTCTCTCTAAAAATGTCTGGCATAGGCCAAAATGTTGATCTGTCCAAACTTGCATATGATCACCTTAGCTGGAAAGGAGCAAGGAGTCTCTGCATAGAGAGAGGTTTGAGTGTAGGGAAGAATCCTTCCTTGGAATTGTTACTTAACATGCTTAGAGAACAAGATAAGGCTAAAAGTGCCCCATCTGTTGAAAAAGTAGCTAGTGGTTCCCAATCTTATCCAGGGACTCCCCCAGGAAAAGATTCAGGAAAGAAACTTCCTAGCCTGCCCATTACTAGACAGTCTAGCATAGTTGGTACTGAGGTCGAGTCACATCATACAGATGGTGTGCTCTCACATTACACTGTCAGCCAAGCTGTTAGGGTGCCCTCTGTAAGGGACAGGTCTCCTTCTGTTCATTCTCATCATACTTCTGTGTCTAAGAATGTCCCTCCCACCAACCCTGATGACAGAATGTTAGAAAGGGAACTCAATAAGTTGAGGGTGGAACAAACCAGACTGAAGCTTAAAAAGCAACAGCTGGATTTGGATAGACAGTCTTTAGAACTAGAGAAGGAAAGACAGAAGTTGGGTTTTGAAACCCATGGTGGCAGCAGCAGTATTCCCCATAGTCATCCTGCAAAAGAGCATGATTCCAGGAATCTGCATAAGATAGTTCCCCCTTATAAGGAGGGGGATGACATTAACAAGTGGTTTGCTGCACTTGAGAGGGCCTGTGTTGTACAGGATGTCCCTCAAAGGCAGTGGGCTGCTATCCTATGGCTATCATTTAGTGGAAAAGGTAGGGATAGGCTCCTTACTGTGAAAGAAAGTGATGCCAATAATTTTATAGTTCTTAAGAATGCACTCCTGGATGGTTATGGCTTAACCACTGAACAATACAGGATAAAGTTCAGAGAGACCAAAAAGGAGTCTTCATAAGACTGGGTTGATTTCATTGACCATTCAGTGAAGGCCTTGGAGGGGTGGTTACATGGCAGTAAAGTTACTGATTATGACAGCCTGTATAACTTGATCCTGAGAGAGCATATTCTTAATAATTGTGTGTCTGATTTGTTGCACCAGTACTTGGTGGACTCTGATATGACCTCTCCCCAAGAATTGGGAAAGAAGGCAGACAAATGGGTCAGAACAAGGGTGAATAGAAAAGTTCATACAGGGGGTGACAAAGATGGCAAGAAGAAGGATGGTAAGTCTTCTGACAAGGGTGGGGACAAATCTAAAAATGAGTCTTCATCAGGCCCACAAAAACACTCTGGTGGGGGTGGTGGGCCCAAATCCTCTTCTAATCAAAACAAAGAAAAGAAACCATGGTGCTATTTATGTAAAATAAAAGGCCTTTGGACAACAGATCCCAGTTGTCCAAAGAAAAGCACCAAGCCTCCTACCACTACAACCCCTACTGCTACACCTAGTGTCCCTACTAATAGCAGTGGTGGTGGGAGCAAACCTACTAATAGCCAATCCAAGGGAGTAGCTGGGCTCACTATTGGTAACTTAGTTGGGGTTGGTCTTGTTAGGGAGACCACAGAGGCTGTGTTAGTCTCTGAGAGGGCTATTGATTTAGCCACCTTAGTTGCTTGTCCCCTTAATATGGATAAGTACAAGCAGCTACCCCTAATAAATGGTGTTGAGGTTCAGGCCTATAGGGACACTGGTGCCAGTGTGACTATGGTCATAGAGAAACTGGTCCACCCTGAACAACACCTACTTGGTCACCAGTACCAAGTAACCGATGCTCACAACAACACACTTAGCCACCCCATGGCTGTTGTAAATCTCAACTGGGGGGTGGGGGGGTTACTGGTCCAAAGAAAGTTGTGGTAGCCACAGATTTACCTGTAGACTGTCTACTAGGAAATGATTTGGAGACATCAGCTTGGTCAGATGTGGAGTTGGAGGCCCATGCAGCAATGCTGGGCATCACAGGGCATATTTTTGCTTTAACCGGGGCTCAGGCCAAAAAGCAAAAAGGACAGGGAAGCTTGGATCCTGGAACAATGGACCAAGTGCTCCCTAAAGCTAGGGCTAGTAGAAGTAAAGCACTTCCTACTATCCCTCCCTCTACAGTGGATTCTTGTTCTGAGGAAGAAGAATTTCCACCCTGTGCAGAACCTACACCAGAGGAGCTGGAAGCAGACACTGCTGAGCTTTTGGGTGAAGAAGGGGGGCCTGCCAGGGAGGAGCTGAGTGTGGCACAGCAAACCTGTCCCACACTAGAGGGTCTAAGACAGCAAGCTGTCAAACAGGCTAATGGGGATGTCAGTGACTCTCACAGAGTTTAATGGGAGGACAACCTCTTGTACACTGAAGCAAGGGATCCTAAACCTGGAACTGCCAGGAGGTTAGTGATTCCTCAGGAGTACAGAAAGTTCCTCCTAACTCTAGCCCAAAACATTCCCCTAGCTGGACATCTGGGACAAATGAAAACTTGGGACAGGCTTGTTCCCTTGTTTCATTGGCCTAGGATGTCTGAGGACACAAATGAATTTTGTAAGTCCTGTGAAACCTGTCAAGCCAGTGGCAAGACAGGTGGCACCCCAAAGGCACCCCTTATTCCACTGCCTGTGGTGGGGGTTCCCTTTGAAAGGGTAGGGGTTGACATAGTTGGCCCCCTTGACCCTCCTACTGCTTCAGGCAATAGGTTTATCATGGTGGTAGTGGACCATGCCACAAGATATCCTGAAGCAATTCCTTTAAGGACCACTACAGCACCTGCAGTGGCAAAGGCCCTCCTGGGAATATTTTCTAGGGTGGGCTTCCCAAAGGAAGTAGTATCAGACGGGGAAGCAATTTCATGTCTGCATACTTAAAGGCCATGTGGAAGGAGTGTGGTGTAACTTACAAGTTCACTACACCCTATCATCCGCAAACAAATGGACTGGTGGAGAGATTTAACAAAACTCTCAAAGGCATGATTATGGGTCTCCCTGAAAAACTCCGCAGGAGATGGGATATCCTGTTACCATGCTTCCTTTTTGCCTACAGGGAGGTACCCCAGAAAGGAGTGGGCTTCAGCCCCTTTGAACTCCTCTTTGGACACCCTGTTAGGGGTCCACTAACACTTGTTAAGGAGGGTTGGGAACAACCGTTAAAAGCTCCAAAGCAAGATATTGTGGATTATGTACTTGGCCTCAGATCAAGGATGGCTGAGTATATGAAAAAGGCCAGTAAAAACCTTCAGGCCAGCCAAGAGCTCCAAAAGCAATGGCATGACCAGAAGGCTGTTTTGGTTCAGTACAAACCAGGGCAGAAAGTGTGGGTCTTGGAGCCTGTGGCCCCAAGAGCACTCCAAGATAAATGGAGTGGACCCCACACAATTGTTGAGAAAAAGGGTGAAGTCACCTATTTAGTTGACTTAGGCACTGCCAGGAGTCCCCTTAGGGTGCTCCATGTCAACCGCCTGAAACCCTACTATGACAGGGCTGATCTCACCCTGCTCATGGCAACTGATGAGGGACAGGAAGAAGACAGTGATCCTCTACCTGATCTCTTCTCTTCCACAGAACAAGATGCTCTAGTGGAAGGTGTAGTTTTGGCTGATTGTCTTTCTGCTGAGCAGAAAGACCATTGCATAAATCTCCTGGGTCAGTTTTCTGAACTCTTCTCTACTGTGCCAGGTACCACTTCTTGGTGTGAGCACACTATAGATACTGGAGACAGCTTGCCTATCAAAAGTAAGATCTATAGGCAGCCTGACCATGTCAGGGACTGCATAAAGCAAGAGGTGCAGAAAATGTTAGAACTGGGAGTGGTTGAGCACTCTGAAAGTCCATGGGCTTCTCCTGTGGTACTTGTACCAAAACCTCATTCCAAGGATGGAAAGAAGGAAATGCGGTTTTGTGTAGACTACAGAGGTCTCAACCAGGTAACCAAAACTGATGCTCACCCTATACCCAGGGCAGATGAGCTCATAGATACACTGGCATCTGCCAAGTATCTAAGCACTTTTGATCTGACTGCAGGGTATTGGCAGATCAAATTATCAGAAGATGCTAAACCTAAAACTGCATTTTCAACCATTGGAGGACATTACCAGTTCACAGTAATGCCTTTTGGATTGAAAAATGCACCTGCCACTTTTCAGAGGTTGGTGAACACAGTCCTGCAAGGGCTGGAAGCTTTCAGTGCAGCATATTTGGACGATATAGCTGTCTTTAGCTCCAGCTGGGATGATCACCTGGTCCACCTATGGAAAGTTTTGGAGGCCCTGCAAAAGGCAGGCCTCACTATCAAGGCTTCAAAGTGCCAGATAGGGCAGGGTAAGGTGGTTTATCTGGGACACCTTGTTGGTGGGGAACAGATTGCACCACTTCAGGGGAAAATCCAAACTATTATAGATTGGGTTCCCCCTACTACTCAAACTCAGGTGAGAGCCTTCCTAGGCCTCACTGGGTATTACAGGAGGTTCATTAAGAACTATGGCTCCATTGCAGCCCCTCTTAATGACCTCACATCCAAGAAAATGCCTAAAAAGGTATTATGGACAGCAAACTGTCAGAAAGCTTTTGAGGAGCTGAAGCAGGCCATGTGCTCTGCACCTGTCCTGAAATGCCCTTGTTACTCTAAAAAATTCTATGTCCAAACTGATGCATCTGAATTAGGAGTAGGGGCAGTCCTATCACAACTTAATTCTGAGGGCCAGGATCAACCTGTTGCTTTTATTAGTAGGAGGTTGACCCCTAGAGAAAAGCGTTGGTCTGCCATAGAGAGGGAGGCCTTTGCTGTGGTCTGGGCTCTGAAGAAGTTGAGGCCATACCTGTTTGGTACTCACTTCATTGTTCAAACAGACCACAAACCTCTACTTTGGCTAAAACAAATGAAAGGTGAAAATCCTAAATTATTGAGGTGGTCCATATCCCTACAGGGAATGGACGATACAGTGGAACATAGACCTGGGAGTAGCCACTCCAATGCAGATGGACTCTCCAGATATTTCCACTTAGACAATGAAGACTCATCAGGTCATGGCTAGTCTTATTGTCCTTCGTTTGGGGGGGGGTTGTGTAGGAAAGTACCATCTTGCCTGCCATGTTACCCCCATTTTTCACTGTATATATGTTGTTTTAGTTGTATGTGTCACTGGGACCCTGGTATCCAGGGCCCCAGTGCTCATAAGTGTGCCTGAATGTGTTACCTGTGTAGTGACTTACTGTCTCACTGAGGCTCTGCTAATCAGAACCTCAGTGGTTATGCTCTCTCATTTCTTTCAAATTGTCACTAACAGGCTAGTGACCAATTTTACCTATTTACATTGGCTTACTGGAACACCCTTATAATTCCCTAGTATATGGTACTGAGGTACCCAGGGTATTGGGGTTCCAGGAGATCCCTATGGGCTGCAGCATTTCTTTTGCCACCCATAGGGAGCTCTGACAATTCTTAAACAGGCCATGCCTCTGCAGCCTGAGTGAAATAACGTCCACGTTATTTCACAGCCATTTTTACACTGCACTTAAGTAACTTATAAGTCACCTATATGTCTAACCTTTACCTGGTAAAGGTTAGGTGCAAAGGTACTTAGTGTGAGGGCACCCTGGCACTAGCCAAGGTGCCCCCACATTGTTCAGGGCCAATTCCCCGGACTTTGTCAGTGCGGGGACACCATTACACGCGTGCACTACATATAGGTCACTACCTATATGTAGCTTCACAATGGTAACTCCGAATATGGCCATGTAACATGTCTATGATCATGGAATTGCCCCCTCTATGCCATCCTGGCATAGTTGGCACAATCCCATGATCCCAGTGGTCTGTAGCACAGACCCTGGTACTGCCAAACTGCCTTTCCTGGGGTTTCACTGCAGCTGCTGCTGCTGCCAACCCCTCAGACAGGTTTCTGCCCTCCTGGGGTCAAGCCAGGCTTGTCCCAGGATGGCAGAACAAAGGACTTCCTCTGAGAGAGGGTGTTACACCCTCTCCCTTTGGAAAATGGTGTGAAGGCAGGGGAGGAGTAGCCTCCCCCAGCCTCTGGAAATGCTTTCATGGGCACTTTTGGTGCCCATTTCTGCATAAGCCAGTCTACACCAGTTCAGGGACCCCTTAGCCCTGCTCTGGCGTGAAACTGGACAAAGGAAAGGGGAGTGACCACTCCCCTGACCTGCACCTCCCCTGGGAGGTGTCCAGAGCTCCTCCAGTGTGCTCCAGACCTCTGCCATCTTGGAAACAGAGGTGCTGCTGGCACACTGGACTGCTCTGAGTGGCCAGTGCCACCAGGTGACGTCAGAGACTCCTTCTGATAGGCTCCTTCAGGTGTTGCTAGCCTATCCTCTCTCCTAGGTAGCCAAACCCTCTTTTCTGGCTATTTAGGGTCTCTGTCTCTGGGAAAACTTTAGATAACGAATGCAAGAGCTCATCCGAGTTCCTCTGCATCTCTCTCTTCACCTTCTGCCAAGGAATCGACTGCTGACCGCGCTGGAAGCCTGCAAAACTGCAACATAGTAGCAAAGACGACTACTGCAACTCTGTAACGCTGACCCTGCCGCCTTCTCGACTGTTTTCCTGGTGGTGCATGCTGTGGGGGTAGTCTGCCTCCTCTCTGCACTAGAAGCTCCGAAGAAATCTCCCGTGGGTCGACGGAATCGTCCCCCTGCAACCGCAGGCACCAAAGAACTGCATCACTGGTCCCTTGGGTCTCCTCTCAGCACGACGAGCGAGGTCCCTCGAATCCAGCAACTGTGTCCAAGTGACCCCCACAGTCCAGTGACTCTTCAGTCCAAGTTTGGTGGAGGTAAGTCCTTGCCTCCCCACGCCAGACTGCATTGCTGGGAACCGCGACTTTTGCAGCTACTCCGGCCTCCGTGCACTTCCGGTGGAAATCCTTTGTGCACAGTCCAGCCTGGGTCCACGGCACTCTAACCTGCATTGCACGATTTTCTAAGTTGGTCTCCGGCGACGTGGGACTCCTTAGTGCAACTTCGGGTGAGCACTGTTTCACGCATCCTTGTAGTGCCTGTTTCTGGCACTTCTCTGGGTGCTACCTGCTGCTGAGAGGGCTCCTTGTCTTTCTCGACATCCCCTCTGTCTTCTGGCGCAATTTGCGATATCCTGGTCCCTCCTGAGCCACAGCAGCGTCCAAAAACACTAACCGCACGATTTGCAGCTAGCAAGGCTTGTTGGCGGTCTTTCGGCGGGAAAACACTTCTGCACGACTCTCCACGGCGTGAGGGATCCGACCTCCAAAGGGGACGTCTCTAGCCCTTGTCGTTCCTGCAGAAACCTAAGCTTCTCCTCTCCAGCAGAAGCTTCCTTGCACCCACAGCTGGCATTTCCTGGGCATCTGCCCATCTCCGACTTGCTTGTGACTTTTGGACTTGGTCCCCTTGTTCCACAGGTACCCTCGACTGGAAATCCATCGTTGTTGCATTGCTGGTTTGTGTCTTTCCTGCAATATTCCCCTATCACGACTTCTTTGTCCTTTGGGGAACTTCAGTGCACTTTGCACTCACTTTTCAGGGTCTTGGGGTAGGCTATTTTTCTAACCCTCACTATTTTCCAATAGTCCCAGCGACCCTCTACAAGGTCACATAGGTTTGGGGTCCATTCGTGGTTCGCATTCCACTTTTGGAGTATATGGTTTGTGTTGCCCCTATCCCTATGTGTCCCCATTGCATCCTATTGTAACTATACATTGTTTGCACTGTTTTCTAAGACTATACTGCATATTTTTGGTATTGTGTACATATATCTTGTGTACATTTCCTATCCTCTCACTGAGGGTACACTCTGAGATACTTTGGCATATTGTCATAAAAATAAAGTACCTTTATTTTTAGTATAACTGTGTATTGTGTTTTCTTATGATATTGTGCAAGTGACACTAGTGGTACTGTAGGAGCTTCACTCGTCTCCTAGTTCAGCCTAAGCTGCTCTGCTAAGCTACCATTATCTATCAGCCTATGCTGCTAGACACCCTATACACTAATAAGGGATAACTGGGCCTGGTGCAAGGTGCAAGTACCCCTTGGTACTCACTACAAGCCAGTCCAGCCTCCTTCAGCTAGTGAAGCCCAAAAGCACAAAATGTCAGTCTAAGACGGCACCACCCTTCCAAACAGCCTGGGATAAAGGCCCCCTTTCTGTCGGCAGCTCCCCATTTTCCCCTTTAAGTGGAGGACTACCGATTACAAGACTAATATCTTGCCTCCCACTTCCTGCTTTTTGAAGGAAACTAATTTCAGAATGATTATCTGCTGGTGACAAGTCAGCAGGAGTTCAGAAATGGTCTTGTCTGACACGGAGCATGCACTGTCAGTGACCTAATGCTGCAGCCCAAAGCACAATCATTTTTTCATGCTCTCTACCTGTTATAGCACTGACTCTGTGGTCTTGATAGGTAAGAGAAGAAAAAAACATAGCATATTTTGCCATTTGGACATTCTATCCGGAAACTGCATATTTCGTAGTCTGGTCCCTTTGCTCCGCAGGTCTAGTAGGTTCCATACACACCAACAGTACTGATTTAGGTGAGAGCCTCGATTTTTAAAGCCCTAAACAACTTTATTTTAGCTGTCTCCTGCCAAAAAAAGTGCTTCTGCTGCATCACAAGTCAATGGGGAAAATACATTACTCAGATTTATTTTCTCAGAATCTCCCTCTTTGCAGCTTCAAAATGTTGGCATGTAAGCAACTCTTAGTCCATCTCTCTACATCTGTAAATAAAGCATCTGGCTCATCCATGCAATTGTCTGCTATTGAGCTTTCTTTATTGGACTGCAGCATTGACTTGAAATGCCTGGCAGTAATATTACAAACTTCTGATAACATCACGAAGAGGCTGGCAACGAAAATAATTACTGTGAGCTCTATGGAGAACAAATGTTGCCTGCCCAGACCACTCACTCTACCATTCACACTCGTGATCTGCCACATGGCTCTGGAACTGCCAGCCATGGGTATTGTGAATCTCTTGATCAGCACTGTGTAAGTATTTGAGAATATCTACATGCAGCTTCAGATCTGTCATCTGCCAAATAGGCACTGCTAAAACAGAGCCTTTGGTCATCCCTGACCAAGACAGAGGCCATAGAGACTTTGCACACATCCCGGCCTCACAACGACACCCAGGGCAGAGCCCTGAAGTGAGTCAGGATCTGCCCGGGTTGGCATAAAGGCCCACATGTCTGCCTTTCAAAGGGAAATCATTGTACTGTGACTTCTGAGGTGAAGAAAGCCATTAACGTGTCTGCAGTAGCGCAGTAAGAGGTTTGCTTACCATGTGAACTGCTCCCTCTTCCACCTCATACTGCCCCAGATTAAAGAATGGACAAGTGGTGGGGACCTCTGCATCTGCCATGTCAAGACCCACAGTAATCCCAGACATCCATACTGACTACAGCGCCATACACTGAGGCAAAAACTGAGCAGTGCACAGGCCTGCAAGAGGAGGGGCAGTAACAAGACTAAGGTCCTGCATGTCCCTGTGAAAATTGTGTTGTTGGTTGACTGGGGTGTGAGCCCTGGTAAAGCAACAGTCACAGTCCCTTGAAGGGTAAACCACAAAAAGTCACTACTTTAATCTGTACTTAACCCTGGGTAGCTTGGCACAAAAAACAGTCAGCTAAATCTAGAGGCAATGTGTTGAGTATTTATGCAGTACACAAATAGCAACACAGTGAAAACACAACATAATAAAAATTCCAAAACAATTTAAACAAATAGAGACAATTTTATTAAATTATTTGACACCAAAACCATCAATTAGTAGAACCGGAGTTATTAATTTTTAAAGTTTAATGTTCAAAATAGGAAGTCCTCAGTTTTAGAAAAGGGCCACCTTGGCACCTTTAAGACACAACCAAGGGACCAGGAGTGGATGGAGACCTGTTGGGGGTCCATGACTCGCTCAGGCTGGTTCCAGGTGTGGGTTGAAGATGGTAGGAGCCTGTCATTTCCCTGTGGCATTGAACAGGAGGCCAGATAAACTAGACCTTGGAGTCACTTCTGGAGTCCTGGATGGAGGTGAAGATGCAGATCTTCACAGCAGGGCTGGCCTCTGAAGGTTCAAGACAGGCTCCAGGCAGCAAAGCAGTCCTTGCAGGTACAGCAGCAGTCTGGTAGAGTGCACAGCCGGTCACAGCTGCAGAGAGTCCTCTAAGAGTCTTTCCGCAGGTCCAGAAGTGAACTGAGGAGCAGGTCTGAGAGCCCTATTTGTATACTCTGGCGCCTTGCTCGAGAAGTTGGGTGCAATTTCCAGAAGGGTTCTCTGAACCTAACAGGAATTTCCTGCCTTCCCTGACCTGGCGTCTCATAGTTGGCTGCACTGACAATACAGGGTTGTTAAGCCTATTGTGCGGCAGCAGACCTCAGCCCATTCAACTGCAAGTGGGGCGGTGCTTAGCTCTGCCCCCCATCAAGTCAGTGAATTACTCATTCTAGGCCCTGCTAATCCCACTATTGTGTGACTGTCTCGGGTGAATTCATAAATTCCCAACTGTCAGTTACACCTAGTCATGTGAACCATGCACAGAGGGCTAGGGGCAGGAAAATGCCACATTTCTAAAATATTAAAACAACAGATGATGGACGGAAGGTAGAACAAATCACACACTCAGCCCCAGTTACAGATCTGGGATTAATTCATCCATTTTTTTGCTTGCCATGCCATTCCAATTTGGACCCAGCCATATGCAAATCAGTCTTGACCCTGTTCCCATGGGAGCAGTCCAGCCTGACCTGCCAGGCCAAGTCCTCCATGGACCAGAAACAAGCATCCTGGAACCAGTTTCAGGGTATCACCCTTCATCAGCCAGGCTAGCTTCAATCTGGTGGCATGGCAAGCACAGGACCCATGTCTGTGCATACCCTTCCCACTTGGGGCAACAAATGCAAAAACAACAGATGATGGGTGGAATGCAGAACAAATCAAACATTCACCCCCAATCACAGATCTGGGTTTAACCCATCAGTTTTTTTGCTTGCCATGCAATTCCAGTTTGGACCCAAAAGAAGGATGGAGTAAACCCAGATCTGTGACTGGGTGTGAGTGGTTGAAAAGTTTCAGCGCTCAGCTCATCATCCTTTTCTGTTGCTACATTTCTGAAATAGCCATTTTCAAACTTGTAATGATAAATTCAAATTTACCATTAAAGCAAGTTTATCATTGCAAGTTCATAGATACCAAACATGAGATATCCAGCACCTCTGGTTTAGGAATTACAACGTATTCATTTTAATAAGGAATCCCCAATGTCACCCTATGGTATGTGTAGGTCTGTCAGTAGTGAGAAAACAAATGTAGGAGTTTTTCACTACATGGACATGTAAAGCTAAAAAGTGCATGACCTACCATTTAATTACATAGCACTCTGCTCAATGGGCTAGCTAGGACATACCTTAGGGGTGACTTATGTGTAATAAAAGGAGACTTTAAGGCTTGGCAAGGGGTTGTAAATGTCAGGTCGACATGGCAGTGGGGCACTGTCTTCAGGCTGCAATGGCAGGTCTGGGACAACTTTTATGGTGCTACTTAAGTGGATGGCACAATAGGTTCTGCAGGCCCATTAGCATTTAATTTACAGACCTTGGTTATATGGTATACCACTCTATAAGGAACTTACATGTAAATGAAATATGCCAATTATGTATATGCCAACCAGGCCATGTTTTAAGGAGACAGCACAAGCACGTTAGGAGTGGTTAGCAGTGGTAAAGTGCACAGAGTCCTAAGGCCAACAAGCAAAAATCTCACAAAAAGTAGGAGGAGGAAGACAAAAAAAGTTTGGGGTGATCCTGTAAAGAGGGCCATTCCCAACAGTTGCCAAACCAGAAATCAGGATTCTATGACATAACTAAATGTATTCCCACTGTGCCATCAAAAAATTGTTGAAGTACTGGGTGAGGCAGCCCAAGTGTACCCCATTGCATCCGAAGACAGACCTTTCCCCATTACTGATTGGTGGACCAACTGCACTGCATGTTTCTCTTCAGGCCTGAGGTACCCAGCAAAGTAACGAAATGGGAATTGGTGAGACAATTGGGTGATGAAGCCTCTCAAAACCACCTGAAATTACCCCTGCTTTTCAGGTGTCTTATAATCATAACATCGTAACCTGGCCCTCAAGAAGTAATGAGAAAGGCACATATGAACTAAAGCACGCAGTTGACTTGGTGCCAAAGAGCTTCACAGTCTCCTACTCAAATGCTATGAAGTTGGCCACACTTTGAAGCTGACACAGCTTATCTGACACTCTGGACCAGAGCTTCTCAGGATTACACCCCTGCTAGTGTATGCCTCCAATCCACAGACCTGAAGCAACAAAAAGGCCCACACAAGACCATTTTGACACCTATGAAGATGAAAATACGTGGTGCCTTTATTGAAAGCTACTCATTCATTCTATTGAATACTAACACACAACCATATGGACTCATTTGGCCTGAATTCAAGAAAAAGTGCTATGTCTGAGCATCAGGAAGGGAGACGAAAAGAAGTGACTGACCTAAAAGCCCACAGTAGTCATCCTGAAGACTGCTCCTGAGATACAGTTTGGTGAAGAACTCAATCATGCTTGCAAATATGACAAAGGACTTGTACAGCTTGCTGTGAGTGCTTCTATTCATCCACAACAGGCCGGCTAGCAACGAAGACCAACAACAATTTGGAAAAGGCCTTACGGAAAAGCCAGTGAAAAGCTGCATTTTCATGCACTAGGCTCCCTGCCCCTAGCTTCCTACAGATGCTGTCCACATACCATCACCGGCTGTCTTACAGGCCGTAGCTTCCACACCAAATATAGCCACTGATGCCATGCACAGAATGAAGATGTCCACCCATCATCAGCATCTCACAGACCCACCCGGACACAAAGTCTGGCTCATCACACAAACAACCAATCATCAATGTAGCATTTGCTCATCTCTTTGGCCCAGTCTTTACCACACCTTGACTATAACCCATCAGTCTCAAAGTTTCCTGTTTGTCACTTGGCAGTGGGTCAAAGGTAATCTTGTAGCGGCCCACTCACTGCATACACATGCAACCCTAAGAAAGCCCACACGCAGTGCTGCGTTGACATAGACAAGGCATTGCTTCACCTAAGTAACTGACTGGATTCGCAGGTAAGCCTGCAGAAGACTGCCTTTGAAGGTTAAGCATCTTGATCAACATGACTTCAGCAATGCTCCTTTGCTGATGCACTGTTTATATTTTGGGGTAATAACCATGAACTGTCCTAGGCATAAGCCAAGTGGTCCGATACCGAAGTCTCCAAGTAATGTCCTGCCATGTATGCCGTCAGACATCCTGGACCCATCTCCATCAGTGTTCATGGCTTAGCTAACCATCTGGTTTACCATTTTGCTGCTAGGCCTTTCACCCCCCAGTGCTAATCCTTTCTTGGCTATTTGGAGTAGTTCACGCTTAGGCTTCCGGAATGTTTTGTTCACATAAGCTATCCATGTCATATTTGTGTATTTTTTCCAACATCCCAGGGAGTCTAAAGGTGCCCAGGGTTTGTGGATTCCCCTAGAGGGGACTGAGAACATAGGCAAAATGTAGCATAGTTTTGAGTTGTTTTTTTTTAAAATAGGAAAAAAGTGCTCCAAATAAAAGTGTCTGGTTTTCCCCTAAAAATGGCATCCACACACAGTTTGCTGTAATAAAGTCACCATCTTCTCAGCTTTCAGAAACATGCAACACTAAATGAAAAAACCTAATTTTGTGCCACAGTTTTGGCATTTTTCTAAGAAGTAGCCTAATTTCCCTATTGTTTGCGCCCTTAAACTACTTCCAGTTTGTGGTTGAAACAGTAGGAAACCCATGGGTGATCCAGAAAATCCATACATTTCTGAAAAGTAGACACAATTCTAAATTTATCAAGGGGTCATATGTGTAGATCCCCTAAGGTTTTCCCAATGAAAATAACTGTTGAAATAAAGAAATATTGAAAATCAGTAGGAAAAAATGGGCATTTGTGATAACATTTTCATCTTTAACTTTTTGTCATGATTGCCACTTGACAAAAAAAGAAATACACCATTACATCTGCTAGACCCTTTTGGTTATAGGGATGTATAGGGTTTGTAGGTTCTCAAAGAATCCAAGGTACCCAGAGCAAACATTTGAGCTGCACTGTACAATGTTTTTCCATTGAGTACCAAGTATAGACCAATTCTTATAGTGAAACAGGCAGAGGGAAAATGGGTATCAAGGAAACCTATGTATTTGTGAAATCGGCACAAGATATGCATCTGTGGTTACCCATGCTAGGGTATGATTTGGAGGGTATTTTTCAAAATGCCATCTTTCGTATACACTGGCTTATATTTGAAAGGCGCGATTGCAGTGAACTTCAGTGGGTAATAACAAATGTTCCAGTATTCTATGCTCCTGCAAGTCTCTCAATAAAAATGGTACCTCACTTGTGTGGGTAGGCCTAGTGCCCGCAGCAGGAAACTGCCCAAAACACAACATGGACACATCACATTTTGCCACTGAAAACCGCTCCTTATTTTCCAATGTGGGTAGCTCTAGATTTTGGACCCTAGGTTAGTCGGCACCTAGGAAAACCTGGCCAACCTGTAGTTTTTTTAAAACTAGACTCCAAGGGGGCTGACTTGCATGGCTCTTACCACATTTTCTACCAGAATGGGCTGACTTGATGGCTCTCTCCGCTTGTTTTTTTTTTTTTACCAAGAATCCCTTGCAAACCTCAAACTTTGACTAAAAAAAACACATTTGATGGAAAGTTCTGCAATCTATGGGATCCACAAACTTCATTCCACCTGGCATTCTTCCAGGTCTCCTGATAAAAACGGTACCTCACTTGTATGGATAGAGCTAGCTCCTGCAAGAGGAAATGGTCAAAAACACAACATGAATGTAGCCCCTTTTCCACCAAAAACTAACCCTCTTTTTCCGATGTGGGTAGCTCTAGATTTTTGACCCTAGCTCAGCAGGCACCTAGGGAAACCTAGCCAACCTATAAAAAATTTTAAACTAGTCACCTAGAGGTATTCAGGGTGGGCTGAATTGCATGGCTCTCACTACTTCTTGTTACCCAGTTCGCTTGCAAACCTCAAACTTTGACTAAAAACACATTTTCCTGATATTTCTGTGATGGAAAGTTCTGGAAACTGTGAGGAGCCACAAACTTCCTTCCACCCGGTGATCCCCCAAGTCTCCTGTACAAATGGTTCTTCCCTTGTGTGGGTAGATCTAGTTCCTGCAACAGGAAACGACCCAAAACGCAACATGGATGCAGCACATTTTTCCACCGAAAAATGGCCCTCTTTTTCTGATGTGTATAGCTCTAGATTTTGGACCGTAACTCAGCTGGCACCTAGGTAAACTTAGCCAACCTGTACATTTTTTACACCTAGGGAAGTCCAGGATGGTGTGACTTGCGTGGATCCCATTAGGTTTTTCTTTTAATGACAATGCCCTGCAAAGTTCAAACTTGAAATCACACATTTTCCTTACATTTCTGATGGAAACTTCTGGAATCTGCAGGAATCCACAAAATTCCTACCACCCAGCATTGCCCTACCTGTGCCAATATAAATGCTGCCCCACTTGTGCAGCTGGGCCTAGTGCTGGTTCAAACCAAAGACAATGGGAGCCCTTGAGTGGAGACTCCGATGGACCCCAGTTGGATCTGTTCCAGTCACTAGCACTAGGTCCAGGCACACAAGTAGGGCAGAGTTTTTATCGCCACAGGTAGGGCAAAGCAGAAATCTGGTAAAAATGTGTGATGTCAGGAAAAATTTGAGGTTTTCAGGGCATTGTGGGAAAGAAAATGGTGTGGGGCATATATGAATCATACCACCCTGGTCTTCCCCAGATGTCTACTTTTCAGAAGTGACTGGATCTAGTAGGTTTTTCCAGGTTGCAGCCTACCCAAGCTCACAAATTGCAGCTGTCACCATTGCAAGGGGGACAATATTGGGAGTTAGCCATGGTCTGCTGGCCCATATGTAAAATCAACACCCAAAAGAGTAAAATGTCCTCTTGCTTGCCATGGGATGAGACGCTTTAGTCTGCAGGGGGAGCAGAAAGAATGTTGTCCCATTCGGTTGGGAAGGGGGCATAACCATGCCCATGGAATTGGGCAGCCCTTACCCCTCTATCTTTTTTTAATTACCTGGCATCTAGTGGGCTGTGTCCCCCCCCCGCCCAGGCAGATGATGGATTGGGGCTAAGTACCCCATCTGCCCCCCTGGGGGGCAGAAAGACTATGGCCCTCATTACCGCCGACCGCTGTGCTGTCGGTGAACAAAAGACCACCAGTGGCGGTGAACTGCACACCGCCATATAATGATGCCAAAAAGACAAACCTCCAAAATCCTATAACCTCCACCCACCGCCAGTCCCAATGATGGTGGAAAGGCAGTACACCCCACCCACCACCGCCATGCAGAATAATCCCCCACCCACCAAATAATGATGCACAAATCAGCTTGGCGGGCAGTGAATGTCGAACGACCATTGGCTGTAGGGACCGCCACGGCCAGCAATGGGACCCACCAACAACAAATGCACACATTGGCAAGTTCGAAAATCCCACACCTGACACACATCCACAACACTATAAAACACACACATACACACCCCACAATACTTTACAACCAATAGCACGACAGATATCGACAACACATCAAGCATACACTGAGCACACCATCACACAAGTCACACACACAATTATACCCCCAAAACACATACATTGCTCAAATACCACCACAAGCCACACACCCAACCACACAACGGCACCCTGACCAATAGGCCTACATCACACCACTCACAACACACACCATGGCACCCCCTAAGCACCCCGCTTCAGAGATAGAGAGATAAAGACCATGGTGGACGAAATACTCAGGGTCGAGCCACACCTATTCGGGGCACAGGTGCAGCAGTCACCCGTGGTCAGGAAGATGGAGCTATGGCAGACGATTGCCAACAATGTCAACGCAGTGGTAAACCATCCACGCACAAGGGAGGACATCAGGAAAAGATTAAACGACCTGCGCGGGAAGGTTTGTTCAATGGCATCTAGGCACAACATCACCGTACCGAAGACTGGTGGTGGTCCCCTATCTCCCCCCCCCCGAATACACCGACTGGGAGGAGAAGGTCCTGGCTATCCTGCACCTGGAGGGCCTCACTGGACTCACTGGAGGACTGTACTTGGGTAAGTCAACTACAATACCATAACAGTCACTACATCTGTAATGCATGTATCATCCCATCCCCTCACTACCATCAGGACCCCATCCCCTACCCAATCCACAACACCCACACACCCACATTAGTCCCCTGCATGCCCACAATCCTCCAAACAAATCACCCTCCAGCCCCCTGTGCACAGTCACCTACCCCTGCATGGAATCCTAGTGGCACTACAGCACACACAATGCACCTCCACCTCCCTCAAAAAATGCATCTAAATGTACATGAAGGGACCTTGCATGCCACTACATTGGAATTTAAGTATCAATTAGTGCTGACTAGTGCTGCAATTGACAAAAAAGTAAAGGACACGCTCATCTCTATTCTCTCACACACAGGCACCTCCACCCATGCCACCCAGACGGAGACCTCAGGGAGTGGCAGTCCTCCACCTGAAGACAGAGGCCTCACTCAGGAGGGTGCAGAGAGATGTCTGGACAAGGAGGAAATCTCAGGCCCATTCCACACCCCTGGACAGTCACCCTCCAGAAGCCCCACCCAGGACACCACCAACAGCCCTACCACTCAGCCACCAACATCAGCTCTGGCCAAATGACCCCACACCAGTGTCACTAGGCCATGGACTGGCTGCCCACATGTAAAGAGGCCAGAGTCTCCACCCACCACCAGGCAGGATGATGAAGGGTCAACTGCAAGTGGGACTGCCAGACCTGTGCTGGGGACATAGGCACAGGAGGATAGGGCCAGTGGGAGGGCATCAGTTGCCCAGGGGGGTGGCCAAAGGATGGATGCAGCAGCCCAGGAGTTGATATCCAAGGTCCTGGGAGCATACCACCATTCCCAGGACAGCATGGGCCAGATCCTGGCCACCTTGGAGCAGAATCAGAGGCTGCAGATAGCACACCACCATGAGGCCATGGAGCAATGGATACAGCTCAATGCCACCATGGCCTCCACTGCAGGGGTGCTGCAGTGCCAGTACCACAGTCAGCCTGAGTCCTCCACCCACCTGCAGGCCCCTACCACTAGTCAGGACACTGTCCTGCCATCTACATCTGCAGCATCCACTGGACTGGTGGCACTGCCAGAGGGCTCACAGGACATCAGCACCCCTACCCATGCATCCCAGCTGCACCTTTGCAAACGTGCCCTCAGATCCAGATATGCTACTAAAACACCAGCCAAGACCAAGCCCAGCGCCAAGAAGTGACCCTGCCCTGAACTGTCTCCCTTGTGTGCCACTGAGCTACCTCATTGACATGCCACTGCTATCTCACCATCTTCCAATGGCCCCATGGACGATATCCCTGTGCAACCAACAGCTGATCATATATACCTGAGTATGTTGTTCACCATGTGCCCACTTACTTTCACTGTACCAACACTCATTTATATTTTGACATTGAATAAATATACCTGTGCACTCAAAATATATGTCCTTAATCAATATGAGAGATCAATTGTGAATGTGAATGCATTAGCCAGTTACCATCATAATGCCACTTTTATTACAGGAGGGGATCCAACACACTGTAGTGTCTGAAGTGTGTCACACTATACATACCATTGTGTGCACTGGCATCTGCCACTTCAGTCAGGATTTTGAAATGTCACTGACAAAGAACACCACAGTACTTATTACATGAGTCAGACTGAAACAATGCAGTGAAGCCATCAGCATCATGGAACAGTACCTGAGAGTCACTGGAAGTATAGCCGGATTAGCTTGGCCCTGGAGTTGATATCTTCCCCCCCTTCATCCTCACCATCACTCTCTTCCCTCCTCTGAGGTTGCAGGGCTAGTTGGACAGCACCCTCCTCTTCCTGAAGTGAGATACCTTTCCTTACAGCAAAGTTGTGCAGCATGCAGCAGGCACCCCTATCCTACACACCTTGTCAGGGACAAAGCACAGGGATCCTCCAGAGAGATGGATGCAACAAAATCTTGCTTTCAGGAGTCCTATAGTGTGCTCTATCACCCTCCTAGTACGACCATGGGCCTCATTATAATTCCTCTCTGCATCTGTCCTGGGATTCCTCACTGGTGTCAGGAGCCATTGCATGTTGAGGTAGCCAGAATTGCCTGCAAAAGTGGGTGAAAGAGGACTTGAACACATACATTTTACTTGCATACAGCCTGCCTGTAAGCTATGTCACTGATCCAGGGTCACACAAAATCACCTATGAGCCAAGCTCTGTCCCCCTGTAGTTATCCCATTATGTGTGGCACACTGCTGTTTCTCAGGACAAATGAATCATGAACTGATCCTGGGAACCTTGCATTGACACGTGAAATGTATTGATCAGCAGTACACACCAACTGGATATTCAAGGAGTGATATTTCTTACAATTCCTATACACCTGTTCATTCACTTTTGGGGTATGAGGGCTATGTGGGTTCCATCAATGGTACCTATCACATGGGGGATATTAGCAAAAGCATAGAATCCAGATTTGACAGTGGTGAGATCAGCTTTTTGGGGAAACTGGACTTAACTTTGCAAGTGTTGAACAAATGCATCCAGGAAATTGGACAGGATGTGGCTGAAGATTGGTTGAGATACCCCTGCAGCCATGCCCACTGTTACCTGAAATGAGCCTGCAGCCAACAAATGGAGCACAGATAGCACCTGCATAGTTCTAGGTATGGCATGCTGATTCTGATTGGCCGGCTTCAGAACAGGATCCATTACTGCACAGAGGTCAAGGATTGTAGCTCAATTAAGTCGGTAAGTCATGATGATGTGACGTTACTCCGTGGTGGCCAGATCTTCCAGGGGTCTATAAAATGATGGGGCTCTCCTTTGCCACATGGGTCTGTACCTATGAGTGATGAAGGAACACATTTTGAGTTTCGACATACACTTGCATCACATGGTGTTACTATACTTTTCTACAATGTGACACATTGGTAACACACACAAACACAAAGAATGAGGTTGACCGTCAGGCTAATGTGTGCTGAGGTTTCTCAGTCATAATGACATCACAGTGAGACACACTTCCAACCAAGAATCATGTCAGTAATCGACGAAGGGGAAAGAGAATGGGGCAATGGATGAGGCCCCTGGCCAGGCCATGGAGACGAGTTGAAAGCAAAATGGCAGCCTCCTGCCATCCAGGTATTGTAGTGTGGAAGTGACTTCATTCCGCTGGCATTAGTTGTCATGGTGGTAGGTGGTGTTCACCGCCGTGCAGCTGATCATTGGATTACATGGGTGTTAGTGGGGAACCTGGGCCAAGCATGATCGCCGCCGGAAGTGACGGTGCACACCGCTGCGGTATCTACTGCCATTTTGACAGACCCTTGACTCCTGCATTACGTGAAGGGTAGAACTCCACGGCATGTCCTGCCGTGTCCTGACTCTGGTCCCTGAGATGACACATATGACAGGGGAATGGACCCCAGCCTTCACTGTGGAGGAGCTTGAGAAGCTGGTGGATGGGGTCCTACCCCTGAATGCAAAGTTGTATGGGCGACCAGTGGTGCAGGTGAGTTGCTATCTGTCCTCCTAAGATGTGTCTGATTGTGGCGGATGCCTGTATGTGTTTTTGTTTGCTGTGTGAATGCACAGCCGTAGTGTGTCTGGCACTTTCTTCTTGTTATTTGTTCATTTGCAAGTCTCTGTGGGCCATGTCAGCATGAACGGGCATGGCATTTGTGTATGGGGAACCCACACGGATGTCTGTTTCTTTACTCTGTGTGTCCCATGCAGGTCAGCGCCCATCAGAAGAGGGGCCTGTCGGAAGCCATCGCTAAGGAAGTGCGGACCCTGGGGGTCTACAACCGGCGGAGCATCCACTGCAGGAAGCGGTGGGAGGACCTGAGGCGCTTGACCAGGAAGACCGGAGAGGCCCAGCTGGGGAAGTCCTCCCAATGAGGAAGGGGTGCTCGTTAGACCCTGACCCCCCTACTGGCCCGCATTCTGGCGGTGGCGTATTCATATTTGGATTGGTGCTTGAAGGAAGCACAGCAGCCACAAGGGGGTGAGTACCAACACTGTTGTGATGCCACTATGATGAGTGTAGTTAGATGCTAAGGGTTGCATGCATTGTAGTGCCAGGCACATAGACAGTTGTGTCCCAACAGTCCTGCCTCCCTCCTTGTCTGTGGGATAGTGTCATAGCTAGGTTTGGCAGGATCTGGAGGACTGTGAGGGGTCCCATTTTTGTAACATGGTATTAATTGTGGCCTCATGAACTTGTGGATGTATTGGCTTGGCATAGTCTCTCAGAGGTTAACTTCACAAAGTCTATCAGAGTTTTGGTTCAGGATGGTAATGTAGTGTATTCTGGGGTCATGCGTACTAGTCAGGTGCACATTTATAACACGTGTTGTGTCTGCTGAGGGTAAGTGCCTGAGCTGGGTGGGAGTGTCTGTGTCCCAAAATGTACATATTTCCAGGATTTGACATACTTCTTTCTTGTTTTGTTTCCCCAGATCTGTGCTCTTGTGTCCCTGTGTACATTAGCATCATCTGGTGAGGGAGTTGAGGCACTGGCAAGTGGGGATGCAGCAGCCCACTGTTCCAAGGAGGCAGAGTCGACCGACTCCAAGGGGACCAGTGGGTGGAGGGCGAGGGAAGTACCACAGGGGAGGCAACTACCAGTGGAGGCAGTGACTCTGATACCTCTTCCGATGGCAGATCCCTGGTGGTGGTGGACCCTACTGGACCCACCCTTTCTTTGTCATCTTCTGCCACCCCATACCATCACCGCCCTCCCAGTTGCTCCCCACCGAGTTGCCCGTGCCCGCTGACCCAGGAGGGTGGGCTTCTCCTTCACCCCAGGCACCTCATCCCCTGCCCCAGTCAGCCCTGTTGCCCTCACGGAGGAGGCTATTGACCTCCTGAGGACCATCTCTGTAGGGCAGACAACCATTGTGAATGCCATCCAGGGGCTAGCATCCCAGATGCAGCAATGCAATGCATATCTGGAAGGCTTTCACGGTGCCATGTCTGGCATACAGAGATCTTTCTCCACTTTGACAGCAGCCAGTGTCCCTGGTCTTTCTGTCCCCCCTCCCAGCACCTCTACCCCTTCCAGCATCTCTTCACCCATCCCAAGTACACATACAGACAGCCATGCACACAGATCAACACACAAGAAGCACACTAAAAAACACAAGCCCCACACTTCCCACCACAGGCATGCACACTCCCAACATACAAAGGCACACACAACAACATCCACCTCCCCCATTGTGTCAGCCTCCCCCTTCTCCCCGTCTATCATCTCACCATGCACACCCACAGGCACTACACCCTCAGTCACTGCTGCTACCCCCATTCTTGCAGTCACCACAAAAGCTGACATCCAGTTATGCACCCCAGACACCACACCTGCACTCATCACAACTACATGCACATACACTTGGAGCACACTCACCAGACCTGTAGACACCCACACAACATCCATCTACACTTCAGCCTGTCTTCTCCCACTGTGTTCACCCCCCTCCACCCAAAACACTCAAACGTTGACACTCATCCACACCACACTCACCCACCATACATAAGCATACTAAATAGACACATTCATCCACGTCTAGCACACCTACACCTCGTACGACCACTCCCAGACCTGGCTCCAGATCCCCTCTAAGTGCACCTAAGAAGTTTTTCCTCTCCTGTGTTGACCTGTTTGAACCCACTGGCCCACCTCGTCTTGCCCCTAAACGTTCCCATGCCCTAGCCCAGTTCACTCCTTCCTCGTCTAAGTGCGCCCCAGTCTGCCCTTCCCATTCACATGCCCCTGCCCCAGGGAGGAAGAAGCCCCATGTTGCCCAGGTCCCTCTGCCACCCCCTGGTCCAGGCCCACTCCCTCTCCTTCCAAGGGCAAGCCCAAACCATCTCCACCTCCTAAACCTACACCCAAAACCCCCCCTTCAAGACCTGAGTCCCCACCCCGCAACCCCCTGCCCCCGTTCCCTGAGGTTCTTGGCTTCCCCATTGATGCCCCTTCCCAGTGGAGTTTCCTTTACCATCGTAGGGGTCAAGTTTGGGCTATATTTGCCCTTTCAGGACTTTACAATGGACTGGCCAATGGTCTTATTTGGACATTCCTGTTCTTTGTTGCAATTAAATTTGAGTGCCCAGCAGTGATGGTGGCACAATATTCACCCATTGTGCAGCGTTTCGCTGTGAGGGTGTGGTGTGCACAGGTGTGTGCATGGGTGCAGGTATTTGTTAGCTCGTGTTTGATAAGTACATCTTGTTATGGTATCTATGACTTGGGATGGTGGGAGGGGTTGGGAGTGCATTGCGGGGTGGGTGTGTAACTGTGCCCTTTCTCCCCATGTGTACTAGGCTGTGGTACTTACCGTCATCGTCTTCGTCATCAGTCACGGTCCTGGAGGAATATGGCAAGGAGAAGCACTGGGATTATTTCCAACTCTCGCTCCATGTCTGCATCGCTGTGTTCTGTGTACCTCCGGTGAGTGTTTCCCTTTATATGGGTCATTTCTGCCACGCTTTGCCTGGCGGTGGTTCCCACCCCAGAACTGATGGCGGTGTGGTGTTTCATTATTTGGTGGGTGGGTAGGGCCTTTCCGCTGGCATGAGTGCCTCCTTCTCCGTCGTCGTCAAGACTACGAAAATGGTGGTGTGTAGATGGACCGCTACCTGTTTTTCATTGGCTTCATTATTTGGCGGTAGCTACTATCACCGCCAGCGGTGCGGTGATTCCCGCTATGTTCATAATGACCACCTATGTCCCCATTTATTTGGGGTGGGGGTATGGCCATGCCCATGGTGGGCAGCCCCCAGCCCTCTTTTCTACAAAAAAAAAACGAGTCCCTGCTCTAGTGGTCTTTCTTTCCCCCTGGGAGGCAGATTGGGGGTAATTACCCCATCTTTCTCCCAAGGCAGCAGAAAGACTGTCCCCATTTTTTTCGGGGTGGGGCATTGTCATGCCCATTCTGGGAAGCTCCCACCCCAACACTAATAAAAAACATAGCCGCTGATGCCTAGTGGACTTTCTGCTTCCCCAGGGGTGGCAGATCGGGGGCTATTGCCCCGTCTGCCTCCCAAGGGGTGCAGAAAGCCTGGGCCATTTGGGGGGGGGCATTGCCATGCTCAAACAGGGCAGCCTTCACCCCTACACTAATGAAAAACAAGTCCCTGGTGCCTAGTAGGCTATTTGCCTCCAACCCCACCAAAGGGGCAGATCAGGGGCTATTGCCCCCACTTGCCCCCTGGGGGAGGAAAAATACTGACTTACTCCCCCCCAAAAGAAATTGGGAGCAAAAGCCCTTGCCAAAGATGCCGTTCCCCCTCCCTGGTGTCTTGTGGGGTGGATCCCTGCGTGAGGATTGTGCCCTCCTTGGGCGATCCCCAAGCATGGATTCAATTGGGAAAGATACCATTTGTGAGATTCTCTCCATTACAGCGATACCTCTCTCGTCTGCATTGGTGCCCGGGTGCTGAGATAGCCCAGCGAGCACCAATGGAGAGAAAGCGAAATGAGACGATTGGCTCATTTCACTTTCATTTCCAGAGGAATGACGCCAGTGCGCCATGCACACTGATCTTCATTTCACTGAAAACCTAAAAACAGCCTCAGGTGCTGGGCAAGTTCTTTCCCAGCTCCTGAGGCTGTTTTTAGGAACAAGAAAGTACACTTTCCTCACAACCCTCACTCACTGGTGTCACCAGCCAGGTACCCTGCTAAAATAATGGAGGAGGGTGCACATGCACTCACTCCATTACTAATCGAAATACAATGTTTGTGTCATGATTGGCACCACGCAGGGCACTTCACTATGGTTGCACAATTAAAATGTATTTTAGAGATTAGACACACACCATGACCGATATAATGAGAACTTTCATAGGTGTGGCCTCATGTGCACAATCATTGTGAGAAGTGATACAACTTTTGTGCATTTTATTCAAAATATGCATTATTAATGGTGAAGAGAGCTATTAATCTACACTTGAATTCACATTTGTATATTGACATTAAACTGTTACAGTTGAAACTAACTTGCTAACATCTGTTAACATGTGGTTTCCTGGCTTATGCTAACTAAGCCTCCTTTAGGCCTCAACATCACCTTGTCTAAAATGGATGCCACAGCATCCTGTTTTTTCTTTGTTTATATTTCTGTTTGTCACTATGTGCAGCAAGATATGGATTTGTTTATTTCTGAAAGACTTTGTTCTCGAAGAAGATTCTCTAGCTTTGTTACATATTTTCAAGGGCCTTCTGCTTGCATGCGGTATTGCATTAATTTACGATGGTTCACTATTGTTAATATAACTTGTTTGTTATGACATTTCCAAATGATATTAGGTCATAGGGACTGAATCGAGATTCATATAGTGGGTTAGTGTTAAGGTGGTAGGGTTATAGGATGATTTACAATTCTGCAAGCTGTTTTGTTGAAATTGTAATTATTTACTTACCCCACAATAGATTTGCAGTTCTAATGCTTTCTGGATGGAGAAAATGGTTACATGAACCCTTGAATTTGGGGTGAGCCAGATCTTCTTGGGCTCTATTAAGGTCTCTGCACAATTTCTTTCTGATTTTGCTGCATATTTGAGACTTAGGGCCTGATTTAGAATTTAGTGGATGAGGTTACTTTGTCACAAACGTGATGGATATTTCAGCCACCGTAGTATAATTCCATTATATCCAGGGCCACTGGAATTATGCAGCAGGAGAAGGTCAAATTATGTGGCAAGGTTGAATAAATTATGTGGCAATAAAAGCCAAATTATGCAGCATTGCGTGGCACAAATTGTAATAGTATCACTTCATTATGTCATCATTTTCAAACTTATTAATACTGTCCGGGTATTGGTTGCACCTCATTAGTACCCATGTAACATCCATATATGGCAATAGGCATCTGAAAGTTACCAGTCCAGCTTTGTTAAAGGGCCTTTCATTGCTCCGCAACACGTGTCGCTGCATTTGTAGTAAGTTTTGAACCGTTTGAGCTTGTACCAAAATGTTTTTTTGTTAAAATCTGTAGATTATGCAGCAGATGGTGTTTTATGTGGATAATGCCACAAATCTATAATTATGTGAAAATCGCAGCAGCCGCACAATTGCATAATTCCAGAGACCCTGATTATATCCTATGGAAATGGTACTTTGGCAGACAGGAAATCCGTCACATTTGTGACAGAGTAACCTATCCGTCGAACTCTAAATCGGGCCCTTAGCCTGTCACTGATGTTACCTATTATTTTGCATTGTTCCCATAACTGAGAGCCTTTAAAAGCAATGATATGCACTTAAATGAGATTTGCTGCTTCTGCACTTTACTATTTCATTATTGTACCTTTCAAATTTTGTAATAAAGTTTCATGATTTTTCTAAAACTCATTTTTTAACAGGCCTTTTTATATTTGACTAGAAATGCTGTTTGTTAGAAATGGGGTCTTTAGCTGGCAGTCGGTTTGCACCCTGCCCAAGTAGGGACCCTCACTCTTTACAGGATATGGGAGACACCCGCTCAGATAACCCCTGCTCACCCCCTTGGTAGCTTGGCACGAGCAGTCCAGTTTATTTCAGAAGCAATTTGTAAAGCATTTGGACATAACACAGTAATGAATAAAGACACTACACAAGGACACCACACCAGTTTTTGAAAAATAGCGAATATTTATCTTTATAAAACAAGACCAAATACAATAAAATCCACCATACAGTAATAAAAATCTGAATTCTGCATGATTTTCTCAAAATACAGTTACTTGAAGTCAATAGCTTCACCTGGAGCTATCACAGCGTCGTGCTCAACAAAACCAACAGTTCAGGCCAGCCGTGGCGTCGTGGGCCAGCTACGGTGTCGGGAAGACCTGCAAACAGCACCTTTGGAATTGCAGGGTGTGGTGATCCTCGCAGTGAGTACCGGAGAGCGACGTCGCTGGTGTCGTGGTGTTGGTTCCGGAGTCGGTGCGGGAGTCATCAGGCCCTTAAAATTATGGGCGTTGCGGATCGAACTCCAGGCTGGTGAAGTCAGGAGTGCTGGCGTGGATGGCGTCAGGGTTGCGGTACGAAGCAAGACAGTGCAATGTGTGGTGCCCACAGGTCACAGTGCAGGCTGCAGCTTGGTGATGGCATCCAGCGGCTTCAGTGAGACTAGGGCTGCACCGTGAAGCGGGGCAGTGCGTTGTGCGGTGTCACCAGGTCACGGTGCAGGCAGTGTCGTTGTTGTTGCTGAAGTGCTGTCGTTGGTAGGCCCAAGCCAGCTGTGCGGGACGGGACGGTGCTTTGTGACCCTTAAGAACTGTGTCCACAGGCCATGGTGCAGGCAAGGACGCTTGGTGATGACACTGGAGTCGATGATGCTGGCGTTGGTGGACCGGAGCTGCGGTGCAGGATGAGGTGGTGCTTTGTGTACCTCACCGGTGGTGTTCACAGGCCACGGTGCAGACAGCGGCACCGCTGGCAGCAGGAGCAGTGTCATCGCGAATGCCCAGGCTGCGGTGTTAGCAGGCGATGCCAGAGCGCGGGACCCACAGGTCGCAGTGCAAGCAGCAGCTGAGTGAAATCGTCTGATAATGGTGTCGGTGAGACCAAGGTTGCGGTGCAAAGCGGGGCAGTGCAGCTCCGTGCAGCATTGGTAGGTCACGGTGCTGGTCAGCGGCGTCATTGGTTGCATTGCAGTGGTTTCTCCTCTTGAACAGCACAAAACACACAGTTCCCAGTTCTGCAGGTCGAGGAAACTGAACACACAGTTCCCAGTTCTGCAGGTCGAGGAAACTGAAGTCATTGGTGTCCCTGAAACTTCCAATAGAAGGCAAGCTCTACTCCAAGCCCTTGGAAAACTTTCTCAAGCAGGACACACAGCAAAGTTCACTCTTTGCACTCTTTTCAGGTAGAAGCAGCAACTGCAGGCCAGTCCAGAAAAGCAACACAGCAAAGGGACAGTACTCCTCCTTCAGCTCTTCAGCTCTTCTCCTGGGCAGAGGTTCCTCTTGATTCCAGAAAGGTTCTAAAAGTCTGGGGTTTTGGGTCCTCTTCTTTTACCCCTTTCCGCCTTTGACATTGGTAAACTTCAAAGCAAAGTCTCAAGTGTTTGCAAGATTCTTCCTTGTCCAGGCCAGGCCCCAGACACACACCAGGGGTTTGGAAACTGCATTGTGTGAGGGCAGGCACAGTCCTTTCAGGTGCAAGTGACCACTCATCCCTCAATTCTAGATTAGATGGCTCGTCGTGATAAGGAGGCTACACCTCAGCTCCTTCTGTGTTACTGTCTAGAGGAGAAGTGTAAACAGCCCAATTGTCAAAATGACCGAGATGGGGAATACACACACAGGCAGAGTCACAGAATAGTTTAAGCAAGAAAGTGCCCTACTTTCTAAAAGTGGCATTTTCAAACTCACAATTCAAAAACCAACTTCACTAAAAGATGCATTTTCAAATGATGAGTTCAGAGACCGTAAACTCCATATTTCTATCTGCTCTCAAAGGGAAGCTGCGCTTAAAAATGATTTAAAGGCAGCCTCTATGTTAACCTATGAGAGAGATAGGCCTTGCAACAGTAAAAACCCAGTTTGGCAGTATTTCACTGTTAGGACATGTAAAACACAGCAGTACATGTCCTACCTTTTAAATACACTACACCCTGCCCATGGGGCTACCTAGGGCCAAACTTGAGGGTGCCTTACATGTACAAAAAGGCAAGGTTTGGGCTTGTCAAGTGGGTACACTTGCCAGGTCTAATTGGCAAAGTTTAAAACTGCACACACAGACACTGTAGTGGCAGGTCTGAGCCATGTTTACAGAGCTACTTATGTGGGTGGCACAATCAGTGCTGCAGGCCCACTAGTAGCATTTAATTTACAGGCCCTGGGCACCTCTGATGCACTTTACTAGGGACTTACCAGTAAATACAATATACCAATCATGGATAAACCAAACAACAGTACAATTTACCTAGGGATCACTTGCACTTTAGCACTAATTAGCAGTGGTAAAGTGCCCAAAGACAATAAACCAGCAAAAACAGACCTGAAAAAATAGAAGGAAGAAGGCAAAACGTTTGGGGATAACCCTGCAAAAAGAGCCATTTCCCACACTGTCTGAACCTTGTCTAGGGGACAGTCCCTTGTGATTCAAGGTTAACATTGTTTCTGATTTAACCAACTCTTGGGCACAACATGGAGCAGCAGCAATTTAGAGGTGCATCGTGCCCACAGTGGCGAGGACTTTCCTGCTAGGTCAATAATGCCTTCATGTGCTTTAATGTACAAAGCCTAGCTGAGCCTAGACATTTGAGAGGACAAGGGCCTGCAGATCCACAGACAAGAGGCTGCCTTTAGATAATTTAAGCACAGAGTTGAGTTAGCCCAATTTCAGAAGACAGCCCTTGTTTGTATTTACGGAAGTGACTGTAGATGAAATTAACAGGCTGTTACTTTTTTCTGGCTGAATCAATTTCATGCTGCTTAGTTCAAGCAAAACATCAGGCTATTGTGATCCAAAAAAATGAAGACGAGATCAAATTTATGCTGTAATGTTGTGGCGTTTGGACAGTTGTTCCTTACCATACTCTGTGTTAGCCCTGAATCCAGAAAGCAATTGTGTGTACAGATTGAGAGCTCTGGGCTAGATTTAAATTCTGGCAGTCGGAGTATTCACCATTAGCCTGGTGGAGGACTTTGGATCTTTACTTTTTGGCCAAAACAGAATTGTCTTTTTGTAAAGATAAAAGTAATGGTTCCCTCATGATGGGGGGAGGAGCATTAAAATGTTTTTACCGTTCCTTAGCACCATGTTTCACCTGGAGGTAAGGGACAGTAAAAAATGGCTACATGTCCATCAATTCAAATTAGGTGGGCAGACATGTAGCCATTTCTCTAATTGCCCTTACTCCCAAAGGCTATCAAAGAGGATTAATCATGGCAGAGACAGGGAAGTCTCTGCTGTGATTAATCCAAAGGTCCTCCTGCATCTATGTGCACTGGGCAGACCAATATGTTGGTAGGGAAGGATCTCCGTCATCATTGTGACAGCATGCTCTTTCCGGCAGTATATAAAGCAGGCCTTCTGTCACATTCAACAAATGCTTACATCAGAAGTTCTAATGAACAAACCTCTGCTAGCCAATTGAAGTTTCCTCCATTGCCAGCTCATATTTTTTTCTTATTTTATTTTATGCCAATTTTCAACTCATAGTTGAAAAAGTGCGTGCATTTGGGTTGCCAATTGTTAGAAATTGGGTTTCTGGTTGGCAGAGGTATGCACCCTGTCTGAGCAAGAACCACAATCCCAGTGAGGGTAAGTAACAAACACACCCTGGGTTAACATGTGCTCACCCTCTGTTAGCTTGGCACACAGTAGTCAGGCTTACCATATAAGGCAATGTGTAAAGTATTTGTGCAACACTTCAAACAGAAAAACAGTGAAAACACCACACAAAAAGATACCACACCTGGTTAGAAAAATTGAACTTAATTTGTAAAATAAAATGAGACCAAACTGATAAAAATCCAAGTCGAAGTTGAGGAATTACTTTTTAAAGAATAAATGTGGAACAGAGCTTGGAAGCCATAAGCACTTAAATGGGATATCTGGTTGAGCTGGACCAGGGCAAAGTCAAAAGCTCAGGCCAACCACGATGGAACGCTGGCCGGATATAGGGAACCACTTGGGGCTACGCAACCAAAGTACCCTGATCTGGTGTGCGTTGTAATCGACAAAGATGCAAGGCACGGCCGAAGTGATGCGTCAGTGTCAACCCCTGCAGAGGATGAGATATGTTGGTTTTCGCCACACAATTGTGGCGATGCATCAGTTCCAAGTCCAGCAAGCTGGCTCAGAATGTGATGAGAGGCTTCTGCTGCTGCAGTAGGTGATACACCGATTCTGCAGGCGATTTGCTGGTTTGAAGGCGATGCACTGGGTCTGTTCCAGACAACGATTAGGAAGCACTCGTTTTGAGTCACGCAAAGGCAAAGATGTGCCCAATCCAATCAGGAGTGTGGGTTTTGGATGAAGCAGCACTTTATAACCACTTCCAAAGGCCCAGGTCAGGATTGACAGCACTTGGTAGGTGAGTTGGAAGTCTTTAGAGTCCCTGAGACTTTGGAAAACGGGAGGCAAGCCAGCAAGCCCTTGGAGTCAATTTGGTTATGGAATGGGGAGATGCATGTCCAGTCTTTCTCATTCCCAGACAAAGAGGGCAGCATGTCAGCACAGCAAAACAGGAATCCAGCAGAGTAGCAGCTCAGCAGGCCTTCCTACAGCACAGCAGTCCTTCTTCCTGACATAGCATCCACAGGTCCAGAAGTGCACTGAAGTGGTGGTATCAGAGGTCTAGAACTTTTACCCAGTTGTGCCTTTGACGTGGGGGAGACTTTAAAAAATGGTCTTTGAATTAAACAGAGGTCCTCTCTTCCTGCTCTGTTTCCAGACTCACTACAGGAGCGTATGCAGCCCTTTGTGTGAGGACAGGGCACAGCCCATTCAGGTGTAAGTGTCAGCTCCTCCCTCCCATCCTGCCCAGGATGGCCCATCACGCTGTGGATGCGCATCAGTCACACCTAAGCTCCCTTTGTATGTGGCTGTCTGGAGGGAATGCACAAGCCCGGCTGTCACCCACCCAAATGTGTATTCAGAGTCAGGCAGTAGGCACCAAGGGCCAGATGTAGGAAGGAAGCAATTTGCGAGTTGCAAATTGCGAGTCCTTCCGACTCGCAATTTGCAACTCGCAAATTGCTATGCAGTACGGTGTCTCAGACACCAACTGCAACTCGCTATGGGGTCGCAATGACCCACCTCATGAATATTCATGAGGTGGGTTGCAAATTGCGGCCCCATAGCGAGTATAGGCACTCGCTAACATGGAGGCCTGCTGTAGTCAGCAGGCCTCCATGTTAGCGACCTGCTTTTCAATAAAGCAGTTTTTTTTTTTTTTAAATGTAGCCCGTTTTCCCTAAGGGAAAACGAGCTGCATTTCAAAAAATCCGAAACCTTTTGTTTCGTTTTTTTCAGGGCAGGGAGTGGTCCCTTGGACCACTCCCTGCCCTGAAAAAATATTTTGGGGTCCATTCACAAAGGGGAAGGTGTCCCATGGGGACCCCTTCCCGTTTGCGAATGGGTTAGCATCCACTTCAAGTGGATGGTAACTGCGACTCCATTTGCGACCGCATAAGCGGTCACAAATGGAATTGCATACCATTGCGAATCGCAAATAGGAAGGGAACACCCCTTCCTATTTGCGATTCGGAAATGCATTTTGCGAGTCGGTAACGACTCGCAAAATGCATTTCTGCATAGGAAACACGCATTTGCGAGTCGCAAACGGCAAATTTTGCCGTTTGCGACTCGCAAAGTGCTTCCTACATCTGGCCCCAAATGGCTTAAGTGAGAAAATGTAAACTTTCTAAAAATTGCATTTTCAGAACTACAATTTAAAATCCAACTTCACCATAAGTTGTGATTTTAAATTATGAGTGCAGAGCCACCAACCTTAACAAACATATCTCTTCCAGATTGTGAGTTACACTACTAAGATGTAATAGGGTAATCCCAATGTTATTTTACGGGAGAGATAGGCCTTGCTGTACTGAAAAAAACAACTTTGGGAGTTTTTCACTACCAGGACAAGCGGAAGCAGTGCTACAGTCCCACAACTAGCATTTAATTTACATGCCCTGGGCACATGTAGTCACTTTACTAGGGACTTCTCTGTAAATTAAATATGTAAATTGGGGCTAAACCAATATTAGCATGATTTAGGTTAGAGAGCGCAAACAATTTAGCACTGGTTAGCAGTGGTAATGTGCACGGAATCCTAAAGCCAGCAAAAATGAGGTAGACAGGAGGTAGGCAAAATATAGGGGGAAGACCATACTAAGGCTGTGAGATCTAACACCGATGTCTAGAAGTCAGACTCGGGATAGAAATTATTTCACATAAAATGCATCTAGGAGGCACCGCACTGGGCTGTACTAATAGAAAGGGGGGTATGCTCCCTGCAGTGACATGTTACAGGAGTTCCCTTGTTTGGTACATCATATTTCTTTATTGGAAATAATTTACATTGGGTGTCACCATTCATGAGTGGCGGTAAAATGGTTCATTGGGTCTAGGGTCCTCTGCTAAGTTTCAAGTGACTTGTAGGTCACATTTCTTAAATACTGCAAGGCTGTCTCACCAGTTTATCATTTTAAAGAAAAGCTCATTTTGAAGTTTATAAAGTGAGTATTATTCAGTAGGGTATGGAAAGTAATAGAGAGATGAAAAAATCATAAACTGTTAAAGTGAACGAAGACAGGCTATTTAGGGTCAGTGATTAGGGAACAGGAAGTAATTATGAGAAGGATAAGTAAGGAGGGGAAGCTTAAGTAAGGGACAGTATATGACATTAAGTGAGGAGACAGGTCTAGAAAGAATAAAAAAAAGTCTGTACCTCAAATAGCATTGAATGGGTACAAGGCACACAGAGACCTCCTTAAATTTGATCAATTTCTTACTGATGCTTTGGCATCGTATTTCTACAAATGTGCAAATAAAGTTTCCAAACATATCGTGGTGTAGGGCCACCAAACTTCATTGTAGTGTGGTATTTGAATCATACAAAGTTTTGACTGATTATAATGTTTTTTTTTAGGATAGAATCCCTAAATTTGTTTAAAAGTGATATCTAAATAACCAAGTATGATCATCGTAACTATCCTGGTGTCTTATCCAGGTGACTGGTTGACACCTGTTCGGTATAAGTCAATAAGGACGCTCAATGAAGGACCACACACCAATTATGAATACAATTTAGCTTTACTAGAATTTCAGGTAAATGTAGGCATTTAGCACATTAACAATAGTGGAATAAAGATAGCAATGAAAAGCATCTATTTATATATAAGTACACTACAAAGAGCATCTATGCATATATATAAGCAAAGAGGTTATTGACAGATATACGTTTTGATTAACTGTATACCAAAATGCATCACACTACGATGTTCAGGAAGCAAAATATAAATGAGTTGAATACTTCAGATAAGCTTTGATTTACTGCACAACAAAATGCATGTTTCAATTACTGCAGCAGGCTCACACTACGATGTTTAGAAAGCAAAATATAAACGAGCTGAATACTTCAGGTTATAAACACAGTGCAAGCATAAATAATCAATCATAATAATAGAGCAGAGAAACAAAGGCCTTTCATCCCTGTGTGGAACTTAACTTAGTCCACGAAATGCTGGGAAGCCCTCTACCGCCTGCTTGGACCTCACTCCCCCTCAAGCATCACGGTCAGAAAAACAGGGAGGCAGCGCTGGGCCATGGCAGCTTTCACAACTCCATCTGCGAGCTTCAAGTCCCTCACCCACACTTCAGTGCTTAAATAACTCAAAGCTTGGATTCTATCGCTTTCTGGCATTTTCTAGCTATGTTATCAGCACTTGGCTGCTCTGCCCTTTCCCAGCCTTTGTTTTCATTCCATCTTCTCCCTGTACTCTCGTTCTCAAGGTTGAGACGGAGTCTTCTACATAAACAAGCTTGAAAATAATATCATGAACTTTTCCACGTTGTTCGGGGGGTTTCAGCAGGCATCACGCTCATCTACACTGCTCAAACTAATTAACCCTTTGCGTCACAATGTCTTCCGCACCTTTTCCTATACTGATCACTCCACCCCTTAGATGAGCGTGATGCATGCGAAACGGATATCATTTACTTTGACATTCCGCTAGCTAGGTTGCTACTAATACTGGTCAGCGTTATTCTAAGTGCATGCATCTTAGTATAAAGCTGTTTTATGCATACATATAGTCTACATTGTATAGTCATTAGCGAAACACAAACAATCAATAACCAAATTAGCTGTTGTAACACTATATTTAGTGTCTTCATAGCTCCTAGTGCCCAGCCTAAGAAGATGTAATACCAATGATGCTCAGTTATTTCCTGGATGCATGAAGCAGTGTGTATAAGCTGTTTAGCATTTATGGTCATTTGTATGGCTGTATCCTTGGTGTATTTAGCTGCCATATCAAATTTAGCAAAGGTAACTTGTGCGTAGTGCCTGATTGCCTCTAATCTGGGTAGCTTAACAACAAGCGAGATGTTCCACTCTAACTGCGCACGCATTTGCGTCTGTAATGTGGTTATGGTGAACTTAGTCGGTCGGTACAAGATGTGAGTGCTTATGTCAATAATGCTGGTAATATTGCGCATATACATTACTTGCTCTCCGGTGGTTTGTATAAATCCGTTAATAAGTAAGGGATGATTAATGACATAACATATGCTCTCTGTCCCTATCTGATATAAGTCTGTGCCATTCAATAGGATAAGGTAACCATTCACATTCTACAGGTATTATGTGAAGACATGGATCTAGCACCCGTCCAGTGTGGGTACATACCCACCCCTTAGACCAATCTGCACATCTAGTGGGATCTATAGTGTGATTTGTTTAATCAATCCACTTTTTGTCAGTGTGAGGTATCCACCATTCTTTTACTTATCACTACGGGGAGCAATATAAAGGGGCACCATCTGTCAGGAGGAAGATCACTTCTTGCTCTATCAAAAAGAGCATAAAACATTTCTTCCTCACAGTGAAACTGAATGGGCTTTACCCATATTTCTTCAGGCAAATGCAATTGTTGTCTCCAATATTCACCCTGAAGCTGTCCCCATTCTGCTTTAAAGTCTGCATACTGTTGATTAACAATGCTTTGTCATAGTATGCACTGGATGCCCTTGGACACTGCTTGTGTGTTTTAAAAGCTTTTTTTTTTTTCTTCGAATTGTTGATAAGTGAAATTATGCCATTGCCAATTGTGATACAACCCACGCAGGACTTTCCATACTTCTTGTGAGTGTGGGCCCCCATTGAGAAATTACTTTTATGGCCTCTCCTGTACTATATCCTGTAGAAGATAGCTTATTCCTAATGGCTTCAACATCAAAAGAATTCAGGGTCCCTACCCCGATTCCGGTGGCCCCAGCTATCACGGACCCTAGATCTCTTCTAATGCGTAACTTTGGCAAGGGCCATAACTGTGGTGTCCATAGTGCACATAATGGATCATACTTTGAGACATTCCCCTTGGCAATATTTATCTGTAACACAATACAATTAATTATGCTTGCATGCAGAGCTTGCTTACATCCTATTCTATATTGAACTATAGAAACGTTGCTTAAGTTGCTAACCATGCGTCTTTCGGTTACATAAAACATGAAGGCTGGTGGTTTGGAGTATCAAACTCCTTTGGTTTCATTGTTCATTGTAACGACCACCATGTGTCCTGGTATCACAATATTTACATATCATGTTTAGCACATCACTCAAAGCCTGTACTGTTACTGGCGTCCCCTGCACCTCGTTCAGTCCATTGGCATGTCGGATTTGCAGTCCAGTTACCTTCCAGGTCACAGCTTTAGAAGCCATCCACTTGCCTCCAGGTACTTCCACGTTGCAAAGTGAAACATTTCCCTGGTCATCAGTTACATTAGCGGCTTGAAGTGCACAAGTGACATGAAGGTCCGTAACAACATTCTCTGCTATATTCGGTTGGACCCATACACTTTTTCCTGTTATAATCATGAACCACGTCATCGATGCAGATGTCATCATTTATGACCGTGGGTAAAGTCTCACTGCAGGTACAAATACAGGTACATTAGAGTTCTTTAAAAGTACAATATACGTACTCCCCACCCCTTGACTCAATATCTCTCCTGCCTCTGGCTTTTTCCCTGGATAGTTCACCCATACTTTTCTTCCTGTGCTTCCAAATCCTCCCTCACCTCTTTGGGTATTATCGGGGGGAATATCTTTCTTCAATGTGTGGGTTGTACGCTTGTTTACAAATCAATTGTACAAGTTTGTCATGTGCTGATAACTTTTTTAGCTGTTCTTTCAACAATCCGTGTATCTCTCAATCATGCCTACAGCTTGTGGATAATAACTAAGGTGCAAAATCCACCGAATTCCCTGTTCCTGCGCCCAGCCCGGCACTGTTTTCCCTGAAAAGTGTGTGCCCCTATCTGTTTGGATCTCATCAGGTGCCCCATAATGTTTTATCAGGTAGTTTATCCCTCGCAAAGTGGACTTTTGGTCTGTAGACTTACAGGGCATACCCAACATAAGGCCAGAGTAGGTGTCCACCATGGTCAATACGTAGCTTTTTCCTCCTTCTTTTGGTAGCGGCCCAATATAGTCCAATTGCCACACCGTAGCAGCTGCAGTTTCTCTTCTGATATGGCCACTAGGCTTCTTTTTCAAGGGCATTTGTCTAATCTGGTTGCATCTGGGGTTCTCCGTTACTGCTTTTTGCACTTGTTCTTTAGTGACTGGAATTTGTCGTTGCTCTGCCCATGCATAAGTGTCATTCTCTCCTAGATGTCCGGATGTTGCATGGGCCCTGTTGGCTAAAGCAGCTTCAGCTTCCTCCTTGATGACACCTGTTCGCGTTTTGGCCATTTGATCTGCGGTGTTGTTGAATAGAGATGCAAGTGAGGTATCCGATGGTCAATGGGCATCCACATGTCCCACATAGATTTGACATTTTTGCCCTTTCTCCCACATCTCTTCCCATAGCTGCTCACCTCCCGAAATGGGGGTGCCTTTAATTTTCCATCCATCCTTGCGCCAAGTCGGGGCCCAGCTTACTAGTCCTTGGTAAGTGGCCCGACTGTCAGTGTACACAAATGTTTTCTCTCCGATGGGGGCTTGTTCGATCACTGCTGCTACCCCCTGCAGTTCTGCAAGCTGGCTTGACTCATTATCCCCTCCTCGCAGCAACATCGTTTCTGTAGCAGGCTGGAATGCAACTGTTTTCCATTGTCTTTTTCCTTGATAGTACCAGGCGGTAACATCTGTGAACCATGCATTTTGCTGTTCTTCTTCAGTGAGTTGTTCAAAAGGCGGGGCTGTCTTAAATGGTGAGGATTCCATTTCAGAGGGCTCTGGCGGAGGGGCCATTGCCTGCAAGCCCACTGCCCCTAGCTTATCTTATCTTCTTGTAACTTCAACACTCCTGCTGGTCCCGGTTTTGCCCTCTGCTGCAGACACCATTTCCACTTCACAATGGCATACTCCTGCGCTCTGCCTACTTTATTGCCAACCCCTCCTTCTCTTGTCCAACCTAGTAAGGGGACCCATGTTTTTAAGGTGACCGGCCGATCATCAGTTATGCGTTCTATTTCCACTAAGGCCCAATCTTGTGGCACCCTCTTTTTTCCCTGCCTCTGCCATAGGCTCCACATCACTACATCATCTACATCATCCTGTACTATCATTTCCAGCTCAAACGGGTCTCCTTCTGTGATGGGACCTAACGTAAAAGGATTCTGTAATGCATCTTTTGCTCCAGTGTCCCACAATCTCACCAACCATTTAAACAAAGGCTCTGCAGGCATCTGGCTAAACATACGGGTTATTTCCAACAACTCACTCTGCGTATAATCTCTTACCAAACGAGAATTCTGTATTTGCCCACCGTTCACTCCCTTTTCACCTTCAATTTCACCTCGACGTCCTTCTCCACTTTCAACTCCACCTAATTCTGTTACACGTTCTTCCACCTCATCCTCCCAAGTATGTGGATCCCAATTTTCTTTGCGTACCAATGCCCTCACTTGCACAGTTGAGGGTATTTTAGGCTTCTGCTTACTCTTCTGTTTGCGTACCAATGCCCTCACTTGAACAGTTGAGGGCATTTTAGGCTTCTGCCTACTCTTCTGTTTTGCTACTCGTACTGCTAATACGGTGCACCTTGCCTCCTTTTGATCACCCCGAGTCACTGCACTTTCTATGGTCTCTTTCATAAGTAACTGACTTTCCTGCAAGGCTGCAACCTCATCCCGCAGTTTTCTTATCTTTGCATCTTGTGTTAATGTTTTCCTGTATACCGTGCGGAGCGCAGACAGGAAAAGCCATCCCACTTGCCCTGCTGCTTTCAGCTCCAGCTTCGCCCCTCTTAGCTTCCACTCTCAACCGCATCTTCCACTAAGAGAGGAGTCACTTTCTCATCTAATCCCTCCCATAACACCGGCGCTGCCCACCGGTTCAGGAGTCCTGCCACACCAGAGAACGGGTCAGTTGCTAACCACCCGGGAATGGATCTGGCTTCTGCCTCATGCTGCCTTCCGCTCTCTGCCTCACTTTTCTTACGTCCCCAAGGAGGCATTATTGACTTATACCCCACTTCTGGTACCAAAATGTCTTATCCAGGTGACTGGTTGACACCTGTTCAGTATACGTCAATAAGGATGCTCAATGAAGGACCACACACCAATTATGAATACAATTTAGCTTTACTAGAATTTCAGGTAAATGTAGGCGTTTAGCACATTAACAATAGTGGAATAAGAATAGCAATGAAAAGCATCTAATTATATATAAGTACACTACAAAGAGCATCTATGCATATATATAAGCAAAGAGTTCATTGACAGATATACATTTTGATTAACTGTATACCAAAATGCATCACACTATGATGTTCAGGAAGCAAAATATAAATGAGTTGAATACTTCAGATAAGCTTTGATTTACTGCACACCAAAATGCATGTTTCAATTACTGCAGCAGGCTCACACTACGATGTTCAGGAAGCAAAATATAAACAAGCTGAATACTTCAGATAAGCTTTGATTTACTGCACACCAAAATGCATGTTTCAATTACTGCAGCAGGCTCACACTACGATGTTCAGGAAGCAAAATATAAAGAAGCTGAATACTTCAGATAAGCTTTGATTTACTGCACACCAAAATGCATGTTTCAATTACTGCAGCAGGCTCACACTACGATGTTCAGGAAACAAAATATAAACGAGCTGAATACTTCAGATAAGCTTTGATTTACTGCACACCAAAATGCATGTTTCAGTTACTGCAGCAGGCTCACACTACGATGTTTAGAAAGCAAAATATAAACGAGCTGAATACGTCAGGTTATAAACACAGTGCAAGCATAAATAATCAATCATAATAATAGAGCAGAGAAACAAAAGCCTTTCATCCCTGTGTGGAACTTAACTTAGTCCACGAAATGCTGGGAAGCGGTCTACCGCCTGCTTGGACCTCTCTCCCCCTCAAGCATCACGGTCAGAAAAACAGGGAGGCAGCGCTGGGCCATGGCAGCTTTCACAACTCCATCTGCGAGCTTCAAGTCCCTCACCCACACTTCAGTGCTTAAATAACTCGAAGCTTGGATTCTATCTATTTCTGGCATTTTCTAGCTATGCTATCAGCACTTGGCTGCTCTTCCCTTCCCCAACCTTTGTTTTCATTCCATCTTCTCCCTGTGCTCTCGTTCTCAAGGTTGAGACAGAGTCTTCTACACAAACAAGCTTGAAAATAATATCATGAACTTTTCCACGTTGTTCGGGGGGTTTCAGCAGGCATCACGCTCATCTACACTGCTCAAGCTAATTAACCCTTCGCGTCACAATGTCTTCCGCACCTTTCCCTATACTGATCACCTGGTATGCCTAAAATGTCCTTGTTCCAACTAAGGGCCTCATTTAGATCTCGGCACAGTGGGAACTCCATCACAATGGTGACGGATATCCCATCCACCGAAATCTAAATACCATAGAAAACAATGGTATGTAGATTTTGGCTGACTGGATATCCGTCACCATTGCAACAGAGTAACCCCTCTGCCGAGATCTAAATCAGGGCGTAAATTTGCTGAATTGAATAAACAAGAACCCCACATTTTCGTGTAAACTGGTATATAATTCTGTTAAGTCTCTGCAGCTACTAATAGCTTTTCATAATCCATAGCTCACAATGACAGTGTGTTGGGGGGCAGAGGAAAAAGATGGCGGGCTGATCCCACATATGGAGACCAGTCTTTCCTGACGTCCTCACGAGCCTAAGCTGATCACACAGACTGCGCTCGGCAGGAAGCATGAGCTATTCAACTTGCTAAAAGTAACACCGGGATACCTTGTGGCGACAGATGTTACCTGGCTTACATATCTTTCTGATGTGGGCCCATCGATCCTACTGGCTTTCAAGTCGAATATAACAGCCAACAGTGTTTTAGCTCTGTATGGCGCCGCCGCGTTCTGGTGTCCTGCGAGGTGGACGAGGAGCTGGTAGCTCAGTGTGGGCTCAACAAGCAACTGGTCAATTGGAAACTGCTGAACCCGGCCTGTGTCAACAGTAACAACAGACATTGCTGAGACCGCAGTGGATACCAAAGGAGACGCACGTTGAGCGTTCCATGCTGCAGTTGCTAAGGTCCGAAAAATTCACCACTACTGTGATACAAGCTTGAAAAAAAGAAACCCTTATCACTGGAGAGGAATCCTTGGCAAAGGCTCTGATGTTGGCTGTAGCAGCTGCCCCTCTGCAAGAACTGACTCATTTGATTTATCTGCTGATGCTGGCAGTCCACGAGAGATTTGCAGTGTAACTGTAGGAGGAAGCGGTGTGAACTCAGAGCAACAATGTGGAGACTGCAACAACGCTTCATTACTCTATGTCTCACGACTGCTCTTACTCTGAGCCCCACAATTATCCATAATGATGCTGATGCTGATGCTGATACTGAGGCAGTTAGTATCTTCCCTGGTGCAAGCCTTGGCTCTGCTTACCCTTCAGTAAAAACATTAAATACAGTTAAGTCTGGAGCTGTGATCACTAAGGCTGTCAAAACTACCAAGACATCTTCGAATTGGGTATAGTCACTTACCGGCGAAGCCACTGGTAGCCCCAGCAGGCAACATACGGTACTGAAGGGGATGTTATCTTAGGGTGGTTTAATCATGCAGGGGATGAAACAGGGGAGAGGCAACAAATGTAAGGGCAGCCCGTTGCAGAATTGGACTTTGGCTAAGGGGGATATAGGGGTTAAGGTAAAGCTCAGTGTGAAGCATCTTACCCCGTGATTAATAATAACAACACTAACAAGGTGAGGCAATCGTCTGAAAAGGTAATGACTTCTCGGGCATCTGAATCACTTCAGTCTGAAAAGGTAATGACTTCTCAGGCGTCTGAATCACTTCCTGCAGTGGTCTCCAGGGACAGTTTCTCATCTCATAATGCTAGTCTGGAAGCCAGACCCTCTACATGCAGTGGGATCCCTTAGGTAGTCGTCTTTCTGGGAGCCCAGACGATATATTACTTGCCCAAAGTTCCCAAGAACCCACTTTACAAATGGTAATATCATTGTGGTCGGTTCAGCGGGTGTAGTCCATGAGGCACTATGAGCAGGTTCGGGTAGATAATACAGCGACACTGCAGTCATTGTCCGAGGTGACCATCAAGGTGACGGCCCTCTCAAAAGAGATGACAGAACCACAACAGGTTGCTGGGTCAGAGGAAGTGGGCATGGCAACTGCTAAATCCATTGCACTGCATGTTCATCAGCTGACTCTGGTACAATCTAAAATCGAGGACTTGGAAAATCATCAGCGGAAGAACAACTTGCCGGTTTTTGAAATACCCGAAGCGAAGGAGGGGGATGACCCTTGTCAGTACACTGTATAGCTGTTTGGGCAGGCTTTTCCGGATCTGAGATATGGACTCACAGATTCAAAGGCACATTGGTTACCTATTCATCAAGATAAAGCTAAGACTTATAATTAGTGTTCTAGTGTAAATCATCCCCGCCCTATTTTGGTTTATGTGGGTAACTATTTGTTGAGCCAGGCAATTTTTGCTAAAGCTAGACCAGCGGCGCTTGTAGCTGTGGATTCTTTATCGATTTTGTTCTTCTCAGATCTAAGTAAGGTCACGATGGATAAGAGATGGAGGCTGTGCCAATTGATCGACTCTTTAAAGGCAGCGGGCACTCAAGTTTTTCTCCAACAGCTGGCTAAACTGTAAATAATTTATAATGGGCGGACTCAGCTACGTTTTACAGAAGAGTACGCCAGGGCTCTCCTTAGCAATTTCAAGGGTTCCACATAAGATACAGGATGTTGTTCATAAAGGTGGCTGCCACTTAGTTTATGCTTGCTAATGTTTTCCACATGTGGGCTTTAAGGGGTAACCTCATTTATGTGTTTATTGGTGTCAATAAGGATGCTTTGGGTGGAAGGCTTATGTATTGAGTTCCTTTTCTTTCGGTTTGTGGCTGGTGGTCAGCTGGTGCTTAGGGGGTTGGTGGGCTGACTCCTAGGGCTGTTAAGGTTTTCTACAGCCTAAGGATGGAGAGGATCTCTTTTTGGGAAATGTGGGTGGGGATGGGTTAGGGACACTGGCAGGGGCAAAGATCAGCCGTGATGAGGTAGGCGACTAGAGGGGCAGTCAATGACAGGTTTTTGTGGGCATATTTTTTTTGCAAACAAGGCTGAGGTTTTCTGGAGGGTAAAACTGGTTGAACTAAACAGGTCAGTCAAACAGCGTTAGATTTTATTTTTAAGGGGGTGAATAGAGGCAGAGCAATGCACACAGATTCCTGTTTTCCTTTTCTATCTAGATGGACACCTTTAGCTAAAAATTTATGTGCTGGTATTTATCCAGGTTGAAATCCTCTAAGAAGTGGCAACTAGTACGGGAGGAGATTAAAGTGTATGCCCCACATCTAATACCTCTTACTGAAACCCACCTTGCCTATTAAGATCATCATTTGTTTCAGCAGTGGGGATACGAGCTCATTGTTAGTACCTCTCACTCAGCCCCTATAAGAGGGGTGGTGTTTTTGGCAGCAAAGAACCTTACATATGAAGTATTGAAGACCACCTATGATGTCAGGGGCGGATGGGTGATTGCTCAGGTTATGGAGTATTGCCAGAAATTAGTGATGTGCTCAGTCTATGGTCTCAACTGTGACTATCCTGATATGTCAGACTTACTTAGTTTTGAATTACTGAACTGGCCCGGTGATGTGTATAGACCAGGGCATTTATACAGAAGCGTATTCGGCTGCAGGGGCTTGTCTGGAGGACATTATATCCTACTCTTCCAGGATACACCTTCTTTTCTAACCCACATAAGCATTATTCCAGAATCAATATGATATATGCACAGAGGGAGCGCATTAAGGATGTAGGGATTGAGATTAGTCCTAAGGTCTCTTCGGACCATAGCCCGCTAATTTTACAGATCAACTTATCTTAAGTGGCCAGACAACAGCATCATTTCTCATTTCCATGACAGTTGCTTACTAACTCTGACTACCATGCGTTCACGGCTAACGCTATTTCAGAATTCATGAGGGTAAATATGGGCACAGTTCCCCCTTATGGTATGGGATACAATGAAAGTATATGTTAGGGGTATCACCTTGCAGTTTACACATAGAACAGAGAAGCACATTGTGCTGACATCCAACTGGGCCAGGTGCTCTTACGGCTTAAAGCTTTATATGTGACGGCTGTTAAAAAATAAGAGATCTGAGTAGGCTACTTTTGCAAGCCCAATTTATTAATACTCAATCACAGCTTGAGCAAATGCTTAGGGAAATGGTGGCTGTCACCTATGTCAGAAACTGGGCTCTCCAATATAAGTAAGGAGTTCAGGTTGGGTGGGTTCTAGCTCATCAAATTTCAGATAAAAAAAGCTGCTAGCTCAATAGAGCGATTTAGAGGCTGTGGTGGGCTAATGCATATTCTCCCCAGGCTATAGCCGATCAGTTTGCCAGATTCTATCAAGAATTATATTGTCAATACTCTATCACACCTCTCTCTGACAGGCTTGCATCTCAAGTCCAGGCTGACTTTCGTTAGGGAACTTGAAGCTGCTCTTGCTGCTCTTCCTTTGGGTAAAGCTGCAGGGTACGATGCTATACCTCTCAAATTTTACAAAACATTTAGAGATATTATAATACCTCCATTTTTTCAGGCACTGCAGTGTATTTCAGTTGGTAAAGTCCCAGATACATGGATCATGACAAAGATCACAATATTCGTCAAGAAGGGCAAGCCCCCTGAAGGAATTGGCTCTTATAGACCTATCTCACTTATCAATGTGGATGCAAAAATTTATGCAAAGGTGTTAGCAACCCGGCTGGCCCTAGTCTTATCCTGCTTAGTCTCTGAACAGCAAGATGGCTTTATCACAGGTAGAGACACCACGGCCCATACCAATACGGCAATAGCTGCTTTTGACATTGCAGAGAAAACTGAAGCTAAGCTTACTATGATGGTGCTGGATGCTGAAAAGGCTTTCGATCGAGTGACCTGGGATTACTTATGGTTAACGATGGTGGCGTTTGGAATTGGCGACCAATATTGCAGATGTGTACGATCCCTATATTTACATTCATCTGCAAGATTAACATTTGTGGTGGTGCACTTACTTCATCTTTCAAGATCCACCGGGGCACTCAGCAGGGGTGTCCCTTCTCTCCTCTTTTGTTTGGTTTATATTTGGAGCCATACTTGCTTTCTTTGCAAAGGAATGTCGGGATACAGCCTTTCACTGTAGGAGATTAGACTTTAAAGATTAGTGCCTACACTGACAATGTCACTATTTATTCTTCTAACCCATTGCCAGCTGTAAAGGGCGTAGTTGAGGAAGCTGGGAGGTTTGGGCTTGTCTCTGGGTATAAATAGAATATTGCAAAAATTCAGGTTTTACTTAATCATGAGCCAGATATAATAATAACGGGTCCTGTGCCTAGATCTTCGTGCTTAGGTATTCAATTAACTGTGCCGGTCAATCAGATCTTCAAGTTAAATTATGAGCCGCTGCTTCAGTCTGTTATTTCTAAATTACGGCCTTGGCATAAGATCCCACTTAGTATTATCGGTAGGTATATCATAATTAAAATTAGTGTACTTCCTACATGTTTGTATCTGTTTCGGGCAATTCCATGGAGAGTACCAAACTCCTTTTTTTTAAAGTTAGAAGGAGCAATAAGCAGTTTTATCTTACATTTTATATTACATTTTATATTACATTTTATATTACATTTTATATTACAAGAGGGCGAGACATGCTCTGCATTTTTTTAAACTGCCTTATAAGTAAGGGGGGTTTCGCTTCCCGACTTTAAGCTTTACTTTTGTGAGGCATTTGCTGGTCGGCTGCGTGGGCTGTTAACCCCATCTGAGTCCGGTGATCTTGTGTACGGCTATAACTTGGCTTTAGGTCCTCATTATTGACTTTTTCTTTACAGAGCCATAGATCCTAACTACTACAAAAGGGTAAGGTTCAAGTTTGTTAAGGACATGGTAGCTATATGACAAGAGATGTCTGCTAAGCATTCGATTGGGCTAATTCCTTTGCAAACTCCACTTTGGAATACCCCAGCATTCCCAGGAGTGTTCCAGGTCCCTGTATGTAGAGGGTGGGAAGACTTAGGATTGAAGACAGTTGGTCAGCTTTTTGAGGTGAACGTCTTTCGCTCCTTTGCAGATTTGCAGGCTGCCTTCAATTTGTCACCTTATCATTTTTTTAAAATATTTACAGCTGAGGGTTTATGTCTTATATCGATGCAAGGAGGGTTTTGATCTTATGGGCTCCGATATTCTGCTAAATATTGTTAAACCTAGCAGGGGGTCGCAAATTAGTGTGGTTTATCAGGGTCTCGCTCAGCAAAGGAGCGATGATAGTGCTAACGCGTCCCTTTATGATAATTTATTACACATCAGGACTCGTTTTAGGCCAATGAATCTTTTGACCCAGTTGAGAGACACTTCAGGACGAGATAACTAATCAATATGTCAATCAATACATCAATAATGTTATCAATATTTATCACAACAATGCATTTTACTATAGTCAAAGACTTAAGACACCACCATGACTTTGCAGTCATGAATAACCACACCAGTTTAGTAGAAGTTTAAGTGGTTTATTCCCTATTAGTTACAATTCTAAGAGCAGTTGTGGTAATCTAAAAAAACAAGAAACACAATAGCATGGTCACAATATGGCAACTCTGATAAGACTTCATTATGGCAAGAATCACAAACATTAGAACATAACACGGCGTGAACATAGATCAGCTTTAGCAGAGTATCATTAATGCGTCAATTCAACAAAGCATTGATTCCTTCGTTTGTCTATTTGCGTCAGTTCAGTGAACCCCTGTCCTACCCACTGATTAGCATTAGCATTTTGGGCTTCATGCAAAATAATTCAGAACACCAATTTGGAAAACATCTAGCTATGGTCTCTGTCAAAAGTAAGCAGTTGGTACCTAGAAAGGAAAAGCAAACAGACAAATCACAATTTCATTGTCATAGTTACCCTCCAAGGTTTGGGTCAGCACTCAGGTTCGGTCTTCATCTTCAGGACATCAGTAGATTCGCCATCAGTCAGAACTCAGCTCTGGGGCAAAAAGGGGCACTTCCCTCCTAAGGAGGTAAAGTGAAAATGGGCAATCTAAGGAAAAGGATGGTTTAAGCAAAACCAAAATAAGTCACCAAACAGAGTGACAAAGTTTCTGGATCAAATCAGCAGCATCTCCCTAACCAATCTAAATGGCTCCCCTTGTCATGGGTTTTTATCCCTTTTTCGTTGTACATTCCCCTAAAATTTCATGGGTCCATGGTTATACCCCACTAACTTTACCCTATTAGAAAACAGATTATGTCATTAATCTTTCATCCCATATTATTTTACAGACATTTTATTGGTCCATGTGATTGACGTCTTCAGAGGTTGCACGTCCTGTATGATTTCATCCTTCTGTAATACTTTGCACATCTTTTGGTCAGTAGCTCCATTGTCCGTACCGGTTTGAGACATGAGAACGGATCCACTATAGTTACATTCAGCTTCCAGTTTGAAGAAAACAAGAGGTCATGTACTTTTGCGAGTCAGCACACTGCACGTTAGAAAAAATACATTCAGCATGAGAGCCAGGCAGCTAAGCTTCGGCTCATGCTAACTTAAGGCCTACAAGATTTATTTAGCATACCTTAATGACATAATCATTAATAATTAGTACAAAACTAAGTCTAATACAAGAATTTATAAACATTAGTCATTTTCATTAGTACACGTATACATTGGCGGCCACTCCCCGAGGTCACATTTCAGGTGCACGTTTAAGCAAAATATATTAATACAGCTTCTATGTGGCATTATCACACATTAGTTCATAAACATTTCAGACTAATATAGATTATATAAACTACGCTCTCTCAATAGTATGCATCTGGCCGCTAAATGGAGCAAAGTACTTGTGGTGGATGTGACTTCTGCAGAAATTTATAGGGCCCTACAACGCTGTTTACTCTGTTAACTTGAAAATGCATCAGTTTAAAACTGTATACATGCTTTATCACACACCTGAAAATTTTGTTTGATGGGAGGGGGGTTGAGCCTTAATGCAGGACGATCTAGGTGTCCCAAGTGTATCTGTTATGCTGCAGATGTACTTCATGTGCTCTATGCTTGCCCAGCCGTTCAGGAGTTTTGGTTAGGTGTGACCCAATTGGTGACTGCTGGGTTGGGCTATACAATGCATCTCACCCCTACTGACACAATACTAGGATACAGAATGGTGCAGGATGCTGGAACTAGAAAGTTGTTGTCTATTCTCATAACTTCGCCAGACTTTGTATTGCATGGACAAGGGTTTCTGATGTCTCTCCACAAGCCATGTCTTGGTGGGCTATTATTCGACAAGCCTATAGTTGAGAACTGGCTCTGGCTCGAACAAGGGGGATCCGCTCTCTTAAGAAATTTGAAAAAACATCGTAGACCTTTAACTGGGAAATCTAGAGCCCTCCCCCTTTCTTTTCTCCTTGTTTTCAGGGATTGCTATATTACTATAATATTGTCCCGGATAGAATTAGATTTGTGTGTTATTGTCTTTTGTGTTCTCTTTGCTCTGCCTTTTCATACAATCGACTTGAACTGTGGGGTGTCTTCCCCCAAAATTGTTTGCTGTATGTGATCTGTTTAACTTCGATCTAATAAAAAGTTCAAATAAATAAATAAAAATGCATATTGATACTACCGCAATATTTGTTGGCAGAGAAGCCCCAGTTCTACCAGGGGATAATAATTTAAGTCCTACCAGGTTTTAACCAATGCTACTGGGCTCACCCATCGATAAACACGAACGTGTACTGGCAAAGTCAATAGGCCTGTCATTTTGTCAGGGTGATTAGCAATAAGTGATAGATTTTGTATGTGTTGCCCCAAGATTCAGTTGAAAAAAATCATGATGAAGCCACATCTTCGGTTACAACGTGTTAGAAGGGCCACCTACCTAAATAGGTGCACTAGCATAGTTAAACAGCGGTCAAAGTAGAGTGTTAGGAAAAAAGCAGCCAGGAGATAAACTTTTGCATTGTAAGTGGTGTCCTTAAAAGGAAAACACAGCAAAGTGTTGCAGCTTTTGACAAGTGACAGTTATTCATGCTGCATCTTTTCGAAAACTTACAAGCATGCCCATCTTTACTTTGGAGGAAAACAAATCATAAATCCAACTTATTATCATAACAGGAGAGGAAAACAAATGAACAGGGAAGGGCAATTAATGCATAGCACTTTGTCTTTGTGGCACTGTGTCTCAAAAGCACAGATTCATAAACAAAAAAAACATAAATCAGCAATTAAAATGTTGCGGTATCAGCAAAGTAAATACGTCAAAGGGCACACACTGCGTCTGAAATGCACATTTCATGTCATGGTGCATCTGCAGTCTAAGAAAAGGACTGCCTTTCTTGCTGATGCCCTGGCGCCAAAACATACAGGAAACAGAAATAGGGCGGTGCATTCATCCTTAAAATGCAGTGTCAATAATTGGCAAACCAGCCACACAATAGTAAATCAGGAAAAACACATGAATGAGAATGACTGGACATGGCTGACTCAAAGCCCACTCTGTCTCTGTACTTCCTCTTCTTCTTGTAGTTTTTTGAAAACTTGACAAAATGAGATCCTTACGACTATTAGCTAGACATAAAAATGGACATTCTGTAACTACATTTTCCAAAACTCTTTTTGGGGGTGAACATCAAAACTTCCTTAAAACGAAAGTTATATTAGACTAGGATTGCAATTATTGATATGTTGATATGTTATCTAATTGAAACATTACATTTATCTGAACAATGTGTTGCAATCATCAGTCAAGACTGAATATTGTGCAGCATTTAGTTTGATATGCAAATATTGTTCAAAGCACTCAAACTGTTGGAGATCCCGTGGACTGAAACATTAATTCTTAAAGGAGCACACTAAAATCACCTTACAAATGGAATTGTAGGGACTCACAGCATTTCTGCAGATTTATTCACAATCCTGTTCCTGAATCCAACCAACGTAGATGTCTTGGATCTGTGACTGTGAATAGATGCTTAGAACATTCATTTACCCTAGTACCATGAGTCTCCTTTTCAATGAAGTGTCTGTCTCTACTTACTAATGGCTGCCCTTACTGAATCTCACTCGAGGTGTTGTTTGTTGATTTGCTTTCCATTTTTGGTAAGTAAATAATACATTTTTGTTATTGTTAGAATTTCTTGTTTTGTCCCTTATTGGCCCAATTTGGAGAGATATTTTTACAGCTAGGTTTCATTTTGGTGTTCAAACATCTAACCTTTTCAGTTAAAATTTATGATGAATTCGAAAAGTTAATTTGTACTTCTAAATGGATATACTCAAACTTAAAATGTATCCACCAAAGTGTAATTGTAAGTAAATCCTCTTACTCTGGCTCAGTTATTGGCACTTCAGCGTGGAACACCACCTTTGGCCCGTGAAAACCCTCAAGTTTGAATGATTGTTGGTATTCACCAGCTTTTTTGCATTTAATTTCCCATCTTGAAAACTATTAGAGATGTAATCATGTCAAGTGCATCAATGAGCGAACTAAATTCATCTATAGGGTCTGAAATGGGACCTTGCACTGTGCAAAACAGATGTTGGTTAAGGCAAGACATTTCTCCATGTTAAAAAAAAACATTTTTGAATGTGCAAAGTTTTTTAAATCTCTTTAAAGTTTTTTAAATCGTTTTTATCTTTTACTTTGATTGCTGCCAAACCACCAAATTGTGCATCTTTAGCTCATATTTGTCAGTGAATAGTGATGTGTCCTGATTCATTGGGAACCCGTCTAGCGTCAAAATACTGGAGTTAACATCATTTTTGGATGCACAAACCCACCTTGCGTCAATGAGATGCAAGGTAGGCGTTCCTGTCCAAAAAATGACTCAAAGCCCTAGCGCCTTATCTATCCTCCCGTGCAAAAAAGGTGCACAGGTGGGAGGCAAGCCTAAATAATGGCTCTAAGCCTGCCTAATGCCATTATTTAACATCTGGGTCAAACCAGGAGTTAGGGGACCTGTGGACCCATTTCCATGGTCAAACACCATGGAATGGGCCAACAGGTGCCCACCCCAAGCCCCAGGAACACCCCCACCCATACCAGAGGGACACCAAAGGATGGGGGACCACATCCCAGGTAAGTAGGATAATTATAGGTAAGTATTATTAAAAAAATAACAACAAATGGAAATGCCATTGGGGGCCCTGAAAAGGGCCCCAATACATGGCACTGGTCCCCTGTGCTGGCCATTGGTGGTGGGCATGACTCCTGTCTTTTATAAGACAGGAGTCATGTGGTATGGATGGTTTTGTGTTAGGAAATGAAGCTAGGCTGGTCATTTTTTAAGGCAAAAGCCCCTTCTCCCGTACGGCCACCCCCACCCGGCTAACATCATTTTGTCTGATGCTAGCCCAACCTGAGCGTCGGCTTGCGTGATTCCTTAAATTTTGACGCCCGGCTGGTGAGCTGGAATGACGCAAGCCGGCACTATATTTCTTGACGCAAAACTGAGTTGGCGCAGTTTTGCATCAAAAAGTATAAATATGGGCCTCACTCTCTCACACCTCGACAGCGGAAATGATTTAAATGTATGTTGTCTGTGCTATACAATTAAGCTACGGAAGGCAAAAGTGTTCTCACGTAAATAAATCACACAGTGAAGAGGGGCCATTCAACTCTGAGTATTCCATTTTTAGATCTGTGTTATGAAACAACTCAAGCTGTCTCACCAAATTATTGCTTTTTCCCCAAAACTTCACACATAATATACAGGTGTAGAAGGACTCGATCCATTGGTCAGTTGAGTGTCATTTACATTTTGTTCCTGAGCACGTTTCTGACCACAGCATGCAGCTTGGGGCAATGGGTCAGCCCTCTTTACTCATTGGCTCCCTTCACGTTGAGTGATTTCATATAGCCTGTGCTCATCTACTAACATCAGTTCCTTCATGTCTGTGACAAAGCTGGTTCAAAGTGTTTTTTTTACATTATTTAGTTTCTAAATTAAAATATTACTTATTTCTTTTGCTTGCACTTTGAGTGTACAAAAGGACACGTTCAGGGAATATTGTTGTGTCTTGCTTTCCCTGTGATCTATGCGTACGTTCTTCACCATGAGCACAATGGTACATGAAATGCTTCTGTCTCATTTGGAGTGTTGATGTGATAGTCTCAACAGTTGAGACTATAGAGACTTTTGAGACCAGAGGATGAGAAAGGAACTCTGAACATTTTCTCCTGTCTCCTCCTTCTCCTCTGCTGAGCTCCTAGAATTTACATTCATCTGATCACTGCATTAGGGGTACTATTTTACTCAACCACAATCCATGAGCCAGAGATATCAAGCAGGTTGAACAATTTTCCGATACCATTTGTGGGGGAGTTACTATAATAAGATAACGTCTATCGTCAATACTGCTTGACAAGTATTTTTTCTAAAACAAATATAACTATTCAGTCATTTAAGGCACGATGAGAAATTGGATCCAAAAACATGTTATTAAGAAAGCCACTTTTAAATAATGACCAAACAAGACTGTACTTTGATAAAGAAAGTTACCTGGAAACACCTGTTGGCTGTTTTGAATAAGCTTGGATTTTGAATTATATGGATAGTATTGAAAGGATTCATAAATCAAGAACCTTTTTGGGAAAATAACAGCATATGGCACTTCTATAGAAGGTAGAATTGTAAGTCAGTTGTGCATTTCGGGTCTCACTTGATTGCACCTGTTACCACAGGCCTTCAGATAATGAAAGTTTGCAAGGTCTTTTTAATGTTTGTTTGCAACTATTTCTTATTTGTGAATACTTCGGACTTAAAGTGCTATTTAGGCATTGTTATTTGGTAATCACAATTTCAACTCGCTTTTCACACATTCCTTATTCCTTTGGTAGACTGTGCTATATCTGTGACATGCCACGTTACGCACTTTGGCAGCTATTTTATGCGCATTTGTTTGTGGTTGCAAATCTGATCATTAGGACATAAACACAGATTGAGACAGCATTGAGTGAAAACAGCATACAGCTTATCACTGGGGTATGTCTTGAGCAAGGCCCATAGCATTATGGTAATTTCGGTCCTTGCATTTCAGTTTTCAATGGTGTAACCTCTTCTTATTGAAACAGCACAATTCTAATTTCAATGAAGAACTCTCCTGATAACATTATATTTTGCTAAAGATCTTTACAGGAGCTACAGCTTTTTTGGTTTTGCTGACTTTGAATCATGAAAGAACAGTTTGAATTTAAAGTACCCAATTATCTTTGCTAAAAAGGAATCCACTCATTATGGAGACCACTGTCCTCGAAGAGGGAAGTTTCAAGTGCATACAGAGCATTCCGTCAATATGATACAACAATTTTCAAAGAAGTGCACCTTTGGTAATGGCGCATAGTGTCATAGTAGCAGCAGTCCTTTCAATTTGTAATCTATGTTACATTGTATCTTTATTAAGGCTTCCCGTTTTAAAACCAGTTTATTCCTAATCCATAATGTAGCCTCTCAAAACGGTTGATGAAGGAGTTAACACAGCTGGGGCCAACAGTAAGACACACAAGCCCAGATTTATACTTGCTTTGCGCCGAATTTGCATCATTTTTTTTTTACGCAAATTCGGCACAAATCTAACTCCAAATTTATACTTTGACGCTAGACCCATATAGCACCAAAGCTTTGGAGTTAAAGTCATTTATTGCTAGTGGGAAACTACCTTGTGTTTATGAAATGCAAGGAAGGCATTCCCGAGCAAAAAAAGGCTTTATGGCCTTAGCGTCATATCTATCCCCCCATGCTAAATTCAAGCATGAGGGGAAGGGGGCCTTAAATAATGGCGCTAAGCTTGCTAGCTCAGGGCAGGCGTTAGGGGACCAGTGAGCCTATTTCCATGGTCAGAGACAATGGAATGGGCCCAGAGGTGCCCTTCCCGAGCCCCAGCCCCACCCACATCCCCACCCATGCCAGAGGATAGGGGAACCCCATCCTCTGGTGAGTAACGTAATTACAGGTAAGCATTTTATATTTTATTAAAGGGTGCCATGGGGGGGCCTAACTTGGCCCCCCTAAATGTCACTGGGTCCTATGGCCATGCCCAGGGGACATATGTCCCCTGGGCATGGCCATTGGGGTGGTGGGCATGACTCCTGTCTTTCCTAAGACAGGAGTCTTGTCCATGGGGGTTGTGTGTCAAAGGATGACTCTAGTCTGGTTAATGGCATTTTTATGTCTCTTCCCATACTAGCGTCATCCTTTAACGCACAACCTCCTCTCCCCCACCCCCTCCCCCATCCGGCTAGCGTCCTTTTTCAAGACGCTAGCCTGGGCCTTACCGCCAGCTACTGTCATTCCCTAAATATGACGCCCACCCGGCGCCTTCGAATGGCGCTAGCCGGCGGTATACTTTACCCCATAATTTCCATTGTTCTGGGGAAAGAAAGCTCAGGTCTCCAGGAAGCGTAAGATGTTGAATCTACCTCAAGATTCATGAAACTCTTTGGTACCAATCTTCAGCTCTGAACTCACTATGTTCCAATGGTTGACTAAATATCTATTTTTCAATTGGTCACAGTGGCATCTGTCAGGAGGGCTAGTCGATCTGACAATCTTCATAACTGGATTGTCAATCTTGATCTTCCACACCCAGTATTAAGGTTCTCTAATCATAGAATATTGCCCTACTGTTTCAGCTACTTTAAAGTAGCTACTCTGTCAGATACTTCTCCCACACTCCATACATCAGGTATCTTATCTATTTCCTATGTTTATTTGAACAGACTGACTCTATTATGAGGAACCCTGTTATTAACCTAATTGTATTTCCTTATTAGTTGTCACCAATTATTCTTGTTGTCCTGATTTAGGACAAGGTTATTGCAATTATCAGAAACTCTAACAAAGTTAGATCCTTTACCGTAACTCTGATCACATATCTTCTATAGTGAAAGGAAGGTGATCTTTGCTAAGGACCCTTTCTGCACTAAGAACATGCTCCCTTATTACAGATTTGCAACTGCACACTATTCTGATCTAACTAATGAGTTTCTTAACCAGTGAATTTTTTAAATTCTAAAACTGGATCTTTTAATGATCCCGCTAAATTAGGCTATTGATTTATATTGAGGTAGATCAGTCTTGCATTCCCGATCAGTTTTGGCAGGCTAGGCCTAGTCTAACAGAGGGCAAACAGTTGCATCTGGGGCCTGTTGATTGATTCTTAGAAAATAACTTCTGCATGGTATAAGGAGACTAGTTCTCAAATTACAATTGTTAGTTTTATTTAAAATGACTAACACTTTGATATGGAGCTTGTGTGACTCCAGACTTGCACAAGGATTTCTTAATGGATAATAAACATTTGTTTACCTTCTATATTGTGTGTAGGAAATTAGCAAACTGTCCTTTCTTCCCTACCAATATTTTTACATATCCAATATGTTTCACTTCATTATTATGCAGTTTCGAAAACACAAGGACAATCACTTTATTTTCAGGTGACTTTAAGATGATGGTGTCACTATTACCAATTTATTTCATTTTGAGAGTTTTATAAAGCACAAACATGACCCATGGGTATGAGAACGCTGTACCACATATCCCGTAAAATGTCATATACATAAAATAAACTTCATGTTCAATACCATAGTAAAATATCCTGTTAAACATCATGTTCAATACCATAAAACCTCTTCTCTATGTAGGCTAGCACATGCTCATTGATATAGCTGAGTCTGTCAGAGCGGGAGTCCTGCTGGTGTGGCGAGCTTAGTGCAGAACCTTTATTTAGGAATCTGTTATTAAAATCCTTTAGACCTCTGTCTCAAAGGTGGATGTTGAAGGGTTTAGTCTGATCTCCAAAAATAGGGAGTTTCATATTGTTGGTGCAGATCCAGAGAAGGTGAAGGCGTAGGCCTTCTTTTTCCTGAATCTAGGAGACTCTAGGAGGAGGGAGTTTCCCCTACAGAATGGCCAGCAATTCCAGCAATTGACATCAGATGTTGCATGGGGCTTGCATTATTCCAGGGATATCTTAACAGAGTGTTGGTGTATTGCAGTGTTCAGAGTGTTGAAAGCACCTGAGACTGAAATATAAGCTAATGATATAGTTATGCAACACTGTACAACTCCTTTAAAAGGTCGTTTATAGTGTGCTAATTCACTGGACGGTTCTTTTTTTTTAATAATACTTGTTATTGTTCCTATAATAGTTCACAGTCACTGAGAGTGCAAATTAGCAATACAGTATAGAATGTAGGTCACAGTAACTCATTTCTCTCATGCCCTTTATTACTTGTTTTCCACACTTGCTTCAATTTGTCATTCCCATCTCCACTACATGGTGGGTTGTCTCCCATGTCTTCATGCATTGACATGAAGCAGCCCTCTAAAGTGCACTGTACATTTGCCATTGCTGCCAAATCCTTTCTCTCTTCTTGGGAAAGTCCCTCCCTTATGGACCTGCCTTTCTGCCAACATGCACCAATCCATATATTTTTTCCAGGTGTTCAAGACTGGAGGCATATCAGATCCCCATTTCTGGGCCACGTTCCGTTTTGCTACAATCAGTCCTAGAAAGTGGAGAGTTTTGTGTGTGGATGGGTTTGTTTCATCTCTCCAGATTTTAAGCACACTAGTTTGAGAGAGAGTTCAGCCTGCGTTCTGGTGATGCACCACAGGCAGCACATATCGCTGCCCAGTATCCGGTCAGCGCTAGGCAGTTACATAGTATGTGTGGAAATGTTCCCGGTTGGCCGCTTTCCCTGACAGAGATCTGACCCTGTATTTCCCATCCTAACCAGCCTATATTTTGTGTAATAGGATCTATGTAGAATGGACAACTGGGCCAGACGAAGCCAACCTGGATCTTTATCTCTCTGGGGTCACAGAGTGCTTCCTCCAATTTTCCCTCAACAATGCACACTAAGTCCATTTCCCAGTCTCCATTTAGCTTCTCTATTACATTCAGGGAGTTGTTAGGCAACTTTCTATAAGTCAGTGAGATGGCTTTCTTGGAAAAGGGTTCCGACAACAGGTGGTCTTTCAGCGGGGACACCTCTGAGATCTCAGCTTCCATCACTTTGAGGGTTTCGCCACTGTGGCCATCGCTGCACTGTCCCATAGTGGGATTTGATTAATTAATGCCTTTTCCTATCCTAGGTATCTAGTAGCCTCCTTCCATGCTCTAATCACGAATTCACAGGCAAGATTGCTGTCATCTTGGGTCCATAAACGGCTGCTGGGTTTCCCCTTTCTCCCATAGCTACTCTATCTACTTAAAGGGATGGCTCATTTTGTGATGCAAAGGCTCAGACATTGATGACAACTAATTGCAATGCACTGTAATATTCCCAGCTGTCTGGAAGAGTGATACCGTTATCGTATACCCCTCTTATGACTTTGGACAAAGCTGTCCTTGCTGCCCCGCCATCTCTCAGCAGCAGTCTGATTTCTGCCTTCAGCTTTTTGAAAGAATTCTGTCGTGATCCTGTAAGGGTTGTTTTAGAACACATAAAGGAGTTTGGGCAGGGCGATCATTTCAAACATTGTAGTACAAAGTAGTATAGACATTGGCGGGCCTTTCAGGGCTTCTTCCCTGTAGCTGTCCAAAATGGGGCACACATTTTTGGATTGGAAGACTTCTCCGATATCTGTTACATAGATTCCTAAATATGTAAAGCCCTCTAGAATGTCTAGTAAGGCTGTACCACCGCCCCCCCATCCCTCGGCCAAGCTGTCAATGGGTAGAATAGAAATTTGCCCCAGTTGATGGTATATCCTGAGAAGGTGCCGAAGATACAGAAAATTTGCAGGAGCCTGAGGATTGTATCATTAGGACCCAATGCAAACAAGAGGATATCATTAGCATAGACCACGATTCTGTCCTCCCAGGCTTCCTCCCTGCCCAGTCCCCAAACTAGTGGGTATTCCCTGATTCAGCAGACCAGGGTTCCACGAAAGTACAAATTGCATCGAGGACAGTGGACATCCCTGCCTTGTGCTCCTCTCCAGATGAAAGGGGTCCAATAGAATACTATTTACTTTTACCCTCTGCATTGGCTGACTATGGAGGAGCTTTATTCACTGCCGGAAGCAGGGGCCTATGCCCACTCTTTTCAACACTGCATGCAGATATGTCACCTACAGAGTAGTGAAGACTTTCACGGCATCAAACGGTAGTGTAGCTGACTGTTATTGGTGATCTCTTAGTCTACTCAGGCAGCCATAGAGGTGTCAAAGGTTTAGCTTAGTCCCCCTATTTGGCATAATACCTGATTGGTCTGGATGCACCTGTTTAGAAATGATTTGCTTTAACTGAGTGGCCAGTACTTTCACTAGGATCTTACTCTCAGCATGAAGAAATGATATAGACCTACAGGGGGCACAGCTATCTGGTGGTTAGCCATCTTTCAGGATAACCACAATGGTTATATTGGTCATGGGGTAACGGGCCTATTTCATTAGCTTTGAGGAACATCTGTCTCATGTGCGGCACTAATGTGCCAGCCATGCCTTTGTACAGCTCTATGAGGAGTCTGTTTGGCCCCAGAGCTTTCCCAGATTGGATGTGTCTGGTGGCTCTAACTATCTCACCCTCTCCTATGCCTTCATCTAAGGTCTTTGCGTCCACAGGTGTGAGTCTCCTATGTCACTTTAAGGGGTAGCTCCTCCAGTAAGGTGTAGGAGTGCCACCCTGCTGGATTTCCCTAAAAGGAAAAAATAAAATGATAATAACGTACAGTACGTTATTATCATTGTATTAGTCCTTGCAGTGCGGGGCAGGGCTGGGCTGGAGGGAGGAGGCCAGAGGAGGTCTATGTGCACACAAAGTGCGTATGTCTGTTTGGCCGGCCGTGTTGGACCAGCCAAACAGACATGCGCACTTTGCATGTTCTCTACCATGCTGTATCGCAGAGCCAGGTAGAGAACATATCCAGGCTCCCATTCCCAGTCTGAGCAGCGAAGCAGGTTGCTCAGACCAATCACTACGTGCTTTTAGCAGCGCTGTGATTGGCTGGGAGCCTATGCAGCCAGGAAGAGGAAGAGGACGGATGGGAGATGAACGCGTCTCCCCTCGAAGGTAAGTGGTTTTTGTTTTGTTTTGTTTTTAAATGTATTTAGTTTTTTTTAATGCTCCCCCACCCGGTCCCTTCATGCCATGTCCTGCCCCACCACACCTTGTCAGTGACAGCTGCCACTGGTCACTTTGTGACTTGCTTGTAGTGGACCTGTACAGGCCTTGATAGGGTTCCCTGCGATATTAGAGCTGTGACCAATAGCAACGCTATGTGAATAACTCCTCCTTTCCCCCCAATTCCTAGCCCCCTACACTACTCTGCTGCCAATGATTAAAATTACCTGGCCTCCCCAACTTGCAGAGCGCCTGTCACCCCCATACAACAACCTGTAAGTTTATCAGCTCACTGCAGTCCACAGTGCACTAGGGCCTTGTTGTGCCCCCCTCTGCCCACAGTAGCTGAAGTGGAAATCCTTCCTCTGTTCCCTAAACCTCCCTCCCACCCTTCAATCTCCATTCGTCGCTCCTCCATTTGCCCCAGCAGAACGTATCCATGTCCTTGAGTTATGGTTCTTATCATATTTTGTGGAGAATTTAGGCTTTGTCTTGGCTCAGCGCATCTCTCTGGTTGTTTGCTTTTCCTCCTCAGTTCCTCTCTGCACCGCAGATCAGGGAGTTCTGTCTGCTGGAACCTGACTCTTTGCTGCTGTTGAGCTTATTTTGTGTGTCTGTGTTTTTGGGGGCCAATCTGGGCAACGATTCCCACCATACTAGGGGCTCCCTCCCTTGCATTGGCAACCCTAGTTTCCAGTGCAGTCTTTGGCCTAGTGCTTTTGTCTCCACAATGCTGCCCTTGGTCAGTTTCCATCCTTCAATCCAGTCCCAGGCTACTCTGATGTAGCAAAGTGAAAGCACTTCCCCCCAGCCATAATTCACAACTTTGCTGAGTATATCAGCATGTATTTTAGGTTTTTTTCTCACTTGCTTGACCTCACTGGAATTTCTCTGAAGTCTCTGTACTCGCAGAGTAAAGTCCAGGAAGAACTTGACATCCACAATCTTGCAGCTAATTTTTTTCCTCATCCTGGTGGGCTGTGGCATGTCATCCCTGTCTCGGTGGTTGAAGATCCTCATGATGATGGTCTGCAGGGGGCTCCTGGCCTGGAAGGAAGACCAGGAATCTATGAGTCCTTTCAATTGAGAATAATTTGAATAGGCCCTTGGATTCCAGTGTATCAAGTCTGAAGTCTTCAAAGGACACTTCCACTCTGGGTCCCTCAGCAGGTTCCGGTATCCTCACCACTTTAATATTCTTGTGTTGCAATCATCCTTCATAGCCTCCAGTTTGTTGCTGTGCTTTCTTCCTGCAGATGGCATACTGCTTCTCAGAGGTCCTTTGTTTTAGCTTTGATAGCAGCAAACATTTTTTCATCTATGGCGACCCTCTTTCCCATTTTTTAAATAATTTTCCATAGAAGAGTGACTTCCACAGTCAATGAATAGAGCTCGGGCTATACCCTAAGGTCATGAATGCCTTGCATACTGTCCTCCATAGATAGTCCATTGCCTCCTGTCATTGCAGAATTGACTTAGGCAATCTCCAGTTGCTGTTCGCACCTCATAACCCACAGGTCTCTGCACTGTGAATCTGTCCATCTTGGTTTCCTGATTTTTCCCCCCCTTTCCTAGGTCCATCTCAAGGACACTTCCAGTCTGCGGGCTGCACCACTCTTCAAACCCCCATCATTGTGGTTTTTGCCTTGCAGTCTTGCCCTAAAAACTTGCATGTGTCACCGGCCCGAGTATAAGTGTGGCCAGTGACACGAATGAGTAGTAATCACGGTTGCCTGCTGGAGATGGCCAGAGAGGGCTGTTGCCACTCCACCACCTGCACTTGATCTCTCTTACCCTCCACTGCCTTTTGGTTTTCCCAGGTGTATTCTCTGGGGCCGGTAGTCTTCCCCACAATCTGCAAGGCTTTTAGCCAGTTCCCATATGTCGGGTGCTCCCAGTGCACAGCAGGGGAAGCTTAATCTCCTTTTTCCTCCATGTGGTCAGGTTCACTCTCAAGTGCGATATACATGTTCTCCATTGATCCCCGTACTCAGGGCCTCTTCGAAGCTAAGGCTCGTCCCTCTCCACTTTCTTCGTTTGCTGGGCCTCTGAAACAGGCCTGTCTGATCCACCCTACACTGTGGCTCCCAGCATTGGACAGGCTGTTCCTCCTCTACTCCCCCAGGGCTGTCACTGAACTTCTCTGGATTATGTAGAGAATGCCCTGGGCCCTGCTCCCCTCCGTGCAGCTGAAGGTCCTTCACCTCGGTCTCCGGCTCCTCAGGTAGGCCGCACACAGGGCCCAGCGCCTACTGACATCGTCTTTGCTGTAGGGGTTGCAGGAACTGTGATTTTGGCTCGCCATACTCCACTCAGCACTTCACTATCCTGCTGCAGGAGGATGGGGATTGGAACAACAGATGTATGACAGATGTTGTGGGAATTTACGCCCCTGATGTCAGGAGCTCAGTCGTTTTACAGTCATCTTAACTGCAGGGAAGCACCCCCCCCACTGGCCCGTTGTCAACCACATTTTAAGGGGCAATCACGGGTATGCTGCTAAAACCATTCTCATCTATCATCCTGTGACCTCTATCTATGCCATAATTACAATTCTTTCCATTACATCTTAATAATGTGTTTTTATCTGAATCTCTTTTTCTGATATAAATCGAGTCTTGGAGAATCTGGTCAAGGTTTTGCGTTTGTTGCCCATTGGGCAACACTCCATGACCCCGTGTTAGACTAAAGTCAATGAAGGATACTCTCAACGTACAGGGGAATTCCATTGAGTCTGAAACCTCCACCACATTTGGATCCACCCAGCTAGCTCTTACCAAGCTAAAAGGGTAAACAGGTAAAAAAAGTTGTGTTAATTCCTGTTACCGAAGTAAAGTGAACCACAAACGTTAAGCAGATTACACAGGAATGTGTCAGGACAGGCTTACTCAAGCTTAATGGGAACTTAATGGGTTTTACTATGGCTCAGGCTTTGTCCGAATCTCAAGTAAAGATACTATGCATGGCTGCAATGGTAATTGAGGTTTATGTTCAGTGTTTTTTGGGGTTTGCTGAGGTTTGTAGTTCAGGCTGTGGTTACCTTGGGAGCCTTCCACCACTCCACACCAGTGTCAAGATCAGGAGCAGGTTTCCGCAGCAGACGTTAGAGTTCAGGACACTGATGATAGTTTTGTCCCCGTCAGTCTGCTCCTTCCTAAATCCCATGTGCACCTTCAAGTGTTTATCGTGGCCTAGTCTAGTGTGCAGCATCTAGCAGTGCACATCCTATGGTGAACCAAAGGTTGCTGGAATTGTGGTTCTGTCTCTAGTCATTTTGAGTTATCCACACTGCTGTGTCAAGAACAGCTCATTTGCTTCAGGACAGGCACACTGCAGGCCAGGATGCTGCTGGAAGATTATTCCCACGATGCTTTCTACGTCCTTAATGCAAGTCATAATAGCAGGTATTTATCTAGGGCCAGCAACCATCATCCTGTGTTTTACCGAGGGTTGCTTGGATTTGTAAACTGGACCACAGACACTCTTGGATTTACCACCTTCCTTCCTTATAGTGTCAAAAACAGAGGCTCCACTTCAGGTCAGACAAACTGCAACTTAGGATGCCTTTGGCAGCTTTCTCTCCATAAATCGTTCACCTTCTCTGTACAGTTTCACCTGTCCGATTATATGTATTAACCTCGACCAATGGCAGCTAAAGGCACCTCATTTGGAAAATGTTAACTTGGGAGTCTAGCCACTAGACCTTATAGTGCAAAGGAGGACAAACATCTTGTAAGAGATAACAGTTAGAATTGTAGTTTGGGAGGCAGGAACACTACATTGCACTCTAGGCGTTGTTTGCACCAAAACGCAAGGGCGAGAGAGAAAGTGGCTCCCCGCATCGGAGTAGCACTGGCCTCTGTTGCCCTTGCGGCACCCAATCCTGCAGGAGGCCCCAAAACCACTAAGAGCCCAAATCCAAGTGAAAAATATGAGATATGAAGGAAGCATGAACCCCTCATCACATTCTGCACGTGGACCCAATTATTTCGCTGTCTTCCCCCACTACTTAAGAAAAACGGAAAATGACCTTACACTCAAGCCCTAACATTATGAAGCCATGATATTAACATCAGTTGCTTCTTTTATGTGGCCTGTGCGTGGCTAACAGTGAATAAGGAAACAGAGAGACATTTTAATGAAAGGTATTTCAACAAACGTGCACTTTATAAATCAATAATGCTCTTATTTTATTGTTTTAAAGGTTTACATGCTTTTGTAATCAGTGTTAATGGTATTCAAGTTATGGCTGCGGCAGAAACATAAACACTACCCTTACGGTCGGTGGCTGCCCGGCTCTGTCCTCCGCCTCCACATTGTGCAGGGTGCCACTTACCTTGCCCATGTACCGCGTGGCACTTCTGCACACTCCTACATACGCCCGCCATAGCCCAGCTCTTCTAGAAACCTTGCCCATAATCTATACTTGATGCATACGTTGTCCCTTCACTGGAAAAACATTATTATGGTTTTTTTCTGAACACGTAGAGTAGCAAAATTACTGGGGACATGGTAATGTTGCGCAGAATATTTTTTTATCAGAAATGAACACTGTATCAGAGAAGCTGCATACAGATGTACTCCTTTGTTTAGAGTACTGATTTAGTACTTTTGTTTTATTTACAGAAATTCAAGATGAAGATTACGTCGTTGTTTTGCCTTGAAGAGAAACCAAGCACAGATTAATGTCCGAGCTCCGACTTCAAGAATTTAGTTACGTTCTTCCTTTGCGGCATTTTATGTGCATTTTGTTTCCTTGTTGCCATCCATAAAGTGTTGCTGATTACAACAGGTTTTAAAATTCGTAATAACTAAAGCAAAGCACAATGGATTTATTTCATATTAGTGTAACTGAACATGATATGGTTCAGAGCAACCTTTTGAAAAAAAAACCTCAGAAATGAATAGCTTTCTAGAAGCTTGCATTTGTTATTTTCGCACATTTAAAACTACTATTACTCAAGTCAGCACTGCACTGGTTTCTAGAAATGTAATGATTTGATATACAATAGGCTTTTGTTAACATTGTATTTTACAGATAATAATAAGGATCGTTTAAATATTGTTCATAGCAGAGTACCAGGAGAGGACAGGTTTGTTAAAGGTCAGAGGTTGAAAAAAAATATAAAAGCATCATCAAATAAAACAAACTTTCTAGAATTCCTATTTGATTTTTAACGATACAGGACCTGATAACGGGAATAGTTTATCTTTCTACACTTTACGGCCCCTTTAAAAAGGTATTCTAGGATAGCGCATGTTCATCTCTGGAGCAGTTTTCATACGCTGAGGATTGTGTTTGGTGAGCCAGTCGCCTTGAACATAAAAGGCCCTAAAATGGAAAACTGAAACATTCAGATGTTTGTTTCAGTTTCAACTCTCAGTGTTTGGGCCTGAAGTTGGCCAGCTTCTCGAAAATCTCACCATTTCCTAAAATTACACACTGTGGCTTGCAAGGATCCCACAAGTTCTTCTTACCCAGAATGCCCGAAAAACGTCAAACATTTGTTAAAATCACAGATTTTCCCCACATTTCTGTAAGGGAAACTCGGAGAGTTTGTAGGGATCAACGTAAGTCCTATCATCTAAAGTTTCCACACTTCTCCTAATCAAAAGGGTATCCTACTTAAGCGAGTGGGCCCACAGTCACACTGGGACAGAAAATAGGTAGGTATGGGAGTCTACATGCATTTATGCTTGTTGCAGAAAATGTGGTAATATAAAAAAACAGCAATAAAAACTACCCACCAGATCATAAAACATGCCCACAAAGAACCAAAAAACAGCCCATACACTTCTGCGAGACCAGCCCTTCAGGCACTGCCAGATTGTGCTGTAGATCAGTCCGACCTTTGGTGGGCATATAGCCAAGGTCAGGAAAGGCCCCAACAAGTAATGTAGAAACATGAAGAATTTTCCTTTGAGTTTCAATCATTCAGTGGGTGTAGGTAGGTACATTGTTTGGTTCTGAAGCCGGCTGGCACCAATGGCAAAAACTGAAGAAAACTATATAGCCGTGGAAGTCCAGGGTGCTGTGGCTTGGTTGGATTCCAGCACATTTTCGTACCCAAAGTCCCATGAAAATCTCAACATGTGGGTAAAAAAAGCCATTTCTTATATTTCGGTGGTATTAAACTTCAGATCTTGTAGCCACCAGCAAACATCCTACCATATTGCACTTCCACACTTTTCTTGATTAAAAGAGTACCCACTTTTGTCGGAGGGGCTATTGTAACATACAGGGACAGATGAAAACGGGAACTATGTGACAGTCACAAGTGACAGTAACGGTAACAGTGCAGTGTCAATGGTGTTTTCACAAAGTCACATTTTGATCCATTGTGTGCAAGAGGCCCACCTGCTCATGTCAGGTACCATTTTCATTGAGAGCAGATGGGAATTCTGAATGGTAAAGCTGTTGCCATTGACTGTATGTTTCGGAGTTTTCTGTCTAATTAATTCTTGGAAATTGTCTCTTTTCATGTATTCTCTGACACTTTATGGCATCCTGGGTAATAAAATGTGCAGGATTGCATGCAACACACAGCACCATAGATTCCTCTGGGTTTCTAGTTTTGTAACGTGCCCGGGTTAGTATAGCTCCAAGAGTACTGGCCAACCAGAAACTGCAGTTACCCCACTTGGAAACAGGAATTTCGGTCTTCTTGTCATAGCTGTGACGCTGGCAGATCATTCTTGGTATGAAAACATAGTGAAATTCATGCAAGATAAAGCACCATGTTGCTAGTTTTTAGAAATGTCTGGGATGGTGGGTGTCTGTAGGTGCCAATCACCCCGGGACCCAAATACTCAGCACATCCATGGAAACCAAGACAAAAAGGCAGCTTTTCTAGCCATAGTTTTGATTTAGGCAGGGCATTCTGGTAGGAACATTTAGTGAGATCCACACATGTCACACAACCCGGGAGCCTACATTTTATAAATGTCTGGGTAAGGTATGTTTCCCTTGAAGTCAACATAGACTGTATACAGGTGGAATTTCAGACATTAGCTCTGCATACAAAAAATGTACGTGCCTGTTATAAGTTTAGTGAGGAAAAGTGGAGTGAGGCTGAATGACAAACTATTCTTCATTGGCAGATAATATGAGACTGAGATCAGAGACTGAGAACAGAGACACATACATTACACTAGGGATGTACACAATACATTTCCCCAATTCTTCAATGTATTTATTTCTGCACACTACTATATGGCAGAAGTTATACAGGAAGACCGTCTCCCATGTAGTGTGGCATGCTACAGGGAGCAGCAGGGAACTTCTAGTGCAAGTTATGTTGTCTGGTATTTGCATAGTGCACAACTGCCACTAGTGTGGAGTGAATGCAGTTAGACCTATATGTCTGATTAGAGAGGTGTTTGTTTGTACTATGGCCTATTTGGCAAGAGGTGGGTGTGGTGATTTGTATGCTACTCCTTCTGTGACGTTCTGCCTTTCCCCACCTACAAAACCCCTGTGATAGCAAGTCTAGGCTAAGCTCTGAATAACTCTTCATGTCTTTGCCGGACTGTGAGACCTGACTAAATTTGTGTGCTGAACCTTCATTAATGCCACTCCATGGCAGCCTTGATAGGGCCAGGAGGACTTGTCTTAATGCACCTTTTGCACACCCACTGCGCTTAATAGGAGCCCTCTTCAGGGTGAAATTATTTGCCAAAATCCATCAACTTTCACTACATGTTAAAAAGTTGAGTCATTGAAAATGTGTCTTTAGGATGCTGATGCTGTGACCATAATTACATTTGAACACTGAGGTAGAAATCTCGGGGCACACTCTCCTAGATTCCCTAAAAACAGTACCAGAAAGGCTTACCCAAAGAAAGCACAAGAACAGCAGGTACGCCACAAGTGTAACCGACATGTACCCATTTACTTAAGTCAGTACAAACACAACAGCTGAAATGTAAGTAGTAAAGGAAACTGTTATGGATTATGGTAGTTCTTTGGATGAAAACATTGTCCATGATTTTCCAATTCAGATGTAGTTATCTCAAATTTTCCACAGGCAAGTCAGAAAATGGAACACAGAAGATACGCATCCATGCACATCCATTTAAAGTTGCATACTAACTCTCAAACGGACTATCCCATTTCAATCAATTTCCTAGACCTACAACATTGTGTAGCAAGTTAAGCAAGTCAGAATGTGCAGGCTTGACTTAGATGGATACCGGAGACAGTAGTACTGAGTGTCCTGCCTCCATCCTTGCCAAGTATCAACTCTGCATCTTCACTACTGATGACTCTTCTTCTTTGTAGCAGGAATGTGATAAGCAAAGGGTTGATACATCAGTCTTGAAACCTCCTTAAAAATAGATGAATGGAGACTGCTCTTTTTACAACAGCAAGACTGATGATAATGGCCAACTCAAAGTCAAGACAGGACTTCACCCTTCCAGTAGTAATCTGACGATAGACATTATATGCAATGTATGCTGATAAATAGACAAAGTGGATAGCCAACTTCTTGTACCAAGTGTAAGTATTACAAATTGCATCATACAGCTGAAGCAACTGGTCAGTTTTCATCAACTCCAGCCTATTTGTAATCTAGTCACCAAACCATGACAAAAGTGGTCTCATAATTTATTGTAGTGAGCACATGTACTTCCTACCTGTCACAGAATTTCATAGGTAGCAGTTTGTTGCAACGCAAGGCAGCACACTGATATTTTTAAAAGGTTTCACAAACAAGCTGAGAGAATCCTTGCAATTGCTTTGAATTGTACCCCACACCTTTGTGCCAATGCCATAGAATTTGCTGGGCAGCTGTGTTCCCGATTTGAAATAGACAATATAAAGTTTGTAACTTTTATGAAAAAGAGTGTGTGCAAGTCCCCACATCATCCTCTCCATAGTTCCTGATGAGGACAGGTAACCAGTAGGTTTTATATTACAGTCAGTTTTTCTATGCACTCTAAAGTTGTGTGCATAACCATGGAGCTCTTGCATAACAAATCTCGATGCCGTACCAAGCTCTTATACTAGTTATATGTTGGCTGGACAGCAGCTGTCCTTTATAGAGATTAAACACTCATCCACTGCTACATTCTGCCATGAAGCACAAACCACAGGAACGTTTGTTGAGAAATGCTCCACAACATGGCAAAATTTGAACAATCTGCCATGATCTGGATTGTTCTGTGGCAATGCTGCAAAGGCACCACTTTAATGCAGTTTATAAGGCAGAATTAAAAAGTATATCTGCATAATACATTTTGGAAGCTAGGTGTTGCCCAAATTGAGAAAGGAGACCTGTAAGACTGTATTGATCTTGTTGGAAAGTGGATTAATGGTAACTGCAGGTAAGTACCCACACTTTGCAATAGGCCACAAACCCCTACTAGGTCCAGTCAAGTTCTCAATAAATTAATCCCAGCTCAACCCTTGGTAGCTTGGCAACGAGCAGTTAGGCTTAACTGAGGAGACAGCTGTGTAAAGCATTTAGGGCCAGATGTTCCAAACTTTTTGCACGTCGCAAACGGCGAATTTCGCTGTTTGCGACGTGCAAAAAGCACATTGCGATGCCCAAACCCCGTTTTGCGAGTTGGTAACCTGGTTACCGACTTGCAAAACGGGACTGCGAGTCGCAATTAGGAAGGGGCGTTCCCCCGAGTCACAGCACGATGCTGTATTGTTTTGCGACCGCGAACGCAGTCGCAAAGCAATCGCAGTCACCACCAGTGTCACACTGGTGGTAACCCATTCGCAAAAGGTAAGGGTTCCCCATGGGCATGAAAAAACGTTGAATTTTTTAGTTTTGTAATGCATCTCGTTTTCCTTTACGGAAAACGGGCTGCATTACAAAAAAAAACAGCTTTATTTAAAAGCAGTCACAGACATGGTGGTCTGCTGTCTCCAGCAGGCCACCATCCCTGTGAGTGCCGCTACTCGCAAGGGGGTCGCAAATTGCGACCAACCTCAATAATATTAATGAGGTGGGCCTTTGCGACCCCCTTCCGAGTCGCAGATGGTGTCAGGGACACCATCCTACATTCTGGATTGCGACTCAAAAAAATTCAAGTCGGTCTGACTCGCAATTTCCGAGTCGCAATCCAGATTTTTACTACATCTGGCCCTTAATAACCACAAAACAGTAAGTAAGTAAAACACAATAAAAATCCAACACCAATTTTTTTTAAAATAGATTATATTTTTATTTTTTAAATTACACTAAAATGACAAAAATCGAATAAAGGGAACCGGGGATATGAATATTTAAAGATTAAGGGGGTTATTACAACTTTGGAGGAGGTGTTAATCCGTCCCAAAAGTGACGGTAAAGTGACGGATATACCACCAGCCGTATTACGAGTCCATTATATCCTATGGAACTCCTAATACGGCTGGTGGTATATCCGTCACATTTGGGACAAATTAACACCTCCTCCAAAGTTGTAATTACCCCCTAAATGTTTTCTAGCACATAGAAATCAAAAGCACCAATCAGGACATCTGGTTGCACTTGACCAGGGCAAAGTCAAAAGTTGAGGATGACCATGATGGAGCCTTGCTCAGCTATACTGAGCGGGTGGCCGCGGTCAAAGTTTTACCTTCGGGCTTAGAAGAATTTTTGAATATCTCTCACCATTCAGGACGAAGTCACAAACTGAGGCCATCTTCACTGGAGCCCTCTGCAGATACTCATCGCAGGAGGCCTCGGTTGAGAGATCTACCTTTGGACTTAGATGATTTTGAAGATGCAAATCTTTGCTCCTTGAGGATTAGGACTCCAGCTCCCAGAATGCACCTGGTTCAAGTCCAAAAATGACCACAGGTCAGCTGGTCATTTTCTTCAGGGCTTGATGCAGGGGACTCTGGTCAGCTCATTACTACCTGTAGCTTACAGGGAGTCCCTCTTTGAAGTAGTAGAATCCAGGTAAAGTCATATCCTTGGTGAAGCCCAGGTGTGCAGCTGGTGCAGTCCTTCTGAGTGCAGGGTCCGGGACAGGCCAGGGGTCCAGCAGGGCAGTCCTTCTTCTAAATTGCCATGATATACGTGCTTGTTAATTGATCTGTTAATTGACCGTGAAAGATGAGATTATATGAGTGTTTTATTTTGTATTTGAACATACATTGAATTAGGAGAGCACTCTGTACTGAATGAAAATAGTATTTGTGAATTGGGTAGAGTGGTAAGATATGAGTGTTGATGGTTGGGGCGTGTTTATACATATGTACATTGGCTGTCAGAATATAAGCAGTGAAAAATTAGGTTTTCTTTCACTTGTAACCAAAATGCATTTTCATATTATGTAAGTGTTTTTTTATTTGTAGTAGTTACAAGGTGATGTTTTTAAAGTGATTATGACAAAAACAATTCAATCACCTGCTGTAAGTAAATATTAAGAGCAAAATTATTACAAACCCTTTTGCTTTGAAATGGTTTATTGAAGGATGTTGAATTGTGTGTATGTTTTATATGTATTGCTACTTAGCTACTTTGATTGTTAAGTATAATAGATTTCATTACCTTTTGTTGGTTATGTGTACTTACAGTTATCATTCTTCTCTCCACTGTATTCATTTGCATTCACATGGGTTGTATGAATGAAGTCTACAGTTTCAAATTAAAAACTTTTAGGCTTTTATCAGTGTGTTATTATCTTAATGAAGACCGTAAAACCTTTAATTGAAGTCATTTTTAGGTAATCTGTTTCTCGGATATATAGACCACTTTTGTTGCTTGAATCTAAATGTAAAATAAATAAAGAAGTGTAATAGTATATATGGAGGGGCATAATTATGTTAATTGTGTTAGTAATGGAATTGCAAATAAATGGCAATAAAGAGATGAGAATGACTGGCCTGAATGTTTGTTAGGTATGTTAGTTACCTTTACTTTTATGTGATGCATTGCATTAAGATTTAGAACCTCATTACAGGTGTGGTCGGAAAACTGGAAGGGAACTCTCTGTGTGGAAATACAGACTTTGGTAATAGTTATTTACCCAGAGCAACATTCTAACGCACTCAAACGTTTTGAATCTTGCAATGGGGAGTAATAGAGGGGGATCAGTTTTTGTCCAACAATTTTCATCTTTTCAGCAGGTTTTACTTTCTGAAATGTGTTCAGGAAAAAAACAACAGCAGTACATCTTAAATGTACAACTTCCAATGTGGGTAGACATACCTGTTAATGTCCATAACAGAATTACTATGACGTCCGTAATGAGGGCCCAAAGTTTTATTAACTGTACACGATTAACATTATGAATAGAGTGAAATGTGTATTAAAATTATAGAGTAGAATAATTTGTTGTGTAGTGTTGGAAATGACCCTTTTTGCAAGGTTTTCCCCGGACTTTCTGCAGCTGAACTTTTTTGGTGTTGCATTTCATTTTTGCGGGTTTTAGGACTCTGGGCACTTGACCACTGCTGGCCAGTGCTAAAGTGCAACTTCTCTCTGTCTAAAGTTTGTTGTTAATTGGTTTACCCATAACTGGTATATTTGATTTACTGGTAAGTCACTAGTAAAGTGACCTATGCATGCAGACAGCCTGTAAATCAAATGCTACTAGTGGGCCAGCAGCATTGATTGTGCCACCCACACGAGTAGACCTGTAAACAGGTCTCAGGCCTGCCACTGCAATGCCTGTGTGGGCAGTTTTAAACTGCCATTTCGACCTGGCATGTGCATGCACTTGCCTGGCGCAAACCTTCCCTTTTACTACATGTAAGTCTCCCAAGGCAGCCCCATCGGCAGGGTGCAGTGTATTTTAAAAGTTGATGATCATTTGTCATAATCTTTTTACACTTTAAATTTTACTTCTTAAGGCTCTCAATTTTGTGTTTGAGTGATTTGACATTATGTGCTCAGCATTTCTATAGAATTATAAAACCTCTTGAATTGCTTTATTTAAACTTAGCAAACCTAATATTTGGAAGACAATATGAGATTCCCAGATTTTAAATTGTATCACTTCTGCTCCATTATCAGACTAGCTTTTAAAAAAATATTTTTATTAGGATATTTCATCAAGTTCAAACAAAATAACAAATAAGAAAATTATGAAAGCCGGCAGACTTACAACAGAGACAAAATAGTAATAAGCGGATAACATAGAATGGGTACTGTTAGTAGTGATGGTAATTGCGTCAAGTACAGTAATGGAACCGTAGCATCACAGTTAAAAGACAAAGGCATTGGAGTTCAAACAGATCAAATATACAAGCCAAAGACATGCTCAAGTAAAAATGCCCTCCTGACACATCAACTATTTAGGGACCCCTGAGTCCCTGACTCATAACAGGTGGGAAGATGTAAAGGCACGCAAAAGGGATACAGATAGGTCACTAAGGAGAGTCAGCTAGAGTAAGGATCTGTGTTCCAGCATCCAAGGCCGGCGCAGGGCTACTAGGGGAGGAGTCATTAGTATGTACCTGGCCCCCATGATTCAGCTGCGGGCAGTTTAACAAGATAGCGTCCCATGCAGATTAAATTGGGACCTTCCGAACCTGCAAGGCCTCTTCCCTTTGGATGGCCTCTCTTTCACATTCTGCCCATTTCATCAGCTCTAACCACCATCAGTAAACATCCAGACCTTGGAGAGACTTCCAACTCATAGTCAGTTGTTTGGGGGCAAAGATCAAAGATAGATCTAAAAATCTATCCATAGCCTTACAGGCTGTCAAAGGTTCATGAAGGCCTAGCAAACAAACCACCAGGAGCCCCACAAACCACCAGGAGGACTATCGTCTAATAAGGCAGTAAGATCTGGCACGATCAGACCAATTGGAAGAAATCTGTGTCCGTGTTGTAGCAGGGGCATTCAGAGAGTGCAGTGGGAAACATAGTATCATACAACAGGGGGTTAGGTAGGCCCGATGAAGATAAAAGAACTGAAAAAGTTTGAAGCAGGAGTTTCTCAATATTTTAGAACTGGACTAAGACTCTTCTCCATTAGGATTCTGAGACAGGTGACCCTAGATCCACTATCAGTGCAATAGGAGGGCTGCGAGAGATGGCAACGCCCCTCCAACAAAGCCCTATACATTAATGTGATTGCTTTAGTTTGACCTGTAATAAGGAAGAGATGGCACAGACAGTGAGGTTCAGGAGGTTCCGCAGAGCCACTCCCATATCTTACATGCCAAAGCACCATGGAGCATGAAATGACCCAATGGTATACCATGTGATTTCCAGAGGAACAAGAAAGGACAAAGCCCCCCCCCCAAACAGATCACCCAGAACATCTATCCCAGCTGTCGGCCACTCATGGAGACCCAACCACCCTCCCGGGTGTCAACATTTTCAAATCACTGCAAGAGGAAGTTCACATGAATACAGGGTTGACGCACAAGTCTGCCGTAATGCACAAGCCCAAACATACTGTGCAGTGCGAACCAGGATATTCAAGGTCCACACTCTAGATGCAGGGGTGGGCTTCAGAAGGATTCACAACATGCAGTCTTTAGAAGAAGCACACTCAGCACTCCCCAATCCATCCCATAAAAAGGCCCACCAATGCGCTACCCACTGGAGCTGTGCTGCCAGGTAATATAATTCAGGTCGGGTGCTGCAATCCTCTTCTCGATCACGAGCAGCTACAATTTCCAGAGGGCTACACAGTGGCACGAAGTATCCCAATAAAGAGAAAGAAGCAGGCTATCAAGCTCCTAAAAGAAATGTGGGGTAACTCGAAAGAAAGAGCCGTGAACAAGTAGGGAAGATGCAGTAGAACAATAATTTGGGAAACGGTGATATGGACACCAACCAACAGGTGCAATGCTGTCCAGAAAGCAATTGAGCAATCCAGTACAGCCAACACGCACCTAAAATCCCCTTCATACAGCACATCTGAGGAGTGGTAGATGGCCACTCCAAGGTACTTTATTGTGTCTCACTCCCATCTCAATGTGGGCACCGTTAGAATGGAACCAATATCAGGGGCATCATCTACCCTCAAGGGATAAACACAGGACTTGGCCCAATTGACCTCAAGGCCAGAGTGAGCATCACAGTCCAACAGTGGTTCCACAGCCACTAGGAGATCAATGTCCCTCCCGCTATGATACAGCAACATGTTGTCAGCATATAAAGAAAAGAAAGTACAGTTAGAAGTAATGCTCAAGCCTGATAATGTAGTCCCCGGTGAACTGTGCATGCAAAGTGTTCCATGGACAAAGCAAATAATAAAGGTGACAGGGGGCAACCCTGCTGAGTACCCCGTTCTACCACAAAGGCCTCCAAAACCAGAGGACTGGTAGTGGTCCAAGGCAGTAGCAATTGCCAGATGTTAGGCATAGTGCTGTGTGAAGGAATAAAGCCAGTTTGATCTGGGTGTACCAAGGACCCCATAAGCGGCAGTAACAGTGTTGCTAAAATTTTACTTACAAATTTTGTAGTCTGCATATAGCATGGAGCAAGGGCAGTAAGAATCAAGAACAAGGGGGTCCTTATCCTTTTTAGGGAGTGGCACTATGACAGCTTTCTGCAAGAAGGGCAGAAGTTGACCTTGCTGCCAAGAATCATTGAAAAGCACCAGCATTCCTGGGACAAGATTAGTTGCAAAGGCCACTTAAATTCTACTGGAAACCCGTCAAGAACTTACCGCTTGCCATCTCCTTAATTGCTCTCCATAGCCCCTGTTCTGTAATATCCACACTCAGTTGAGCTGCTATCATTGGCTCAATGGACTAGAGAGGCGTCCACCATGTAGTTTAGCATTACCCTCTCATCACTCGCCACCCCCAAGGAATACAGCTCCCGAAAGTGGTGCAGGAACATTGTGTGAAAACATCACACCCTGAAGTATCACATACTTGAAGTATAAAATGAATGCTCCTAAGATCCCGCAGCCTCCTGCACTATCTATCCTGCTCTGCATGTGCTCAAGCCTTGTATGCCTCATAATCAAATTGGTGAAGGCACTACACAAGCTCAAACAGCCTCTCATGTTCCTCCAGCAGGCGTCTCTTACCATCCGGAGTTCTCTCAAGCTTACTATAAGGCCATCCAACACCGACTCCTGATGTTGAATATTAGATAGAAGCTGATTGGGAACCCCTACTTTGTTAGAGATACATTATTCCTGAATCAACACCTTTATAGCCTCCAACTCCATTCCCACTGACAAGGCTGAACAAGCATTATCGGCCCAGAACTGAGATACATGCTCTCGCAGTGAAGCCCTGAAGGCCTGATCATCTAAAACAGGTGGATCAAAATACAAGGTGGGCATATTAGGCGTGGAGGAGGACCATTTGAATATGCCCAGTGCAGAAGCGTGGGCAGAATACATTTTTGCCAGATATTCCAGTCCCACCACTCGGGCAGAAAGCACCCTACATGTATATAGCTTATCGAGATGAACCTCAAGATCATGTAGTCCCAAACGATAGGAAAACCCACAAACTTCTGGTTGATGAACCTGCAAAGAATCTATCAAATCCCAGTGGTCACAAACAGGCCGCCGCTATCAGTCTTCCCGCTGGGTTGGCACGTAGGGGTCGGATGTGTGAAAACCAAGTTTAAGTCCTCTACACAGTTAAAATTCCCCCTACTGCCCTCCAATAGGAGACCAGAAGAGTAGTGGATCAAAGCTAGAAAGGAATGTTGATTGATTCACATTCAGCACATAAATATTTAAGAAGGCAACAGCTCTACCATTAAGACTCACCTAAACTAGGTCTGTAACCTCCCTGTGCATGCAGAAGGGTACACCAGGTCTGATCCAGATAACTGCACCCCGAAAAAAGGCAGAATAAGCAATAGCATAGCCCTGGCCCTGCCAGCGACCCCAAAGATTGCGGCCCTCCACTTCAGTAAGGTGGGTGTCCTGAAGAAACGGAACATAGACCCAACGTCATTTAAAATAAGACAACACATTATAATGCTTAGTAGCGGAAGAGAGGCCCGCACATTCCAAGTGAGTAATTTAATTTGTGTAGTCATGTATAACATGCCATGAAAGAAAAGGCCCACCTAAAATATACATTGGAAGAAGAAACCCACAGTACCATGCAGGCCCTACTGCACCCAGCAGACAGCACCGTAGTCACATATATACCACCATCAGCAAATGAACAAATAAAATCCAAAACATTAAATAGAAACCCCAACAAATCCCCCACCTCCACCCAAGGACTGAGACAAGTAAACAGCCTGTCCAAGCAACCCCATACACAGATCCCAAAAGGAACCAACTAAAGGCCAGAAGGCCAACGAGATCCATGATGGAAGAGTGAACGTGGGGATGGAGCCACCAGCAAGAGGTGGACACCAACACTCAAGGAAAACAGTAAAGCAACAGAACACGGCCCCCCAGCCTCCCACCCACCGTACCCCACCAAACTCCTCAGAGAATGGGAGAAAAAGACAAATTATTATACAACCAGTAAAGCATCCTGCCCCTTTGATACTGTGCAGAAACAAGATAAGACACTCAAGACTAGTGCATCAAACCAGATCATCCACAGACCCAGGGGTGACCGAAGGTGAAGTGTTCTTGAGACATGAAGTGGTGGAATCCTCAGAATCTGATGCAGAGAAGTGACTGACTGGTGCAGTGGACAGCTCTAGGTCACCACTAGATACCAGATTAGCAGCAGTCTCAATCGCCACCTGCATTTTAGAAGGGCATGCCGCCCCCTCATTGCCAGAAACATTGGTGTTTGGGGTACAGAGATAGGGTAAGTCTAGATGATTCAAGTCACATCACACCCTTGTCTCAAGGTTTGATCCAATCTCAGGTCACAGATGGATCTGTGAAAAAATGGACCTTATCCTCAAAGTGGACCCTGTGGTGAGCAGGGAGTGGCAAGTAGTACAGCCAGCCCATGTCCTGGAGTTTCTTCCTGACTGTTATAAAAGATGCCCGCTGTGTTGGTACCCGGAGAGTAAAGTCAGGGTATAGAGGTACTTTGGCATTGCCCACCACAAACGGGCCTGCTGCAGAAAGTGATTTTGGTTCCAAATGTACAGGAGGTGGGCCACTACTGGGTGTGGCGGGGGTCCAGGATGAGTTTCCCATGCAGGCACCTGGTGTGAGCGTTCTAAGGCATGGAAGTTGGAGATGGTCAAAAAGTTGTTTTGCAATAAATTAAATATCAAAGTTACTTCTAAACTTAAAACATCTCATATATGTATTAATTCACATGTACCCTTGTCTAGTGCATTTTCTATATATCATTACATTTCATTTCACTATACAATTTGTACATTTGTAATGCATATGTGTTTATGTTCAACATGTATAATTTGAAAATAAAAACATCTATATTAACCCCTAGGGTGCCCCGGACGAGCTGGTCTCGCCTGAGACCAGCCCGTCCTGCTATGGGCCCCCAGAGGGAGCACTAGCGCTCCCCCAGATGACCGAGCACCCCCTTCCCCTGGGCAGAGATGGAAGGGGAATCGCTTCCCCTTCCACCCTGACCCCCCGTGGCATCTGATGACGTCAGTGCGCTTTCGTGCGCTGACCTCATCAGAGGCCTTCCCCTCAGCTTCCAGTGCCGATCAAAGGAGAAATGCAAAAGCATTTCTCCTCCGATCACGTGGAGGGGCAGAGAGGCATGAAAGGAGAGGAAAGGTTTTTCCTCTCCTTTCATGTCTCTCTGGGCATTTCTGCTGCAACAGAAATGCCCACTAGACACCAGGGAGGTTTTTTTTTGCTATTTCAAATAAGGTGAGCGGCTCCTTGGGCAAGGTCCGCTCCTCAGGGGTGACAAATTATTTCCAGGTCATTTCTGCCACCAGGGGGGGGCAAAAATCCACTAGACACTAGGGATAAAAAAAAAAAATTAGGTCTTTTTTTTTATGTTTGGGGAGTGACCCCTTGGGCAAGGGTCACTTCCAGGGGGCAAATTATTATTAGACCATTTCTGCCCCCCTGGGGGCAGAAAACCACTAGACACCAGGGATAATTTTTTTGTTGTTTATTTTTATTTTTTCATTTTTGGAGAGCGACCCCTTAGGCAAGGGTTGCTCCCGGGGGGGTGCAAATGATTATTAGGCCATTTCTGCCCCCCCAATGTAGGCAGAAACCACTAGACAGCAGGGATTTTTTTTTCTGTACTTGCGCTTAAGGGGAGTGGCCCCTTGGGCAAGGGCCACTCCCCAGGGGGGCAAATGATTTTTAGGCCATTTCTGCGCTCCCCAGGGGCAGATTAATAGGCCGATCTGCCCCCAGGGGGGCAGAAAACCACTAGACACCAGGGATACTTTTTTTTTTGTTTATTCATATTTTTTTATGTTTGGGGAGCGACCCTTTAGGCAAGGGTCGCTCCTGGTGGGCCAAATTATTTTTAGGCCATTTCTGCCCCCCCAGGGGGGCAGAAACCACAGGACACCAGGGATTTTTTTTTTGTATACTAACACATAAGGGGAGCGGCCCCTTTGGCAAGGACCACTCCCTGGGGGGGCAAAATATTTTTAGGCATTTTCTGCCCCCCCCCAGGGGGGGGCAGAAACCTCTAGACACCAGGGATATGTATATTTTTTTATTTACTTTATGTTTTTATGTATGGGGAGCGGCCCCTTAGACAAGGGTCGCTCCCCTGGGGGGCAAATTGTATTTAGGCCATTTCTGCCCCCCTTGGGGGCAGATCGGCCTATTTTTGTTAGGCCAATCTGCCCCCAAAGGGGGCAGAAACCTCTAGACACCATGGATGTGTGTGTTTTGTTTGGGTGGCAGCCCCTTGGGCAACGGTCGCTCCCCATGGGGGTACATTACTGTTGCCCATAACTGCCCCCATTGGGGGTAGATTGACCTTTTTTGGAAGGCCCATCTTCCCCCAAGGGGGGCAGAAAGCCCACCAGAGACCAGTGAAGATTTTTTTTTTAAATAAGAGGTTGGGGGTATGGCCATACCCCCACCCCAAATAAATGGGGCCAAAGTTGTTCTGCCCACCAATGGGCAGATTCGGCAATTACCCTGGATCCACACCTTGGGGGGACAGAAAGTCTACTAGATGCCAGGGAATAAAAGAAATAAAAGAAAATAGTGGGGTGGTGGTTATCAACCAATATGGGCCTGGTTATGCCCCCACCCGAACTGAAGGGGCTAACAGTCTTTCAGCTCTCTCCCGCACACTAAAACATCTTATCACATGGCAAGCAAGAGGACATTTGATTATTTTTGTTTTTTGTTTTACATTTGGGCCATGAGAGCTTGGTAACTCTCAAAATCGTCCCACTTGGAATGGTGAGGGCTGCACTTTATTTTACCTTGGGACGCTGCCATGTAGAAAAATACACAAGACCTAGACACATCTGAAAACTAAACATCTAGTTGATTCCAGGGTGGTGTGCTTCACATGCACCCTGCACCATTTCCTTATCCACAATGCCCTGCAAACCTGCAACTTTGCTGGAAAGCACACATTTTTCCCACATTTTTGTGATGGAACCTTCCGGAATCTGCAGGAATCCACAAAATTCCTACCACCCAGCATTGTCTCATCTATACCGATAAAATTTCTGCTGCACTTGTCAGCCTAAACATTTTTTTTTCAAACTGCCCTTTTGGACCAACTTTGGTTCCCCCTCAATTTCGACGTGTTTTTTGCTCTTCCCTGTCACAAACACTTGGCCCACCTACACAAGTGACGTATCAGTTTTACCAGGAGACTGAGGGGAACGTTGGGTGGTAGGAAGTTTGTCCCCTTGCGGTGATCCCACACAGAAATGTGGGAAAAATTTGATTTTTTAGCTAAATTTGAGGTTTGCTGAGGATTCTGGGTAAGAAAACATTGGGGGATCCACGCAAGTCACACCTCCCTTGACTCCCTCGGGTGTCTAGTTTTCAGAAATGTCTGGGCTTGGTAGGTTTCCCTAGATGACTGCTGAGTCCAGGATCAAAAACGCAGGTGCCCCCCCCTCAAAAACAGGTAGTTTTTTATTTGATAATTTTGATGTGTCCAGATAGTGTTTTGAGCTAGAGGCCAAAATCCACAGAAAGGCACTTTGCAAAAAACACCTCTGTTTTCTTTGAGAAAATGTGATGTGTCCACTTTGTGTTTTGGGGCATTTCCTGACGCGGACACTAGGCCTACCCACACAAGAGAGGTACCATTTTTATTGGGAGACTTGGGGGAAGGCTGGGTGGAAGGAAATTTGTGGCTCCTCTCAGATTCCAGAACATTCTGTCACCGAAATGTGAGGAAAATGTGTTTTTTTAGCCAAATTTTGAGGTTTGCAAAGGGTTCTGGGTAACAGAACCTGGTAAGAGCTCCACAAGTCACCCCGTCTTGGATTCCCCTAGGTCTCTAGTTTTAAAAAATGAACAGTTTTGGTAGGTTTCCCTAGGTGTCGGCTGAGCTAGAGGCCAAAATTCACAGGTAGGCACTTTGCAAAAAACACCTCTGTTTTCTTTGGGAAAATGTGATGGGTCCACGTTGTGTTTTGGGGCATTTCCTGTCGCGGGCGGTAGGCCTACCCACACAAGTGAGGTACCATTTTTATCAGGAGACTTGGGGGAACATAGGATAGCAAAACAAGTGTTATTGCCCCTTGTCTTTCTCCACCTTTTTTCCTTCCAAATATAAGACAGTGTGTAAAAAAGACGTCTATTTGAGAAATGCCCTGTAATTCAAATGCTAGTATGGGCACCCCAGAATTCAGAGATGTGCAAATAACCACTGCTCATCAACACCTTATCTTGTGCCCATTTTGGAAATACAAAGGTTTTCTTGATTCCTATTTTTCATTCTTTATATTTCAGCAAATGAATTGCTGTATACCCGGTATAGAATGTAAACCCACTGCAAGGTGCAGCTTATTTTTTGGCTCTGGGTACCTAGGGTTCTTGATGAACCTACAAGCCCTATATATCCCCGCAACCAGAAGAGTCCAGCAGAAATAATGGTATATTGCTTTCAAACATCTGACATTGCAGGAAAAAGTTAGAGGGTACAACATAGAGAAAAATTGCTGTTTTTTTCACATCAATTTCAATATTCAGTTGTTATTTTCTGTAGGAAACCCTTGTAGGATATACACAAGTTACCCATTGCTGAATTCAGAATTTTGTCTACTTTTCAGAAATGTTTAGGTTTCTGGGATCCAGCATTGGTTGCACACCCATTTCTGTCACTGACTCAAAGGAGGCTGAAAGCACAAGAAATTGTAAAAATGGGGTATGTCCCAGTAAAATGCCAAAATTGTGTTGAAAAATTGTGTTTTCTGATTTAGATCTGCCTGTCCCTCAAAGCTGGGAAGCTGGTGGTTTTAGCACTGCAAACTCTTTGTTGATGCCAATTTCAGGGAAAAAAACACAACCCTTCTTCTGCAGCCCTTTTTTCCCATTATTTTTAAAAAAATGAAATGTTCACTGTATTTTGGCTTATTTCTTGGTCTCCTTCAGGGGAACCCACAAAGTCTGGATACCTCTAGAATCCCTAGGATGTTGGAAAAAAGGACGCAAATTTGGCGTGGGTAGATTATGTGGACAAAAAGTTATGAGGCCCTAAGCGCAACCTGCCCCAAATAGCCAAAAAAAGGCCTGGCACCTGAGGGGGAAAAGGCCTGGCAGCGAAGGGGTTAGAAATGTAAAAAATGTAAACATCTTTATTTTTGGTGTAAGTGTCCATTATAACAATGAATGTTTGGACAGCAACTACCATGTACATTACAAATGTTTATCACTAATGTATGAACTGTACAAATATGCTATTAAAAAGACCATTTTGTGATCACTGTCATAATTAAAAGTAAGTTTAGGTTTGTCACATTTTGATAGTTAACATTGTTACTAATAATTGGCTTATAAAGAATAAATGTCAGTACAAACTGTGTGAAAAGGAAAATAATGTATTTGTTAATGAGATAAGTTCTCTCAAATGTTTATTAAATGGTAAAAAAATATTTACAAAGCAAATGATGCACAGCATCCAATAAAGCATTTGTGGGCCCAAAGTGCCTCCTAACCACACTGTTAAGGGTCAACCTCCTCAGGAGGCGCATTTAGTGGGCACAGAACAGGCACCTCAAGGATACTTTTTGGGGGTTGTGTATGGGTTTAACAGGGGTCAGGGACAGATAAGAAGTGAACTCTGGTGGAGGAGAAGGAGGCAGAATGGGTGAGAGAGGATTGAGTTTGGGAGGTAGAGGGAGCTGGAGTGGGTGATGTCTGTGTGTCTGTTTGTTTTGCAGGTGCAACTGGATCTGCTGTATGTGTGTATGTTTGGGTATGTGTTTCTTGGAAGGTATGTGGTGTTCAGTGAGTGTGTACATTTGTATTTGGTGGGTGTTGTTGTGGGTGTGCTTTTCTGTGTTTGTTTGGATGAGTGTGCTGTTGAGGTGGGTGGTGTGGTTGTGGTGTACTTGTCTGTATGTGTTGCAAATGCATGTGTGTCTGGTGTATATTTGGATGTGTGTTGCTTTGTAGGTGTTTTGCTTTCAGGTGACTGTAAGCATGTGTGTTTGGTGGGTGTTGCCCTGCATGAAGGTTTGCATGTGTGTGACTGTGTTTATTTGGATACGTGTGCTATTAAGGTGGATGTTTTGGTGCATGTGGGTGTTCTGGTGGTTCTTTGTGTGGTGGTGGTTGTGGTGGTGGTGGGGGTGCTTGTGTGTGTGGTGGTGAGTGTTTTGGTTGTGTGTGTGGTGCTAGTTCTTTTGGGTGTGGTACCTGTGGGTGTAGTGTCAGAAGTGTGTGTATGTTAGATGGGTGCCTGTTTGTGTTTCTTTGTGTGTTTATGTGTGGATGTTCTGCTTGTGTCTATGTGAGTGGGTGCGTGCAATGAAGTGAGTGTGCTTGGAATTGGGGTGACAGTTAAGATTTGTGATGAGGAAGGGACCAGAGTAGGGGAACAAGGATGGGCTGGTTGGGGGACTGCCATCTGTTCAGAGGCTATTTTCGCAAGCAATCTTTGCATGCCAGGCATTGAACTGTGAATGGCATCCAGGAATGCAACCATTTGTTGCATAGGGGACTAAGCCCCTGGATTCCATTTACAATCTCTGCCTGGCTTACAGAGATGCTGCATAAGAAGTCAATAGCCTCTTCACTGAGTGCAGCTGGGGGGACAGGGACAGGGGTGGAGGTGCCTTCAGCAGAGGAGACCCCAGCCCTTTTAGGGTGGCAGGTTTGGCCAACTGGGGAAGGAGGAAAAGGGAGGGTGGAGATGGGTATCTGGGTGGCAGACAAGGCTGCAAATGGAACAGGTCCTGTAGGGTCCACCACCACTAGGGACTGACAACTTTTGGAGGCCTCAGATTAAGATTTAGAGCTGGTGGCCTCCGTGCCAGTCCTCTTACCGTCCAAGCCACTGTGTCCCTCAGTTTCTGATGTTGCTGCACCCAATACACATTGGCCAGCTGCTTCCCCACCTTCATGGCCAATGATTCCTTTGCCTGCTCCTAAAGATGCTGAGAAGACACATACAGCAGTTTTATTGTATCTGTGCAAAGAAAAATGATCAAGAGGTTCTTTAACAAAACATTTCCTAAATGTAATATTGCACCTGTTTCAAGGCTTGTAAACTTAGGTATGCTTTACATTACCCTATGCGTGTAGAAAACATGTCATGGACCCATTTGCTTATAGTTTTCTAAATTAACATCATTACTCCCATTTTATTTTTAATCATTTCTCTTAAATACTTCAAAATTCTCATGGAATTGCTTAACACCTCCGAATGGTACAGATTGGTTGTTTTGAATTGTAAACTCATGTCACAAAAATAAGTATGTAACTAGAAAGCTTTGTACCATGTACATTGTCTAACTGCAAAAGTCACTTTCAATAACTCCTTTTCTTTAATATTGATTTATCATCTGGACGTAGCAAATGATACACAAATGTGTTTTTTGGGTCTGTGCTACTCTGTCACCAGTGTGTACACATTCCTGTCTGTGTCATTTAATAATGTTTGCCTACCAAATTCATGTCTGTAGAAACAGACTGACTGACTTGCACATTTGTGAAGGAGTAAAACTTCCGACTTTAATTTTGCAGTGAAAACATATTTGTAATATCTTTTAGCCACAAAATGTTGCCATTGTTCTAATGTTCCTAATCATCGTGGATCACATTCTCACTATTGTTTGTTCATTACACCATCTCACCAATGTGAAGTTTAGAACATCTACTGCATCATAAGTGCATTGTATGGTATGTCACCTCTAATAGAGCCAATATAACATCCTCACAATTGTGATGGAGCATCACACCTGACACAACACATAAATTATAGCCTGTTTGGTACAACTGTCTCTCATAACATAGACACAATCTAGGTACCTCTTTTTTCTTAGGCAGGCATGTGTCTGCTCAAAACTGTCCTTTGGTAGTGTTAAGAAATGTAGTGGTAACATTTACCGCAAATTAATACACAAAACACATCATCATACATCTTGTGCAAAACTTACATCTTCCAGAACTCCCCTTGTGTGTTGGACGTGTGCCAACCATTATGTTGCTGCCATAAATTGTTGCTGTAACAAAAATGTTAATTAACAATAAGAACTCAAAAAATAACTGCTGTTGGGCTCTTAACTACCTGCTTCCCACGTTGGGAGGGCTGGATGTCCTGGACTTCAAATGGCTTTCTGGCCCAGTGTCATGGGTCCTTTCACCTTTTGCGGTAGTGAATGCTACACTGCTTGTAGAATTGCAGGGTCCACACTTTCTTAGAGATCTTTTTTACTGATGGGTGTTGACCTGAATGGATACGAAAAAAGAAAGAACAATTTTTTTGGGAGGTTTTGTTTGTTTATATTAATGTAACACAATTTTGATACATCTCCAAAAAAGTTAGTTCAGCATATTTTCGAAAATGTATTTTTTACTTGAAACTACGAATTTGTAGTGACCTATTGAGTCCGCCCATCAGTTTAATGTCCTTACTTTCCGAATCCTGGCCACTAACATCATCTAGGCCAGAGGTCTGAAATATTTTGTGTAGCGAGCTACTTGTGATCAGTGCAAATCATTGTGAGGTCCCCAACGCTAGACAACTTGTACATTGTTACCCACACATCCCCACGCCCAGCTCCATTGGCTTAATGCCTTATGTCCAATGAGCCAGATATTATGATTATAATCGTATACTATAACTAAGGCCACTATGGAAGGGCTGCCATATGTGTCCGTGAGAACGGGGTCTTGGGTGAATGTCTGATCATGTGTCTGTATGAATGGGATATATTTGTATGGGTGACAGGCAGTACATACCTTTCCCCACATTACATCTATAATACAAACAGACACTCATTATTCTTCTCCTTCGCCAAACCCCCCCATGTACCACCACCAACACACCACACCCTACCGCATGTGGGATAAGATCCCCACAGAACGCCTGAACTCACAACTGGCTCACAACCCCCCCACACACCAACGACCCCAACACAGGAGCACACAACCTCTCAAAATGGATCACTACCTGCGCAGACACACTAGCCCCCCTCAGAAAACACATCGCCACCCGCAACATCAAGAACACCCCATGGTTCACCCCTGAACTCCAAGACTCCAAGCGCAAATGCCTACAAGCAGAGAAAATATGGCGACAAGAACCCTCTACAACCAACTTCTCCACCCTCAAAGCCACCATTCGCACCCATCACCAACTCATACGCACTGCCAAAAGAGACCACTACAGGACACGCCTTGACAACAACTCTCGAAACAGCAAAGAACTCTTCACCATCATTAATGAACTAGCCAAACCCAAAGCCAGCAACATAGACCCTTCACACACACAGCCCCTATGTGATGCCCTCACCAACCACTTCCACCACAAAATCCTGGACATCCACAATAGCTTCATACCACACACACCCACCACATGCACCCCTCACTCACCCAACTCAACCCCCACTCATGATCCCCCCACCACACTCACCACTTGGGCCCCCACCACACACGAAGAAACCGAAAAAACCATGAACTCCATCCACTCCGGATCCCCCTCCGACCCCTGTCCACATCGCATCTACAGCAAAGCCAGCCCAACCATCGCCCCCATACTCCACGACATAATCAACTCCTCCTTCGACTACGCCACCTACCCAGACCCCTGGAAGCAACTGGAAATCACTGCTCTCCTAAAAAAAACAAAGCTGACCCAGAGATCCTCTCCAACTATCGCCCCATCTCCCTCCTCCCTTTCCCCACCAAGGTCGCCGAAAAACTAGTCAACACCCGCCTATCCCACTACCTCGAAGAAAACACCACTCTTGACCCCTCACAATCCAGGTTCCGCAAGAACCACAGCACGGAAACCGCCCTCATCGCATGCACTGACGACATTAGGACCAAAATCGACAAAGACAAGACCGTCGCACTCATCCTCCTAGACCTCTCTGCAGCCTTTGACACTGTCTGCCACCACACACTCCGCACACGCCTCCACAACATAGGAATTCGCCACAAAGCCTTAGACTGGCTCACCTTCTTCCTCACTGACCGGACCCAGAGAGTCCTCCTCCCACCTTTCCACTCCACCACCACCAAGATCATCTGCGGAGTCCTAGCCCTTAGTGGACGAATTATACTCCCCACATAGTACCGGTTACATTTACAAAGCACCATATATATCACAAACGCACAAGGGAATACATTATTTAATCTGAATATAAGCTCTAATCACTCGCGTAAGGAGGGTTTAAGGAGTAAATTTATTAAATTGGAAAAATTAAGAAAGAACGAACTCTCGAAATGGTGGGATGGGGCAACATTAAAACAATATGTCAAGCTCAATCGTATCCCAAGGGGATTACGCTCCCAAATTTTTCCTACATATTATGACTTGGACCCAGATTTACTGACTCTCTGGGACAAAGAACTAACCTCTAGTTCAATAAAACTGATGGATATTCTTATTACTAATTCCGAAAGGAAGGTTTCTAAATTACAAAAAGAAATTGGCACACTCGAGATAGAAAATAAGGAGCTTAACCTTCCCGAGGCTACAGAGAAAAATTACAAAATCCTAGAGGAGATTCTCTCCTCATTTAAAAAAAAAATTACTCAGCAAAAGGCAAGAAAATTAAGAAGGGATGAAAGGGATTACGAATCAGGAAGAGTATTTACTTTTGCTCGAAAATATGATCATTTGGTACAATCGAATCTCACTAGGCAAGTATCACAGTCTTCTATTAACTCAGGTTCCACATCCATTAGTGCTCAGATTTCCAGTGACAGCAACGTTGAAGTTGGTGGGGGAAGTGTACCACAAAGTAAACAGCCTGGTAGTGGTGTTTTTTTACAAGAACTTATGAGAATAAAGCAAAGCAATCGCGATCTGAACATGAAGAAACAATATTCAGGAGGACCAGAAGGGGTAGACGAGGGGGGAAACATAAGGGAAAAAACAGGCATGAAAACAAGATCCTGGGGCAAGAGGGTATAAACCAAAGCACAACAGACTCTATAAATATTGTTAACCTATCCAGTTTGACTCTCACAACTGATATGAGGACATTGTTGGAAAAGGGCCTTAATTTTTGCCCCACTGATCGAGGAGATGTAAATAAGTTGAAAATAGATTTATTTAAATTTGTTTGCAAACTTAAACTGAAGAAACATTTCTCGCTTTATCAATCTGATATACAGAATCAAGACAATGTAATTCAGAGTTTAGATTTAAATGAATTTTCAATTAAAGATATTCAAGACACAGCAACATTACTCTCTATCTCTGAACATGAGGAATTTCCAATTATTTTCTCTCAGGTGGTAAATGATCTTGACATCACACATAATATCAGTATAAGTAGTGGTCTTAAAAGTAAGTCCAAATGGGTTCCTAAGCTTATTGGTAATAATAAGTTAGACATGTTCTTTGATTTAGTGTGTAGGGATTTGGATAAAGCTAAGCCACATTTCTCAGGTTCGAACCTGAGTCATGGTGAAAAAATGGCCCTGAAGGATTTACGACAGAATAAAGAAATTATCATCAGACCAGCGGATAAAGGGGGCAATGTAGTGATGATGAATATAAATGACTATGAGACGGAAATTGCTTCTCAATTACAGGATAAATGTTGTTATGAGAAACTTACATATAACCCAATTCGGGGATTGATCAACTGTATACAGAAGAAATTGAAGGATTGGTACGAATCGAAATTACTGGATAAAGATGAATACCAATATTTATTGAATGCCCGGCCCAGATATCCATGTATTTACACTTTACCGAAAATACCTAAAGCATTACCATTCCCCCCAGGAAGACCTATTATTTCAGGGATCTCAGGACCTACAGAAAAAATATCTGAATTTGTAGATGTTTTCCTCCAACCCATGGTCAATAATTCACCATCATTCATTAAGAATACTACACACATCCTGAGTATTCTAAGTGAGTTTGAATGGGATACTAACATAACACTTGTCACCTTAGATGTGGTTGCTTTATACACGTGTATAAAACATGATTTAGGTTTGAAGGCCGTTGAGGCATTTCTTAATAGAAAATCGATTACGTTGTGGCAACACACAAGAATGATACTAGATATGATAGAGTTAATTTTGAATAACAACTTTTTTTCTGTTCTGCCACAAGGTATGGCAATGGGCTCGAGATTCTTCCCCTCTTACGCGAACCTATTTATGGGTTGGTTTGAGGAGAGGTGGGTCTGGGGCCCAGAGGCAGCCAAGTGGCACTCGGACATATTGTACTGGGGTCGTTATATCGACGATTGTCTTATGATTTGGACAGGAGGTGTGGAACAACTTACTGAATTTTGCAAATACCTTAATGCAAATGATATGAATGTTCAATTTACTTACCAGCACAGCAATACTAGCATTGACTTTTTGGATGTACAACTAGATAATGAACACAATAGTATTCAAAGCAGGTTGTATAGGAAGTCCACTGCCTGTAATTCTATCTTACATGCAGCAAGTGCCCACCCCTACCATCAGATTTCTGCGATACCATGTGGTGAAATGGTCAGAGCTAGGCGCAATTGTAGTAAGGACGAAGAGTTTGAGACATGCATTGAAGATATGTGTAAGCGCTTTGAACAAAGGGGATACCACAAGCAGCTTATTAGTAAATCAAAACAGAGAGTTAAAAAAATCCAAAGGGAATATACATTGAAGCCTAGGGTACATGACAACCAAATAGAGCAAGGAAAAGTTAGATTAATAACAGACTACACACAGAATTCAAAAACATTACGTAAGCTTGTATTTAGACATTGGCCTATTCTGTTGCAGGACGAATCCTTAAAGGGTATTGTCGGTGCTAAACCGGAAATTACATTTCGTAGAGGTAAAAGCTTGAGAGGCATCTTAAGTCCGAGTTATCCCCTAGATCTCAATAAGGGGAACTGGCTGTCCAGCCACACAATAGGCTTTCGGAACTGTGGGCATTGTGGATTATGTAAATGGGCAAGCCGTAAAAGGATAGAATTTAGTGATAATTTGGGAAAGACCTTTAGGATCACAACACATATTAACTGTGGTACCCCGTTTGTGATATATATGGTGCTTTGTAAATGTAACCAGTACTATGTGGGGAGTACAATTCGTCCACTAAGGGCTAGGATAGGTGAGCATGCCAGGGCACTTGCACATGAGGATTGTAGATATCCTTTAGTAGCACATATAATATCATGTGAAGTTCAAGGACCTTACAAATCGTTAGAGTTTTTTGGTATTGAGCATGTAGGAATTGATCCTAGAGGAGGTAATAGAGAGTTGATACTAAGGAGGAAAGAGGCCATGTGGATATTACGACTGAAGGCAGTTGAGACAGGTTTAAATACGGATAGGGAACTTGAATACTTTCTTGGTGACTAGGGAAAACATATTTTACATCTAAACAGTATTCAGCAGTGGTAACTTATCTCAATATTGTCAATATGATATTTGACTAAATTTTGTCATTAATATAAGTTCATATAAATCTTGTAAACTGACATCATTTGGGTATATTGAGATTCTGGTCTAATGTGAAATGTAATTCACCTTAACTAATGTATCTACTGTTCAATGATAGCATGTACTGGCGATGAAATTTGATTTTCTGTGAAAGTAGTGTACATCCAATTTTGTGATCCATGCTTTGTATTTGGTAGGATTATTAACGAAATGATGGCTATCAGTTTGAATGCGGCTGCTAAAATTTAAATAATAAGCTATATCATCCTTTGAAGAATATGATTGAACCTTGATTTGAGAAAATCTGGACTGGCTATCAATTTGGATGCGGCTGCTAAAGATTAAATAATAAGCTATATCATCTTTTGAAGAATATGATTGAACTTTGATTAGAGAAATCTGGACTTGGACTTTGGATCATAGCAATCTTGGAACAACAGATCAATTAATTCTACTATTTGGATTTGGACAGTGATACTGTAATTGGGGATTTTGTTGGAAATAATCCTATTAATTTTCAGAAATATATGACAAAACATTGCCTATGTATACTGACTCATGAGTACTATTATTTTTCATGTTATAATGAGTGCCTCTTGTACTTTATATTTGCAATAGTGCTTTTAGCATCTATCAAGACCTTTTGGGTGTGGTCTTTCAAGAGTGCACCATTTCGGGATTCGACATTCTTCGTTGATATTCACCTCGCTACCCAGAGCGCCTAGTTTTCTCCCAGTACAATACACCCACAAGTAGTTAGAGTCATCTGCGGAGTCCCCCAAGGGTCCTCTCTCAGCCCCACACTCTTCAACATTTACATGATCCCCCTAGCCAACATCCTCCGATCACACGGAATCACTATCCTCTCCTACGCAAATGACACCCAACTCATCCTCTCCCTCACCTGCAACCCCACCACAGCCAAAACCAACCTACACGCAGCTCTCCTCGACACCGTCAACTGGATGACAACTAACCACCTCAAGCTTAACTCCAATAAAACCGAGATCATCATCTTCGGCCCCAACAAAACCGTATGGGACGACTCCTGGTGGCCCACCACCCTAGGACCCGCACCCACCCCCGCAAACCACGCACGCAACCCTGGCATCATCCTGGACCCCTCCCTCTCCATGACACAGCAAATCAATGCTCTAACCTCCTCCTGCTTCCACACACTCTGCACTCTAAAAAAATCCTTCAAATGGATTCCCCCAGAGGCCAGGAAGACAGTCACCCATGCACTCATCAGCAGTCGACTAGACTACAGTAACGCCCTCTATGCCGGCACCACACTCAAACTCACACGAAAACTACAGAGAATCCAGAACACAGCCACACACCTCGTCCTTTGCCTCCCCTGCCACGAACGAATCTCACCACACCTCAAAACCCTTCACTGGCTCCCCATAAACAAGAGAATCACATTCAAGATCCTCATCCACGCACACAAATCCCTCCACAACACCAGCTCAACATACCTCAACGAAAGAGTAAATTTCCACACTCCTACCCGCAACCTCCGATCAGCCAACCTCGCCCTAGCCACAGTACCCCACATCTAACGCACCACCACAGGAGGCAGGCCCTTCTCCTACCTCGCCCCCAAAACCTGGAACTCCCTGTCCACGAACCTCTGCAAAACCAAAGACCTCCTGCTCTTCAGAAAGAACCTCAAAACATGGTTGCTCGAACAGTGACCATTCTGCCCCCCTCCCCCCAAGCGCCTTGAGACCCTCACGGGTGAGTAGCGCGCTTTATAACTTTTTTTGATTGATTGATACATTTAAAGCCAAAAATTAATTATGCCGACAAGTTCATAACTGGTATTATCAGCACTTTACATTTCGGTCACTTTGATATATGGTTGTATTTTTCACTTATAATTATGGCACAATGTCTAATGGCCAATGGAAGTAAGGGGCATGCAATTTGTAAATTAATTTTTTTTAAATGTGAGAACATTTAAATGAAAGGTTACCTTAATCATCAAGATAACTTTTAATTTCATTTTATAGACATTTAAAAACATTGATAAACATAATTTTGTTCACTGACAATTTCTTGAGTTGACTTCACTCCAACCACAGTACGTCACTCAGGAACTAAAAGGGACCATTTAGCCTTTGTTTAGAACAAATAAGTTAGTTAGAAATACATTTTCCTTTCAAACATGTACCTGTTCTTCTGGTGTCTCATACAGCTGGCTGTACAGGGATAGGACCTCCGTGGTCAGCAACTCCAACTTCTCTGCTGAGACGTTAGGGGCCCTGTCACCTGCTTTGCCAGCATGGTGGCTTCCAGAGGTCAGTAAGAGCAGCAAGAGTGGAGGAGGTGTTGTTGGCTGCAGTGTTAGGAGGCAAGTGAGCTTTTTTTGATACACCATGTACACATACACAGTGTACACGAATGACAATGGACACATCCATTGGCTTTCATACATTAATGTCAAACATGTTAGCCTGTGGCTATGTCTGTTGTTGAGTGTTACAACCGCCATGCAGTCAACTTCTGCTGATGGCCGTCGGATTGCAAATGTCCTGACGGCAAGGTCATACATTGCCATTTTAGAATATGAACCAGTTTATTTTTAAATGTTAAGTGCATCACCACCACTCAAAATGGTAGCTAGTTGTTTACCTATACAAATTATGAATGCTACTGTATTTGTTTAAATTTAATACACTATAATGTAATGCTTTAATGTGGTTACAGTTTATTTTATACTTCTGTAGAAAGAATTCTAGAGGAAAAAACAAAAAAATAATGTGTGAATAATAATTTAAAATGTAATATTTACACATTATTTAAAAACATCAGTCATGTCAAAAATCGTTAAATTAATTTGCAACATCACTTGCAAAATGTTGCGTACAGATATGTCACATAACATATGGAATCTTACAAATTAATTATGCAAACATTTTCACACACAAAATTCTAAATCTTTTTTGCACAATGAAAGAAATATTTCTCTTTTTTCTTAAATGCAGACATATGAACCCAGGGATAGGTGGAAGACAAAAGCCCCAAGTGTTTAGACCATTTCGAGACCTTGCCACCATGGAATAAAAGGATAGTATAAAAAATTCAGATCTGCTGCCTCACAATAGGACCCCCCAGCAATAACAACAGTCAAATCATGGCAGTACTCTATGTTGTGGCTACAGGATCCTTCCAATGCATGGTGGCAATATCTGTTGAAATGTCACAACCCACTTTCAGTGGTGTGCTACAAGACGTTCTTTCTTCAATGATAAGACACATAAACAGCTTCATCTGGTTTCCACAATATTAGGATTTTGCCAATGTGAAGGGAGATGTTTATTCTTTGGGTGGCCTACCATATGTGGTTGGAGCAATTGATGGTACACATATTGCCTTGGTGCTACCATACACCAAAGAACAGGTCTACCGCAATTGGAAGCAAGTTGTCTGCTTACCCCTGAAATGTCACTGCTGGTACCTGAGAGAGCCTGGTTGGTGGTAAGTACAATCTGTCATTATAATTATTTGGTTACTTTGTAGTATGATAATCTACCATGGGACTAGGTATGTTAGCTTGTCACAGGAGAATGGATGAGACTGGGAAACAACTTAGAGGTGAATAGATTTTATTGTTGCTTTGTTGATATAGATAGACATACAAGCACAATGGCTGTGATCTGTCAGTATTCTGTGTGTCCTCAGAATCTTTCCTCTTGTGAACTGTAGGTCCTCTTGGTCTCTTGTGGAATGGGCTGTAGTTCGGAGATGAAAACAGAGACAGAGGCCTTTAAACTCTAATGTGGTCCTATATATATTTTCCCCAGCACCACACTGTTGTGTCACACATTTTGAAGGTGAACCCACTGACCTCTCTGCTCATTATTTTGCTGAATGACCGCATGCAGCACTAAATATTTTAAAAAAAGGTTTGGGCCAGTACATAGGCTAGTTGCTTTTATCTTACTCAGGGATAAGTGTGCTTAGTACAGTAAGGCAGAATGAGCCCTGTCACTACCAGCCGGCCCTGGTGTCAAAACTCCACCAGCACTTCTTGGAACAACAACCACCCACTAGGCTGCACAACACATGTGCTTGCACTTGCCTGGTGACCCTGTCCTGCAAGCCTCTCTACAGGGCATTTACCTTCTTCTCCTCAATCCTCCGGTCTGTGGATGTGTCTTCCTGGGCTGCAGCTGGCTCTCCACAGGGTGTGCTGTCCTCTCCCAGAAGCTCCTTCTCATCCTTGCCTTCTATATGCTCCACTGGCCGTGTTTGCTCTTCGGTTCCCTCTCGCTGCTCCATCTCCTCTCTCTTTTTGCATCTTCGTCATCATATGGATGTTTCCACCCCCTTTATCCTGCTCAGGGGCAGTAGCATCCCACACTAGAATGCCACCCGGATAGTCAGCAGTGCCCTCAGGGTCTGGTTCAACCATATTCCTACACTCGGGCTCCGTCTGTCCACCACATAGCTCAATCGATTTTTTTTCTCTCATATAGGAGACTCAGCTCATCCTAATCGGCAATGGTTGTTAGCACCACTGAAAAATCCAACAGGAGCAGGGAAAGTCCGCTTCAATGACTCTCATGGATGTGCTATTGTGCTCCTAAAGGCCACATTTCACTGTCTGCTTAAGACGGGTGGTGTTCTCCTCTACTCACCCGGTAAGGTGTGCAAAATCACCATGGCCTCCTCTATGTTGCACAACATAGCCCTGTGATGGAACACCCTGTACATTGCAGGGGATGGAGAGTGTGATGAGCCACCGGGTGAAGATGCTGAAATGCCCAATAAAGATGACAGTGGTGAAGAGGAACAAACTGACATATGTCAAGATGTTATTGACCATTTCTTCATGTGAGTGTAAGTATATCTTTACATAATGTAACGCTCAATGTCAAAACAACTTGTAATATAATGAGCATATCAATCTGTGCTGGACATTTTTAGGAATGTGTAGTTCAGTAAATTCCAGGCCAAAGCTGTTTGTTGTTCAAAGTTGACACATTGACTACCGTGTTCATTTACATTGCTTGACATTGATTGTTTTAAGAACATGTGCCTATTTTGACATTGAAAATCATTACTTGTTTCTTGCCATTCTGTTTTAGGATCCTTCACCATGTTATCTTCATTTGGACATTTCAAAGTTGTGACATTTGCAGTTATATACTGCTGTTTCAAAGTAGAAAGGGAAAATGGATTGATCCTGTGAAAGACGCACACACTTTGGATGCATTTCTCTTGTAAAAAGCCAACGTGCACTGTGATTGAATATAAGTTTTTGAGATTGCATTAGACTTATTTCCTGTTGAATGTTGCCACCAAGGCAATATGTGCTGCTTAACTTACTCTAACCACATGTGCAAGTCGACTCATAGCATACTCATCTCCCTTCATGTTTGTAAAATCTTAATTTTGTGTTTAGTGTATGAAGCTGTTGGCATGTCTCATCATTGTAGAAAGAACCTTTTGCCACACACCACTTTAAGTTAGTTATGACATTCCACTAGATACTGCCACAGGGACTATTGGTGTAATTGATGTGAGATTCTTATTGTGAGGCTGGATGTCTGGCTCCAGCTGATGACATGCATCAATATTAGTTTACCTATTGAATCTGTTTTTTAGGATTATATCCCATTCTTCCATGGTGTCAAGGTCTGGAACAGTAAAAATAAAAATGGCACAGACTATTTGGGCTATGTATGGGTTGTAAATGTTTCTCTTGGAAAATTGCCAAACTATTCTTTATTATTAGAAATGTATGAAACTTATACATTAAGATTTGTTGTGTTTGTTATATTTTAACTTTTTTGGAAATGGAGAAACATTACATAGATGTAAAAAAAATTGGGCAACCCTTTTTTGGATTATTTGCATTTTTTAATATATTGATGGAAGGAAGACATTAAAAAGTATATACTACAAGAAATACAACAACAGTCTTTGGCTTTATGTTATTGGAATTTATTTTACAAACACAAATCTGCTAAATTCATTTACTTAGCAAAGTTCAGATGATGTCTAAAGCCATTAATAGTCTGATTTTAGCCTGCTAGGCCTTGGAATGGTTTACTTTTCATTTCTCCTCTATACTGAGTTGGGTTCAATGTGTGGTATATTTTATGTACCCTTCATAAGTAATCGTTTTCTTTTCAGGACATTTCTTCACATGCTTTTTTGGGAAGTTTGTATGTGTGTAATTTATAATGTTTGGGCAACTACCAAAAGAGCACTGCACGGTCTAATCATAATACTAATCATATTTTTTAAATTAAGTTGATTCATTTGCAGCTCAAAACACATTTGCCATCTGCCACTGAGGATACCTCCACTCCAGACCAGGATCATGCCTTTAGTGAGGACTCCACTTTTGCAAGTCCATATGATGAAGAGCTGGCTGGTCCATCTGGTCTGTCAGGGCAGACAGCTCCAGTGAGTCTAACTCGCAATGCACCTACACCTCCCACCACAGCAGTTACAACACCTCAGCCAAAGAATACCACCACTTCCTCTGTCCAAAGGAACATAACCCCAATCTTATTACATCCCCCTCCCCTCCCCCCCACAGTCCAGGCAGTCTTGGCTCCTAGCTGGCTAAAAATCAAACTATTATACAGCTTAGTAGGATTAATTGCATTGGTCATCATATGAACTTTGCTAAGTAAAGTTATTATCATTTCAACTGATATTCTGCATACAACATAACATGAAATACATTCTTAAGTCAACATCACTTCAATGTAATGACAATAAAGTGAGAACATAAAATTAGATAAAATAATGCAATTTTTATTCATTGCATAAAATGGGGTCTGAGAAATGCCTCACATTTTGACATCTGTGCATATATGGAAGAAAAGAGAGAATGAGCAACATCACATTCAAGTATATTTTCCAGATTCAAAAACAAGGCATCATGGTATTGATCTCTGTACTAATTGATAAGCAAGACTATTCACTGGACGAAGGTGGTCATTATGACAATGGTGGTGACTGTTAAAGTGGCGGTAATACCGCCAATAGGCTGGCTGTAATTACTGCCAAACTATGACTATGGCAGTGATAACTCCCATAGACAGCCAATGTACCACACCAACCGCCAGGGTGTTAACACCACTGACCACATCAGCAGCCATCAACAGCCAGGCGGAATACAAGGTACCACCCATCATATTATGACATAGCAAACCACCACGATTTCCGGGGCGGTACCAACGCCATCAAAAGCCTGGCAGAATCAGAACACAGAAGACGAAAGACTCACCATCAGAGACACAGAGAAGACCAATGCCGTCATGGAATCAGAACTACAAGTCTTCCCGATGCTCTTCTATGCCATGCTCCACCAGGAACACCAACGCCGATGAAGACGACGACGGTGAGTGCAGCCGCCTAGTACACAAGGGAAGGAAAGAGGAAAAGGAGAGTGACACACACACGCACAACACACACCATTCACACACACACACCATACACACAACCAGCTGCAGAGGAAAACCAATGTCACAGGACCCACGTCAAATAACGCAAGGACTACATTTAGGTATAACTGAAATTGTAATTTGATGCCAACAGCCACCATATTGTCCATGTGATAAAAAAGATAGGAGTAAAGGTCCGGAAAGGGCCAATGGCCAGTCCAAAGTACAAAAGGCCCACACAGCCACAGGGCACAGTCCAAGCCCCAAATTGTTTCCTGACAATATCCGCACTACACTGTGCAGGGGTATCATACTGGAAATGGGCAGGCACCTCAGGGGAAGAGGGGTGGGGGGCACCTCAGCTGAAGTGGGGAACTTGCCCACTGGTTCTGGAAGAGGGCTCCATGCCCGTTTCCATTGCTGGGGAGTGCAAGGTCACAGTCTCTGAGGTGGGAAACTTGCCCAGTGGTTCTGGAGGGGGCTCCATGCACGTTTCTCATTGCTGGGGAGTGCAAGGTCACAGTCTCTGAGGTGGGGAACTTGCCCACTGGTTCTGGAGGGGGATCCAAGTACAACAGTTCCTGGAGGGTGGCCTACATGCCCTCTGCTGGAGATGAGGGCTGCTGTGTCTCAGCTGGAAGTGAGGGCTGCTGTATCTCAGCTGTAGGTGAGGGCTGCAGTGTCTCAGCAGGTGGTGAGGGCTCCTCGCCCAATGCTGGTGGAGGTGTTATCCTGCCTGCCTCTGCTGGAGTTGAGGACTCCTTGCTCACTGAGGGTTGAGGAATTACCCTGCCTGCCTCTGCTGGGGGTGAGGGCTCCTTGCCCACTGTTGATGGAGGGGGCCTCTTGCCTTAGTTGGAGGAGTGGGAACCTTCCCTTTTTTGGGTTGTGGAGTGGGACCCTTCCCTTCTTTGGGTGGTGGAGTGGGATCCTTCACTTTTTTGGGTGGTGGAGTGGGAATCTTCCCTTTCTTGCCTCCATGACTAGGATGTGCCTCCACTGTCCCCATCACATGTCCCTTGGGTGTCACCACCCTAATCCTCCCTTTCTGAGGCGGAGGTGTGCTCACAGTAGGAGTGGCAGCCGTCACACTCTGGGGCCCCTCTGTGCCAGCAGCTGTTGATTTGATGGGAGCAGTGGCAGACTGTTTGGCTGAGGTGCTGGGCTGGATCGTTGGGACCCTGCTCTTATGGGCAGGATGGGGTGGTGGAAGGGGAGGGAAGAGGTCAAGTTGGGCAAGGAAAAGCTTCTTAGGGACAGTGGGGCGGGATGAGGTAGGAGGGATGGGAGTGGAGGTTGAGGGAGTGGTTGTTGGAGGTGTACATCTGCTGGATTTGGGTGCAGGTGCATGGGCAGTGAGCTGATGTGAGGTGGATGGCTCTTGGGAGTCTGAGTGCGTGTGTTCGTGTCTCTTAGGAGGGGGCAGGCAGGGTGGGAAAGGACACATGGGACATGTGGATGGATGTTATGGAGGTGTCTGCTAGTGAGGTATGTGTGCTGCTTGGTGATGGTGGTGGCTGTTGATACAGAGCATGCAGGTGTGAGTGCGGATGTGACTGTGAGGGAGGAGGAGGGGGAGACATTGGAGGCTGTGGATGTTGTTGTGTGTGCAACTGTGTGGTGTTTGTTTGAGGAGTGCTTGTGGCCTGAAGTGTGCTGCATGTGTGCCACTCTTGTGTGATGTTTTGTGTGCATGCTTGTCTGTATGTGTGCATGGGATTGGTTGGGGTTGAGGAGACTAGGACTGGTAAGTGGTAGTTGGAGGGGGTACACTAGGAACAGGGACAATGGCTGCCATCAAAGAGGAGGCCAGAGCCTGAAACGATCTATGTTGGGCCGCCAGTCCACCGGGGATGCCCTACAGGAATGCATTGCATTGCTGCATCTGGGATGCCAGACCCTGGATGGCATTCACAATGGTTGACTGCCCTACAGAGATGGGTCTCAGGAGGTCAATAGCATCCTTACTGAGGGCAGCAGGGCTCACTTGGGCAGGGCCTGAGGTGCCTGGGGCGAAGGAGATGCCCACCCTCCTGGGTGAGCGGGCACGGGCACTTTGGTGAGGGGCTACTGGGAAGGTGGTGCTGGTACGGGCATGGTGGCTGTAGCTGGGGTGGTCCTAGAGGTGTCTACTACCACCAGGGAGACTCCATGGGAGGAGGAATCAGAGTCAGTGTTGTCACCTCCTGTCTCCGCCGTGGTGCTCCCCTCGCCCTACTTCCCACTGGTTCCCTTGGCGTTGGTGGACTCTGCCTCCTGGGTCCTGTGGAATGCAGCTCCCTCTGTCACTGGTGCCCCTGTTCCTCTGCCAGATGATGCTAATGCACACATGGACAGGATGACAGAAGAATAAAGGTGGGGTGGAGAGAGAAAGAGAGCACTAGGTCAATTACAGCACCAACATCACAGTTGGCATACACATTACCATCATACACAGGGATCAGGACTGAACACTATGCACCACACTGGCGTCCAATTGGCTAGGTGTCACAGCAAGATGAGGGCCAACCACCGCCAAATGCACCCCTCCTGGGACCCACTAAGCACTGTCTGACATGGAATGCAACCTAGCTAAGTTACCAGATTTTGCCATTACCCATTAGCCCTGAGCTGGATCATGCTGCAATATCTGACCTGGCATTGAGGGGCACACACTAACTGACACCCACCACCAGGATCCCATGCCACCTACCAATTATTGTTGTAATGCCAACTGTACTCACCCCCTTGTGGCTGCTGTGATGCCCTCAAGCACCCATCCAGCTCTGGGAAGGCCACCACCAGTATGCGTGCTATCAGGGGGGCACCCTGCCCTTGTTGAGAGGCCATCCCAAGCTGGGCCTCTGCAGTCTTCTGGGCCCAGCGTCTCAGGTCCTTCCACCTTTTCCTGCAGTGGGTGCTCTGCCTGCTGTAGACCCTAAGGGTCCGCAGGGCCTTGGCTATGGCATGCCAAAATCTCTTCTTCTGATGGGCGCTGACCTGCAGAGGTAATACAGACATGCGGACACCATTACACATACAATCTAGCCTGTCACACATATGGCCCACAAATCCCATTTCCATCTCCATTGGCACACACATTACCCAGCACCCACCATGTACTCTACCACCAGACATACCACCATCCAAATTATACACTGCTAGTACACACATCTCCATTCAACCTTGTCACATGCAACGTCCACATGGTTTACTCACCTGTTGGTCTGGTGGCCCATACAGCTGTCCATACTGGGGTAGGACGTCATCCACCAAGTGTTCCAACTCCTCCGAAGTGAAGGCAGGTCCCTTTCCCCAGTTACACACGCCATATCAGGATCCAGGCACAGGTCACAGCAGCACATGCAGTGTAGGTGTTGTCTTGTGGAAAGTCAGGTATCAAGTGAGGTTATAGATAGAAAATGGCAGTCACGTCTGCGGCGGTGTACACCGTCACCGCCGCCGGCGATCCCCATTGGCCACTGTACTCCATAGAGCCCCATATTAGCAAATAAGGAATAGCACAGCAGTGCAAGACCGCCTTCTGCCATGACGCCCAACATTGGCACAGTTACCTCACTTCCACCTACGTAAAGGACAGGCGGTTGCCATTTTCTGGTGGTGGACAACATTCAGATAATTAAGAACTGCGTCACTGGTGTAATTTGCACATACATTGCCATTCCCATTGTCCCATCACATTAATGCTCTATGTACACTGTGGTGGTAGATGCATTGTTCAAATTGTGACAGCCTACTCACTCTTGTGTCCCTTAGATACCTACCACTGCGGATGAATAGGAGGAGGAAACAAGACCCCGTGTACAGACCCCTTGTGGACTTGGTCACACTGGAGGACAGGCACAGATTGGACAGGGCCACAATCACAGAGCTGTGCACTCAATTGGAGCCTGATCTGATATCAGCTATCCATCAACCCACTGGGATCCCCCCTCTTGTGCAAGTTCTATCAGTGCTTCATTTTCTGGCAACTGGTTCTTTCTAAGTGACAGTGGGCTTGGCAGCAGGAATGTCACAGACAATGTTCTCAATCGTGCTGGAAAGGGTTTTGTCTGTCTTGGTCAAACACATGTGCAGCTACATTGCTTTCCCCCAGGTGGAAGATTTGGCCACTGTGATGGCAGGATTTTATGCAATGGGATATATCCCTATTATTATTGGGGCGATTGACGGAACATGTATTGCATTTGTTCCCCTCCACCACAATGAACAGGTGTTCAGGAATCGGAAGAGTTTTCACTCACTCAATGTGCAAATGGTGTGTCTGGCGGACCAGTACATCTTCCACGTCACTGCCAAGTATCCTGGGTCGGTACATGACGCCTTTGTCCTGAAGAACTACAGAGGCACAGGGTGTGGCTTCTAGGTGAGCCTGAATCCTCACACAATGTATGTCAGTGTATGCCTTCAGGTCATGTCCCCATACCATTGTGTGAGGCTAATGTTTGTCTCTCAATACTTGGAGGAGACTCTGGCTACCCAAACCTATTGTGGCTCCTGACCCCTGTGAGGAATGCCTTAACAGGGGCTGAGAATCGATATAATGATCCGCATTGGCGAACCAGGCGGATCATCGAACGTACCTTGGGCCTCCTGAAGGCCAGGTTCAGATGCCAACATCTGACCGATGGATCCCTTTGCTACTCACCTGAGAAGGTCTGCCTGATAGTAGTAGCATGCTGCAAGCTGCACAACCTGGCCGACATGTGCCTTATCTGCAGGAAGAGGAGATTGGAAATGCCCCTGTGGCAGCAGTGGTCCCTGAGGACAGTGAGGATGAGGAGGCAGAGGATGAGGTTGTGGACAACAGAACATCAGTTACACATCAACACTTCCAATGACACACAGGTGAGACAGTGGAACTGACCATTCCTCTGACTATTTAGGTTTTCTGTGTGGCTGTAGCAGGATGGCATTCACTTCCTTTGCATCTCAACCTACTGTCACCTATGGCTTCTCATTTTGCAGATGTTGGTGTTATAACAACTATTTACTGATGTGATGACTACAGACAGCTACAGGTCATTAATTGTATGATATCACAGTGTTCAGATCATTTTCACAAGATGTGACTGTTTCCATAAATGCACATTTACATCACATAAAACACTATCACCTAAGTTGTGTTCAAGGGTGTTTATTGTAGTGTAAATTATAGAATGAAAAGTGAAATGGAATGGGGTGATGGTAGAGGTAAGTCCAGGGTTTTGTTCCAGTCTGTTTGTAGCACAGGTCCAGTGTCCAGGGAGCCGTAGGAAGGGGAGCAAGGCAGTTCAGAGTGGACAAGGTGACAGGGTGGGACACAAGGGGGACATTCAGGAGGGTCTCATTTCCTGGCAGTAGTCTTGGTCTTGGCAAATGTCTCTGGCTTTTGTCTGTGCCGCAGTAACATTTGAGGGGTGGTTCACCTTCTGCAGGGGAGGGGTTCTGGTGCATGTGGGTCCTGTGGCAGGGTCTCCTGTCCACTAGCTGCAGCAGAAGTGGAGGGCTGGTCAGTAGACTAGCTAGTGGTAGTGCCCCGCTGATGTTGGCCATATCAGCCAGCACCCATGCTATGGAGACAATTGTGGTGTTGAGGGCCTCCAAATCTTCCCTGATCTCCTGATGGTGTACCTCCTGCAGCCGCTTGTTCTCCTGCATTTGGTAAGGATCTGGTCTATCTTGACCTGGGATTGTTGGTAAGCCCCCAGGACATTAGTGAGTGCCTCCTGGAGAGTCGGTACCCTGGGCCTGTCCTCCCCCGGCACACCACTGTCCTCTGATTGTCCATGTCCCCCTGTGCATGTGTCCCCTGAATGGTGTGCCCATTGCCACTGACCCCAGGACCCTGATTGTCTTGAGGGTGAGGTGTGGACTGGGGTCCCTGTACAGGTAGACACACTGCTGATTCACATGTCCTGGGGACAGAGATGTGGGGATGTTGGGTGGGTGCTGTGGTGTTGGCATGTGATGGGGGAGGCTCTGTGGTGGACTGTGAGTGGGCTGAGATGGCCGACTGACCAGTGGTTCCTGATGGGCCAGGTAGTTCATCCAGATCCTGAAGTCCAGAGTTACTGTCATCACTGGGGGCATCTTATGTTGGGGGACTGGATACTCGTGGCACCTCCTCGGCGCTGGGATTGGCTGGAGCACCTGTGGGGATATAAGTGATGTATTATGCTTCATGTCTGTGATATATTATACATCCCTAGCTTCCCCTCTATTGTTCCCGTTGCCCTGCCACCTTTCTTTGTGTATAGTGTGATTGTTAGTACTCCATGCTGTGCATACCTTGGTGATGGGTGTACATGCAGGGCTGGGAGGGCTGTTCATGCATTGGTGTGGCATGCAGGACTTGGCATTGGGCTTAGTCAGATATGTAGGTGCACTGTGTGGGATGGAGTGGAGTGATGGGAGTCAGGGTGAGGGAGTGAGATGGCATGCATGTATGGGAGGTGAATAGTAGTAAATATTGACTCACCAGTGTCCAGTCCTCTGGCTACTCCAGTGAGTCCATCAGGATGCAGTATTGCCAAGAGTTGTTCCTCCCATGCTGTGAGCTGTGGGGGAGGAGGTGGGGGTTCACCGCCAGTCCTCTGGATGGCGAGCTAGTACCTTGCTGTCACGAAATGTACCTTGTTGTCACTGATTGTAAGCAGGGCTGGCACGATTGCAAGCGAAGAACTAAAGAGAAATTGTCCAGGAACCAAAAGGCAGCACTGCTGACTGAAAGTGGAAGTCCGGCACCCCAGGAGGAGCTGGATGAGCTGGAAGAGATGGTGGCAGTGGTCATCCCGGAGGAGCTCGTCACTGGAGTCTCAGGACAGGACAGCGCTGACTTTCAAGACCTACCACAAATGTAGGGTAAGTTGCAGTGGGGGAAATCTTGAAACTAACAAATGGAAGAAGGAGAGGAACATAGGACACACTGAATGCATGGAAAAGGGTCGCATGGGAACACAATAATGGCCAAACACTTCTCATGTGCTCACACCCTCCCCCCTATATGCCCCGACCATTTCTCAACCCTCACATCAATCCCTTCACTATTGCAACTGAACCACCTACTCATGTGTAACACTCATGTGCTATGCTTGTTGCACAGGGTGGGACAACAAGAACTGTGAGGTGCCACTGTGCACCATTGGTAATGGGCCCAAAAGTGATCATACACAGCAAATGGGGCATGTCTGTGATTAACATCTGTGCTGCTGTACAGGTAGCTTCCATGTCACCATGTAGAATGGTTGCCTGTGTAGTGGGAATGGTTAGTGTAGTGCACAAAGGGACACCTCCGTGCATAACATCAGCTACAAGTGGTCTCACTCTCTCAGTAGGGGCCCATACTTACAATCCCTTACTGGAACATCAGAATCATATCGATTGATGCCAATATGGATTCAAGCCACCCATCCCCCTTGTGCTACATTAACAAAGTCACACAATGCATGCATAGATCCACTTTGTACATCCTTGCACCACAATATGCCTGTGCCAGATATGATGTATACAAGGAAATGTTTGTTATGCAGGGAAGGAAGAAAAAATGGGGAAGACAATCCATAAGATTGCACATTGCTATCTGTTAACCTTATTTGTGAGGTGTTGGAAAATGGGTTATTGGTAAGGGCAGGGAGGTACCTACACTTAGCAATAGGCCACTGACCTCCACTTAGGTCCAGTTAGGTCTCAGTAAATTAAACCCAGCTCAACCCTTGGTAGCTTGGCAACGAGCAACAAGGCTTAACTTAGGAGACAGAGTGTAAAGCATCCAAATATCACAAAACAGTAATTAAATAAAACACAGGAAACAGTATAAATATCCAAAACCAATTTATGAAAATAGATTATATTTTTATCTTTAAAATGACACAAAAACAAATAAAATCGGATAAGGGGTACCAGAGATATGAATTTTTAAAGAATTATTGTTTTCTAGTGCCTAGAAACAGAAAGCGCCAGTCTGGTCATCTGGTCGCACCTCGACCGGGGCAAAGTCAAACTTTAAGGCCGACCGCGATGGAGCCCGGCTCGGCTACAGGCCGCGGGAGGCCTCAGTCAAAAGTTTACCTTCGCACTTAGTCGTTTTTCTGAAGATTTTCTTCAGCGGGATGAACCTGCCAGTCCAATCCGACCTCCTGGAACCCTTCTCCGGATACGCGTCGCGGGAATCCTCAGTGGAGATTTTTACCTTCGGACTTAGTCGTTTTTTCGAGGTGAAAATCCTTCGACCGGGGTAAACCTGGATCTTGATTTGACGTCCTTGGAGCCCTCCTCGGATACGCTGGCTCGGAGGTTCCGGTCAACTTTGTACGTTTGGACTTAGTCTCTTTTTTAGAGATTTTCTTCACCGGGACGATCCCGCAAATCAGGCCGGGTCGCGGTTGAGGCAAGCCAGCTAAAGTAGCCACGGCGGGTCAGTCCCTCTCTGGAGCTTTTTTCCAAAAGTTCTCCAAACTTCTCCAAACTTCTGGGTCTTCTCCCAGATGTTCTTTTAAGGTTCTTTTGGGGTCCACAGCTCACCCCAAGGGTCCAGAAGCTCTGAGATGATCCTTGGGGGTGTAGCCTACAACTCCCATAATGCACCTGGCGCAAACTCCTTTTTGGCCACTGGGCAGTGGTCAGCTGGTTGATTTCTTCAGGAGTTGGTGCAGGGGACTCTGGTTAGCAATTTTTCACCTGTAGCAAACAGGGAGTCCCTCCTTGAACAAGTTGAAGCCAGGCAAAGTCCTTCTTGTGGTGAAGCCCAAGTGTGCAGCTGGTGCAGTCCTTCTGAGTGCAGGTTCCAGGTGCAGGCCAGGGGTCCAGCAGGGCAGTCCTTCTTCTTCTGTAGTTCTTCCCAGTAGGGATCTGGTAGCGAACTGAGGTGTGGATGCAGGTCTGGCAGTTTTATCCTTGCTCCTGGGTGAAAAACAGTGGGCTACTGATTCTCCAATCAGGTGCAGGGTCGTTCCCCCTGTGAGGACCACTTCCTGGGAAGTGTGGCAAAAACCAATCCCAGGAGGCAACATTCTTCAAAAATCCATCATGGCTGAAAATGATTTTTGGAGGTTACATCTGGCTGAGCCCACCCACTGGTGTGGCTAAAAATTACAAACACACCCCTCTCCTGCCCTCTCCTAATCTAATCAAGGGGGCACCTAGTTGTCTGGGGTTGCAGGATGTGGGGATGTTGCTGGGTTGCTCCAAATGTCCTTCTCTGCCTTTGAAGACCAGTTTGGCAGCCCTCCCCCTTCCTGCCTCACCATCTGCTGAGGGGAGATTCTCTCCCACAGGCACATCTCTTTGTGTGAAGCCAGGCCACTTCACACCTCATCAAGGCAGCCTGGCCAGGTTGCCAGAGGCTGGCCATTCAGAGCACAGCAGCAAAAACAATGCAGGGCTGAATTGGCAACTTTTCAGGTAAGGTTGAAAACTCTTTACCTGAACAAGTTATATTAAATCCAACAACTGGAAGTTGTGGGATTTATTAAAACAATTCATTTGATACCAAACTCTGTATCTGTCATTTAAGGGGACTTTTAAAATTAAAATAAAGTCTCCCCATTCTAGCCTATGAAGGCCATTCACTACAATGAGGGAAAACAAATTTGTCTGTTTTCACCTCACCAGGGCTTATAAAACTACTTTTATAAGTGTCCTTCTTATAGTTACATGGCACCCAGCCCTAGGGGCACATAGGGCACACCCTAGGGGTGACTTATATGTAAAAATAAGGTAGTTTAAGACTTTGGAACTACTTTTAATTCCAAAGTCGAATTTGCATATAACTTTAATTTAATAGCAGCCAGCAAGGCAGGCCTTCCTTTAAAATGACAGTGGGCACCCCAGCAGTGCACCTATGGGTGCACTACCTATGCTGGGGTCCCTACACCTACATGCCCTACCACAAACTAGCAAATAGGTAGGTTGACTTAGCCAATTATAATTAACAATTTGCATATTGATTTTACACAGAGCACAAGCCCTGGGACTGGTTAGCAGTACCCAGGGCACCATCAGAGTCAGGAAAACACCAGCCAAAAGTGGAAAATGGGGGCAAAAAGTTAGGGGGCCTCTGCAATCAGCCCTGTTTTCTCACATGAGGCCTGCCAAAGGCAGAGGTGAAAGTGACGTAAGCATTGGAAGCAATGGACCTTCCTGTGCTTTGCTGCCCTAGTGGCATCAATTATGGTGCTAATGCAGTAATATAGTGCATTATAGTCCCAAAACTCATGAGGCTACTGTGGAAAATGTTCACCCTAGTGACCAGTAATGGAAAGTGCTTCCCTGGTGTTGTAGGTGGGGGCATGGAGGCTGCAAGGAAAAGAATGGTTTGGGATTAATGCACCAAATATATAGAAAGTTTGCCCCATATGTGATGAACAACTAAATTCTTTGGAAATACAAACTTGTCACACACCCTCTTGTCGCCCTCTCAACACTCTTGAGTTCTTGGGCCACACTGAACCAAATCCAGATGTGCATATTTTTAAAGGCATCAGAAGCTGGGTGGGCCACACATGTTTTGCATGGGAAGATCCCAAGTATACACATGGAATACCAACTACATGCAGTGCCATGTGTGAGTGGGACACAGGTATGGAAGGTGCCTTACCTTGGCATGGTAATTATCACCTACTACTATCCACCAGTGGAGTGTAAGGTAAATAAAACATGCATTGGTAGATCACTATGATGGCTCTGTCTGGGTATTGTGGCACATATGTACCCATTTATGAAGAAAGACTCAATGCAACAGCTCAGCTTGCTGTGCAGCATCATTTCAAATGTGCAGGAATGTGTAGTTGTCACAGATAGTCAATGCATCTCTCTATGAACCTTGGTCATGGCAGAAGAAACGACGGGCAGTCCCAACTTTGCCACACAAAATGCATGGTGCAGGGGTGCCCCCCTTGCAGGTCCAAATGCACATGGATACTGTATGCCATTTAAAATGATTGATGATGATTGCAACACACATTGAAATTAGTCCACAATAGGACTACAACAATGTCAGTCCTTAGTATCACAACTACAATGCCACCCCTGATGTGGTGTCCCAGCATGCCACCCCACGTGTGTTGTCAGAGCAATGGAAGTGGGTGGGATAACCACTTTGAGTCATGTGTTCAGCATGCTGCACCACACATTGTAACAATGAACCATCTTGTGTGTATGTGTGCAAGCAGGAAGGTCTAACTGCCAGCAAAACAACTCTCAGTCCAGAAATGCAGGCATCCTTGCAGCTATGCAACAAGGAAACCTGTGAATCACGGATGACTGTTGTTCTGCAGGAAGGGAGAAATTCCTGTTTGCACACATACACACGAGGGAGTTGACTCTCACGATAGGTGGTGCACATGACTCAAAGTGGCTAGGAGGATGCATGTGGACAGCTCACACCCTCCAATCACTCTAACAACACATGTAGGGTGGCAGAGGAGTCAGTTACTTACTCAAATATCTGTAAAAACCAAATGCAAATTTCTTTGTACATCTCCATTTGTGATGTGTGCACAAATCCCTAAGAACGCCCTTGAAATGCATATGTAACACGGTCAAATCAATGAAAGGGGTACATATGCAGAAGACCATGATAAGTCATTCAATGTAGGTGGAACACAATTAGCAATGTGCACTGGTAGATTGTGTCAATGGTGACTCAATAGAAATGATGCTCAGGTGGCACAGTGTGCCACTAGGGGTCCATAAATGTGTGCCTTGATGTGTGGGTCAGTACCATGTCACTAAGCCACCAGTAGCAAGTAAATGATGACTAATGTCAACAGCCACTACAGTCCAAGATTGACATTTCACTGTGCCATTGCAGAGAATGAAGCCTTACCTCCTGTGGAGCTGCCTGTTCTGGATTTCTCTGAAGATCTGGATGACCAGCTGCCGACCATCAATGCTGACACTCTCCAGGATGTCCTGGGTTACTTCCAGACACCACCTTCAGTCACAGGGAGGACACAGCATTGCAGGGCGTCCACTTGAACCACCCAATAACCAACACACATCACTGACCAGTACAGCCTCAGTCCTGTACTCTGAGGACCCAGACATTACCTTTCAGAAGCCAGAGTACGAGTCAAGCAGGAGCTGGCACAGCAGGTGTGGGTGGGGATGGAGACCATGGTAGGCATCCTAGAGGGAGTGCAGAGGTGTTTCAGTCCGAATAACGACAACTCTTCTGCCATCAGAGCCACCCACTCTCCGCTACCTGGACTCCAGCAGTCCCTGGCCAACATAGCTGCTATCCTGAGGCAGAGGCTGGAACTAGTGCCCTCCCAAAGTGCCAACAGCATGATTGACAACAGGTTGGGGGCTATCTAAAATGTCCTGGAGTCCATGCACCAGAATCTGGCCTCCCACCTTGAAAACATGGCTGCCTACCACTGTGATGTAGCTGCTGTATTACGAAACCAGCAGTTCCTTTTTGCTTCAGTGATGCCTTTTGCTGTCCCACAAATGGCAGCTGGCAGCAACTTTGATTCCACATCTCTATCCCCTGATGTGTGTGTGCCCCCTCAACGTCAACATCAGCACCACCCATGGCATGCTTGTGAGGAAGGGCTAGGCCGACAGCTGAGACTTGTTGTAGGATTGGCCTAGTTGCCTACAAACAAAAGCGCTGTCATCCTTAAACCAGCAGTCTTGCCTAGAGCAAGAATCCAACTATGACACAACATTGATGTGACAAACAAAATAGACATATTTAAGACTGTGAGGGGAGACCATTAGTGTGCCAGTATCCATTCCCTAATGAGGTAGAGTGCAATGTACTGAACTTTTGAACAATGAATGCCACATTACTTAGCAAAAACAATAGATGGTGTCTGATTACCTGTCTCAGAATTTGCATCCATGGACAATCAGAGTGTATATATGTAATATTTATATTAACATATACCCCTATACCCCCATATTTAACGCCCCCAACACCCCCCCAAAAACAAAAAAGATTCCTTAATCCCACCCCCCTAACTTTACCAACTGTGTCCTAAAACTAACATACTCTATGCTAGCTTACCTATGCCTACCCATCTAAAATCCACTAAAACTAATTACTATTAAAACTAGGGGAAGGGAAGGTACTGGGAAGAAGAAAGGGTCCAAAGTCAGTGCCTCTTCATCTTCTTTTTAATGTACTTTAAGAGTTTACAATTATTCTCATTTGCCTCCTCCAATTTGGCCAACCTCAACTTGATCTCGGCCATGTCCTTCCGCATTTCATCCTCAAATTTGGAGGCACTGGAAGCTGGTCTTTGATGTAGCTTGGATGCTGTTGTGGTAGTGGCTGTTGCTATTGAGGGGGCAGAACCTGCAGACCCACCCCTGACCTTCTGTGTTGAGGTTCCACTTGTGTGTGTGCTTGTAGCAGGCTGTTTGGTTGGTCCTCCATGTGGAAAAGCTTGCCATGACCTGATGCGTTTTCACGTCTGTATCGCCTTGCCATCCTGCGGTTCCCTCTCTGAACCTCACAGATATGCCGGAATCTCTCCGACTTTTTCTTAAAGGCACACTTCTGTGCTGGAGTCATTGAGGCCACTAAAACATGAGGGGGACATGTTGGGCAGAGGAAGAACAAGCATGCAATGGAAACAGCATCTTCAGATTACACATGTTGTCAACCAGACCTCATAAACGTCAAGCCCAAAGTCTATACCAATCTCGCAAGCATCTATGATATTTTGTTCATGTCGCAAGGCTAACGACTATCCAATGTTGCACAGTATCTGTGCACAAGCTTGCAACATCTCCTAAGTACCAGGTAAACATTCACCATGCACATCTCATGCACCTGTGATGTGACCATGCTCGCTCACACTCATCATGATGGGTAGATCAAGTAGGTTCATCTACACACATCTTTTTTATTTCAGTCTGTAGACACAAATCACAATCATCAGAACAAGAGCTGAAATCTCACTGTGTACTCAACTAACTGTTGGCCTTCTCAAAAAGCTCCTTGCATGGCTGGTGCATCACTCCATTTCTGAAGGGTAGTGAAGCAACAGTGGTGCAAGTGTCTCATTGATAAGCCCCTGGGAGATCTCTACACATGGACATAAATTGTACCATGTCCAGAGTAGCTTTGTGCTATGTGTGGCACACATTTTGTTGTATTCCACATTCTCAACAAGACATCAGACATACTGTCAATACCCAAGGATAGATTGTGGTGTTTTAATTGCACACATGCCATTTTAACATGGCATTGTACACATCATACTTCCTCACACACAACCCTAGGTCTACACATTTGATATACAGGGTAACACTTACTGGCTGCATCCGGATCTTTAAATTGTGAAACCTCGCCAATGGTGTAGGGTGTGGGTCCACCTGCAAGACTTGACAGGAAAACATAGCTTTGTGATTGTTGAAGAAAGAAAAGCATGGACAACTGTTACACATTCCGCTTGTTTAGCTGATTGACCTAATGTGGCGATAGTATAGTAAAAACGCTGCACCATATTTACAAAGTGGCACAACGTATGCATTGTGCCACTTTGTAAACCCTTCCGCCACAACATGCCTGCACCAGACATGATGTATGCAAGGGGGCGTTCCCCCATTAGGGGGCCCGCAAAAATGGCACAGTTGAATCGATGAGATTCCACTGCATCATTTTTAGCCGCATTTTTAATGCCTGCACTGAGTAGGCATTAAAAGGAGGCACACCATTATTTATAATAATGGGCCTCTATGTACTTTGCAGGATTAGGACCAAACTTTTTGGCATTAATCCTGCAAAGTACAACAAAAGCGTAAATATTTATGACACTATTGTTCCTAACCTGCACCATGGTGCGCTGTATGTTAAATGGTGGGGCGCAATGGGCTGCAAGAAAAGTGACACTTCATGAAAAGAAGCACCACTTTTCTTAAATCTGGGCCATTGTGTGGCAATACTTGTCTCTATCAGCCACACTACCTTCAAAAATATGACACTAATGTTTCAGTAGGAGCTGCTAAGACCTTCTTAAATTTGGGTCCTTGTTGTGTCACTCTGCACAAACGTGACTCAAGGAACACACACATACATGACTACCTATACTCCACTGTCATGTTTGTCATCACTTAAACATCACTATGCAAATTTCCATAGTTGTCAAGCCCATGATGGACATGGACAGTTGTGCCTGGAAAACATGAACCCTTGCACCATTACACCATTAACCATTACATGTCTGTTTTGTTTTCTGCACTTCAATATGTATATGCAATACACAAGGCACAAAGAGAGGAATAAGCAAATTGTGAGCAACCTGTGCATTGCTGACCTCTCATGAATGCAGGTTGGCTGAGACTCAAAGCCTGCTGTCTTCACCTTTGTCATGACATACGGAAGCAATCCTTATGTCCTACTGTCATGCAAATGCAAATAAGGTTGTTGCTTCGTTTTAGGGGTACTTACCAACAGTTCTGCCGACCTGTACAACAAGGTGATCCAGGAGATCCCTTTTATGGGAGATGAGGTCTGCCCACAGGTGCTTCAACTGGTGGTCAGTGTGCAGGACCGAGAAAATGCTGGTACTATACCTCCGTCCGGTAGACCATTATCACACGGCCACCAATGGCCACCATGTTAGCGAGATAAAAGCTGACCAACCAGATGATACGTCCCAGTTCATCCCCAGTCATTCTCCGCGACCTGCCCTGACAGTATCCCTCCATTGCAACCTAAATACCCAGAAAAAATAATAAAAATACTATTCCCCAACTAACCCCAACTACCCCAACAAACTTATCTACCTCTAAGACAAACATCTGACAATACTGACACAATAACAGGACAAAAAATTACAAAATTACAAATACAATGACAGAAATCACTAGATGAACAAGACACAGACAGAGTACAGCACAAAAGACTACAAATCCACCACTCCACATACCAGCACAAGCACCATACAACCTCTGCCAAGCACAGACTACAAGTCTGTAAAGTAAAAGTGAAAGTAAATACACCTTTCCATGTGTGCAGCAAGGAAGACCTATTACATCACTTCCTGGGCGTATGCGTTGCGCTTTCTTATATGCGTAGTTTTTCTTTGATGCATGACGGCCATGCATGAAATTTTTAATGAAGACTGGCAAGATATAATGATTTAGTTTAGATGCGCAGGTGTGAGAAGCCATTTTCAGTCTTTGTAATGTATGAAGAACTATTGTATGCGTCGTTTTTTTTTTATGCATGACGGGCATTCGTGGATTTTGGAGAGAATTATTAGAATAGATTATTTACTAGGGACTTACAGCTTGTTTGTGTTGGACATCTCATCATTTACTATGGTTTGACATGACTATGCATCCACAGGTGAGAATATTCCTATGATGCTTGGTTAGGCCATTGATAGATTGTGAAACTGGGTCAAATCTGCAGACCCAGGGTATATATACTGTCATTTGTCACTTGCTTCTATCACACTTGTTTGTGCTGGACCAAGCACATAGTTGTAGTTGTTGCCAATGTGACTGGAGAATGTACAGACCTACACAATCTCTGTGAATATGTGTCTGGTGTTACATGAAAACATTGTTGTGTTGTACAGTAAGTGTTAGTTTATGTGTGTTCCTTCACACACATTGATGGCATATTCTGTCAGGTATGCTGCTAGTTCAACATTGCTGGCATCATTTCTGCAGATTACCCTTTGTACCCATCTTCGTCATCAACATTGTTCCTTCAATCATGCACAGCAAACTAAGTCCGACTTGTGAACTTTGAGGATGGACATAGCTCCTTCTACAGGCTAAGCAATATTTGTCCTTGCATTTCCAGGGTTTGTAAGATCACATGACTGACCCCTACACATTAGAACACCAGCTACAGTAATGGTGTAGTGTCTGAGTGACCTCCACATAGTGGATCTCAAAGTGAAGTAAGGAAGTATCTCAGCTGTCCTTCCACATATTTTATTTGACATGGGCACTCACTCACATCTGCATTCTACAACCTTTGTCACATTCACTATGAGTGTATTTATATTGTGTGATTACTCATGATAGATTTGAGTAGAGAAGATGCGACATTCAACCTATATGTGCCCCTCATCACACGTACTATTTGGCAAGTGTTTGTGACTTCTTTAGACATTGCTTTACTTATATGCACATTCCAAACAGGATTGAGTGTGACAAACCTAGACATTTAGGTGTTTTGGTCCCTGTATATCACTCTCTCTTGGTCAACACGCCAATGCCACTGAGGAGTATGTTTTCAGTTATCACCTGGGATGTTGACATTTCGACATTGCTTGCTTACACAGCAGACACAAAGGTAATTGCTACTCTTTTCCTACCTAGGCCATACATCGGTACAGCAGTTTTCACTTGTATTTCCAGGATAGCTGCAGGCATATGTCAAGCCAACACACTTATGTGATATGAGTGTGACAATGTAAATTGTTGGTGCTACAGACTATGCCTACATTTCACCCACACATTCATGTGGTAGGGCATTTTCATGTGTTTTTAGTTCCTGGCTATGTTCCTAAGTTATTTACATCTTTTGTGGTTTAGTCATGTTCTCTGAGATGTGGGTGAGTTATATAGGTATGTGATGGTAAAAAGAAGTATACCATGAGAAATCAGAGTTAAAGTGATTTATTGCCAAATTTGTATTTATTGATGCTTGGAGCACAGTCTCTAAGTGAAAAAGTTGTTCACAATTTGATCTCTTTTTCGTGCTATAGCAGCAGAGTTTGGTTGTTCCCCATCCTTCTGTTGTGCATCATTGGGAACATCTACCTGCATATTTGTTAATTGCTTTGTGCCTTTGCACATATTTGTTTTCAATAGAGTGTTGATTCAGTCTTGCATCTAGTATTGTGTATGTTCCTGTTTGAATGCATGGTTGTATTGGTGTGTGGTGGTGCACTTTCCAATCATGGTTTTGCCTTCGGAACCAGGCGATTGTTGATTCATTTCTGGTCTGACAATTAACCCATGCAAAATATGTGTGGTGTTGTCTATATGTGTCCCTTAGACCCATAACTTTAGACCTGCAGAGGAGTGATGTTTGCTAAATTTGTACCTATTTTGTGTGTTGTGTGCCATGAGACAGATGCTGCGCCCTGTGTGTTGCATGTGAATCCCACACCCTTGGCCTTGCATTACCTCCCTTGCACAAAGTGTTGTTGTCGCCAATTGCTGGCTAGCATGCGTATGTGTGTGTGGTTTATATACACAGTGTAGCACAGTTATGTGGGATGTATTGTGATGTATGCAACAAGTTTGCAGACACCTGTGGGACAGAGCATGAGGTGCTTTTATGCACTGCCCTGCATTACCAGTCCAGCCCTGCAAAGTCCCATGTCTCCTCAATATTATGTGTGTCTGGCCTCTACAAGTGCACTGGCAGTAGCTCAGCTGATGGCACCCTTGTATCACTGTAGGGAGATGTGGGATTTACGTGTATGATTGTTGGTGTTCTGTAAGGTGTCCTTTCCAACATATGATCCATCAATGATGGCAATGTTCTATTTCAATGTGTGCTGCACTATGCACCACAAAATTGAAAGGTGAACACAATGAGTATATCAGGTATAGTTTGATGATATGTAAATGGTGATGCCAACACTAGGGTGGCATTAATTGTAGGTGCTGCCTAAGGTTTCTACAGCATGGTAAATGTGGTGCAGTTCCAATATGTGAGTTGTTTGACGGTGGCATGGCCATTGCAATACACATAGCTGAGGCATTCCCTGCTAAGTCTTATGTGTTAAGTGTCTGTATTTTGTAATAAACATGTGGACACATGAAGTGGTTTGACCACAGCATTTGAATGTAGAGGGGACATTACTCCACCAGTCCATCATGTAAAGTGTCAGTCAGGTGGTGCTAAGAACTGTGTGAGGGTGATGTGCATTGAATGCAATGTAGTGAAGCCTGTGGCATATGTGTTGTTGTTGTCCAAACATCCCTGTCCATTTGTGTTTAGTGTGGTGTATGTATTGTTTGTCCCACATGTTCAGTGTGTTGTCTGTGTTATGAAGTGTATGTTTGCATACCTACGAGTAGGCCATTGGCATATTGTCCATCCTGGAAGCGTTGATTAATTGTTGATTGTCTGAAGATGTAAGCATCATGGACTCTGCCTGGATATTTAGCAAGGATGTTGTTAAATATTCCACAATAGTCCACAATGGCTTACACAATAATTGAGTGTGTATGTTTCCTGTTCCTGAAGAGGTTTTCTGTTGCAGTAGGAGGGACAACTTGGACATGTGTGCAGTCCATTGCACCCAGCACACCTGGGAACCCAACAATTTGGTAGAATCCTTGTTTTGTCTCCTGCGTGTGCTGGGTGTTGGGTAACTGGATGTGGTGGGGTGTGAGGCAGATGGTGGTGCCCAGGACCATAGGAAGGAAGGGAGAAAGGGATGGTTGTGAGATACCACCCACTTGTGCTGCAGTGGTCTGAAATGACCCAGAGGCCAGCATGTGGAGGACAGCCAGGAATTTGGTCACGGGTGGTATGATTGTGTGACTTTCCACTCTTGCTGTGATGTGAGGAGCAATATGGTGGAGCAGCCGTACAATGGACTCCTGCTTGAGACTGTACAGTCTGATGACCTCTTCATCCCAGAGGCCAACGATGGATGCATGTGTGTGGAATGTTCTCTCCCTCCTGCGCTGCCTCTGTGGCTGCTTGGTGGTCGTTGCAGTTGATGTGGTGGTTCTGGTGGCACTTGGCGTCATTGCTGTTGTCTTTTCTGGGTGCCAAGCTATTGCAGTAACAGGTCCATGTTGTCCAGTTGCTTGCCAGGGTTATGTAGTTGTGGCTGGGCCTCATTTTAATGCCTGGTCTGACCAGGTGTTACATTTTTGCCACTAATCGGAATTAGCTTCATTTTTTGGGCCCAATCCTAGGCGTGTGTTGTTTTTCCATCGGCTTGCAGATTTGGTGCTAACAGCCTAGAATCATTTTAAGGAGGGTACACCTACCTTGCATATCATTGTGGTTAAACAATGCAAGGTGAGGAGGTGCTCCTAAAAAATGACACTTAGGCCCTCATGACATTGGTGAAAATGGCGCTTACCGCCCTGTTGATGGCTGAGAGAAAACAGGACTGATTGCAGAGGCCCCCTAACTTTTTGCCCCCATTTTCCACTTTTTGCTGGTGTTTTCCTGACTCTGATGGTGCCCTGGGTACTGCTAACCAGTCCCCGGGCCTGTGCTCTGTGTAAAATGGATATGCCAATTAGGCTAATTATAATTGGCTAAGTTAACCTACCTATAAGTCCCTAGTATATGGTAGGGCATGTAGGTTTAGGGACCACAGTAAAGGTGGTGCACCCATAGGTGCACTGCTGAGGTGCCCAGTGTCATTTTAAAGGCAGGCCTGCCTTGCTGGCTGTTTTTAAATTAAAGTTATATGCAAATTCGACTTTGGAATTAAAAGTAGTTCCAAAGTCTTAAACTACCTTATTTTTACATATAAGTCACCCCTAAGGTGTGCCCTATGTGCCCCTAGGGCTGGGTGCCATGTAACTATAAGCAGGGACCTTATAAAAATAGTTTTATAAGCCCTGGTGAGATAAAAAACAGCCAAATTCATTTTTCCCTCATTGTAGTAAATGGCCTTCATAGGCTAGAATAGGGAGACTTTATTTTAATTTTTAAAGTCTCCTTAAATGATGCATGCCAGGAATTTGGTATCAAATTAATTGTTGTAATAAATCCCACAACTTCCAGTTGTCGGATTTAATATAACTTGTTCAGGTAAAGAGTTTTAAACTTTACCTGAAAAGTTGCCAATTTCAGCCCTGCATTGTTTTTGCTGCTGTGCTCTGATTGGCCAGCCTCTAGCAGCTTGGCCAAGCTGCCTTGATGAGGTGTGAAGTGGCCTTGCTTTACACAAAGGAATGTACCTGTGGGAAGGAATCTCCCCTCAGCAGATGGTGAGGCAGGAAGGGGGAGGGCTGCCAAACTGGTCTTCAAAGGCAGAGAAGGACACTTGGAGCAACCAGCAACACCCCCACATCCTGCAACGTCAGACAACTAGGTGCCCCCTTGATTAGATTAGGAGAGGGCAGGAGAGGGGTGTGTTTATGATTTTTAGCCACACCAATGGGTGGGTTCAGCCAGATGTAACCTCCAAAAATCAGATTCAGCCATGATGGATTTTTAGAGAATGTTGCCTCCTGGGACTGATTTTTGCCACATTTCCCAGGAAGTGGTCATCACAGGGGGAAGGATCCTGCACCTGATTGGAGAACCAGGAACCCCCTGCTTTTCACCCAGGAGCAAGGATAAAGCTGGCAGACCTGCACTCACACCTCAGATCCCCATCAGATTCCAACAAGGAAGAACCAAAGGAGAAGAAGGACTGCCCTGCTGGACCCCTGGCCTGCACCTGGAACCTGCACTCAGAAGGACTGCACCAGCTGCACACTTGGGCTTCACCACAAGAAGTACTTTGCCTGGCTTCTACTGGTTCAAGGAGGGACTCCCTGTTTGCTACAGGTGAAAAATTGCTATCCAGAGTCCCCTGCACCAGCTCCTGAAGAAAGCGACCAGCTGACCACTGTCCAGTGGCCAAAAAGGAGTTTGCGCCAGGTGCATTCTGGGAGTTGTAGTCTGCACCCCCCCAAGGACCATCTCAGAACTTCTGGACCCTTGGGGTGAGCTGTGGACCCCAAAATAACCTTAAAAGGACATCTGGGAGAAGCCAGGGAGATGACAGGCCCAGGGAACCGACTCTCCAGGAGGCACTCTCCAAGATCCTGGGAGCCTACCAACATTCCCGGGACACGATGGGCCAGATCCTAGACAACGTGCAGGAGCACAGGTGGATGCAGGAGGGACAGTATTAGGGGATCAGTGAGGACTTGCAGGCCATTAACAACACCCTGATCGCCATAGCAGGGATGTTGGCAGACACGGCCAACATCATGAGGGAAGCAACAGCACATCAGCAGGCCCCTGCCACTACCCAGTCACCTGAACAGCCCTCCACTTCCGCTGCCGCTAGTGGCCAGGAGGCCCGCCACAGGACCAATAGGCCACCAGCACCCCTCACCCTGCAGAAGGTGAACCACCCCACAAACTTTCCCTGCGAACCAGACAGAAGCCAGAGACACTTGTCAAGACCACCGCCAGGAAATGAGACTCTCCTGATTGTCCCCCATGTGTCCCACTCAGTCACCTTGTCCACCTTTGATCAGTATAGGGAAAGGTGCGGAAGACATTGTGACACGAAGGGTTAATTAAATGAACAGTGTAGATGAGCGTGATGCCTGCCGAAGCCAGAGCAACGTGGAAGAAATTCACGATGTTCGCTTTCAAGCTTGTTTTCTTTTGACATTCCGTAGATAAACTTATTTGCAGCTGCATGTGTGAGAAACAGGCTGTGAAGGAGATTCAGTCTCAACCTTGAGAACGAGACCACAGTAAAAGATGGAATGAAAACAATGGCCAGGGAATGGCAAGGCAGCCAAGAGACATGTACTGCTAACATAGCTAGAAAATACTGGAAGGGGATAGAATCCAAGCTTCAGGTTACTTAAACACTGAAAGGTGGGTGAGGGAATTGAAGCTCACAGATGGAGTTGTGAAACTGTCATCTTCAGACCCAGAGCCTCCTCCCTGTTGTGCTGTTCCAAGACTGTGACGCTCAAGGGGGAGAGAGGTCCAATCGGGTGGTAGAGGGCTTCCCAGCATTTCGTGGACTAAGTTAAGTTCCACCTAGGGATGAAAGGCTTTTGTTTCTCTGCTCTATTATTATGATTGATTATTATGCTTGCACTGTGTTTATAATCTGAAAAATTCAGCTCGTTTATAGTTTTTTTCCTACTGAACATCGTAGTGTGAGCCTGCTACAGTAATTGAAATATACATTTTAGTGTGAGGTAAATCAAAGCTTATCTGAAGTATTCAACTTGTTTATATTCTGCTTCCTGAACATCGTAGTGTATCACATTTTGGTATACAGTTATTCCAAGTTTATATCTGTCAATGAACTCTTTGCTCAGATGTATACATAGATGCTCTTTGTAGTGTACTTATATATAAATAGATGCTTTTTCATTGCTATTCTTATTCTGTCAATGAACTCTTTGCTCATACGTATACATAGATGCTTTGTAGTGTACTTATATATGAATAGATGCTTTTCATTGCTATTCTTATTCCACTATTGTTGATGTGCTAAATGCCTGCATTTACCTGAAATTCTAGTAAAGCTAAATTGTATTCATAATTGGCGTGTGGTCCTTCATTGAGTGTCCTTATTGACTTATACCGAACAGGTGTCAATCAGTCACCTGGATAAGACAACCTTGAACTGCCATTGCTCACCTTCCTATGTTCCCATGGTCAATGCACCTGTGCTACAAACAGACTGGAACAATACCCTGGACTTTCCTCCATCATCACCCCATTCCATTGCTCTTTCCCCTCTATATTTTAGCGCAACAATAAACACCCTTAGATAAAACTTGACTATTGGTATTTCATGTATTGCAAATTTCTATTGATTGAAACAGCTACAACCATTGCAAATGAACTGTACATAGAATGAGTATAGAATGAATGACCTGTAGCTGGCCGTTGTGATCACACCAGGAGAATGTTGTCATATCACCAACATCTGCAAAAATAATATCCATAGGTAACAGTAAGTAGGGCAAAGAAGTGTGTAATGCCAGCATACCAATGCCACACAGAATACACCAATATACTGTCTCACCTGTTTGTCATTGGAAGTACTGATGTATCACTGATGTTCTGTTGTCCACATCCTCATGCTCATCCTCATCCTCATCCTCTGCCTCCTCATTTTCACTGTTCTCAGGGTCCACTGCTGCCACAGGGGCATCTTCAATCTCCTCCTCCTGCAGAAAAGGTACATGCCGTCTGAGGGCCAGGTTGCGCAATATGCAGCATGCCACTACTATCTGCCAGACCTTCTTAGATGGGTAGCACAGGGATCCACCTGTCAGATGGAGGCACCTGGACCTGGCCTTCAGGGGACCAAAGGACCTTTCAATGATCCTTCTGGTTTGCCCATGTGCCTCATTATAACGTTCTTCTGCCCTTGTCCTGGCATTCCTCACAGGGGCCAGCAGCCATGATAGGTTTGGGTAACCAGAGTCACCTGCAAATATTGAGGGACAACATTTAGCCACACACTATCTTATATGGCCAACACCATAGGCATACACCAACATATACTGAATGGGAACCAGGGCTCACCTATTAACCACACCCTGTGCCTCTTTAGTTGGGATATCACATTTGGGATGCTGTTATTCTTTCGCCAAAGGCATCATACACCGATCCTGGATACTTAGCGTTGGCGTGGGAGATGTACTGGTCCGCCACGCACACCATCTGCACATCCATGGAGAGGAAACTCTTATGATTCCTGAACACCTGTTCATTCTGGTGGGTGGATGGACAAATGCAATATGAGTTCTGTCAATCGCCCCAATTATTTTGGGTATATGTCCCATTGCATAAAACCCGGCCTTCACAGTGGCCAAATCCTCAACCTGGGGGAAAGCAATGTAGCGGCACATGCGTTTTTATCGGTGCAGACAAGACTCTTGTTAGCACGATTGAGAACATTGGCTGTGACATTCCTGCTGCCAAGCCCACTGTCACTTGGAAAGAACCAGTTGCCAGGAAATGGAGCAATGATAGCACTTGCACAAGAGGGGGGATCCCAATGGGATTACGGATAGCTGATATCAGGTCAGGTTCCAATAGTTGAGCATTATGTGCCTGTCCTCCAGTGTAGCCAAGTCCACCAGGGGTCTGTACATGGGGGTATGTCTCCATCTCCTATTCATCCATAGCAGTAGGTATCTAAGGGACACAAGAGTGAGTAGGCTGTCACAAACTGAACAAAGGAGCCACAACAGCAGTCCACAATGTGCAAACATGTTAATGGACAGTGTAATTTGTGAAGTATGTGCCTGTTGATCCTGTGACGCAGCAATTATCGACAGGCCTGTTCACACCCCCTGAAATGACAAACACCTGTCCTGTGTGAAGGGACAGGTAGAAGTGAGGTAATGCCACCGACGTTGTGCGCTGTGGCTGTAGGCGGTCATGAACTGGCATGCGATTCCTCATTGGTTAATATTGGGACCTATGGGGCACAGTGGCCAATGGGGATCTATGCCGGCACTGTTGGTATGCACCGCTGCGGACATGACCGCCATTTTCTATCTGATTCCTCACTTGTTTCCTGACCCTCCATAGGAGAGGACCTACACTGCATGTGCTACTGTGACCTGTGTCTGGAACCTACCATGGCCCGTGTGACCGGGGAAAGGGACCCAGCCTTCACTTCTGAGGAGTTGGAGCGACTGGTGGATGGGGTCCTACCCCAGTACAGACTGTTGTATGAACCTCCAGTTCAACAGGTGAGTACACTGTGGGCACGATGCATGTGGCATGAGGGCATGGAGTTGTGTGTGAAGGCCCCATGTAAGGGGTGTGTGTGGATGTCCTCTTGGTGGTGTACATGTTGGGGGCTGGGCTATGTGTGTGCCAATGGTGATGCAAACGGGTATGGTGGGCCATTTGTGTGACAGGCTGGACTGTTTGTCTAATGATGTTCTCCTGTCTGTATTGCATCTGCAGGTCAGCGCCCATCAAAAGAAGGGAATATGGCATGCCATCGCCAAGGAGGTGCGGACCCTGGGGTCTATGGCTGATGGAGCACCCACTGTCCCAAACGGGGGAGGACCTGAGACGCATGAGCACGGAAGGTCGCTGAGGCCCAGCTGGGCATGGTCTCCCAATGAGGAAGTGGTGCCCGTTGGACCCTGATCCGCCTGGTGGCCCACATACTGGCAGTGGCCTACCCTGAGCTGGATGTGTGCTTGAGGGCATCACAGCACCCACAAGGGGGTGAGTACAGTGGCTAACATTACAACTTACGGCTGGTGGGATGATATCCGGGTGGTGGTTGTGTGTCAGTGGGTGCCCCTAGGACAGGCCAGACATAGCAGCATAGGTCCTCTGGTGGCTAAGGGTTTGAATGTGGAATACTGCTTACTTAGCTTGTTAGTATTCACTTCTGGGCAGGGCTATGTGGGTCCCAGGTGTGCTGCAGTTGGCGGTGTGTGCCCCTCCTCATTCCTTGGTGACTAGCCATTTCACTGGTAGTGCCATGCATAGTGTGTAGGCCTGTTCCCTGTGTGTGAGGGAGCTGTGTACGCCAAAGGTGGTGTTGGTGCAGTCATTGACCCAGTGTATCCTTTGTTTCTCTCCCCCTTTCTTGTTTTTTCATCCTGTCCTTATATGCATTAGCATCGTCTGAAGGAGGAGCAGAGGCACAGAGGGAGCTGCATCCCACATGACCCTGGAGGCAGAGTCCACCGACGCTGAGGGCACCAGTGGGACGGAGGGCGAGGGGAGCACCACAGCAGAGACTGGAGGGGACAACACAGACTCTTATACCTCCTCTGATGGGAGCTCCCTGGTGATGGCGGACACCTCTGTGACCACCCAAGCTGCAGGTACAACTGCCAGCCCCGTACCAGCACCGCCCTCCCAGTAGCCCCTCAGCCCATTGCCCGAGCCCACTCACCCAGCAGGGTGGGCATCTCCTTTGCCCCAGGCACCTCAGGCCCTGCCCCAGTGAGCCCTGCTGCCCTGAGTGAGGAGGCTATTGACCTCCTGAGATCCATCTCTGTAGGGCAATCAACCATTGTGAATGCTATCCAGGGGCTGGCAGCCCAGATGTAGCAATGCAATGCATTCCTGGAGGGCATTCACGGTGGATTGGAGGTCCAACGGAGATCGATTCAGGCTCTGGCCTCCTCTCTGATGACAGCCATTGTCACTGTTTCAGCCATACCCCCTCCAACTTCCACTTGCCAGTTCCATTCTCCTCAACCCCAACCCATCCCAAGCACACAGCCAGACAAGCATGCACACAGGACAACACCCAAGAGTGGCACAGGCACACACAAGCAACACACTTCATCCCACAGGCACTCACACAAATACCATTCTGTTGCAGACACGACAACATCCACTGTCTCCACTGTCTCCCCCTCCTCCTCCTCCACCTCCCACCCAGTTACGTCTACACTCACACCTGCATGCACTACAACAATATCCACTACCAGCATCATCACCACACCGAGCAGAACACACACCTCACTGGCTGACATCTCCACAACATCCATGCACACGTCCCCTGTGTCCTCTCCCACTGTGTCTGTCCCCCCTCCTAAAGGACACAAACGCAAGCACTCAGACACACAACAGCATACAGCCCATGCACCTGCACCCAAATCCAGCAGACATTCACCTCCAACAACCAGTCCCTCATCCTCCACTCCCATTACTCCTCCCGCCCCAACGTCCCTAAAAAGCTGTTCCTTTCCACGATTGACCTCTTTCCCACCCCTCCCCTCCCCCGTCCTGCACATATTGGCAGGGTAGCAAGGACCCAGCCTAGCACCTCAGCCAAACAGTCCAAGGGGCCAGTAGTAGCACCACCTACTTGTGGTGGTAGGGATTCCAGACCAACAATACTGAAGGGGAAGGAGCCTGCACCAGCTGGAAAGAAGGGGAAGGAGCCTGCGCCAGCAGGCAGAGGGGGGAAGAGGCCATCGACCCATGCCAGGAAGGGTAAGGGACCCCCAACCCATGACCAGGAGGAGAGGAGGCAATCTACGCCAGCTGGCAGGTAAACACCGCCACCACCACCAGCTGTCACAGGGCCCCCACCGCCAGCCGTGGTTGTGCAGCCATCAGAAAGTGCAGGGGCTGACCAGGAGCCTCACACATACACTACCACAGTGCAGCCATCAGAGAGTGCAGGGGCTGACCAGGAGCCTCCCACAACCACCACCACAGTGCAGCCATCAGAGAGTGCAGGGGCTGACCATGATCCTACCACATCCACCACCACAGTGCAGCCATCAGAGAGTGCAGTTGCTGACCAGGAGCCTCCCACATCCACCACCACAGTGCAGCCATCACCGCCGGCAGACGCCATGTAGTCCATCCTCCAGGGGCTACTGTGCGGCCTGCCCCCTCCAGAACCAGTGGGGAAGACACCCACTTGTGAGACTGTGGCCTTGCACTCCCCAGGACAGAACACAGGACATGTTGTCCCCTCAAGAACCAGTGGGGAAGACACCCACTTGAGGGACTGTGGCCTTGCACTCCCCAGGATGAAGAGCAATGGGCATGTTGCCCCCTCCTGAACCAGTGGGGAAGACACCCACTTGAGAGACTGTGGCCTTGCACTCCCCGGGACAAGGAGCAATGGGCATGTTGCCCCTCCAGAACCAGTGGGGAAGACACCCACTTAAGAGACTGTGGCCTTGCACTTCCCAGGACAGAACACAGGGCAAGTTGCCCCCTCCAGAACCAGTGGGGAAGACACACACTTGAGAGATTGTGGTCTTGCACTCCCCAGGACAAAGAGCAATGGGCATGTTGCCCTCTCCAGACCCAAGTTGGGAAGATACCCACTTGAGAGACTGTGGCCTTGCACTCCCCAGGAGAAAGAGCAATGGGCATGTTGCCCCCTCCAGAACCAGTGGGGAAGACACCCACTTGAGAGACTGTGGCCTTGCACTCCCCAGGACAAAGCACAGGGCATGTTGCCCCCTCCAGAACCAGTGGGCGTGTTGTCGCATCCGGCTGAGGTCCCCCCGTTCCCCCTGAGGTGCCTGCCTATTTGACAACTGATACCCCTTCTATGTTCTATCCGGATTGGTGAAGGGCCTTGGACTGAGCCCTGTGGTCGTGTGGCCCTTTGATCTATGGGCTGGGCAGTGTCCCTCTTTTATACAAGTGTACATATCTGTTTCATGGCCAAGTCGGATTGTTGATTTTATTGTTGGACTGATTACAATCACTTTCATCTATTCATGTTGTCCTTGCATTATTCTGCAGTTTTTCGGGGTCAAATTGTTTTTGTAATGCATCTGGTTGTGTGTATGGCATGTGTGTGTTGGGTGTGTGTTGTGCGTGTGTGTGTCACTCCCTTTTTCCTCCCACCCTCCCTTGTGTGCTAGGCGACTGTACTCACCATTGACGTCTTCGCCGGCGTTGGTGTTCCAGGTGGAGCATAATGTAGAAGATCATCAGGAAGACTTGCAGTTTAGGTTCCATGGCGGCGTGGTTCTTCCCTGTGTCTCCAATGGTGAATCCTTTGACTTTTGTGCTCTGTTTCCGCCAGGCTTTTGATGGCATTCGTACCGCCCCAGAAAAGGTGGCGGATTGTAGTGTCATAATATGGTGGGCAGAACTTTGTCTTCCGTCTGGCTGTATGCGGCTACCGTCGTGGTGACTGTTGTTTCCGCCCTGGGGGTTGGTGTGGTACATTGGCTGACTTTTGGAGATATCACCGCTGTGGTCATAATTTGGCGGTACTTACCACCAGCCTGTTGGCGGTATTACCGCCACTTTATCACCCACCTCCAGGGTCGTAATGAGGGCCTAAGTCTGGAAATTTGTCGCTAGACTGCTGGGTTAGCGCTGCCTTTGCGTAAAACTAAATGGTGCAAAACCTGCACTACCTTTTCTTAAATTTGGGCCATGGTGTCTCTGGATCCTGTCCATTTAACATGAAGGTCCATGTACTTTTGAACAAAAAAACATGTCTACATTCACTAGTACCTACAAATTGTGTGTCTGTCTTTGACTTTTGTCTATCTATACATAATTTCCCTACATGTTGCCAATCTAGCACTAAAAAGCCTTGACGTTCCGACATTGAATGTGTTATATCTTTTTCCAAATTCTATAAAACTACTCCTTTTTCTATTTTGGCTTTCAGTGCCCTCCTTCTGTCATCAACTTGTCCAATGAACTCCTTTTCTACTGAAATAGGTATGCAGGTCAAATTATTCTTGTGTGCATATGCTGTTCCAAATGTCAGGGTAGGTTCAAAGAATCCTCCCATAATGTCAATGTTTTTTTCTTTAGCGGTACTACTCAGGTGCTTCATGATAGGCATGAAAGAAAATACTAGATCATAATTTGAATAGAAGTATTGGTAATACTCCTGATCATACAACAGTGTTAGCAACAGACTACAAGAAAGTCCATATGTTAGTGGCAAGCTGTGATAAGGGATTCCTTCCTGAATTGATGATGGAATTTTCACACAGACATGGCAATTCTGAACCTCCTTGGTTTCAATGTACTCAGATAATAATTTGTAAAACACATTTGATGTCAAATCTCCCTTAGAACTATCTGTGTGTAAAAGTTTCTCATCCTCATATAGGGGACCTTGTTTTGTGGGTGAACCCTTTGAATTTGAGGCACTTGTGACTGAAATGTTCTCACTCTCATCACTAACATGCAAACTCAATCCAACAATCATCAACATGATCACACACACATACCACTGCTAAACCTACGCACACATACTTACATTTACTCTTCTAACTTCAATGAGAATTCATGGCTTTCCTAAACTCAGTCTAAAATATTTCACATTTAAAAATCAAAATCAAAAAATGCAAAAGCGGCTTTCTGTTATTTCACTGTCGCTTTCAGTCTTTTCTTTATATGAGCAAAGCAAATTCAAAAACAGTCTTTTTGAAAAAAAATTAAAATGTTTGAGAGCTCATCAAAAGTTTCTCTTATTAACAAAAATTCCAACTAAATGTTCCAATATCTCTAATAATAAACCATCTGGTAATTGCTGATTAACACTTCCAAAAAACAGTGTCTCTGATCATCAAGCGCAATACGATTTCAAAGTTTAGTTCTAAATCAATTTGAATTTCTAAAATGTTCAGCTGGGTTCGAATTGTTAACACAAAAGGCAACAAACTCCTTTTCCCAGTCGTCAGTTGTGAAATATGTGCATTCGGGAGCAGAGTATCTGCGACTTAGCACTCTTTTTCTTTTTGATCTCCTTGCCACATGACCTTCTGTTTCACTGTCACTTTGCACTGATTCTTCAGTTACTTCAGCCATAGAAGGAGGCACTTTTATCACTGGCTCTGGGCTTTTCTCTGGCCACTGGTTTCCAGTGACAAATCTTTTTTCTTCCAATACAGTTATTTCAACGTTCTGTAAGCTAGCCGGAGTCGCCTGACTTTGCCTCAAACCTTCTGTACCTTCAACTGCTTTTGACGCACTAAGATTTTCACAAGACTGTTAATGCTCTGTGTTAGCCACTTGTCCAGTCTCCACAGCTTGGCTAACCTGAACCTTTTCCCTCACTGTAACCGACCCTTTGGGAACAGGTGCTGTTTCATCAATAGGACTTGGAACTTTACATGTGTGGCTCTCATGGACTCAGTTCGGAAGACCAGCACACCTCACAGCTGTTATCATAACCAGAACAATCTGGTATGGTCCATTCTAAGCGGCTCCAAGCATGTCTTTCTTATATGCTATTTCACCAGCACCCAAGTGCCAGGAGTCAGGTTGTGACAAAGTTCTTGTTGAGGTTGCGCAGTTGCTTCTCCAACCTGGCGGGGCAAAAAACAAACCACATCAGCTAGTCCTTTGCAAAAATCCAGAACCAAGTCATCCGTAATGTTCACAAGAGCATTCACTGCTGGCAATCTCATAGCTCGCCTCATAATGATCTTGTGATGCAATAAGCCTGTCTTACTGTTGGGTGTGCTGCACATACTCATTAGGACAAGAGGCAATGCATCTGGCTATTTCAGTGTTCTGGATGCACATACTTTCACCAGTTGAACTTCAGTGTTCCATTTATCTGCTCTACAAGACCTAAGACTTCTGGTCTGTAACTGCAATGCAATCTTTGCTCAACTTGTAATGCCTCATACAACAATTTAAGGATCTCACTATTGAAATGAGTTCCTCAGTCTCATTCCAGAGAAGTTAAAAAACTGAATTGAGGTATCAACTCCCTCAATAGTAGTTTTGCAACTGTGAGGCTATCATTTTTTACGGTTGGTTAAGCCTCAATCCAATGAGAGAATACACACACCACCACCAAGACATATCTCAACCCATTGCACACTGGCAATTAAATTAAATAAAGTTGCATTTGGTTGAAAGGTCCTCCAGATATGCCTATGTGACTCATTGCAACAACTGTACATTTTCCTACATTCATCTGTTGACATGTTACATATCTGTGACACACTGCTTCTGCAACCAATCTGAATTTAGGGTTGTTCCATGTTTGTCTGAGTGTTCTAATCATTGCATCTCTACCAATATGAGCCTATGCATGGTAGTATCTTGCCTTCGGATATAATAAGCTATTTGGCAATACTGCTTTACTCTCATTTGAAACCCAAACATCATCCTTATTCCTCTGGACACATCCTGCTCTAGTCCAGCCCATTTCTCATCATCTGTCACTTCATTCTGCAATCTTTTGACTTCTTCCCAAGTATCAATGTCTGTCATAAAGCAATTTGGATTTGTCTCATTGTCTCTTCCATAACTCACCTCTTCATTAAAGGAAGTGCAATGCAAGGCAGAATACCTCACAACTTCATCAGCATAGGTACTTCACAAAGAAATCTAATAATTTGCTTTCTGGTGAGCTGCACATTTTACAACTGCAGTTTTCACAGGTAACTGTAATGTCTTCGGCAATTGATAAACTTTGACATTTTTTTGCACAGGTGATCCAGAAGAAGTCATGAAGCCTCTCCGGGACCAAATCTGTTCAAAGTTGTGAACAACATCAAACCCACATTGACTATCAGTGAATATGTCACTTTAAACTGTTCTGAAATACAGCATGCTGTGATAAGAGCAATCAATTCGGCTACTTGGGCAGAAAGGACTCCTCGAAGTGAAGTAGGTTTTATCACACCTGAGACTGTGCAAACTGCATAACCAGCTCTCAAGGCACCTTCAGAATCTCTAAACAGGAGCCATCATTGAAAAGGACAAAGAAATTTCCATCCAAGGGGACATCATGAATATCATGTCTTGGTTTGGTGCACAGTTCAGTCACATCAAGACTATAATGCTCAACGTCATCCTGGCAGTTGCTTGCATTTTCAACAGGATTTAGCTAAGAAGTTGCTACATTTAAAACATTACATTTCTTGAGATTTACATTTAGAGAACCAAGGATCTCCTGCTCATAAACTTTAAATATTGTGTTTTAGTAAGGACAAGCACATTTTTTACTGAATGGGAAATAAAAATATTCAGGGGGTGGTCCATAACAATGTCTTCAAATTGCTCTATACTGATGCTCAGCACAGCCACGGCTCTTAAACAGCTGGGCAATGCAGCAGCTGCAGGATCAAGAGTGACTTGAAAATAGAGCACAAGCTTGTTGGCACTTCCATGTAACTGTGTCAAAACAGAAAGATCACATACATCCCTCTCATCGCAAAACAAAGAAAAACATTTGTTGTAACCTGGCATTCCAAGAGCTAGGGCTCAGAACAAGCGTCCTCTCAGATCAGTGAAAGCTTTCATGCATTTGTCATCAAATGGTACTGTATCAGACACATCCTTGTGTGTCAATCTTTGTAAGGGTTTAGCCAGTAAGGACACATTTCCAATCCATTGGTGGTAGTAGCCAACCATTCCCAGGAACATTCTGACTTCCCTCTGAGTAACTGGGGGATTCATCTGCACGATTGCTGAAATTGTCTCTTGGGACACTTCTTGCACCTTTGTTGATGCGGTGAACTAAGTATCGGACTTCCTTCTTACAGTACTGCAACTTTGCAAAGGGAACTTTATGTCAATTTTCTCCTAAATGATGCAGGAAAGTTTTGCTATCTCTTCTGCATGCTTCTTGTGTATTTGACACAACCTACAGGTCGTCAATATACTGCACCAAGACTGAATGGTAGGGCATTCTCAGGGACTCCAAGTTCTTCTTTAAAATCTGATTTAAGGTTGATGGTGATTCAATATACTTCTGAGGAGGACAACACCATGTTAAAATATGACTGCCAAATGTGAATGCAAAAGGAACTGGCTGTCCTCCCGGAGAGGAATGGAAAAGAATGCCTGACACAAGTCAATGACCGTAAATCAGTATGCTTCACAAGGAATCTGAAATAAAATCACAGCTGGATTCAGTAACAGGAAAACATGGAACAACAATCTTGCTCAAATCCTGAACTGTGCTATATTTTACATTGGGCTTTCACAATCATAAAATAGGGAAATTACAAGGGCTTCCCCAAACTTCCTTCAGAATTCCTTGCTCAATCAGACTCTCAATCAAGGAGTTATTCCTGCAACTACCTCAGGTGCCGTGTTGTATGAAATATTCTTGGATACACTGATTCGGCTTCACTGTGATTTTGACTGGCTCAACTCCTTTCATGAGACTGATATCCTTTTCTGAAAAATCCCAGACTTCAGAAATTACTGTTTCCTGCAACTCTTCTGGCAAATCATTACATGTCATCACTGGATACAGAGTGACAAGTGGGTACTGTTCTACAGTTTTACAAGGGATATCTTCTTCCTCATTTGTTTGTATTTCTATTCTTTTGGTGGTGCAGCTAATGGAACTGTTTAGCTTACACAACAAGTCACCTCCTAACAGATTTACTGGAGTTGAGTCACATACTACAAATTAGTGTTTTTCTTCAAATGAACCTATTTGTACTGGGACATGGTTCGTCACAGGAGTTGTCAACTGCTTGTTTGCTTCTCCTATAATCTAAATTCTTCTGCCTGATAGGGACGAGTCTGGTACTTCTGCTGTTCTGACAGTGGAACTTGTAGCTCCAGTGTCAACCAAGAATGACATGTTGCGTCCGATAACACTTGCATTTACATAGGGACCACCTTGATCTACCTCTAAGGATGCAGCTAACATGTAATCCTCATCATCTGAACAATCACTGTGGAATGTTTCTAAGAATTTCTCATCACTTAAGTTGATTAAGGGAAATTGTGAAGCTATGTGACTTACATTTGTATTTCCCATTTGATTTGTTTTTACTTTTGTCATCTGATTCATGTTTTGCTGAAGAAAAATCACCTGCTGCTGTGGCATCGGGGCTTGTGGAACCTGCATTTTCTATACTGAGGAAATTTGCACATTCGGAATTTGAAACTCATTGTTACCTATGAGCAACTCCAGCATTCTGCACCAAATTATTCACATTCTTAAAGGGACATTCTCTCCTACTCCAAGGTACATGTACATAACCACCACCTGGTATTTCTCTCATTAGGATCATTTTCACATTGTCTTTAACCTGATTTGCTCCTGCTGGAGGCACATTTTGCTTTGCTTGCTGCTGGTTTCTTTTCTTTGCCCATCTGCCTTTCCAGTTATCTAAGGCTCCCCATGTTTGAATGTATGTTATTAGTTCCTTAATAGGTGATCTCATATTATGAATGTCTTTGCTGCTGAACTCCAATCTGTAACTTCTCTTTAAGGGATTAGACTTTTCTAAATGTACTTCATGTTTCTCAGCCAATTCTTCTAACGTCTCATAAATCAGTCCTGCTCATTGGGTAACATCTTTGTACATGAATCACAATTCATCTTTTGTGTACATTTCTAAATGCTCCATCTCAAGCATTCTGATAATTAATTAATTTAATTATAATTTCAATCAGTGCACATTCACTGTTCTGTCTCTCTCAGGTGTCTCTTCTGGTCTAATGTTACTATTTGTTGCACCTGTCACTCCTTGTGGACTCAGATTTTTTAACCAATCAGTTAACTGCTGTGCTGAAAGACTTTGCAAACAAATATTATTTCTCTGTGGCACATTGTTTTTGAGGTACTGCAATGTGCACTTGTAATCTGATCTGGTGTGGGCATGTAAGGAAGATGGGGCATCCTGAGGAACTGGTCCTGTTTGATTTAACATCTGGTTAGGGTCTGCCACTCATGTATGGGTCAAAGCTGGGACAAAAGAAGCTATTCTTTCCATCTCCAAAATATTTACATATACCAATCTCTGCATACCAATTGGTGATATCCCTGCAGATACAGCCGTTGTTTTATGGACCACTGAAACATTCATCGCCTGGGCATGGCTTCCAGGGTTCCCCGAAATATACAATGGAACAAATAGACCTATAGTCATGGGAACTGATAGTGCATCGTGACCCATCAAATTTGTCTGATTCTGTGGAATTTGCATTCCATTACATTGACTCGTTAAAACAGTACTGTAAGTCTGTCCTGTTTGGTTCGGGGTAACATTTGACATTGTCTGCACTGGGGTGTACATGGGCATAGTCTGGTTCTGATTACAGTCCTGCACAGATGTAGCCACATTAGGTGTCTGCACTGTCTGATTCACATTTGAACTTGGCATTGCCTGGTTCATTACTAAGCTTATAATGAACTGCGCTGAATTAACAGTCGGAACCGGAGGATAAACCGGGAGGAGCACTTTTGTTACTGAATTTGAAGGTATACTCTGAACTGTCCAAATTGGGAATTGTGTAACTGGAGCAGTTGTCTTACCCTGAATCACATTTACTACTGCTTCCTAAACTGAATGATGGAGTGGGGGAGAATTCATCAGAAGCTCATTAATGAACTCATCTGCTGAATCACTTTCATATGTGACTATCCTTTTACCCTCATCTTCTGCTGTCTGATCTGTCTTAGCTGTTTGTTTCTTCCTTGTCTTAGGTTTGGTTATCCCCTCAGCTTCCTCATGTAATGGCAGGAAACATTCTCACTCCATCTAGTATCGCTGCTTTCCACTTTTTCTGTTCTGCATCCCATCTAGCTTCCGCTAATATCTTAACTGCTTTCTGCATTCTATTCTCAAATTTTGTTGCTTATTACTGTCTTACAACACGTTCCCAAATAGCGAGGGCTTCCAATTGTTTGGGTCTTGAAGGAGGCTTTGATTCACACATTACTCCTCTCAGATTAAATGTTCCATAACAAGGAAAAGCTAATGGACCCTTGCTCTCAGTTATTTTACACCATTGTTTAACCCATAAGCATGCTGAAACTACTTTTGTTTCTGACACTTCATGAGCTGGTGTTCCCTCTGGTGCAACTTTTTCACCCTCTCTAACTGGAATAAACACATCTCCTCTTAGTGCACGTTTTAAAGCTTTAGAAAAATTAATTTTGCACAATTTCAATTAACCACCATGATTTTTGATCGAACCAGGAAGTAAATTTGATCATACAATCCATGTTGCAAGCAGTTCTCAACCAATCGCACCACGGAACTGTCAATCTATATCAGGGTGGCTTCACATTACCCAACCTATACTAATACTGTACAAAATAATGTCTCACTGTCTTCTCTCAGCAGCTGCAATCACTTTGCAGTGGTCTCTCACAAAATTGCTCACTCACACCTAATACAAAATATTGTGAGCAAAAACCAACAACCTATCTGCACACTACAGATAGGAACTCAAATACTTTGAAAGCTGTACGGGCTACACTTCCAACTATGGCTTTTAAAATTATGCAATGAGTGAAACCTGACCAGCAATGCTTACTCTCTGTTGAAATAGATCCTCCATAGGCCTTTCGGGATTCACTAAGTACCAACCACAAATCACACTCAGTCAAGGAAAACTATTGGCACCGTCAACAACATCTCATGACATGTACCTCACTGCAGACAATAAATTAACCAAGTGTCTTCTACACTTGTGCGTTATTTTGGGATCTTAGGACTCAACAGAACCATCAACAACAACAAAAACCATGGACGTTTTTTAGCACAGAGCGCCACAATCACTTTGAGTACGAAACTCTCCAAAAAACTTCACAACATCATATTTCACCACAATCTTCAAACAAAAAGCATTGCTAGCACAAATCCCTATTTACACTCACACAACCTGACACTTGACACTACTCACAAAGCTGGAACTTCATCAATCTCTGGAACGGATCATAGGTCAAATCACAGTGTGGGGAAATTTTGGACTAGGCAATGACAATCCTAACTCCCTAACATGAAACAAAAAAGGGTTCCTCCTTTATGGGATGAAACTGTAACTCTGCTGCCAAATCTATGGATGCATTATTCATTCTTCGCAGGAATTAAACCCAGAAAGGTGTGTGGTGAACCATAAACAATTTCTTCAACATTCTTGAATGCTTAGTTTTACTGAGCATGAATTCACCTGAATTTATTTTGTAGCCTTGGGCAACCCTTGGTGATCATGCATCTCTATACCTTGGTTTTACGCATTGTCTAAATGGCTTTGAGCTTGTGTTTGTAATCAATCTTTAAACTTTATTTATGATTGGAGTTTTCTTTCCGTGGCCACATAAGTCATAGGTGGTCATTCCAACCCAGGCGGTCCATGACCGCCGGGTTGGAGGACCGCGGGAGCACCGCCGACAGGCCGGCGGTGCTCCAATGGGCATTCCGACCGCGGCGGTAAAGCCGCGGTCGGACCGGCAACACTGGCGGTCACCCGCCAGTGTACCGCCGCCCATTGGAATCCTCCAAGGCGGCGCAGCTAGCTGCGCCGCCGAGGGGATTCCGACCCCCCCTACCGCCATCCAGTTCCCGGCGGTCCGCCCGCCGGGAACCGGATGGCGGTAGGGGGGGTCGCGGGGCCCCTGGGGGCCCCTGCAGTGCCCATGCCACTGGCATGGGCACTGCAGGGGCCCCCGTAAGAGGGCCCCTAAATGTATTTCACTGTCTGCTGTGCAGACAGTGAAATACGCGACGGGTGCAACTGCACCCGTCGCACAGCTTTCACTCCGCCGGCTCGATTCCGAGCCGGCTTCATCGTGGAAGCCTCTTTCCCGCTGGGCTGGCGGGCGGCCTGAAGGCGGCCGCCCGCCAGCCCAGCGGGAATGTCAGAATTACCGCCGCGGTCTTTCGACCGCGGAACGGTAACCTGACGGCGGGACTTTGGCGGGCGGCCTCCGCCGCCCGCCAAGGTCAGAATGAGGGCCATAGTGTCTAAATTATTGGGTTGTTGTGGAAGTGGTTGTTGATGGTTCATCATACATCTTTCTGGGTCCAAAGGTCCGTCAACCTTGTGGCACATTTGATTCCTGCGAAGGATGAAAAATGCCTCTGCACCATTAAGTAGTATGCAAAGGGAAGCGTGTCTTGCCAAAGTGACTTAGGACATTCACGGATAGAGCTCTCTGTCAGGCCCAGTGAAAACATAGATTTACTGTGGTCACTAAGTGAAGAAAAGCCCCAGTGTTGGTGTAAAACACCCCTTAAACACACCAACTGTGTAATAGTGAGGCAGTTGGCATTGGATGATGATGAACCGACCAGGAAAGCCTAAAGCATGGAGAACAGCGTAAACAGCAATGGTGGTGGTGGACTAAGAGCAGAGTGAGCCCAGCTACGACACTGCTCACTGTAAAACTGACTCCCGCGAGGTCCACCTGTAGGAAGCTGGCCTGGTGTGCGGTAGGTACCTAAGGTACTTACAACTTATACCAGGTCCAGATATCCCCTATTAGTGAAATGTAGGCAGTGATTAGAAGCCAGGCTCTCTAGAGGTAGCAGTGGATGAGCAGTCAAGCCTTATCTAGGAGACATGCAAAGCTCAAGAAAGACCACTGTAGTCACACAGCACTTATACACAGAAAGAATACACTCAGTGTTACAAAAATAAAGGTACTTTATTATGGTAACACAACATCAAAATTACTGTAGAAGCAATATTCCCTTAGGAGGTAAGTAATACACAAGTTATATACACTAGTTGTCATTAATAGACATAAGAATAGTTAGAAAACAGTGCAAATAGTGTACAACACAATAGAGAATAGTGGACATAGGGGGAGCACAAACCATATACTAAAATAAATGGAATGTGACAGTGTCACCCCCACCCAGGTATGTGGAGTGTGTAGCAGGTCACTGGGGCTACCAGGAAAGCACAAAGGTAAGTACCACAACACCCCACCAGCAACCTGGAAAGTAGGAGTAAATCACTAGAATTTCCCTGGAACACTCATTTAGAAGAAAAGAAGAGAATTGCAAAACTAAGAGATGACTGCAAGAAACCAATGGTGGATTCCTGAAGAGGAAGACCTGTGGAAAGAAGATACAGCAGAGTCCAGTGGGGGCAGGAGCCCCTGCCCACCAAGCTGAGGATTACAGGAGTTGGTTGATGGTGCAGAAGAAAAGTCAGCACTGCAGCCCTAGAGTCAAGTCGATATCCTGGAGGATGCAGGTGATGTCCCACGCTGGAGGGAAGATTGCAGTCGTTTTTGCTTTTCCGGATTTCCCCACCAAGCCTGGCACAGGCAAAACATACGGTTGGCAGAAAGTGGTGCTGCCGGGGACCAGCAAGGCCCAGGAACACTAAAACCAGAAGGGGGAGTCAGAGGGAGTCCTCAACATCGCAGAGAGCCCACAGTAGCACAGGCAGCACTCACAGGAGTCCCTCTGGACGGGAACACAGAAGGTGCAAAAGGAGCCCATGCAGCACTACGAAAAGGAATCCCACACCGCAGGAGAATCACTCAGGGAGCTGTGCATCACAGGAAGGAGTGCTGGGGACTGGAGCAATACAAAGACTGAAGACCCCCCTAGGAAGAAGTGCCAACAAGCCTTGGCAGCTGCAAAGGATGTGCTGCACAGGGTTACTGTCCTGCATGGGAAGGCAAGAGCTTACCTCCACCAAAGTTGGACAGCTGTTAGAGGATCCATGCAGCTCAGCAGGAGAGGGGATCCATGCAGGCAGTCATCGTTGCTGTTGGTGCCTGCAGATGCAGGGGTGTGACTCCTTCACTCCAAGGGAGATTCCTCCTTCTTTCCTGTGCAGATTGAAGACAGGCTGTCCTCAGAGGATGCATGACTGGGGAAATGTTGCAAAAGCTGGACGGAGCCAGAGAAACAATGTTGCAGGCTAAGTCTTCTTCTTTGTTGCAGATTGTCTGGTCCTGAACAGTCCTGATGCAGTTTCTTTGGTCAGAAGTCAAAGTAAGGGATGCAGAGGAATCCTGCTGGAATCTTGCAAGCCGAATCTGAGGAACCAACCAAAATAGAGACCATAAATAGCTCTGAAATTAGTATTGGTCATCTAGTGGGCTGACCACTTATCAGGAGGGGGCTCTGAGGTCACCTGCCTGGCCTAGCCACTCAGATACTCTCAGAGTTCCCTGCCAAACTTGAATTCAAGATGGCAGAACCCAGGGACCCTCTGGAGGATCTCTGGGCACCAACCCTAGGATGGTGATAAACAGGGGAGTGGTCACTCCCCTTTCCATTGTCTAGTTTCACACCAGAGCAGGGACTGGAGGTCCCTGAACCGGTGTAGACTGGTTTATGGTGGAGGGCACAAAAGTGCCCTTCAAAGCATACCAGTGGCTTGGGGAGGCTATCCCTCCCAAGCTATGTAACACCTATTTTCAAAGGGGGAGAGAGTATCACCCCTCTCCCAAAGGAAATCCTTTGTTATGCCTTCCTCGGCTTGAGCTGCTGTAGCAACAGGAGGGCAGAAACCTGTCTGTGAGATGGCAGCAGCTGGGGCTCAGAAGGCTGTGGAAGCAATGCTGGGGGTTCTCTAAGGAGCCCCCAGAGTGCATGGAGTCATACAACCAATACTTGAGAAAGTGTTGGGGTGTGATTCCAATATGTTTGATACCAAACATGCTAGGTTCGGAGTTACCATTATGTAGCTGGACCTAGGTAGCGACCTATGTCCAGTACACGTGTAAAATGGTGTCCCTCATGCACAAAGTCCAGTAACGTGGATCTGAAGTTTGTGGTAGTACCTCTGCTAGTGCAGGGGTGCCCTCATACACAGGTACATGCACCCTTACCTCTGGGCTGACAGGCCTACCATTTTGGTGACTTATAGTGTAGTGATCTATTATGAAAAGGGCTGGATGCACCCGGATCATGCAGTCTGCAATGGCAGGCCTGCAGAACCCTTTGCATGGGCTCCCTATGGGTAGCAGAATAACTGCTGCAGCCCATAGGGATCCCCTGGAACCCCAATGCCCTGGGTACCTAGGTACCATATACTAGGGACTTATATGGGGGCACTAGTGTGCCAATTGTGGGATGGATACAGAGTTTTGGGAGAGAGAGCATAATCACTAGGTTCCTGGTTAGCAGGATCCTAGTGAACACAGTCAAACACACTGACATCAGGCAGAAAAGGGGGTAACTATGCCAAGAAAGAGGGTACTTTCCTACACCCCCCAAGTCTCAGAGTTTCAGAGTTGGAGAGGTACCTCATTGGTACAGATAGCCCAGCAGAATCTTGGAAACAGCAGCCCTCATACACAGGACACATGTCAAGAGCAGACACCAGCACATAAAAGAAGGAAGGATAGAGTGCAACAAAAAGAGGTGACGCAGACATGAGGTGTAACTCTGAAGAGGTCTGTAACTTCCTCCTTGGAAGCCATTGATGTAAATTCTGGGAAATACCAGGGGTAGCGGAAGTGACATCACATGCCCTTTAACCTCCATTTTCACTCACACACACATTCTTAAACATAAACACAAATTAATACTTACATACACTCACATAAACACGCTCACCCACAAGCATGCACACAACATGCATTAAAAAACATTTTTTACTTACCTCAGTGTATAATATATTATTATTTGTTGTTAGTGTAATAAAAAATTGACAGAAAACAAAGAGAGTGGATCCCCTACTGACGTTCAATAGGACAAGCTGCCACTGTGTTCCTGGTACTGAACTTACCACCTCTGAGGTAAGGGGTCACAAAGGCAGTGCCAGGGATCACAAAGGGCAAGCCAGGGGTTGCAGCTGTCACCCCTAGTGACCCCTAAATTATGTCCATGTGGGAGGCCTGAGAAGAGTGCGGCAAGCAATTGGGGGCCTTGCCCTGAGATAGACTTATGAAAGATGTGGTGCATTGGGATGAGTGACACAAGACCAAGGACTACCTGAGAATGTGGCATGCCTGTGACATTAGTGACCTTGAGCGAATGTGGGTTTAAACTAACTAACTGCAGTACAAAGGACAACAAGAGGAAGTAAAGTGAGAGCTGAGGACTCAGCGAGGCATGCCGCACACATGAAAATTGCATGACACATGAGAATCTCAGAAAAGAAGATCATGAAAGAAAACTGCCATTAGTGCTGGTGTAGGTTAAGCCTTAATAGGTGCTACAAAATACAAGAAAAAAGTGAAGGTGGATGAAGTAAGTATGTTTTTGTAGAGCTGCATGTGGTATCTCCAACACTCAGGAAAGAGTGAACACTGCATGCTGCCCAGATACATAAGGCAGCAACTGCATAGTGAGCTTTTGACTTAAGCAAACTTTGGACTGCAATACATCTAAAAGTAGTAACATACCACAGAGCACCAAATGGTGAAACCAAAGCTGATGAAGATCCCAGGTGTGGGAAAAATAAGCAGGAATTTATAGAGAACCAAAGCAAGAAAAAAGCTGCCAATGAAGGAAGCATGCTTTCGCAAACATCCATGGAAGACAAGCTATATAAAATATTGGAGTAAATAACAACACCTGGAGATGTATTGGGAAAAAATCCACGTGATAGCCTTAACAGTGGATGTCAACCTTCTTTGGGAAGACCAGCAGAAACTACGAGACAAGTTGAAGAATGTTTAAAATATCAACCTACAGCACAAAACAGAAACCTTTAATGCTTAGAATACAAAGTGGAGAACTCTGATGATAGATCTCGCCGCAACAATGTAAGAATCAAGTAACTGCCTGAGTGCATCCCTGAAGATCACATGATGAGCTATTTAGAAAATTGGTTGGCACATTGGTTGGCACAAACGGTAAGGGACTTTAAAAAATGTTTACAGTTGAAAGATAGCAAACACTTTTGGTGAGCACTTGTCCCCCCAGAACACTCCAAGACTGGCAATGGTACGCATTCTGGATTATAGGGAGAGTGACAACATCCTAAAAAGAACTAGAAAAGCAGGGTTCTAGAAATTGGGTCTCTAGTTGGCAGTGGTCTGCATCCTGTCCAAGTAGGGACCTTATGTTTTATTATGTGCGAAATTGATGTGTATTTTGGTGTCTTATGTGTAATTTTATTTTATTTTTATTTTTAGTGGGATATCGCTGGTCTTTGCTGGTTCTGTGCAAAGTAGGTAATGGTGAGTCTAGCTGTCTGTGGCAAGTGAGTGGTATTGTTTTTGAGTATATAGTTCTTTGTGATAAAGCCTCACTTTGTTTTTTACTTATTTTACACAGTGTTGTCGACTTGTTTGTCAGATTACTTTTATTAGTAAGGATTACAGCTAGCCTCAGGATTACCATTCAGCAGGTTGTTGGTATGCTTTTTGAATCTTTCTCTGACCATGATTATGAGACTGATTCTGCATCTGAGGCAGAGGAGGAAGTGCAAGATTCTGGCAGTACATTTTCTATCCAAAAGGAATCATCTGATGATGAAGCAGATAAAGTGCCTGTTTTAGAGGAGGACACTGATGAGCCAATACTGCAGCAAGAGGCATCTGGATTGCAGCCTGTGGCTCATCAGTGCTTGTCGCTCTCTCTTGCGTGGCTCCACCTGCTGCTGCCACCGCGACCGATCTCCTCAAGAGCCTGCCAGCTCTGAGATTGAGGGCCGCCTTCCTGCACTTTCCTCCCTGCGGCTGCTGCCCCTGCAGCCCCGCCTGCGAAGCTTTTTTCCTGCCCTCCTGCCTTCTGAAGGGCAACTGCTGGCATGCCAAAGGAAAGTCCATCTGTGCCCATCCACGCCTAGACTGCGCCAAGCACCATGGACCCTGGGTCTCGCTCCATCCGTCAGTATGACGCCAACACTCTATGAGCCCTCAACCCAGGAAGATCTTCAGCCTGCCACCTAGCTGACCCAAAGAACAATCATGGACCCTTCTTGTGCCGCTCATGCACCTGCATCCTCCACCAACCGCAACACTATCCCACCCAAAGTCCAGAGGGCCACCTCAAGTGCACACCTCTCATCACATGTTCCCTCAACAAGCATGCAGTAGAGGTCTGGGACCTCCTCGCCTCGATCCCCCCGGACATCGTCTTCCTCACAGAGACCTGGATCACCCCCCCTCAGCCCTGGATATCGCCAGGGCCATTCCAGACGACTACAAGATCATCCATAGGGTCAACCATCCAGGAGGAGGTATCGCCATAGTCTACAAGAACAGCCTGACAACCACCAACGGGTCATAGAACCAACCAACCCATGAACACCTATACTTCCAGATTCACCCAGACCCCAGCCTCAATTCAGCGAAGCCATTGCTGACCACATTGCCCCCCAAGCGCTCAACCCCACGACTACATCCTAGTCGGCGATCTCAACTTCCACCTTGATATCCATGATGACCCCAACACCACAAGCCTTTTGGACAACCTCCCAACACACAGCCTCAAGCAATTTGTCATCGTCGACATTTACACAGCTGGGTGCACCTTCATCCCCGTTTTTCAGTAAAACAAATGCCTATAGCCCGCATAGACCACATAGCCTACAAAAATGCAGTCACATCATAAGAACATCAGAGCTGCTAAGAAAGCCGCCATTCAAGAACACCTCAGCACCAGCGCTCACAACAGCAAGGAGTTCTTCACCATCGTCAAAGAGTTCACAAACACCAGGACAGATTCCTCAGTCATCCCTCCCTTTCAAGACCTCTGCGACAACCTCGTCACCTTCTTTCACTGGAAAATCCAGGACAATTATGAAGGTGTGAAGAACCAAAACCTGTCCATACCACCCATTAACACCATGAAGGACCCCACACCGCACCAGATCCTGAACTCTTGGGCCCCAATCACCACAAAGGAAACCCAGAAACCCATGAACTTAATCCACTCAGGAGCATCCTCAGATCCGTGCCCACAGCACATTTTCAACCTGGCCAGCACCACTACTGCACCAGACCTCTGCCAGGCTATCAACCGATCCTTCGAGACCACACCTTCCCATCCGACTGGAAGCATGCCAAGATCAACCCGCTACTCAAGAAACCTAATGCCGTCCCAAGGGAGCTGAAGAACTACAGACGGTCCATTTCCGACCAAAAATAATGAAAAAGGCCATCAACCAGCAACTCACCAAATTCCTCGAGACACACATTAGATCCTAGACCCATCCCAATCCGGATTTGGGAGTAGCCATAGTACCAAGCTACTGGGCTGACGAGCTCTGGAGCAGGCACCAGCATGCCAGTGAAGAGGTATTGAAACCGGGTGATTAATGGCAGCATTTCCAGCACCCCGCAAATTTGTTCTCTGCTGAAGAAGGGATTAACCCAGAAACACATGTGTCCAGAGATGCACAGTAAAGGCTGTACCTACTTAGAGGTGAAATATTTAAAAATTAATGGAGTTCGTTTTTTGAAGAAACTACATCTACCATGATGCAATGGGGCAGATTAATTGCTGGGATGTTAGGCAGGTGCGCTCCTAACTGTTTGTGACTTTAAAAAGGCTCCCTTGAGCTACTGGGCTGACGAGCTCTGGAGCAGGCACCAGCATGCCAGTGAAGAGGTATTGAAACCGGGTGATTAATGGCAGCATTTCCAGCACCCCGCAAATTTGTTCTCTGCTGAAGAAGGGATTAACCCAGAAACACATGTGTCCAGAGATGCACAGTAAAGGCTGTACCTACTTAGAGGTGAAATATTTAAAAATTAATGGAGTTCGTTTTTTGAAGAAACTACATCTACCATGATGCAATGGGGCAGATTAATTGCTGGGATGTTAGGCAGGTGCGCTCCTAACTGTTTGTGACTTTAAAAAGGCTCCCTTGAGCTACTGGGCTGACGAGCTCTGGAGCAGGCACCAGCATGCCAGTGAAGAGGTATTGAAACCGGGTGATTAATGGCAGCATTTCCAGCACCCCGCAAATTTGTTCTCTGCTGAAGAAGGGATTAACCCAGAAACACATGTGTCCAGAGATGCACAGTAAAGGCTGTACCTACTTAGAGGTGAAATATTTAAAAATTAATGGAGTTCGTTTTTTGAAGAAACTACATCTACCATGATGCAATGGGGCAGATTAATTGCTGGGATGTTAGGCAGGTGCGCTCCTAACTGTTTGTGACTTTAAAAAGGCTCCCTTGAGCTACTGGGCTGACGAGCTCTGGAGCAGGCACCAGCATGCCAGTGAAGAGGTATTGAAACCGGGTGATTAATGGCAGCATTTCCAGCACCCCGCAAATTTGTTCTCTGCTGAAGAAGGGATTAACCCCGAAACACATGTGTCCAGAGATGCACAGTAAAGGCTGTACCTACTTAGAGGTGAAATATTTAAAAATTAATGGAGTTCGTTTTTTGAAGAAACTACATCTACCATGATGCAATGGGGCAGATTAATTGCTGGGATGTTAGGCAGGTGCGCTCCTAACTGTTTGTGACTTTAAAAAGGCTCCCTTGAGCTACTGGGCTGACGAGCTCTGGAGCAGGCACCAGCATGCCAGTGAAGAGGTATTGAAACCGGGTGATTAATGGCAGCATTTCCAGCACCCCGCAAATTTGTTCTCTGCTGAAGAAGGGATTAACCCTGAAACACATGTGTCCAGAGATGCACAGTAAAGGCTGTACCTACTTAGAGGTGAAATATTTAAAAATTAATGGAGTTCGTTTTTTGAAGAAACTACATCTACCATGATGCAATGGGGCAGATTAATTGCTGGGATGTTAGGCAGGTGCGCTCCTAACTGTTTGTGACTTTAAAAAGGCTCCCTTGAGCTACTGGGCTGACGAGCTCTGGAGCAGGCACCAGCATGCCAGTGAAGAGGTATTGAAACCGGGTGATTAATGGCAGCATTTCCAGCACCCCGCAAATTTGTTCTCTGCTGAAGAAGGGATTAACCTAGAAACACATGTGTCCAGAGATGCACAGTAAAGGCTGTACCTACTTAGAGGTGAAATATTTAAAAATTAATGGAGTTCGTTTTTTGAAGAAACTACATCTACCATGATGCAATGGGGCAGATTAATTGCTGGGATGTTAGGCAGGTGCGCTCCTAACTGTTTGTGACTTTAAAAAGGCTCCCTTGAGCTACTGGGCTGACGAGCTCTGGAGCAGGCACCAGCATGCCAGTGAAGAGGTATTGAAACCGGGTGATTAATGGCAGCATTTCCAGCACCCCGCAAATTTGTTCTCTGCTGAAGAAGGGATTAACCCAGAAACACATGTGTCCAGAGATGCACAGTAAAGGCTGTACCTACTTAGAGGTGAAATATTTAAAAATTAATGGAGTTCGTTTTTTGAAGAAACTACATCTACCATGATGCAATGGGGCAGATTAATTGCTGGGATGTTAGGCAGGTGCGCTCCTAACTGTTTGTGACTTTAAAAAGGCTCCCTTGAGCTACTGGGCTGACGAGCTCTGGAGCAGGCACCAGCATGCCAGTGAAGAGGTATTGAAACCGGGTGATTAATGGCAGCATTTCCAGCACCCCGCAAATTTGTTCTCTGCTGAAGAAGGGATTAACCCAGAAACACATGTGTCCAGAGATGCACAGTAAAGGCTGTACCTACTTAGAGGTGAAATATTTAAAAATTAATGGAGTTCGTTTTTTGAAGAAACTACATCTACCATGATGCAATGGGGCAGATTAATTGCTGGGATGTTAGGCAGGTGCGCTCCTAACTGTTTGTGACTTTAAAAAGGCTCCCTTGAGCTACTGGGCTGACGAGCTCTGGAGCAGGCACCAGCATGCCAGTGAAGAGGTATTGAAACCGGGTGATTAATGGCAGCATTTCCAGCACCCCACAAATTTGTTCTCTGCTGAAGAAGGGATTAACCCAGAAACACATGTGTCCAGAGATGCACAGTAAAGGCTGTACCTACTTAGAGGTGAAATATTTAAAAATTAATGGAGTTCGTTTTTTGAAGAAACTACATCTACCATGATGCAATGGGGCAGATTAATTGCTGGGATGTTAGGCAGGTGCGCTCCTAACTGTTTGTGACTTTAAAAAGGCTCCCTTGAGCTACTGGGCTGACGAGCTCTGGAGCAGGCACCAGCATGCCAGTGAAGAGGTATTGAAACCGGGTGATTAATGGCAGCATTTCCAGCACCCCGCAAATTTGTTCTCTGCTGAAGAAGGGATTAACCCAGAAACACATGTGTCCAGAGATGCACAGTAAAGGCTGTACCTACTTAGAGGTGAAATATTTAAAAATTAATGGAGTTCGTTTTTTGAAGAAACTACATCTACCATGATGCAATGGGGCAGATTAATTGCTGGGATGTTAGGCAGGTGCGCTCCTAACTGTTTGTGACTTTAAAAAGGCTCCCTTGAGCTACTGGGCTGACGAGCTCTGGAGCAGGCACCAGCATGCCAGTGAAGAGGTATTGAAACCGGGTCATTAATGGCAGCATTTCCAGCACCCCGCAAATTTGTTCTCTGCTGAAGAAGGGATTAACCCAGAAACACATGTGTCCAGAGATGCACAGTAAAGGCTGTACCTACTTAGAGGTGAAATATTTAAAAATTAATGGAGTTCGTTTTTTGAAGAAACTACATCTACCATGATGCAATGGGGCAGATTAATTGCTGGGATGTTAGGCAGGTGCGCTCCTAACTGTTTGAGACTTTAAAAAGGCTCCCTTGAGCTACTGGGCTGACGAGCTCTGGAGCAGGCACCAGCATGCCAGTGAAGAGGTATTGAAACCGGGTGATTAATGGCAGCATTTCCAGCACCCCGCAAATTTGTTCTCTGCTGAAGAAGGGATTAACCCAGAAACACATGTGTCCAGAGATGCACAGTAAAGGCTGTACCTACTTAGAGGTGAAATATTTAAAAATTAATGGAGTTCGTTTTTTGAAGAAACTACATCTACCATGATGCAATGGGGCAGATTAATTGCTGGGATGTTAGGCAGGTGCGCTCCTAACTGTTTGTGACTTTAAAAAGGCTCCCTTGAGCTACTGGGCTGACGAGCTCTGGAGCAGGCACCAGCATGCCAGTGAAGAGGTATTGAAACCGGGTGATTAATGGCAGCATTTCCAGCACCCCGCAAATTTGTTCTCTGCTGAAGAAGGGATTAACCCAGAAACACATGTGTCCAGAGATGCACAGTAAAGGCTGTACCTACTTAGAGGTGAAATATTTAAAAATTAATGGAGTTCGTTTTTTGAAGAAACTACATCTACCATGATGCAATGGGGCAGATTAATTGCTGGGATGTTAGGCAGGTGCGCTCCTAACTGTTTGTGACTTTAAAAAGGCTCCCTTGAGCTACTGGGCTGACGAGCTCTGGAGCAGGCACCAGCATGCCAGTGAAGAGGTATTGAAACCGGGTGATTAATGGCAGCATTTCCAGCACCCCGCAAATTTGTTCTCTGCTGAAGAAGGGATTAACCCTGAAACACATGTGTCCAGAGATGCACAGTAAAGGCTGTACCTACTTAGAGGTGAAATATTTAAAAATTAATGGAGTTCGTTTTTTGAAGAAACTACATCTACCATGATGCAATGGGGCAGATTAATTGCTGGGATGTTAGGCAGGTGCGCTCCTAACTGTTTGTGACTTTAAAAAGGCTCCCTTGAGCTACTGGGCTGACGAGCTCTGGAGCAGGCACCAGCATGCCAGTGAAGAGGTATTGAAACCGGGTGATTAATGGCAGCATTTCCAGCACCCCGCAAATTTGTTCTCTGCTGAAGAAGGGATTAACCCAGAAACACATGTGTCCAGAGATGCACAGTAAAGGCTGTACCTACTTAGAGGTGAAATATTTAAAAATTAATGGAGTTCGTTTTTTGAAGAAACTACATCTACCATGATGCAATGGGGCAGATTAATTGCTGGGATGTTAGGCAGGTGCGCTCCTAACTGTTTGTGACTTTAAAAAGGCTCCCTTGAGCTACTGGGCTGACGAGCTCTGGAGCAGGCACCAGCATGCCAGTGAAGAGGTATTGAAACCGGGTGATTAATGGCAGCATTTCCAGCACCCCGCAAATTTGTTCTCTGCTGAAGAAGGGATTAACCCAGAAACACATGTGTCCAGAGATGCACAGTAAAGGCTGTACCTACTTAGAGGTGAAATATTTAAAAATTAATGGAGTTCGTTTTTTGAAGAAACTACATCTACCATGATGCAATGGGGCAGATTAATTGCTGGGATGTTAGGCAGGTGCGCTCCTAACTGTTTGTGACTTTAAAAAGGCTCCCTTGAGCTACTGGGCTGACGAGCTCTGGAGCAGGCACCAGCATGCCAGTGAAGAGGTATTGAAACCGGGTGATTAATGGCAGCATTTCCAGCACCCCGCAAATTTGTTCTCTGCTGAAGAAGGGATTAACCCAGAAACACATGTGTCCAGAGATGCACAGTAAAGGCTGTACCTACTTAGAGGTGAAATATTTAAAAATTAATGGAGTTCGTTTTTTGAAGAAACTACATCTACCATGATGCAATGGGGCAGATTAATTGCTGGGATGTTAGGCAGGTGCGCTCCTAACTGTTTGTGACTTTAAAAAGGCTCCCTTGAGCTACTGGGCTGACGAGCTCTGGAGCAGGCACCAGCATGCCAGTGAAGAGGTATTGAAACCGGGTGATTAATGGCAGCATTTCCAGCACCCCGCAAATTTGTTCTCTGCTGAAGAAGGGATTAACCAAGAAACACATGTGTCCAGAGATGCACAGTAAAGGCTGTACCTACTTAGAGGTGAAATATTTAAAAATTAATGGAGTTCGTTTTTTGAAGAAACTACATCTACCATGATGCAATGGGGCAGATTAATTGCTGGGATGTTAGGCAGGTGCGCTCCTAACTGTTTGTGACTTTAAAAAGGCTCCCTTGAGCTACTGGGCTGACGAGCTCTGGAGCAGGCACCAGCATGCCAGTGAAGAGGTATTGAAACCGGGTGATTAATGGCAGCATTTCCAGCACCCCGCAAATTTGTTCTCTGCTGAAGAAGGGATTAACCCAGAAACACATGTGTCCAGAGATGCACAGTAAAGGCTGTACCTACTTAGAGGTGAAATATTTAAAAATTAATGGAGTTCGTTTTTTGAAGAAACTACATCTACCATGATGCAATGGGGCAGATTAATTGCTGGGATGTTAGGCAGGTGCGCTCCTAACTGTTTGTGATAGTACCAAAACAGCACTTCTAGCAGCCACTGATGACATACGTGCCATACTGGACCACAGAGACAAGGCTGCAGTCATCCTCCTCAACCTCTCTGCCGCATTTGAAACCGTCTCCCACTCCACTCTCTGCCCCAGACTCCACGATGGCAGCATTCGCGATGAAGCACTAGAATGGATCAGATCCTTCCTTACCAGAAGAATACAGAGTGTCAGACTACCACCGTTCACATCAGAAACCAAAGAAACATGCTGTGGAGTACCCCAAGGGTATTCACTCAGCCCAACACTCTTCAACATTTACATGGCCCCGCTCACCAAAATTATCAGACAACACGGCCTAAACATAGTCTCCTACGCCGACGATACCCAACTTAACCTCTACCTGACCGACGACCCAGCAAAGGCCAAGAGAAATTTCCACAACGGAATGAGAGCAGTTGTCGCCTGGATGGAAGCCAGTTGCATCAAACTCAACTTGGACAAGCCGGAGATCCTCGTACTCGGCTCCACCCCCTCCACCTGGAAGGACTCCTGGTAGCCTACGCCCTGGGAAGCACCCCTGCTCCCACTGACCACACACGCAATCTGGGCATCATTCAGGACTCCTCTCGGTCCATGACCCATCAAGTCAACATTGTTTCGTTGTCATGCTTCCACACTCTTCGACTCCTTCGAACGATCTTCAAGTGGATACCCACACAGACGAGGAGGACAGTCACCCATGCACTCCGCAGTAGCAAACTAGTCTATGGCAATACATTCTATGCCGGCATCACAAAGAAACTGCAAACAAGACTACAAAGAATCCAGAATGCAGTAGCCAAGCTCATCCTGGACATCCCCCACTCAGCCACATCTCCTCCCACCTCAAAGACCTACACTGGCTCCCAGTCAACAAAAGCATCACTTACAAGCTTCTGACACACACCTACAAGGTACTACACAACATAGGACCGGCCTACCTCAACCACTGCCTCACCTTCTACGCACCCAACGGACAACTCCGTTCTTCCAGGCTTGCCCTCACAGCTATTCCCAGAATCTGAAAAAGCACAGCAGGGGGAGGATCCTTCTCCTACCTCGCAGCTCAGACATGGAACACGCTACCACTCAAACACAGACAGACCTATTCACTGAAGCAGTTTAGGAAGGACTTCACGACCTGGCTACCCGAGTGAGCAGCATGCCCGCAACAGCACCTTGAGACCCCACGGGTGATAAGCTGCGCTATAAAAGTATTGATTGATTGATTGATTGAAAGGCTTCCCATTGGAAGAGCTGAACTCTGGATTGCCCCAAACATGGTGAAGCCAGCATTCCATGCCTTTACTGGTGTTGCAGGGTGTAGAGTGAATACTGAAAATTCTTTACCTATGAATTTCTTCAGTTGTTTATGGACGATGTATTTTTGGATGAGATTATTGAACAGACTAATCTCTATGCTGAACGGTATTTGAGGGACAACAGTGCCAGATTTAAGCCCCACTCTAGAGCAATCCGGTGGACTCCCACAAATCTGGATGAGGTGTAGAAGTTTTGTGGTTTAACTTTTTTGATGGGCTTGATACAGAAGCTGATCCTGTTTTGATATTGATCTACCAGTTCCTTGATGGCAACGCCATATTTCCTGCAATCATCAGTTATGATCAGTACAGTCCTAGCAAGAGTGCATGTTATGGAATTAAGATATATATGCTGTCTGAGAGTATTACAGGATAAGCCTATATTTTCCGGGTGCCTACTGGTAGGGATTCCACTAATGACCCCCCCCCCTCAGTTGTCCGTCCACGTTCGGAGTTAGTAAGAATATTGTGTGGGAACTTGGTAGAGAACCTTTTAACGAAGGTCACCATTTGTACTTAGATAACCTCTACACTAGCGTGCAATTGTTCAGGGATTTGTTCAATGTGGGCACTGTTGTTTGTGGCATAGTCTGCTCTAATCATAAAGGTTACCCAAAGGATTGTTTGTAAAAAACTTGAGAGGGGAAAGTGCAGTGCCGTGCGTAGTGATGAACTGCTAGCTGTGAAATTTGCAGACAGAATTGATGTCTACACGCTGACTACCATCCATGATGAAAGTACTTCACCTGTGACTGTTTTGTGTCAGGTTGTTGAAGTGTGCATACCTGTGTACGTTTTACACTACAATAAGCACATGGGTGGTGTAGATAGAGTAGCTCAGAAGTTGGAGCCTTACACCGCACATCTGGTACAAGAAGTTAGCTATCCATCTCTTCCATTTACCAAACTTTAATGCTTTTGTTGTGTTCACGGATTGTTCTTCTAAGTCAAAGATAACTTTTGTTCAGTTTCAGGAGTCTGTGATAGGCAGCCTTGCTGTGGTGGAACAGGGAATTATTCTGAGATTTGGAGTGGTGGAAGATGTGGCTAGATTGAAAGATCACCATTTTGCTGATCACATTCCTCCCACACCCAAAAAACACAAAGCCCTATGAGAGATGTAGAGTCTGTATGTGAAAAGGCATGTGGAAGGATAATCATATGCATTGCCCTGATTATCCTTCTAAACCTGGGCTGTGTGTGTCCATTTGTTTTAGGATGTACCACACACAAAAAAGTTTGAGAGCACCAGTGAGCATTGCCTGGTCTGTATCATCTTATGTTTTTGTTCAGTTTCACAGCTGCTATTAGTGTCATGTATATTGTTAGAGCTGCTATGTTTGTAGTTTTATATTTACTTACAATTGGTTTGTGTTTTCTTATTTGTTAAAAAAGATGTGATGACAATGTGTGTGGACTGGCATATGGCTGGTAGTGTGTGAGCTGGCGCTTGGCTGGCAGTGTGTTTGAGCTGGCTGGCAGTGTGAATGGGCTGGCACTTGGCTGGCGGTGTGTGTGAGCTGGTGCTTGGTTGGCAGTGTGTGTGAGCTGGTCTTGGCTAGTAGTGTGTGAGTAGTAACTTGCTGCTGGTCACTACACACGCTGCTAGCCAAATTCCAGTCCACACACTCCATCAGTCAGTGTGATTGCCCTTTCAGGTATGTGGATATATGAAAGTGATGGAACCTTGAATGGCACTGTCTGTTGATGTGAGTGTTGTAATGTGCTGGGCCTGAGGCTGGCTGAATGAATGATCTTAGGTGTGTCATGAATGAAAGGAGTGTGAATGGCCTGTAAAGTGGTTGGTGCCTTGTTGTGGCTTTTTCAGCTCACAAGTCATTGGTTCAGTTTTTTGACCTATCAATTATTAACAGTGCATTTCATTTTTGTGAAATCTCTGGTTAATAAAATGTTATATATTGAACCGTCACTCACCCTCATGCCAAATCCAACCAGTATTTATGTGTACCAGTAAAGCGAGCATGCTACAAAGTCTCTTACTTTTCTGATGTCCCAAACACTCAAATTATGAAAATCACTATTTTTTAACCTTTGCCCAAAGTTACCACGATTAAAAACAGGCCATACTGGTAGGTAACCACAAGACCGTTTCTTTGCACTTCTCCCCTGAGTTGGAAATTCAACTCATGAAAAAAAAACACTCCGCTGTAATCAGGTTTGGAAGCACGCCCTTGATGCTCTAAATGTCTCGGATAGGACCCCAATGATGAAGAATGCCACCAACTAGGTGCGTGGGTGAGGGGTCTTTTTAACAGAATGCAAGGCATGTTTTTGACAATTTGAGTGTTTGGGAAATCACAAACGTAAGAGACTTGGTAGTGTGCTTGCTTCTTGTCTAGGGATAATCTACCAACTCTAGATATGTTTGAAAACTAGACACACAGGGGAGTGCAGGGTGGTGTGTCTCTTGTGGATCCCAACAAGTTTTCTTAACCACAATGCCCTGCAAACCTCAAAATGTGACTAAAATCAGACATTTGTCGTGCATTCCTTCACCACATTCTCCCAGAAACAGAAATAAACCACAAATATACTACCACCTAGCATTCCCCTTGCTCTCCTGATAAAAATGATGTTACTTGTGTGGGTGGCAATAGCAGAGTCAACCTAAAAGCGTATTAAAATAAAACTGCCCTTTTGTACCTGCTTTGCTTCCCCCTCAAACTCTAAACATTTTTGGCCCTTCCCTGTCGCAGGCACATGGCCCACCCACACAAGTGAGGTATTATTTTTATTGGGATACCGAGAGGAACACTAAGTGGTAGAAAGTTTGTGGATCTCCTCAGATGCCACAACTTTTCATCACAGAAATGTGAGGAAAATGTGTTTTTAGACTATTTTTAAGGTTTGCAAGGGATTCTGGGCAACAGAACATGTAAGAGCCACACTAGTCACCCCATCCCAGATTCCCTTAGGTGTCTAGTTTTCAGAAATGTACATGTTTGCTAGGTTTCCCAAGGTGCCAGCTGAGCTAGTGCCCAAATCCCACAACTAGGCAATTTGGAAAAAATGAGGCAGTTTTCAGTGTGAAAATGTGATGTGTCCACATTGCATTTTGTGCCGTTCCCTGTCGCAGGACCTAGATCTATCCACACAAGTGAGAGCCATTTTTATCAGGAGATCTGTGGTAATGCTGGCTAGAAAGAAGTTTGTGGCTTCCCTCAGATTCCAGAACTTTCCATCAAAGAAATGTGAGGAAAATGTGGGTTTGTTAGACAAATTGTGAGGTTTGCAAGGGACTTTGGGTAAAAGAACATGGTAAGAGCCACACAAGTCACTCCATCCTGGATTTCTCCAGGTGTCTAGTTGTCAAAAATGTATAGGTTTACTAGGTTTCCCTTGGTGCCGGTTGAGCTAGAGCCCAAAATCCACTGGTAGACCAATGCAAAAAAACAAGTCAGTTTTCAGTGGAAAAAATTGATGTGTCCCTGTTGTGTTTTGTGCCGTTTCCTGTTTTTGGTACTAGGCCTACTCACGCAAGTGAGGTACCATTTTTATTGAGAGACTTGGGGAAATGCTGGGTGGAGGGACATTTGTGGCTCCCCTCAGATTCTAGAACTTTCCATCACAGAAATGTGAGGAAAATGTGTTTTTTGGAAAAAATTTGAGGTTTGTAAGGGATTCTGTGTAAGAGCCACACAACTCACCCTATCCTTGATTTCCCTCAATGTCTATTTTTTACAAATGTACACGTTTGCAAGGTTCCCTACGTGCTGCCTGTGCTAGAGCCCAAAATCAACAGCTAGGCACATTAAAAAACAAGCCTGTTTTCAGTGGAAAAATGTGATGTGTGCACGTTGCATTTTGTGCTGTTTCCTGTTGCGGCCACGAGGCCTACCCACACAAATGAGGTACCATTTTTATCAGGCGACTTAGGGAATGCTGGGTGGAAGGAAGTTTGTGACTCCCCTCACATTCCAGAGCTTTCAAACGCAGCAATCTGAGGGAAATGTGCTTTACACAGATTTTGAGGTTTGCAAGGGATTCTGGGTAAGAGAACTTGGTGAAAGCCACACAAGTCACCCAATCCTGGATTTCCATAAGTATCCAGTTTTCAAAAATGTACAAGTTTGCAAGGTTTCCCTAAGTGCCAGCTGTGCCAGGGCCCAAAATCCCCAGCTAGGCACATTGCAAAAAACAAGTCTGTGTTCAGTGGAATAATGTGAGGTGTTCACGTTGCAATTTGCTCTGTTTCCTGTCATGGGCAGTAGGCCTATCCACACAAGTGAGGTACCACTTTTATCAGGAGACTGAGGGGAACACTGAGTGGTAGGAAAGTTGTGGCTCTCCTCAGATTCCAGAACTTTCCATCACAGAAATGTGAGGAAAATGTGTTTTTAGACAGATTTTAAGGTTTGCAAGGAATTCTGGGTAACAGAACTTGGTGAGAGCCACACAAGTCACCACATTACGGATTCTCCAAAGTATCTATTTTTCAAAAATGTACAGGCTTGCTAGGTTTCCCTGGGTGCCAGCTGTGCTAGAGCTCAAACTCCACAGCTAGGCACATTGCAAAAAGTGAGTCCGTTTAGAGTGGAAAAATATGATGTGCCCACATTGCGTTTTGGGCCATTTCCTGTCATGGGCGGTAAATCTACCCACACAAGCGGGATACCATTTTTATTGGGAGACTTTGGGGAACACAGAAGAGCAGAAAAAGTGTTATTACCGTTAGTCTTTCTCTGCCTTTGTGCCTTTCAAATGCAAGACAGTATACAAGGAAGAAGTCATTTTGCTAAATGCTCTCTATTTTACGTGCTAGAATGGGTACCCACAAATTCAGAGATGTGCAAATAACCAGTGCTTCAAAATCCCATATCTTGTGCCAGTTTCAGAAATACAAAGGTTTCCTTGATACCTATTTTTCACTCTTATTAAATTAAATTAATTGCTGTACACCTGTTCACAATGAAAAACTATTGCAAGGTGCAGCTTAGTTTTTGGCTCTGAGTACCCCGGGTTCTTTGTGAACCTAAAAGCCGTATATCTTCCTGCATCCAGAAGGGTCCAACAGACTTAACGGTATATTGCTTTTGAAAATCCACCATAGTTAGAAAAAGTTACAGATGAAAATGAAGACATAAATGTCTGTTTTTTCAACTCAATTTCAATATTTTTTTATTTCAACTGTTACTTTCTATTGGAAAATTTTGAAGGATCAAAATATTGTCTATTTTTCTCAAATATATAGCTTTCCAGGATCCACCATTGGTTTCACACCCATTTCTACCACTAACTGGAAGAAGGTTGAAAGCACAAAAAAATAGGAAAACTGGGGCATGTACCAGTAAAATGCCAAAACTGTGTTGAAAAATGTGGTTTTCTGATTCAAGTCTGCCTGTTCCTAAAAGCTGGGAATGTGGTGATTTTAGCACCGCAAACCCTTTGTTGGTGTAATTTGCAGGGAAAAAACAGACGCTTTCTTCTGCATAACTTTTTTTCCATTTTTCCCAAAACATCCCAAATTTAGGTGTATTCTGGCTAATTTGTCGGTCCTCCTAATGGAAATCCACAAACCCCGAGTACGTTTAGGATTCCAAGGATGTTGGAAAAAGGACACAAATTTTGAGTGGATAGCTTATGTGGACAAAATGTTATGGGGGCCTAAGTGTGAACTACTACAAATAGCCAAAAAAGGCTTAGCATGGTGGGGGGAGTGGAGGGGAATGGCTTAGCAGCGAAGGAATTAAGAAACAATTCCCAAGCATTTCAGATTTTGTTTGAAGTGTACCAACATAACATCGCTGATGTGAATCAGTTGTTAACTTTGGTTGTGTCACCTGAGAGATAGATTGATTAAGGAAGAAGGGAGACAGAAGCCCAGAAACGGTGGGGACGTAAGCACACTGAACAATGCAGCTGCAGACGTATGCTCAGTGAAACCTGATTGGACAAATATCTTTAATTATAAAGCAAACAAAGAAGAGTACAATCAGATTACAAAGACAGGTTTAAAGATGTGTTTGTAAGGTATTTGAGCATTGCCTATCCTGCGGAAATAGCTAAAGAAGCTGTAATTGCTGCTTTTGTGCAGGGATTGTTAATGAAGGTGCAAACTAAATTGATGACTAAGGGCTCAATTCACAAACTGCATTTTTAGTACATTTAGTAGTACTACAGTAGTACCAATCATCTATTACTAAATGCAGTTCAATAACCTACGTGATATGATTTATGCGAAGAGCTTTCGGCCCTGACTACAGAGCTCTCTGCACACATCACACACACACACACACACACATATATATATATATATATATATATATATATATATATACAATATATGTAGAAAGGGCAAGGCGAAGTGGATAGAAAAGAGGGAACACCTACTACAAAATGGGAGGGGTTTATGGAGAAGTAATAGAGGTTTAAGGCGAGCTAAGGAAGGGTCTTGTAAGGAACATGTACCCACCCACAAAAGACTACACCCATTACTAGTCACAAACTAAACTTCTCAAGTTACTACAGCAAAAGGGACTGAAAACCATAGCAAATGTAGTGAAGCACAGAGGAAAGAAGAAGAAAGTTGAAGGGGCTGATTTTGAGTTTGGCAGAGAGGGTATTCCATCACAACAGCGATGCAGTACCCTCATCGTGAAACTGAAAGCTCGCCTGTCTTATTACAGATGGACAGAACTCAAGTATGTCAGCGATGATGTAAGAAAGTGGAGCATTATGCAGTGATTCTGGTTAGGCTTCCCTATGTGATACTCTCACAATATTCCGAAGATGGCACATGGATTCTCAGTAATTAACTCTTAGCTCTGTCCTGGTAGTGTGGAAAAATTAGTAGAGCAACATGTGTTAAGCATTTGGGAGTACTAGCAGGGACAATAAGTAATTGACATGACTCGAAAGAAATCCAACACCAATTTATAAAAATAAAGCAGATTTTAATATCAATTTAGACACCAAAAACAAAGTAAGTCAGATACGTATAACCAAAGTTAGGGAATTTCAGCTGAAACATAATTTAATACAGTTCATGCTTTCAAACTTTTACCATTGCAATCAATGGGGAAAAACACTAGTGACACACGGCCACCTGCGGGGTGAGTTCAGAGAATCTCACTTTTGGTTAAGGTCATGTGGGTCCCAGGACCAAGGTGTGACCGTCAGACCAATTTTACCTGGCTTGTGGGGCCCGGATGTAGAGGTGTAATGGCTGTCCATTTTGCTGAACTCAGGAGCCGCGGGTGCTGAAAAATGATGTTTGTGATACTCAGTCACTTGCAGGTTGAGCCCACTGGGGGTTAAGCTCGTATAGGCTCCTGGACCAGAATTCTCCAGGCAGAACAACTCCACCTAGGTCAGGAGTCTCTGGTGCAGAGGTGTGCTTGGCTATCCTTGGTGCTGAACACGAGCTGTGGTTGATGGCTTTGCCACTTTGACGGTGCAGGTGAGGACGCAGATGCAAAAACTCGATAACAGAGCCACTGGTGACATTGGATGAATTGTTGCTGTGTGCCCTCGGGTTGCAGCGTTGAGTATAGGTGGTGATGACCAGAATGGCCAGCAACAAGTCTTGGTACTGGTAAGGTAGAGGAGAAGCTATCTCTCCTTGCAGAGGTCCTGGAGGAAATGGTAACCGGCTGTAACTTGGTGGAGAGCTGGACTGCACTTCTCACAATGCACTGGACCACCTGCTTTTGGGATATCCCTCAGAGGGCCCAATGGCCAGCGCTTAGCTGGTTCCAGTAGGGCCTTTAGTTCACAAAGGGTTCCCTCTTGCTGGGGAAATCAAACTTTGGTCCAGGATGAGTAGTAGTCGAGCAGTTCCAGAAAGGTTGCCACAGGTTCAATGTATTACGCCTTTAGTTTGTGCAGGTTTCTGTTGTCGTTGATGCAGGTCTCCTTCACAAGTTGTTGAACATCTGAGGTTCAGATGCTAGGGGTGCCCCTTAAATTCTAGATTTAGGGGCATTAGAGGTGTGGGTGCAAACAGCCAATGGGCTACTAGTCCCAGTGGCTAATGGCTAATTCAACCCTGAAGTGACCACATCTGGTGGGTTGTGGAACCTTTTGTACCCAGAACCCTCTGTTTTGCCACTTTTCACGATGGCAGAAGGCTTCCTCAGCCGCACAGACTAAGTAGCCCACCCTAGCTGTATCGCTAGCCTACTGAGGGTGTACACCTCCTGATTATTTTCCAGCCTGCTGGGTGCAAATGTGCCTGGGGGCAGTGGGGTGGCTTTGTCCTCCACTGGGGGACAGCCTGCTTGCATATCAGAGGTGGTGTGCCCTTTGAAGCTCCCTGCCTTTATGTGCCAATTCACTAGCCTTACTGGGAGGAGGGAGATGAAACCCCTTCCAGTCCAAGCCTTTGACCTGACTCCTGAGTGTGTTCACACTTGTGCCCAGGGGTTCAGAATCCTGTCTTTGCGGCAGCAGCTGGGAGCTGGCAGACAGAGAACAAGAAAACTATGGCAACTAAGAAGGCAAGCTCTGAAGTCGCCACCTGGGTGCATGCCACATTGCCCTCAACATGAGATTCATGTCACGGGTGAGAAGGCATGTTGCTTGATACCAAACATGACCCTTTTTGCCGATACCATAATGTAGCTGGCAATCTTGGGTTTGCCCAGGAGCCAGCCTGTGCTACCTCACAGAACCCCTTTCACTTATAGTAGCCTTTATTGGAAAAGGCCACCATAGGGACATACAAGCTTGCACTTACATGTCCACAACCTTAATATAATGCATCCTGCCTTCTGGGCTCAGGAGGCCTTCTTTAGGGGTGACTGATATATATTAAAGACAGTGCTTTGGCTGTGCCACACATGGTGTGGGCACAGTTGAGCAGATTACCCTGCTCCTGCAGTTGGCAATGACAGGCTTGCTGGTAGTAGTTTACTTGAGTCACTCAACGTGGCACAACAGTTCTTCAGGCCCTGGAGATCCCTTTAACACCCATGCCCTGAGTACCACTGGTAAAATATACTTGGGACATATAAGGGGTGTTAAAGTCCTTGCCATTTGGGGAATGCCAATTCACATATATAAATATAGATAGAGAGCCTTGGCACTGGGGTCTGGTTCGCAGGTTCCAGTGCACTTTCAGAGTCTTAAACCAGCAGCTAGTAGTCCAAATGCAGAAAAAAAGTGGAGGGAACCCAAAAAAAGCCTGTTTTCCTACAGATGGAGACTACACCATCTCTTTCGCTGACATACTTCTCCAACAGCCCAAAGGAGTAAGGATCGTCTAAGGTTTGGACATTCAACTGCCTGCTCGATTTAGAGTGGGAAGTCCAATATCCAGTTTCTCCTCTCCCTTAGGCCTGTGAAAAATGCAGTAGTAAGGGACACGGAACGTTCAAATGGCCCCACATCAGGGGAGAGAACTCTCATTGTGTAGGGATCACTATTTTGTTGTTTTTAAGAAACAGTACCCCCCCCTTTTGGATTTTGCTGAAAAGAAAAAAAACATGTTAATATATTTACGGCACCATCCAGGAAAACTTTTAATATATTGCCTGGAATTGCTTTGACAGTGGTTCCTGCTATTGTTCTGAGTTGTCCGCAGAGGTGGTGGATAACTCTAAATTTGGCAGGCAAAGGGCCTTTGGTATGGAGGGATTAAAATACTCTACATACCAATGAACTTACCCCCCCCCACCAAACTCTAAATCAGCCCTTTTGTTTAAATCAAATGATAGACTAGCGCATGGCCTGCCTTCTAAGGGTGTCCAGAAAGAGCTAGCACTTATCCCAAAAACAATATATCCTATAGGGTTTTAGACAGAAAAACCACGCACATTCAGTGGTGAGATGTGACATAAAAGGGTTAAACTAGTAATATATCATTCTAGTAAGCCAATGAACATTCTAATACATAAGACACTCAATAAGATATACCTAGAAACACATACTTTTTTGCATATTAATAAAGGAGGAGTGCATAGGAAATGAAGTAAATGACATCAAATTTATATAACAGTGAAATACAGTAGACAATGGGCCTGACTCACAAAGGTAAACTTCAACCAAAAGTTTGGACCAAAAGTCTAAACTTAGACCAAAAGTCTAACTTTACTACTAGAAAAGTTAGCATTTTGGTCTGAGTTTGGACTTTCGGTCTAAGTTTAGACCAAAAGTCTAAACTTAGACAAAAAATAAAACTTTACTACTAGTAAACTAGAGACCAGATGTATCAAACTATTTTGCATTCGCAAATGGGCAGAATCGCAAATTGTCACCATTTGCGAATGCAAAATAGCCTACTACTATGAATGAAAGGCATTCACAGTGCAATTTTAAGTAATCGCTAAAATAACGATTCTCTAACATTGCGACTTAATTTTGTGAATCGCAAATTGCGATTCGCAAATAAGGAATCGCAATTTCAATGTACAAACCAATCACAAATTGTGAATGGTCGCAAAACGGGGATTTTGCATTTTACCACCAACTCAAATCAGGTAGTAATCAGGTGCAACATATAAAGAGAGGCCAAGAGTGCATCAGCCTTTTTTCAACAAGGGCTGCACTCTACGGTCATGGCGAGGAGGATAAGGATCCTGGCAAGTTTTTGGGAGAGGGAGGAGGAGATAGGAGCGCCTTTTCAAAGTGCGCATTACTCTGTTTGACCAGACAGAGGAGGAGATATTTGGTAAGTATAGATTGAACTCTGCCATGATACTAGACCTAAAAGCAGAATTACAACCACAACTGCAGCGACACACACACAGAATCAATGCCATACCCACTCATGTGCAGGTATTATGCTCCTTGCACCTCTTAGCCTCAGGAAGCTATCAGGGGGTTATAGCAGCAGCTGGAGATGTGTTTCAAAGTGCGCGCTCACGTTTCTTCAATGCATTTTTCAATGCAATGTTATCTAAACATAATCAGCACATCAAATTCCCCACCACCCCACAGGACTTGCAGCTCACAAAATTACATTTCTCCCAGGTAGCCCAATTCTACATCAGTGGCTGCATTGATGGGGCTCCTATGGCAATCTGTCCACCATCAGAAACTGAGTACATATACAGGAATAGAAAAAATAGTAATTCCATAAGCATACAGGGCATCTGCGATGCCTCCCACATCATTACAGATTGAGTTGCCAGATTCCCAGGTAGCACACATGATTTGTACATCTTCAGGTATAGTAGAATGTACACATGGCTTCTTGCTGGAGAGATGGAGAAGGATATCTACTTGGTAATGTAATAGAGAACAATGTAGCATATCATACAAGTGAGGTCACAGATAACAATTACTCAATTTTCACTCCTGTTATTGTAGAAGACAGTGTATATGCAGTGCGGTCCTTCATCCTAACACCATACCGCAATCTAGCCACACTAAGTAAACGGCGTAACAATGCGGCACATAGGAGAACGTGAAGTGTTATTGAGAGGACCTTTGACTTGCTGAAAAGTCGCTTCCAGTGCCGGCACAGAAGCAGGCGCGCACTACAATACAGTCTGGAAACCTCCTGTAAGATTGTGGCCACATGTGCTATGTTGCACAACATCACTACAACAAGAGGCATACCACTGGAACCCACAGTTACTGAGTAAGATGAGGATGACGACCCATTGCCAACCCCTAACACAGCAGACCGACCCAGGGTAGCAGACGTCAGTCAAAGACGTGCAGAGATTACGCGCAACTATTTCTGATGTAAGTAATGACAATACCACGTCTTGTTTATTTTTTTGCTACAGGTATCACATTTCTTGCCTTAACTTGAGGTCAAATATGTGGACATTGGACATAGGTAGTCCAAAATGCAATATCTGTACTCAAATTGAATGTTATACTATTAGCATCATGGTATCAATGCAGTGTCACAAACTATGCAAGGCCCAGCACGTCTACATTACTTTTTGCGTCCACACACTCCACTAGAATGCTCATTGGGCCTAGTGGCACCTCTTGTTGCGGGTTCTGAGACAGTACTGTGTCTGGAACTGCGACGCCTAGGATCCATCACAGGGGCTGTGACACTACTGAAGCTAGAGAGCTCCTCACTATCCCCACCACCCAGCTCGCTGCTAACAGCACTCCGGGCTGTCTGCATGGTCTCCAATGCATTGGTAACCTGCACCAATCCCCGTGCAATGTCCCACTGCAATGTGCCATTTCCACTTGCATGCTCACAGTACGTCGTGACAGCAAAGCAGTTGCATTAGTGAGGCGATTTACAGATCTGCTGAACCCATCCAACCTACCCATCAATTGGCGATGGCGTCTATGGTGGGTGAATTGGTCCTGCTGCATTACAGTGCAGCGTTCCTTAATTGCATTTGTCATCTCCCTTAGATTTTCTGCTGTAGCTTTCTGTCCTTCCTGCAGCTGGCACAGGCTATGATTAAAAGACACCAACTGCCTGTCTATTGATTTCATCTGCCTACATTGTAGATGCTGTACCTTTAACATGGATGCCTCCAGACCACCAAACAGAGAAGGGCCCTCACCTTCCTCTGTGCTCTGTCTGACATCTGCTCTATGCCTTCTCGGGGTTGAGTATACTGGCACTGGAAACAGCACTGACATCTGTGGGTGAGTCTACCATTAGAAGGTGGTGTGTGTATGTCTTCTTGCAAGTTATCAGAGTCCTGAGTAAATTCAGGGAGTGGGTCCACTGTTGCCCTGCGTCTGGGTGGTACTGATGTAATGGACTCAATGATGTCAGTCTCAGGCGGTGGCTGGCTTTCCTCAACCCCCTCTGTTTCTGTTTCTGCTGCATCAAGTGTAGGAACACATGCAACAACAGTGCGCAGCATGTCAGTCATAATGTACTTTTTTGATTTCTCAGTTCACAGTTTTTTAGTAAACATTTTCTCTGGCATAGGGTCTCTAATTGTCTTTTGTATTGTCTCTCTGTTTGGTTCTGCATGATAGTGCGATTTTTGGTGTAGGTGCACTGTTGGGGTAAGGACTTCCACTCCAATAAGGCATTGTTGTGTACCATGGAAAATGTGTCATGGACTGTTTTTCACAGTGCATGGTAACATTGCAATTAGCTAAGGGACAATTGTACATGCACGTATGGTGATTCAAATCATTACTGTCCTTACCTTTGCTGGTGCCCGGTGTGCCTAAGGTGTCAATATCAGTGTCATCACCTACTGCTTCAGGCTGCAGTGTTGACTCCACGATGTCCTCCAAGGAGGTGGGCAGTGTCTGGGTGGCTGGTCTTCTACCAATGCTCCTTGCCTCCTTCAGCCTGCTTCCTACCCTCTCCTTGGCATGTGACCGTAAGTCATACCAGTCCTTGCAAATCTCCTCAGTCGTACGCAGTGCAACACCCACCATGTTGATTTTAGCCTGGATGTCAGTCCATATTTTCCTCTTCTCACTTTGGACATGGAGTGAGTTTTTGCCAAATAACTTGTCATGGGTCTTGACCAACTCTTCTGTTAGCACCTCCAATCTCTGCTTACTGAACTTGAGATTTCTCTTTCTTCCTTCTGTGTCCTTGCCATTCCGTCCAGTGGCCATTATGTCTTATTGTCCTGACTGACTCTCCTGAGTACCTCCCTGGTGCTATGCTAGGTATGTCTGCCTGCTTCGGTGGCTTCTGGAAACAGCATGCACTGACTCACTTCCTGGTTGTGATGTAATTATGCTGCTCCAGAAAGCAAAATTCTCAATTTGTGATTACTAAATACAGATTCGCTTTTTTACCGAATCACTATTTGGTGCTTGTTATTTGAAATTGTGATTTTTTGGTAATCGCAAAATATTTTGCAATTGCCTTGATACATCATATTTTGCAAATCCCAAATAGCGATTTGGTGAAAACTGCTATTTAGGATGCACAGTTGTGGGGCTTCATACATATGGCCCTTAGACCTTTATACTTTTGGTCTAAGCTTAGACTTTTGGTCTACCTTTGTGAAACAAGCACAATAAATGGTCCACAGAAAAGGCTTGAGCAAAGGGCCTTGCAAGATACAAAGATAGGAACATCCTGAACATGGTTTTCTCCAAAGGAACACAAATAATACAATTGCAGAGACCATGGATTAGGGTTTCTTTTTTCTGCTTTTCTGAAATGGAAAAGCACAGATGAGACATGCTTGTGGAAAACCTTGCCCACATAAAACAAAAGTGCAGATTTATTCCCACAAATATGAACAGTTGTCACTGTAAGCTAGCTGAGGCCTAGTTATGACCCGGTTACCTATAATAACTTTATACTTGGAAATGGTGAATACTTGGAAATTTTCCTTTGTAAATAGGCCAGATTATTTGAATAGCAAACTAAATAGCTGGCTGAACTAGTAACTGTAGCAAATCATTTTGGTGTATTGAGGAGTTCAAGAAAGAATCAGTAGAATAGAAACTGATGTCTCCAAAATATAAAATACGCAACGGAATGTGAAGAGGAGAGTCTGAGGAGCTCCTTCACAATAGGAATAATGGCTGAGGGGGGGTGAAGAGCAGGGAGGTGAAAGGAGAAATGGGAGCCGCAAGGGAGAAGCTCAGAGATTAGGAGGGTCATGTTTTGCTTATGGGTATCTAGGACATTGGAAAAGGGATTGTCCTAATGCTATATCAAATGTGACTCATTAATCGGACCCACCAGAATTTAACCACATCAAACAAAAACCATACCTTGATTCGGAGAAACTGAGAAATGCATACTATACCCTGAACACTTTGATTTTCGTAGAACAAAAAGTTCCTATGCTGATCATGTAATAAACAGAAAATCCACTTCTTGCTTTATTGCTACTGGTGCAAGTTAGCAGCCCTAACACCCCCTAATTCCCCTCGCTGCTTCTCTCAGCTTTACAATAGACACTGACAGTGCTTCTGGAAGAAATTACCTCTTTTTGTATGATCACCCCGCCAAGTTTGTGAACAGATGCTGTTTCTTTTGTATTTAACAGGCCCAGACAGTCAAAACATGAAATTGCAGTTTTCACTTAACAAGGTTGGTGGTCCCAGTGGCTAATATGGAGCCTCACTAGCCATCACGCTAAGTGCTAAATTCCATTTGGGATCACCAAAAATGCATTACTCCAAGGTATCAAAGTAATTGTTATATTAAACTCAACTCATTGTGGAGATCAGATTTAAGGTAATTGTTCATAGAAAGTTGTCAAGAAAACTGCCTCTCCTGCCAGAAAGGTGAAGTGCTCCCAGGAACAGGGAACAAAGTGACTTGATGAAGAAAAGAGGTATGACCTCCTGCAGCAGGATGACTACCAGGTGGTGGCCACAGATGGCCCACTTGAAAGAAGGCATTGTCTCAGTGAAGCAAATGGCAATCACACCTTTGCCTGCCTGCTCCTTTTTTTAGGCAGACGAGCAGGAATCTCCTCCACTGGGGAAAACCTATGGCAGAACTGTTTATCCAGGAGGTGTGGCTCATTATGCTGGGTACACCCCTGTGGGGTTCCCAGGGCTCCTCACAGGGGAAGAAGGCTTGAGTTAAAGCAGAAAGGGTAGCTCTCTCAGACCTATTTCCCCATAGGCTAGCTAGTCCTTCCCTCCCAAATATGAGAAGATGGCATAAAAATGACCCCAAAGCCTTCATATCACTGGTGGAATGGCAAGTAGACGTAAGAAGGACTGCCCTGCTGCTCCATGGACCAAGCAAAGAGAGGCTGCACCAAAGACTGGACTGTATTTGCTGAACCCAAGGGACTCACAAGGAGGACTGTCCCTGCAGTGGCCACTAGTGGAAAGAGGATCCACTTGTTGTAGGACAGAAGAAGTGACTGTAAGGTCTAGGTGAACAGCTGCCTGTTTGGCACTAGGGACACAGAAGCTGAAGAAAGCCTTCCCTTGTGAGAGCCTAGCTGCCCAGGATCACCTGCCCTCTGCTGAAAGCTGAAGTGCTTGCTGGGAGACCGAGTCCTGGCCTGCCTGAGATTTTTACCAAGTCCACGGGACTTGTAGACATCATAGAATTGAACCCTAGGCCTCCTGCAAGAAAGAGACACTCACCTGCGTACAACTGCAGAGGCCACTGTAAATTGAGACCAGTCAACCAATGGCATCTGGACCTGCTGTGGGCTTCATTAGGGCATCATGGGAGACTGAGTCCTAAGGCCAGAGATGAACCATGAAGTTTGTTCACCACAGAGTAACCCCAGAGGCACTCACTGCATCACATCCACAGCTCCAGAATCTTCAGTATCCTTAGCATCGTCTCAGTAGCCTCAGCATCCTGTATCCCCAGCATCACAACCGCTTCTTTGCTGGCACCACGATTATGGTGAAATCTTCTGTGAGGACACTGAGACTGCTGGACCCAAAGGTAACTGTCTCCCAGGACCTAAGTGTTCCCCGTGACTGGCTTCCAACCTGGTGTGTCCAGTCCAAGAGAAGATTAATTATTCATACTAGCCTGTTGGTCCACGGCTGGCTATGCAGTTTAAAAAGATTTTTCTGGTACCTAGACAATTGTACTAACCTTTCAAAAATCATATCTCTAGTTCTCATCGAAAGGTTTTAGTTTTTTTGGTATCTAATTTATGATAAAATACACTCTGTTTTTATAAATTAGTATTAGATGTATTATGCTGTGTTTCTTACCTGTTGTTTTGGTACTTCTGAATCCTTTACACTTTTTCCTCAAGACTGGTTATTCTGTGCCACAACTACCTTGGACTGAGCTAAATGATTTGTTAAAGAAACCTAACTGGACCTGATAGAGAATGTGACATTATTATATGGCGAGGCCCCACAACCACATCACATAATAATCCACTTTCTTACAAAGTTCAAATCAATGGGCCCCACTAATAAAGGTAAACTTAGACTAACAGTCTAAGTTTAGACCAAAAGTCTAAGCTTAGACCTAAAGACTTTTGGTCTAAACTTAGACTTTTGGTCTAAGTTTACCTTTGTGAATTGGGCCCAAAGAGTTTCACACCACATTTCTAAGCCTGTTGCTATCACTCTTGGCTCTGTCACAGACAAGCATGCTATCTTTTTAAGCCCTACCTCTTCTGACATTCTGTTGACGTGTGATCGTATGTGTGAATTGAACTGCACAGTTTTCTATACACCAGACTGAATGTACCTCAATGTACAATACAGCAAGGAAGACAAGGTAATTGCCCTGTTGTTCAAAACTTATTGCAACCCCCTGCTGATAAATGTAAGATGTCTGAAGACCTTTCAGAATTTTTCACACAAGTGCCCTTACGTTAAGGGCCTCGGAGGATAATGATTTGGGGTGAAATACATCTTGCAAAACAGTAAAGATAAAAATAATTTCCATAAAAAAGTTGCACGATATCCCAAAGTATCATCTGGAGCCTGAAGCCAAAGCAAAAATGTAACTAGTCATCAGAGACCTTGTAAAACAAGGGGTTTATTAGCAGGTGTAATACCCTTATTCTTTCTTTCAAAATGGCAAGAAAGACCAATGTGTACAAATGTGTTCACAATTTGAGAGCCATAAATAATGTGGCTATCCCTAGTTTACCTGTATACCCCAACGCTACTACCATCCTTTCCTGTATCCTTGCTAATGCCTAATGGTTCACCCTGGGAGATTTATGTTCCACCCTCTTATCCACACCTCTTCAACAAGAAAGTCAGTTTATCTTTGCTTTTTCATTTGATGGATCCCAACTGGCAAGAAGGAGGCTATCTCAAGGATTTATGGAACCTTTTCATACCCTTAAAGAAGATTTAAATACCTTGGACTTTCCTAGAAATTCTACTTTTGTCCATTATATTTATGACGTTATTCTAGCCTCTGTTACTTTTTAGACAATGCAACAATTACACTTTCCAAATAATTGGTGAGAAAGGGCAAAAGGATTCAAAAGAAAAACTGCAATTTGTCATCCCAGTGTACAATATCTATGTGATGAGATATCTGTAGGAATGCACCATCTATCTACAGAACAGATTGAAGTCATCCATAAGTTACCAACTCTGGTAACTGGGTATAGGAACAGACTTTCTTAGGTATAGCTGGGTATTGTAAACAGTGGACCCTTAGATATGTCACTATGGTGAAACCTTTGCAAAATGTTATTAAACACACAGCCCTCAATGCTTGAAATGATCTTAAGAAGCTGAACAGGCATGTGCACAAATAAAACAAGCCCTGGTGTGCCTATGCTTGCCTTGGGGCTTACCAATTATGTGAAATGATTTATTCTGCATTGCCACGAATGAGATGGATTTGCACTTGGGTACTGGTGCAATATCACGGTGATCAGAAAAAGTCTGTAGTATACTATTTCCCCGCTTGCAGGGTTACCTCCATGCCTCCTCTCTGTACACACTGCTGTACACCTTGAAGAAGAGCCGAGTAATGCCTTGACTGTGGCTGTTCCTCATTTTGTGGTTGCTTTCCTCCTGACCAACAAAACCCAAAACCTTTCACTGCCTGGTTATCAGAATATGAAATATTACGGTTGCCTGCTGCCTGCATCACCCCTGATCCACTGCCACTGAACCCTATGATTATCATGTAGAAACCAAGAATCTGACAAAGCCTCACACTGATCTTACAGATAGTCTGATACCAAACTGTGAAAATGATATATTTTGTGGATTTTTCATGCCTTAAAAATAACCAGGAAGAGCTTGTGACTGGATATGCCTTGTATACTGTAAATCTACTCACTGAGAGCTTTTGTTGATCCAAAGTGGCATCAGCCAAGGTAGATGAGTTTGTTGCCCTCATCAGACTTTGTAATCTGACTGATCAAAAGATTGTAACTGGATTCACATATTCAAAGCATCCATTCAGAGTTGCTCATGACTTTGGGCTTCTCTGGGTGTAGTGGGGTTTTCTAACCTCTGCTAGCACCCCTAAATATGGCTTCAATGTAAAAGAGCATGCTTAGGGCCTGATTTAGATATTGGCGGGCAAATTACTCCATCACAACGGTGATGGATGTCCTGTCCCCCCAAATCTAAATCTGATTTTATCCTTACGGGGTTTAGATTTCGGTGGATGGGATATCCATCACCATTGTGGCAAAGTAACTCGTACGCCAGTATCCCAATCAAGACCTTAGTCTAATGGTTTTGCCATTTTGGACTACAATTGTTAAATGCACTGCCCAGCAAAATTCTCACAATGAAGTTTCTCAAGGAAATACCCTTGCTGATTCTGCTGCTAAAACTGATTTATCTCTAAATAATGAATCTGCCATTTATTTTGTACAGATGATTTTGTTCCTGTTCCATTTCCACAAGATGTATCTTTGTTGCAGGAGCAAGACTTAGAGATCACAAAACAATACTGAACACAGCAGAATTACACAAAGCACCCAGAAGCACTGGTTGATCACAAGGATGTATCACGGAGCTGTCCATTTTGGAGGCGATGGTATGTTTTATGCTGCTGCAACCCACTGGTATGCAGCCTTCTATCACCCAGAACTATTGCCACTACTATATCATCTTCCAGTTTCACGACATTGGTGTTGAAGCAGATATGCTAATTAAGAAAATTATAAATGATTTATATGTTGTTACTAATGAGAAAATACATAGTGAAATTAATTGAACAAAAATAATGTGCATGTTTGGAAAATGTGCCCTCGGGTTATGGTCACCATGTGTACTAAAACGACTGAAAATGTGAAAAATAATGAAAATATATGAGAAAAATTTGGGAATATGTCATAATGAGATGCATAACCTCTGTTTTGTATTATTAAGTTAGCTGAACTAAAGGCCAAGTTCCACTGGGCCTCGCCCACTCTGAACATGGAGAAAACAGATGCCTTGCAAAGGGCTGCAAATCGTGGACTACAGCCTTGACCCATTCAAAGTTCAAGTTACTTAGCTACAATTTTCTGCAGTGTACCGGCGGACAAGAGATGATGAAGACAATTTGAAACAATTATGTGTAGAGCAGGCTAAATGTACTTTCCCAGGACTTGAACAATAGAGGCACTGACTGGAGAGCTATATGCAACAATTTTTATACCTGAAGGGCCGGATGATGAGGGCATCGCATGAAGAACCAATCCGTTTCTTGTGACTTGGAATTTATAAAAATTAGTATATTTGGTAAACAAAAACTATAGGTTAAAGTCTTATCTGCTGACTGACTGACCAATTAGCAATTAGGGGGATGGACTGGAAGACCTTAATAAAAAGTCATGACAAGGGGCGAGGAATCAGAATTGCGGGAAAAAAATTGATGACGTTAGGAGACGCTGTCTGAGGTGCTGATATTGGGTTCATACTCCGTGAGCCTGATCTGTAGCCGACTGATTGATGACCTGAAGACAAAGACTGACTTGTTGCTTATCCATCCTGGATAGGTAGCTATGAAAATGTGACTGATGATTTTTTTATGCCTTTTCTTCTAGGTACCAACTGCGGTGTTTATAGAGATTCTCACTTAGGTAGAATTTTCCAAATTGATGTTTTCTCTAAATTGTTTTTGCACGAAGACCCCCATGCTAATGCTAATCTTGGTTAGGTAGGTTGTTAGGGGTGACGTTGATGGTGACACACGACTGACGAACTTAATTGCTGAATTACATTATTAATGCTGGTATTCATAGCTTATGGTATTGAAATGTTGCATATGTCTTCTTTAAGAAATAATGTATTTTAACTAATGAATTAATAAAGACTTGATTTGAATAACGTTGAACTAACAGATGATTTAGAATTGTAAACAATAGGGAAATAAAAATTGTTAACTCTTATTCTGAACACTGGTTATTCTTGATTAGTATGGTTTAAGGTTGTGATTTCATAGAGTGTTTCCTTGATTATTGATGTTAGATATTGATTCAATAGTCACTGCATGACTAGGATACTCCATGCGATTCAAAAGATTCATCGACCTATACGCGTCCCCTTGTAAGTTTACTTACTAAGGACCAGGCGCGCTTGCAGCTTTTGGTAGCAGCTTGATGGTTAGTTTCCTTGGGGAACTAGTTATGTGGTGATTATTGGTTACGGTAGTAGTTTAAGTTAGGATTCGTTGTTCATATTTTTATGAGGTTTGAATTTAGTTTTTCTGAAATGGCATGTGGGGCAAAGATGATGTCTCCTTAAGCCCAGAAATGACTTTCCTAGATCCTGGATCTTGCTAGTGGAGTTGGGTATGCTCTCTGCGTGTTTTGAGATAGTGTGAAAGTGGTAGATTGCTCTTGCACAGGCTTAAGAAAACCGCAGGTGAATTGTGATGTATGTAAGGTAAGTAGGGAGTCTGCGTACTCCAGTTGAGGTTAGTAGGAATGTGCGTACTCCATAGTATGAGAGTAGGGAAGTCATCGAACTTCACATGTGAGTGGCGCTTTGTGCTCAAAAAGTATCCATGTGGTTGTTGGTGATGTACAGAACCTGCGTGGTCTTAGACCCCTGAGTATATTGACAAGTGTAGGAGACACTTGGTTATATGTTGTAATCTGTCTGGTTTAGTAGGTTGACCGGGCGTGGTCAACAAGCCTGTGTGTGTGATAAATGAGTAAAAGAAATTTCGACTGAGATTTGGGAAGTTCTATGTGCACCAGGACAGACCTATTGATCAGTTGAGAGTAAAAATTTGCGGGTTGAATTTTGCTTGAGAATGTGGGAGACTGAGAAAGAAGAATAGCTACATAAGCAAAAAGAGCCATTAGTGAAAATCCGTTAGGTCTCTGAAGCGATTGTGTCCCTTCCTGTAGTAAACCAGCAGGTTTGTTTTAGTTATTGGTTTTTGGTAAGTGCTCGCAAAAATTTGCATTAGTTGTGTGAGCTGAGTTGAGGAGGACGAGCCGCAAGACTTGAGTCATCTACTGTGTGAGAGTGTCACGTCAGGTTGTGCCGCGCTGGGATAGGCTGGTTAGTGAGAAGAGTCGCGAGCGGATTGGGAGCCGTCCATAAGAGGCAATTGGTTGAGTAAGCGGGTGAAGGGAATCTCGGGAGTAAAAATCATTTCATTGGCAAGTACCTACCTTCTCTTCACCCCCCATAGCTCGCTCACCTCTGCTCTTCAACCTTTAACTGCCCTTGTATTACCCCTTACCCTTTCCGCCTACATCTGTTACTTTCTGCCGCTACTCAAGCATGATCCACACAGTAGTTCTCACATGGCAGGCTCTCCCCCAAATACATCTATCCCTATGCAGATCATATCCTGCAATGTCAATGGCCTGACCCATTTCATTAAACATGAAAAGATACTCTCATACCTCCAATCGAAGCAAGTAGGTATTGCCCTGCTACAAGAGACCCACCTAGATAGGGCGGAATCTGCTAAATTGCACCGGGACTTGGTATGGACGGCGTTATACAGCTGTAGCCCCTCTTCCGGGGAGAGAGACAAAGGTACCCCACAAAAATGTGGTGTTGCCATACTAGTGCGGAAAACCATCCCCTGTTCGGTTTCCAAAACATGGATAGACATGGAGGGTCGTTATGTGTTTGCTAGAATCAAGTTTGGAGATTCCTACCTACCTGTGTGGGATCCGTCTATGCTCCCACGAGTTCCAAGCGTTTGTTCTTCCTGCGACTCAATCGCCTGCTGTCGGAAATAGGAGCCACCAGATATGTCATAGGAGGAGATTGGAACCTGGCCAGGGATGCAGTGTTAGACAGGACGGGTCCCTTAGATGTGGCCAACAACGGGGATAGGGTCTTTCAGTCTGACGTGATGCAGGACAACGGGTTGGTGGACTACTGGAGAATGGCATACCCGGCCAATAAAGAATACACTTTCAGATCGTCGGTCCATGGTACTCAGTCCCGGCTGGGCTATTTACTCATCTCGCATGGCCTTGCGGTCCAGGTTTCCAGCGCCCAGATGCTGAAGGGTGGTCTATCTGACCATTCCCCAGTGCAAATTGTGGTCCATATAGGTCTGTCGTCTCCCGGTCGCAAACCCTGGAGATTGGCAGTCCACAGATATCGCTCCCCACAGGGCAAGGAACAATTATGGGAACATATGTCCACATACTTCCAGAACAACAGGGCTCTACTGACTATCAGAGAGTCCTATGGGCAGTGGCCAAGGCAACTATACGAGGGCAGATGATGAGAGATGCTGCACTGGCAAACAAAGACAGGAAAGCAAAACAAGCGAGCCTGGAGGAATCAGTACATCAACTGATGCAGCAATACACAGACCACCCATCCCTCCCCGTGCGCAGACGTTTAGAATCCACCAGCATGGCGTTCAATGACTTGCACACCATGCAGGCCGAGTACGCACTTCAACGCATACTGGGTAGACACTACGAGCAGGGGGAAAAGCAGGAAGGCCGATTGCGGCCCAACTCCGTCAGAGAACTGCAGCCATGGCCATACCACTGCTGACAGCCCACTCCGGAACGACGCTTACACGTCCACAGTACATAGTTAACGAGTTTGCATCTTACTACAGCCATCTCTATACTCCTGAATCGACAAATACACCCGAACACATTGAGACCTTCTTAAATGGCTTAGAGCTACTCTCCCTCTCCGCGGAAGGGCGTGCCCTCCTAGAAGGAGACATTAGCCGTCTAGCGATATCACAAGTCATCTCTGACCTTCCCTATCACAAATCCGAAGACGGCTTCCCAGCGGAATTTTACAAATGGGCAGGGGATGGTGCGCTTGATATCCTACATGGAGCACTAGATGAAGCCTGTCGAACGGGCTCCCTAGGCATTATCTGTAACACAGCCATAGCAGTCATACCAAAACTTGAACGAGATCCTTTACTTTGTAGTAACTATTGGCCAATTTCCCTCCTAAACGGGGACATTGAGATTCTAGCCAGCGTTCTAGTGAACCGCCTACGTAAAGTTATACCCTCACTTATCCACCATTCTCAAGTAGGATTTGTGCCGGGCTGCACCTCCAGAAATCACTTGCGTACCTTTTGCCACACCCTGTGGACACCTAGAAATTTGTCGGAAACCGCTCTAGCCTAATCCTTAGACGCTGAAAAGGCGTTCAACCGAATCGAATGGCCATACTTATTTGCAACCTTGAAAAGGTTCGGCCTCGGGGACCAGTTCATCTCCAAAGTTCGCCTCCTATACGATCACCCCATAACGCGGGTTGATTGCAGGGGCTTTCTTTCAGACCCCTTCCCCATTCGCAGAGGGACTCGCCAGGGCTGTCCCCTTTCCTCTCTTTTATTCTTGCTAGCTGTGGAACCGCTCGCAGCCACTATCCGTACGTCCCCCTCGATAATGGGACTCACATTGCCCGGTGGTGTCTCAAAAATTTACCTCTATGCCGTTGACATCCTACTCACAATACCGGACCTCGAGCGCTCCATCCCTGTGCTGCTGGAGACCATTGAGACTTTTGCTCCTATCTCTGGTTATCGAGTGAACTGGGGGAAGAGCGAGGCCCTCCCCCTCTCACAACTGACGACGAAGGCCGACATACGCAGGTATCCATTCCGATGGACGCCGAAACACCTTAAATATCTAGGAATACTGGTCAATAGAGGACTGGAACATATGCTGACGGATAATCTTACCCCTCTGATTAAACGAATGAGGCTGGACTTTGACAAATGGTCCCATTTGGGTCTCTCCAAGTGGGGACAGAGTGCAGGATCTGAGAATGGTTACAGTACTGTGATTTACCTATACCTTAGGCCTCCTACCACTTCAGGTACCTCTTCCGTTACTCCGATCTGTGGATGCAGCGATCAGAACCTTTGTATGGGGCTCCATGCGACCACGCCTTGCCCCTACCAAACTCAGGGTGTGCCGTTCCTATGGGGGTTTGGGCCTCCCTTTGGTGGAATACTACGCCCTAGCCTTATATCTGTCGCCCTTGGCTACACTAACATCGGACGTACTGGAACTGCCTCACTGGATAGCAATCAAGAAAGCTCTGCTCTCTCATAGTGGAGGTCTAGACAGTCTTTATAGAACTAGCTCATCTTCCTCTACATCTACAAATCCGATACTGAAGGCGACACGGGCAGCGTGGAGAAGGGCCCACCGCCTGCTTGGAGTTCACCCTTCTCTGCATACCCAGGCGCCCTTATGGAACAACAATGGCCTGCGGATAGGGAGGAGGGCCTTCACCTGGCAGTCCTGGAGGGAGGCTGGTATCGTCCATCTTGGCCAGATCCTGCAGGGTGGAGCGATCAGGAAATTTGCCTCACTACAAGAGAGTTTTGGACTCCACCCGTGACAAGAATGGCGGTACCTACAACTTCAACACAGACTGCAACATAATGCAGGCATTGCCGAACACGGATCTAAGTCTTTACCTGTGATGCTCTACCTCCGAATGTGGGGAAAGCACAAAGGTGTTATGGCAGGTCTTTATGAGGTTCTCATGCGGCATAAGTTATTGCAACCCTTCTAGAAAATCTCAGTTTGGAATGGCAAACCCGCCTGCAGAGATCCTTTGACGCGGAAGACTGGGTGGACTTACTAGAGGCACTGGACAGAGGCGTTTGCGAGCCTCAATTGAAATTCTGCCTCTTTAAAATTATCCACGACTAATACTGGACCCCGATGAGATTACATAGAGCAGGACTCCTTCCGCATGCGACATGCTGGTGCTGCCCGGAGCTCCCCTTTATGGGAGGCCGTGAACCTTACCCTCTCCGCCTCAATTTCACTCCCAGCACGGCTACCTCCCTCTCTTATCATCTTACACGATCTGGATACCCTCCCAGCACTATTGCGCCCTTCTCAGAGACTGCTGCATGCAGCAGTCGCCACAGCGAAAATATGTATCCTTCATCATTGGTGTTCGACGGACCCCCCCACACCGGATGAATGGATAACAGCAATGACCCGGATAGAAGCATGTGAAAAGATTATTTATAACTTCCAAGATCAGGCTGCCCTGTTCCACAGAATATGAGCTTCGTTCCTTACGGATACTCCGCCAACGTAAACATCGGTCTGCAAATAATGATCCCCTCGCTGTCACGATTCACCCTGAGCTTACCGTCGATGTTGGAGAGAGGTGGTGAGCGCCCCCGGTTCCTGCAAGTCCTGCTCTGGCCGAGGTAGGGGCGACCCCTTCCGGTAGCCACGGTGCTGTTTGACAATAGTAAGCCACTACAGTCCGTGCCCTCCAGAAGGAGTCCCAGAGGAAAAACCCCAAAAGGGTAAAAAACCTCCAACAGGAACTCCCTGAAACAGATGGAGGACACAAGGAATTAGAATTTAAGATCCTGGAATTCTGGAGACTGAAGACAGATCAAGAACGACTGGCGTCACAAAAGGAAACCAGCCGGAGCGTGACTACCACCGTAGGAGTGTTGCAACGCAATGAGAAGAAAGATAGATTCCCCTTATATACCCCTAGACAGGAAGTAGTAATACCACCATCTTGGTTTGGGAAAAGGCCCTAACTGAAAATAGAAAACATGCTCCTGAGTAAAGAGAAACAATGCATGCAGGGAAGAGAGGAAGTGCACAGCATGCTGGGAAGGAGAAAGGCATGCTTTATAAGCTAGTCATGTGTAGGCAGGCAGATCTTGTGCGTGTGACAGGTAAGTGGATTTATGGAGGGAGGCCTCTGGCATCCTAAAGTGTTAATTATCCTGTGCGCTGAGCACAGCGAGGACCGCGACCCGATTCTGGGTCTCCGGCCCTGCCGCGCTCGAAAAGCAGCTCGCGGCCGGAGAAAAGGGCCGTGGCGGGTGCCGCGACCCTTGACCCGAGCCGCGGCTTCCCCCGCGGCCCGCCTCTCCCCAGGTTGCGCCACAGTGGCTCATGCTCGCGGCCGCGGCACAACACTCCCTGCTGTTCCTATTCCTTATCATTTGACCATGGTATTGCCCATGGTCTAGTATTCACACTCACATACTTCACCCCCCCTCCCCTTCACTATCACTATCACTACCCCGATGCTCCCACCTACATTTAAACTTTCATGCCACTATCCACCGCACTCCCCTTTTTAGTCATTCTCTCTCTTTCTCCCCTCCACACCTTACCCCCCCTTTCTTCCCCCTTCCCTCTAATATCCTATCCCCCCACCTTCCCGTTTTTCATTATTTTTTCCTCATCCACCCCTCTCCCCACCATTTCATATTTCATATTTCGTCTTCTGTATGCGCCTCTTAGGTCTTGGACGACCGTTTCTTTTCTTTTCTCTTCTCTTCTTTCCCTTTCTTTTCTCTTCTCTTTTTTTCTCTTCTGTCCTTTCTTTTATCTTCTCTTTTTCTTCTCTTCTCTTTTCTTCTCTTCTCTTCTCTCCTCTTTTTTCCTGCTACTCCCTGACCATTCACTCTGGACTTCTTGTGGACGTGCTCGACTTTCCTCCCTCCCCCATACTCTTCAACACTCACCCTCTTTCTCCCCATGGTATATTACCTAGCCGTACAATTACCTGGATGGCATGTTCTATATTGCACACTCCTCTGTAGTCCTCGCACTGGCCCACTAATACTGAGCCGCCCTGCTCACTCGCAATTGTGTTCAACAATGACCTGTGACCTCGCTTGCGTTCTCACCAACTCTTTCTCTCCTTACCCCGTCCACTGTCTCCTCAATATTGTTCATTATTGTTTAGATATAGCACCTACGAGATTGCGATTGATGATGTATAACCAAGGCCATGTCCTCTACAATATGATTTGCACGTTTTATGTACAGATGTAGCAAACATGTATATGCATAAATATATGCCTTTCCTTCTGTAAACTGCACTGTACGGCCCACAGATGGGGATCCATCATTTCTCCTTTATGTTTCTAACCCTTGTTGCTCATAAAATAAATACAACACAAAAAACGTAATTAAATTGTTGAATTGAAGTAAACAGAACAGATAAAATTAAGTTTTTCAAGGCATTCAGAAGTGCGATGAAGGGTGATTCTTACATTAAGGCATCAATGGGGGAGCCGACCCCACCAGAAAATTCTCTGGCTTACATTGTGATGGAGGAGCGCGGTGTAGCACCGTATTTGTGGTTGAAGCAGTGGTGTAAGCTAACCAAGAAGCGAGGGTCCTTAGCATTCCCGGAGCATGGGATGTTTAATTTGAGAATACTGGAACAATTGCAAATGGCAATATAAGAGATGAAACCGTTACTGAGACCAGCACAGTTTGAGGCTTTAGCAGTATGGGAACTGGTGGCTACATAGCAACAAGAAATGAAGTTCAAAAGGAGAATGAAGTGAGTAGAGAAATCTTTAGCTGAAGCTAGATGGGATTGGGAACAGAAGAGATGGAGAGCGGAGACACTAGAGTGTTCTAAGTTGTTTCCTGCCATTACGGAGGAAGAAGAGGCAGAGAAGGAGGATGGCGCTAAAGAGGATGAAAGTGCAGGGAAAAAGAAAAAGAGAAAGTCTTATGTTGATGATTAAGATTCTGATGTTGAGGATCTCATTATGCAGTTGTTAAGAGATCAACCTCCACCTTAAACGACCTGTTCAGGGGGTCCAGGCACTAGTGCCACTACAGCTGCTCCAGCACAAGTACAGGGAACTGAGGGAGCTGTCCAGGCAGATAGTGGACAAATACCAGGGGTAGTACAGAGTACACCTAATGCAGGAACTACTACTGTGGTTCAAGAGCAGATGCACCCACCTTCGGTACAGAGACTTTATCCAGATGTACCAGTTCTTGAGACAGTCTCGAACATAATGGTACAGAGGGAGCATGTGCTTCCAAAGCCAATGCTAGTTCAGACAGAACCGACACCAATGTTATTGCCTTCAGCACAGGCGCAGGTTTTACGGAAGTTTACACCAATGACAGGAATACAGTCAGATATTACACCAGTCATGAATCAGGCAATGGGGGTAACATTCCAACAGGGTGCAAGTGTTAGGGCAGCTCCTGGTGCAATATCGCTACCTATTACTGTTGGTCCAACGGTACCCTTATTTTCGCAAAAGAAATCAAACGCACGAGAGCAGGATGAAATATTACAGAGTCTTGTGAGGAGGGGAGTGAGTGATCCTGTGTAAATGATGTCATCCGCCCAAATGCGAGTCAGAGTTTGAAACCTTTGACACCGCAAGCTTCAGGTGGAGTGGTGCAACAGCTACCAGTGTCAAATGTGAGTAACATTTCAATACAGGGATTGTCAGCTCAGCAGTTGAGTGAATGGTTACACTCCTCACAACACATCCGAAGGGGAAGAGCACATAAATTGTGTGAAGTTGAATATAAAAGCAACCAAACTAGTTGAGGGAACAATGAGTGTGAACAGACTGGAATCTTACACTGAAGAAGAGCTGAGGTATTTGTGCCCAAAGATTACGAGGGAGGTAAGTAAAATGCATCAGAAATTGGCAGAGCTAGCAGACAAACATGACATAGAGATTGAGGAAAAAAAGCATTTGAAACACAGTTACAGATTAGATTTCCAGGCAAAAGATTTCGAACACATGAGAGAAGCCAGTCGAGTGGTATCAGTAGACATATAGATTTGTAAAACTTTCTAAATGTCTGTGGGAAGACTTGAACACACTTTTGGAGATAGTCGTACCAGCTGACGTATGGGTTGAGTGTAAGGGAGCAGTGGATTGGCCAATAAGTGAACCAGGAAGGGAAAAGGTCACTGGTGCACCTTCTCCTGAGGTAATGAAAAATGATTATAAAGTGATTGAGTTCCTGAAGACAAGAATTTCTTCCAAAAATATTGACTGGCAAAGGATTGACAGAACGGTCCAAGAGTCTAAAGAGTCAATACATACTTACTATGAGAGATTTTTAAAGGCATTCAAGGAGTACAGTGGTAAGGAGGCAATTGAGCCGAAAGACATGCTGCATTTTGTGTTCATATTTGTTGAAGGGTTGAGACCAGAAGTAGGGCAGATGATTAAGAGTCATTTGACCGATTGATGAGGTATTGCTATATGCAAAATACTGTAGTGACGAGATTGAATTAAAACAGAAAAAGTTGAAGGAGGAAACGATGGTGATGCAAATAAAGGCAGCTCAAACAGGAGTGCAAGGAGTTATAGTACCGCCTATGCCGCCGAGGAAGAGAGCTGTTATGTTTCAGCCTCAAGTGAGAGGTAGAGGACGTGGAGTTGACATGATGCGTAGTCTGGAGTTAGGGACTGTAGTTGTTCAGAATGACATGTAGGGAATGAAAAAGATGTTGCTGTGTCATTTGTGCGGAAACGTGGGACACTGGAAGCAGGAGTGTCCATTGATAGCACAGGATGGTGTTGTTCAGCAAGGTGATGTCTGTACATTTCAAACTGTGGAAGTCCCAAGAATGTAAGGATTTATTCCTAACGTCCAGAATCGAGAACAGAATTTCTTACCAGTACAGCAAATGCAGGTGTCACACGCACAATTAACCCAATTGCAACCAATACAGCAGCAGGTTCCCAGGGTACCTAGACAGCAAATGCAGATACCTCAAGCCCCGATGGAGCAGCAACAGGTGATGCTTACTCAGCAGGTCACAGGTCAGAGACAAGACTGTAGTAATAACACAGTGCACCAATTTCCATTTTATAGTGAGGATGAAATAAACGAAGAATGGATGAGTGATAGTTTGTATGAAGGACCTTGTATGCCTGCAGCTTCCCTAGAAGCAGATCAGAGAGGACCTTTTGTGAAGGTAAAAGCAATGGGATACAAGGTCTTATTCTTAGTGGATACAGGAGCCACATGCTCTACAGTGAGAAGTATAGAGGTCCCAAATTTACCTCTTTCAGGCAGGACAGTTCAAGTGGTGGGAGTGGAAAATAGACAGTTGACAAACCCAATCACAGAACCAATGCAGGTTGAAATTGGAAATTACTAGGGATTACATAGATTTGTGGTATGTGATTTGAGTCCTGTATCTCTACTGGGAAGAGACTTACTATGTAAGACAAGAAGCTCCATTAATTGTTCGGACACTGGGATGGAAGTCCAAACAAATAGTGATGATGAGGAAGAACAGGTGACTGAAATGATGGTTAACAATGCTAAAGAAGAATACCTGTTGATTGAATTTTTCCCGATGTTTACTGTGAAAGAATTGCATGCAGACTTGCAGGGAACAGTGAAAGAGGAGGTCTGGGACCTGACAGGGAAAGAAGTAGGTCTGGTTAAAGGAGTAGAGCTGATTAAGATCACTCTGAAGCTCAATGCATTATTTCCGCAGCTTCCACAGTATAACATGCCACAAGATGTTCTAATGAAGGTGGCACAAATAATTGGAGACTTTCTAAAACAAGGAGTTTTGAAAGAAGGATTGAGCAGCCTGTGTAATTCACCAATAATGGGTTTAAAGAAGCCATGTGGGAAAGTGCGTGTTGTGCAGGACTTGCGAAAAGCTAAGGATTTGGTGGTTAAATGTTGCCCTGTGGTGCCAAATCCAGCAGTGACACTGTTTCAGATTCCTTGCGATGCAGAGTGGTTCACAGTAGTAGATCTGTCACAAGCTTTCTTTTCTGTGCTTCTTCATGAGGTTAGTCAGTTTCTTTTTAGTTTCAAATTCCTAGACAGAGTCTACAGCTGGTGCAAACTTCCACAAGGGTATATGGAGTCACCATCTCTGTTTAATCAGATTTTGAAAAAGAACCTGGAATCGTTGGAATTGCCATACCAATCGACTCTAGTACAGTACATTGATGATTTGCTGATCGCATCCAGAACAAGGGACGCGTGTAAACATGACTTGATTGCCCTATTGAACCATTTGGGAGAATTTGGACATAAGGTTTCACCTGTGAAATTGCAGTATTGCCAAAAATCAGTAAAATACCTGGGACACCAGTTTGAAAAGGGATTAAGGAGAATCTCTAGGGAGAGAATTACCATGATTCTGCTGAGATGTCCCCCGACTTCTCAGAGAGATGTCAGGATGTTTCCCGGAGTGGTGGGGTACTGCAGACAGTGGATTCCAAATTTTGCTGAGATTGCTAAACCATTGCAGCAGTTGACACATGAATAAGTTACAGATCCCTGTACCCTAGATGTAGATCAGATGAAAGCATTCACTGAATTGAGTGAGAGTTTGTGCAGAGCTCCAGCGTTGGAAATGCCTGATTACACAAAACCTTCCACTTTGTTTTGTCATGAACGTGATGCTTGTTCTTTGTCTGTTTTGAAAAAGGTCCATGGAGGTGCTTATTGCCCAGTAGCTCATTTTTCAGATACCTTGGACCCAGTCGCAGCAGCTTTACCAGGTTACCTGCGCGCAGTAGCCACAGTTGGTCAAAGTCTTTCCCAATGTAAGGGGGTAGTCATGGGAGCCCCTTTGACAGTAAAGGTACCACACTCTGTTGTGATTTTACTGACAAGAACAAAAACGCAATACTTGACAGGTGCAAGATTAACAAGGTATGAGACGAGCAGATTGGGTGCTCCAAATGTAACATTAAAGAGATATACAGTGCTGAATCCAGCGAAATTGCTTCCAAGTGATACTGTTGAAATTGAAAAAGAAGAAGACGTTGAGCATGATTGTCTTGAGGTAACTGAACTGTGTACAAAACCGAGGCCTGAAATTAGAGACACACGTTTAGAAGAAAATGACCAAATTGTCTTTGTTGATGGTTCGTGTATCAGAGATGGAACAGGCACACTGAGAGCAGGATATGCAGTGTGCACAATTACAGGCATGTTAGAAGCATCATGGCTTCCAGGTGTTTACTCTGCACAAGTGGCAGAATTAGTAGATATTACTAGAGCATTCAATGTTTCTGCAAGGTTAAGAGTCACAATCTATACTGACAGTGAATATGTATTTGGAATTGTTCATGATATTGGCCAGTTGTGGTCACAGCGAGGTTTTATGACCTCTACTGGAACATCAGTGAGAAATGGCGACCGAATAAAAGAATTGTTGTTTGCATTACAGTTACCTGAAGAAATTGCTGTGGTAAAATGCAGTGCACACCAAAAGACGCAGGATTATATTTCATTGGGAAATGGGTATGCAGATCAAGTCGCAAGGTTTTGTGCATTGAACTGTATCTCATTTAAAGACAAGTGGGAACTAATGCCTGAAGAAGAAAATAATTGTGCAAGTTTTGCTTTAAAGGTAATTGATACACTGGAGGAATTGAAAACATTGCAAGAGAATGCAGAGAAGGAATAGAAATGAGTTTGGGTGAGATTAAAGTGCATTCAAAGACCTGATGAGATTTGGGTTTCTGAGGAAGGTCAGATGGTATTGCCAAACAGTTTGTTGACTCAGATGACCAGGTATTACCATGGCCAAGCACATACTGGAAGAGATGCCATGGTTAGACTGTTTAAGGTTGATTGGTTTAATCTGAAATTCAGACAAGCAGCAGAGGCAGTATGTCATCGATGTGTAATGCGTCAGCAACTAAATGTGGGGAAAGGGCCAGTGGTGAATTTGAGCCACATTGGAAGGGCAGGAGGACCATTCAGCAGAATGCAGTTGGATTTCATTGAGATGCCTGCATGTGGTGGACTGAAGTATGTGTTGGTGATCCACACGAAGGAATGACAGTCTCACAGTAGCAAAGCTGTTGCTTAGAGAGTTAATACCACAATTCGGATTTCCGATCTCTTTATAATTAGATAGGGGAACTCACTTCAATAATGAAGTGATCAAGCTCTTATGTGCAGCAGTAAACATTGAGCAGAAGTTGCATTGCAGCTATCGCCCAAAAGCATCAGGACTAGTGGAACAAATTAATGGTACACTGAAGTCAAGAATTGCCAAAATGTGTGCTGCAACCAATCTAAAATAGGCAGATGCCTTCCCTTTGGTACTGATGTCAATGTGAAATATTCCTGACAGGGAGACAGGACTGTCGCCCCATGAGATCCTCATGGGCAGAGAAATGAGATTGCCAGCAATTCCAGCCAATGCTCTTGTAAATATGACAGATGATATGGTGTTGGACTACTGCAAGGGTCTGGCTGATGTGGTTTGCTCTTTCTCTCAGTAGGTGCAGGCTGGTATCCTGCCACCCATACATGACCGAGGTCACAATCTGAGAGCTGGAGATTGGGTCGTCATCAAAAAGCACGTTTGAAAGACCTGCTTGGAACCGCGTTACCATGTGGTGCTAACAACTACAACAACTGTAAAGTGTGCAGGATTGCCAAACTGGATACATGCAAGCCATACAAAGAGAGTGGTGAGCCCGCAAGAGCATGAAGAAGTGTTGTTGAGCACCAACAACAGCGAAGCAAGTGACTGTAAATGAGCCAGAACAAGAACAAGCTGATCTTGAAGTTGATCCTGAGCTTGTGGAAGATGGATAAATCACCCCCATAAGAGACGAAAGTGAAGAATTACAGGAGGGTGAGCAAGAGTCTAACTCCACGGATATAGCAGGAGAACCAAGTACAGCAGGGGTCCTCCCAGAAGCAGACGGTACGGAAGAGCAAGCAGAGCAAGTGCCAGATTAAGAGGGTGAAAGAGTTGAGACGGATCAAAGTCAAAGTGGTCTGACTCCTCCTGAACCCGTTGCAGGTCCATCAAGAGAATACACCATAGAAAGAGAAAAGGAGAAAAGTCCAATTCTGAGGCGAATATTGACTGAAGTATAGAGACAAGGAGACAATTGGCCTGAGTCGCGAATTAGAAAGAAGAAGGAGTTGGTCATAAATGAACCAATAGAAGAAGAAGAAGTGAATACTACGAGAAAAGAAGAACTGAGCGAAGGAGAATTAAGTGGAGAACGAAGGTTGAAAAGAAAGAGAGTAGCAAGTTGAAGATACGCAGGTCCTGAGTGGGCATATGCCGCAACAAGTGAATGGCAAACAAGTTAATTTCCTTTTGTTTTGACAGAGAAGTTCCGAATTAGTACTTTGATGAAACCTGAAAGGGATCAATAGACTGAGTTGTTGAGCTAATCTGAAGAAATCTGAAAAGAGACTGTTGAAATAAACCCGGAAAAGGCATTGATAACCTGATATGACACTTGAAAACCTGGATGTGACAAGCTGCTAACCGATTTTTGACAAAGGAGAAAAGGGTTCCTATGTGTGAAACTGAACTGCGAGAAAGAATTATTATTTTTTTTCTTTCTTTTTTTTTCCTCTTCATTTTTGATTTTTTCTGTTGCACTTTATCTAAGAGTTATTTCTACTTTCTGATTCTTAACAGATCATGGCTGAGTTAAATAACCGCATTAGAAATATTAGATATTGTAGGTATTTGAGTGTTGGCATGGCAATTATGTGTGGAATAATGTTTATAATAATGATTGTGGGAACGTCTGTTGAATGAAATGAAAGAAGCTACTATTATTTCTGTTCCTTAGACTACTACACTAACAGCTTTAGAGAAGTTTAAGTTAGATGAAAAATACTTGCATGACTATACTAATGCACAAGGAGAGCTTTCTTCTAATGTGTTCTATCAGTTGTTGAGTGAGTATGTTGAGACGATGCATGCAAGGAATTGTCTTGTATGTACGCAAATTCCTTTCTCTGTGGAAGAAGGGGTTACATACCATAGCTTGCCGTTAACTTATGGCATAACTTGTAGTTTGCTACTAACCAGATTCTATTACCAATATAACCAATATATTCAGTATTTTTATTCTAACCACGATTTTGTCTTTTCCTTTGTTCCTAATATTAGATATTTGAGTAAAGTAGCGAGGGAGCATGATATAGTATTAGTTAGAGGGTTCTTTGAGCCAACACTAACATTTGGTACTGCTTATGCGCACAAAAATAACCTGCTTACTAACTCCATTAGAAAAGAGCTTTATAGGGCATACTGATGATAGAAGGAAGGCATTGAAGGAGAAGTTAGAGAAGGGATTGGAGAAAAGGACCTATAAGAATCATTATGTTTATACTGCTATTAAAACGCAAGATAAATTAGCTTTAGATGCATTACATGTAGGGAAGCTTTGTATATACAGGCCAAAATCACACACTGACACTTTATTTGTGGGAACAAGTGAATGTAGGCATGTGTTTTTGTTTCAGAGTAAATCGACTTTTATGCTGAATGGTCAGGACCCTGCGATTCCAGGAATCTACTATATTTGTGGACTTAATGCTTATTACCGTCTTCCTAGAGGATGGTATCGGACATGCTATTTGGGGATAGTTTTCCCTAAAAATTATCAGATAGATGAAATAAAGAAATTTCCGAAAGTGACTAATTATATCATGAGCGACAGAGGAGGGAAACCTCTTCTGCAATTGTGGGAGATATTTTTGGTGCAGTGATTCCTTCTGTAGGAGTTATTTTGAATGCAATTAAGATACGAAAGTTGTCTAATACGGTGGAAAACATGCTGACAAACTTTACAGGGGCAATACTCCTGTTAGATACTGAATTGGCTGCAGATAGAGCTATGATGCTTCAAAATAGGCTTGCTTTAGACATACTTTTAGCGAACGACGGCGGAGTCTGTAAAATGATTAATGCTAGGCATTGTTGCTCCTTTATACCCGATAATGATAAGGAGATAAGAGACTTACTTACTAAGTTAACTAAGTTAACTAATTCAAGCTAGGATTTGAAAGAATTGAAGGAACCAGGAGTTTGGGAAAAGGTTGGAAATGGATTTGCTTCCGTGGGTACTTGGTTTAGTCAAATTTGGGATGGGGTATTCTGGAAAATTGTACAGGGAATATTAATTGTGATTGTTTCTATATTAGGATTATGGGACACATGCAAATTGTGGCAAAAGATAAAGTTAAGGAAGTCCAAGGAGGATCAGAGGAGGGAAGAACAGCCTAAGAGAAGAATCATTAGAGAAAATTCAAGAAGACGTCAAGAGACATCAGAAGCACAAATGTAAATTTAATGATGAGGGAAGGTGTGATTACATATTTAGACATCAGAGGAGGGACTGTTGAAGCAGATATGCTAATTAAAAAAAATTATTAATGATTTATATGTTGTTACTAATGAGAAAATGCATTGAGACATGAATCGTAGAAAAATAGTGTGCATGTTTGAAAAATGTGACCTTGGGGTATGGTCACCATTTGTACTAGAAGACTGACTGATCCATCCTGGATAGGTAGCTATGAGAATGTGACTGGTGATTTTTTTATGCCTTTTCTTCTAGGTTCCAACTGCGCTGTTTATAGAGATTCTCACTTAGGTAGAATTTTCCAAATTGATGTTTTCTCTAAATTGTTTTCGCGTGAAAACCCCCATGCTAATGCTAATCTTGGCTAGGAAGGTTGTTAGGGGTGACATTGACAATTGACTGACAAACTTAATTGCTGAATTACATTATTAATGCTGGTATTCATAGCTTATGGTATTGAAATGTCGCATATGTCTTCTTTAAGAAATAATGTCTTTTAACTAATGAATTAATAAAGAGTTGATTTAAATAAAGTTGAACTAACAGATGATTTAGAATTGTAAACAATAGGGAAATAAAAATTATTAACTCTTATTCTGAACAGTGGTTATTCTTGATTAGTATGGTTTAAGGTTGTAATTTCATAGAGTGTTTACTTGATTATTGATGTTAGATATTGATTCAATAGTCACTGCATGACTAGGATACTCCACGCGATTCAAAAGATTCATCGACCTATACGCATTCCCTTGTAAGTTTACTTACTAAGGACCAGGTGCGCTAGCATTGGTAAGGGTACCAAGACCACCCCGCTAGCCATCTAGCTCCTGGTGGGCCCAATTATCCTTGTAGAGATGAAAGTAATACAAAATGAAACATTTTATGGCAAGACCGGAGGCTCCTATTGTGCGTTTCTTTTCTTACTTTATTCTATAGCAGCAGTCAAGAAAAAACTACAAATCCCATGAGGCTATCACAAGCAGCCAATGGGATTCAAAACGTAATTCCAGACATATCAACCTATAGGGGTACACATATAGCATTATGATGTCACTTGACTGCAAGCAGCCCTCTTTTCTTGCTGCTGCAGTCAAGATAAGTTCACACTTAACGTTTCTCTTCATGTTTTATTGTTAATTGTGTTGTTATGGTTATTCATTACATTTTTACTGCGCTGTCAGCTTAAATACCTCATTTCGGATCCAGCGCTAGCTTTCCTTTATCGTAGTCGACAAGTTGCTGCATTCTTTAGATTCCAGTGCTCCCCTCGCGCGCAGCGTGTCAACATTCTTTCTCTAACCTCAGGCAGCAACCGTCTTTCGCGTTGCCCCTGAGGCGAGGGAAGCTCCAAGGACGCGCTCACCGCATTCTTTCTTCGTTTTTTCCTCAATCCTCGACGACGCTTGGCCGGCTCCTGTTTTCTCTGTGGCAGCACGTCGTCTTTTTAATTAAAACTCCGCCCAGGGGAGGAGTTTTGGTTTCCTGTCTTTCCCCTCAGCATATTAACCCGTTGTTGCCTGATTTCAGACTATAAAGCTTAGAGCTTTGTTTTTTTGTACATTTCCGTATGGAAACAGACACTTCTGCAATGGAACAGGGTGTTCCTATCCTAGTGATTTGGAAGATATTAGACATGAGCTCTGCACATTTAGTAGGAGTTCTGTGCATCAGGCAGTGTCTTCTTCCATTCAAAAATTATCTAGAAACCTAGAAACTTCCTTTTCAAATCTTTTGTCCAGATCTTTGGCCCAAACTGCGGGGGAATGCAGTCAGCGCCTATCACCCAAAAAATCTATTATTTTGGCGCAAAAGGATAGTGAGCTTGTCTCACACATGACAGAGGACGCGGTTCCTCATAAGGCTCCTGCCAAGGAGTATAATAATATGGCTTCTTCCAAACCATCTTTAAAGCGTAAATTCAAGTTGCATAACATCATTTCACCTGTCGCTGTCTCTGCCATCCCTGATACTGATGACGACATGCCTGATGTGGACTCAGACTGCTATTTTTGTGACAGTGATGATAATGACTCATTATCTGTTCCTCCTGTAAAGAAACCTAAAGTTTCCTCCGTTGTTTCCCCCCTCTTTGATGCAGAGGGTTTTTCTCATGTTTGATCCTGCACATATTCTTCATCCCAACTCAACAGAATGGTCCCCCGCAGACCATGTGGGTCGTTATGTTGCTGCAAAACTATTTTCGCCTCTGGGCAAACAAACAAGAGCCAAGTTAAAGTCAGAATGCCCTCGTCCGGCTCTTCCTCATAAGGTTACCATCACTCCCACCATTGATCAACCTTTGTTGACCTTTTTCACCAAATTGGGCAAAGACCCTCGTAAGGGGGTTGACAAAGCTTGGTTGTCATGTCAGGACAAACTCTTGGATGTCATTGTCTTTGACCTGGTTGAATCGGCCAGGTTGGATGGTACTTTTATAGACCCGGAAGAATTGTCATTGTGGGTCCAACGCTGTTTTTGCTTCCTGGGGAACGCTAATTCGGCCCTCATCCATGAGCGAAGGAAAGGTCTCCTTCTCAAACTCGACCCCAAGTTAATTAATCTGGCAACCGTCCACCCTCATTTAAAAACTGAAGGACAGCTTTTTGGGGAATCTTTTATTAAGGACTTGAGAAAATATGTTGCCACATTCACTTCCTTGGACAAGGCTCAGCAGTCAATGAAGAAAATGTTTAGCCAGCGTGTTTTTGCCAGGGCCAGTAGAGGCAGGGGCCGCTTTACCGGCCGCGGATTCGCCAATAAAGGCTCCGGGGGATTCTACAACGCTTCTTATCAAGAATTCAGACCACAGTTTTATCCCCAGCGCGGTAGAGGTACCCGCTCCAGGTCCTTCAGGAATTCAAGAACCTCCAATCCAACAGGTAAGCCCTCATGTTGGTTCCTTTCCGATAGGAGGTCGTATTTGCCATTTTCTTTCAAATTGGTCAGCAATTACCTCTGATTCTTGGGTTCTAGACACTGTTCAGGGGTACAGAATAGATCTCTACTCAACCCCTGTCCAAGTAGATACTCTTCCTTCTCCCCCTTTTTCCTCAGAAATGGTCCACCTCATTTCTCTCGAAGTAGACTCTCTGCTACAAAAACAGGCGATTTCGCTCGCCCACCCTCATTCGCTGGGTTTTACCAGCCCAATTTTCTTAGTTCAAAAGAAAAACAAAAAGATGCGTCCAGTTATCAATCTCAAACACTTCAATCGGTTTGTGGTATACCGCCATTTCAAAATGGGGACCATCCTTCACCTCGGAGAAATCCTTCTCCAAGGCGACTGGATGGTCCGTCTGGATCTACAGGATGCATATTTGGTGGTTTCATTCCATCCAAGTTTCAGAAAATGTCTTCATTTTCAATGGTTGGACCAAACTTATCATTTTACCTCTCTGCCCTTTGGACTATCGTCAGCTCCTTGGTGCGTCACCAAGCTCATGAAGCCCATTGTAGCTTACCTGAGAGCACAAGGGATAAGACTTCTAATTTACCTAGATGATATCCTCATCTTAAGTCAGTCTTCCCAGACTCTTCTCGTTCATTTAAAGATTACCTGCTCTCTCTTAGTGGACTTAGGCTTTATAGTAAACAGGGAAAAATCCCTTCTAATTCCCTCTCAAGTCATAGAATTCTTGGGATTCCAAATCAATTCTCTTTCGGCAACTCTTCTTCTCCCTGCTGCAAAGATAAAATCCATAAAGTCAGAAATTCTCCAAATCCTTCGCAGCTCCCTCATTTCTCTCAGGTCATTAGCTCGAATAGTAGGGCTTCTGTCCTCCTCTATCCAGGCAAATTTCCCAGGTCCCCTCCATTATCGTTCTCTCCAAAGACTGAAGATTCAGCACTTGAGAAAGGGGCTATCGTATTCAGACATCATCCCTCTAGATCTCGAGTCCCGTACAGAGCTTCAATGGTGGATAGACCATTTAGATGCTTGGAACGGGAAAAGTATTTTTCCATCAGCCCCAGATCTTGTGTTAGAATCAGATGCAAGCCGTCTGGGTTGGGGGGCCCGTTGTGGTCCCATCTCGACTGGAGGTATTTGGTCATCCGAGGAGTCCAAATTGCACATCAATTGTTTAGAGATGCTTTCCGTCTCCTTTGCAATCAGAAGCTTAGCAAAACACAAAGTTCACTGTGCAATCCTTCTCAGGATGGACAATATCTCAGTGGTCAGGAATATAAATCACCTCGGGCACAAAATCCAAACCCCTGGCAGATTTAGCCAAGAGCTTCTGGGAATTTTGCCTTTCAAACCATCTTTCGGTTCATGCAGAGTATCTGCCAGGTGCTCTCAATTCAGTAGCGGATTGGCATTCCCGTCATCTTCGAGATGCCAGCGATTGGAAACTCCATCCATCAATTTTCCACAACATTCACTCTCTATGGGGTCCTCTGTCTATAGACCTGTTTGCATCCCATCTGAACACTCAGCTTCCTCAATTTTACAGCTGGCGCCCAGGTCCCTTAGCCTTGGCATCAGGTGCCTTTTTACAGGATTGGTCTCTTTCCCTCAATTACGCCTTTCCTCCTTCCATCATGATCAGCAGGGTTCTGGCACACCTCAGACGTCAACACGCCACTTTAATTCTGATAGGCCCCTTTTTCTCAGTCCCAAGTCTGGTTCCCCACTCTCTTGGAACTTTCTGTGGACTTTCCTTTGCTCCTTCCGTCCTTCCCAGACCTATTGTTGGACCCTCTTCATCGTCCCCATCCCCTAATTGTGGACAATATCCTCACCCTATCCGCCTGGAAGATTTCAGGAATTCACAACCTACCCCTTTTATTTAGTCAGAAGCTTCACAATACATCTCAAATTCCTGGGCGCCTGGCACCAAAAAGGCCTACAAATCAGCCTGGTCTTTATGGCACAGCTGGTGTTTGAGAAAACATATTAATTCCCTTTCAGCAGATGTGATATTTGTAGTTAATTTTCTTGCTGCAGAGGCCAGTAAAGGTAAAGCTTTCCGAACTATCAACCTTTACAGGTCAGCCATATCTTCTAATCATATCCATGTCAACGGGAAACCAGTAGGTGAACATCCGTTGGTGTGCCGACTTTTGAAGGGAGTAAAATGTACCAAACCTCCCTTACCTAAATACAGTCAGTTGTGGGACGTTAATGTTGTTTTAAAGTTCCTGATGTCTTTACCTGATAATTCTGTTCTATCCTTGAAATTGTTATCTGCTAAATTAACAATGTTATTATGCCTGGTTTCCATCAAACATTTATCTGATGTCAAAGCTGTGGACGTCTCTAATCGGCAAATCACTCCTTCTGGACTGTTATTCTCGGTGGTACGACGAACTAAGACTAACTTATCGTCAGTTTTCTATCCCTATTTTCCACAACATCCGAAATTATGTGTGGGTCAATGTTTAAAGGTTTATGAACAAAGGACTGCAGATTTGAGAACATCCTCTGTTTCCCAACTCCTTATCTCCTTTACGAAAACCTATAATCCTGTTTCTGCCGTTACTTTAGCCCGTTAGGTTAGGTGGATCATGTCCTTAGCTGGTATTGACACTTCCAGGTTTGGAGCTCATTCTTCCAGAGGGGCTATGGCTTCCAAAGCCTTTTGGGCTGGTTCCCGTCTGGAGGATATTCTGAAATCTGCAGATTGGTCTAATGATAATATATTTAAAGTTTTTTATTGCAAACCTGTTGATAGTGTTTCAGTCAATGTAATTAATATGCTTTAAACTCGCATAATAGGAGCCTCCGGTCTTGCCATGAAATGTAGATTTTCCTAGTCTATGACCAAAAGTCTTAATTTTATTAAAGACACGGAGCCTCTGGTATAAATTTTGTTTCTCCCTCCCTTTCTTCCAGCGCCAGTTTTCACCAATCAACCAGCGGCTTAGATGTTCATCCTGCTCCAACGCTATCTTCCAGCCAAACTCTTCGATCTCTTCAAGTTCTGGAATTTCCCCATCTAGAATTTCGGAGCATACTTACCTTAATGGAATTTTGGACTTCTGTTCTGATGTGTTAGCCTTTGTTATGGCTCTGTTTATCCTTTGTTCCTTAATCCCTTTATTTACCTCTGATTGACTTTGTTCTCAAGAAAGGAGGGCTGCTTGCAGTCAAGTGACATCATAATGCTATATGTGTACCCCTATTGGTTGATATGTCTGGAACTGCGTTTTGAATCCCATTGGTTGTTTGTATTAGCCTCATGGGATTTGTAGTTTTTTCTTGACTGCTGCTATAGAATAAAGTAAGAAAAGAAACGCATAATACTCACCTCCGTGTCTTTAATAAAATTAAGACTTTCCGTCATAGACTAGGAAAATCTACATTGTGTTACCCAATCTTATGTGCTTCTAATTATCTGTATGTTTTCTGGGTGGGTTGAAGTGTATCCATGAGCAAGAGTGAATGGCATAAATGCTTGCTCGGGTAGTTTATTAAGTTATTTGGTATTCAGTAATGCCTTTCAGGTGAATAAGGAAAACACTTCGGGGCATATTTACAAGTGCCTTGCGTTCTTTAGCGACACAGAGGCGTAATTTTTTTTATATGCTACGGTGGCGTTAAGCAGGCCCTCACCCTGCCCCATATTTACAAAGTGGCGCAATGCTAGCATTGTGCCACTTTATAAAGCCTTGCGCCACATTATACCTGCGCCAGGTATAATGTGTGCACGCGGGCATTCCTCTACAGGGAGTCCCAAAAAATGGTGCAGTGACATTTACAAGCTTTCACTGCGCCATTCTAGCATCATTTTTTAAACCTAGTCAGGGCAGGTGTTAAAGTGACGCTAAGCTATTTCCAATGGACCTCCTCGAGCTTTGCTGGACTAGTGTCTAAATTTTGGGCGCTAGTCCAGCAAAGCACCACAATAAAGTTGAAAATGTTGATGCTATTGTGCTAAAGTGCACCAGGGTGCGCTGTATTGTAAACAAAGAACTACCATTGTGTCGTTAGGGGGGTGCAGGGTGATGCAAGAAAAATGTGCGCATCAGAGCCGATGCACCAGTTCCTTGTGAATATGCCCCTTAATTTCAGTTTTAGTTAAGAAGATTTGAAAAGTTTTAGTGATCGAGCTACACCTTTACTGTGCCTACCCCACCCCACCCCACCCCCCGAGTAAGCAGAGAAAAGCTGAGCGCAATAATAGCACGTTGAAAAATAAAATAGCAAAACTGTTCTGAGACCCAACTGAAATGGCCTGAAGCTCTGGCCCTTGGCATTCTGATCTACCCAGGGCCATTCCAACTCAGAGGACTAAACTGAACTCCTTTGAAATAGTTATGGGACACCCTACAATGTTGCATTCAAATTCACTTATTTCCGCTGCTAAATTAGACTTCCAATTGAACGATAATTCAGCTCTCCACTACCACAGAAAACTTATTTGATATCGCTATAGTTTTTTTCATGGTTTCAAGCTGCCTTACCTGACAGTCCATCTGAGGTCTATTCAGCTCTTCATTCAGGTAATTGAGTTTTCGTAATGGTGCATCAGAGGAAGTGTACCTTGCAGCCCCAGTAGAAAGGGACTGTATTTCTCATTACAAACATAGCCAACAAGTGTTGCAGATTGCCAATGTGGATCCACTGCTCCTAGTGCAAGTGTGCAGCAACCCCACCATGCATGTGACCACCGGTGCCCATCTCAGGACCTGTACTGACTCCACACCGGCGCCACCTGCTCAAACTACTCCTGCTTCTGCCTCATCTCCTGCAGCTATTCTGGACACCCAGGGACAACCCGCTCCACCGGCCTCCTGAGGTGAATCAACCTGTCCGTCTTGCTCACCTGCAGCTGCACAGTAAAATGTCCAGCAGGGAGTCACTGGTCTATGTATCAGACATAAATAATGATGTTAGAGAAATATCAAACTAAATATTTCTTTTGGATAGGTTTGCACTTACTTGCCCTATGTCACTTGAGGGTAAGTCTTTTGGATAGGAGTACCCCTCAGCAAAAACGAAACTTTCTTAGATCACTTTTACTATGGAGCCCAAGTGTGGTTATCCTAAGGCTGGAATGGGGTTTGTTACACTGTACATGTGGTTCCACCTCTCAGGCACCCTTCCAAACATCCCCTTCAGCTGTTCCGCACACGCCCTGAAATGTCTGAGGAAAACATACTTTTTTCCATTTTGTTTCCTAATTATGGTGTAGGCCAGGCTATTTGCGAACCAAGATGGTATGCTAAACAAATAGAGGAAATCGCCAACCCTACAGCCATTTCTTTAGGTTAGATAACTCATCCTTAGGCCCGATAGCTGGATATGCAGCCTCAAATATCAGACACTCCGCTGAACACCCCTTTCAGTGATTACGAAGATGCTATTTGGTGTCTGAGACAAAATATTTTTCTCAATTTTTTGTTTCCCTATTATGGTATAGCACAGGCTATGCACAAAACCAGAGGAAATGTTAAAATAATAGAGGACATCTACTAACAGTGATTTATATTAGGCCTGCTAACCAGACACTCAGACAACCGTGCTCATTCAAAATAGAATGGCCCTTGATTTGCCCTCGCAACCAAGGAAGGATTTCTGCCAGACTCAAGTCAGAATTCTGTACACACATATCTAACACCTCACTCAGCATACATGAACAAGTAAATCACGTCAAAAGTAGTATTAGGGAATTACACAGAATTAAAAGTGCATTAGACCTGAAAGGAAATGCCACCTGGTCTTTGATATCTGAGACACCTGGAAAGTAGATACTGACGATATTTGAAATGATTATAGTAGTAATTCTTATTTTGATAACTTTTTGTTTTGATCAAACTATGCCCGTGAACTACTGAATGCTTAGGCAGAAATAAAGGCATTGTCTCTGCTTATCCTCTTGATATGGTTGATAAGGCTAACTGTTGAATAGAAAAAGAAAAGTTGAATGATGGTGAATTTTATTCTGAACTGATTCTCGTTCGTGCTATCTCACAATTTTAGCTATTACTACTTGCTGATTCCTTACTCACGTTCGCGCTTTGATTGGGTTTTACCGTGGTTAACGCTTTCTTTAGAGCTACGTGCTAATTACAGACTTGCAGTGCGCCTCGATTTTATTCTCCGGACATGCCTCTGATTAATTGCAGTCGCCTCACCTCACAGCGTCTTTATTACCCGATCACTACCGCATGGGCTATTTTTACTTGCACTCCGACCGCGTTAACAGTTGACTTCAATACAATTACCCTAAGAGTTTTCATTGACTTTCACGGCAGTGTGGTGCTTTAATTCCACCTTTATTACCATATTAATCATTTCGTTTCGTTTTGTACTTGCCTTGCTCCCTGTCCTTGTAATTATTGTCTATTTCTCACCATGCCAGGATCACTATGCCGCCATGCAGGGTAAGACTCATCACGGCCTTTAATCACACTATTATACTCACACTCCCCATGGCTTGGGTCTTGCCCCATCTTAATAAAACATTTTTTTTTCCTTTTTTCCCCTCATCCAGGCTAAACCTACTCTTGTTTCTTTCCTTTCTCAATTTTGTCTGACACTTTCGTAGGTTATGACTACAGGCGTATGAGGGCCTCCTATACCTGTTTTACCAAACGTGTGCTTTACCTTACGCACCTGCTGCTGCTTGGGCAGCCTTACTACTCACGGGTCTACTACTCTAAAAAGATCATTTTTACTTTCTCAAGCCCACTCAACCGATCATAGGGCAACTTCGCTACTTACCATCACTACCTACCTACTCTGGCCGGACGGCCCAGGTATGAGTTACTTACGTTGGCCCCCAGGGCCCCCCGCCCTCGCCGTTTGTCCGCTACTCTACCATGGGCGTTTCTGTATCTCCCTTTTTGTGTTTCTACTCACCTTTTTTCCTGGTCTCTCTCAGTCCTGCTCTGGTCTACTCTCCCACTTATCACAGTTTACTTTACTCTCTCTGCATACCAACTCCTAGACAACGCTGTTTCTATCTACAAAACACTCTGGACATAAGCTTTCAGCAATTTTGGTTCTCAGTATAATCCACGCGATCACGGTGACTCACTTTGTCTCTTCATGCTCTGTAGTTTCGGTCCCAATCACCTATCTTGCTTGCCATGTTCACTTTATGCGGACTTATACAAGCTCTTACCACTGGTCACTGGTTTCTGGATTTGGAATCTTTCCCACATAATCACAGATTAATTCACAATAGATTCCAACCACATTTATATGCCAAATTTTGCTTTCATTATTGTTTTGCAGCCTTGATGAAGTCACCTGTGTGACGAAACACCTGTTGGCTGTATCTCGATGATGACACAATGATCTCTAACACCTACAAATAAAGACACCATCTGCAAACAAGACTTGAGACTTTTTTCAACTGCATACTTCCTCCAACCTGCAGCACAACATCAGGAATATCTATTCTTGCTATACTGTTGGACATTACATTCTGTGTGCTGTGGCCATCTTGTCCCATTAGATTAAATGCCATTGACTTGTTATAAGTTTGAATCTCTCTGTCAAAAAGAGGGAATGTGAAATAATTTTTAAGCTTGCTTAACGTATTCCCAAGGACTTTCCATTATTGCACATTTACTTGCCTTTTAAATGCACTGCCACCCCGTATTTCGGTGTTGTACATTGCTTACTTAACATGACTGCTCAAGTAAGAATAGCCTCGTTTTGAACCCGGCATAAACAAGGAAGAAACCTCAGAAAAAAATAAGTCTGTTTTCTATCTTATCCCACAGTCTACCCACATTCTTCCCACGAGAAGTGCTAGGCACATACGCAGCTATTTTGCCTTTCATGTTAATCTACATACTCTATCCTCTGTTTCTTCTATTATAGAACGTGTATAAAAGGGGGTCAAAAATAAAGTGAATTTAGCATTCTATGCTCCAACTGTTTCAATGGCGAAACAATGCTGTTGAAATTGTGAATTAGCACAGAGTATGTTTGCTGCTTGCTACATTTTTGCATAAAACTTGTATGTGACTTTCAGTGGACTTCTCAGAGTATTTCTTTTCTTTCACAACCTGGAGGCGAAAGGTATGCTTTTTAAATCTTGGCACTTTATTCATAGAAGTCACACTTAAACATAAAAGGACTGCATACCTCACAAAGCCCGTAATGTCCCGCACAGGATGGAAAACGTCACCAATCAAGACCACTCGTAGACCAAAAGTGGCCACCTGTTAACATCCTTGGACTCTTTTAGGAGCCTCATTGAATTTCCTTGGCCACCTCTTTGTTAGGTGGAAATCCAAATTACAGTTCATGAAAATATAAAAAACACACCAATAATTATAGAAAATCCAACAAGGAATATGACTTAAACTATGTAAGTCCAAGATTACTTTTCAGAGTCTTGTCATGGATTGTGTATAGGTGATCCCAACTTATTTAAATGTGTCGAGCCCTCAAGAGGAACTAGATGACAGATAGAATAGATAATATTGTTATGTGGAAAAAAGGCATATTATATGTTTGGGTTGTACTGTGTAATACACTTACCAACCCCTTAGGACCAGTAGGTTTCATTTGTCAAACCTTCAGCTCAACCCTGATTAGTTGTGGTTCAGCTCGGAGCAGCAAAAAGTACACAAAGAAACAAGTGTGAAGCATTTAGACAGCATCAAACGAGTTGAAAAAATAATTGTCAAAACACTCAAGAAATTCAACACCAATTTACAAAAACAGACTCTATTTTTATGTTTGTAGACACAACAGCAAAAAAGATCCACAGGAGGGTTCTGGAGGTATAGAATTTACAGTGTATAGTAAGTCAAAGCATTTTGCTCAACCGTGAACAAACATTGACAAATTCAAAGAATTTGACATTTGGAAACTTTTTCACCAAAAAGTAGGGCTAGTTGTATTGCAGTCAGTTAGAGTTATTTTGGGCAACCAACTCCAGTAGGAAATTGTCGGGGGCAGGCCTACCGGGCCGCAAGGAAAGGTGCAGCATATTTCAGGGGTGGAACATGTATTTGACATGTTTACAAGGTCCTCAGAATCATTTACCTCCACAGATGAAGCAGTCTGCAAGCAGTTCCAAGGTCTTTATCAGTTTTGCAAAGGATTCCTATGGAAGTAGTCCTAATGCAAGCGATGAAGTATGCTGAAGATGCTCAAGGATGCTGTGGATGCGATGTGGCCAAAGTGAGTGAGACGGTCCTGGTCACAGGGTCGATATCCTCTGATGGCCTCTCGGTGCTGGTAGAAGTCCAGTCTCAATGGGCTACCAGTCATCCAGTATTGCGTTCTCAGCTGAATCCTTCCCTCTGTGATAAGTCGGCATCTGGATGACCAAGCTGCACTCTGATGATTCTCCTTCACACTCCCAACACGGCAGATCCCTTCTCTCAGCGCTCAGAGCTCCCTAGCCCAACCCAGATGTCTGGCTACCAAGGGGGTTACAGGCCTCTGAACAACCATTTTGACAACAGGTTTACGCTCTCCTTCCCAGGTGTCCCTCTCCCAGGTTTTCCCTACTTGCTCTTCAAAGGCAACTTCTGCTCTGAAACTCACCTTTTGGACCAACACCCATGTGGCTTTCTGCAGAGGGGAGGTAACACCTATCTCCAGTGTATTCTGGCCCCTATCATCTCTTTTTCTGGGAGTCATTAGCATGTCTACTTAGGAGAGTAGAAAGCTGTCTCAGGTTCAAGCTCCTTGTGTAACTGTTAAGGGCACAGGAGATTGAAGGAAACAAAGTGACAACTTTGTAAAAAGTTTGCACACTGTTACCTGCTACATTAATTTCGACATGCTAATCAAGTCAGGCTTTATGTTACAACTTGTTCGATACCTTGGAGTATCAACCTTTGGTCGCAGCATTCAGGAGTTAGCATAGCTGCAGGACAACCCTGCACTCGCCAATGGGGTGACCAAGTTTTTTCAGCATAAAAACAACAGTTGAGCATCATCTACTGCCAAAACATGTAAAATATATGTCCTACCCCTGAAATATGCTGCACCTTTCCTTGGGGCCCGGTAGTCCTGCCATACACATTTTGCAGAGTGAGGTTTGGCTTTCCCATTGGTTTAAATAGCAAAGCCAACTAGCAGTTTTAAACTGCTCTTCCAGTCTTCAAGAGCAGACCGGGAGACTCATGTTACCTGTGTCATGCACAGGGTGGCACAAGCAGTGCTGTAATCCCTAGGGTGACTCTCTAACTTACTTGGTCTTGGTACCCTGAGTACCATATACTAGGAACTTACAGGTACGTCACTGTTAGAAATGGGGTTTTTGGTTGGCAGTCAGGTTACCCCCTGTCCAAGCAAAAGCCCTCACTCTAGTCAGGGTAAGTCACACACAATCCAAGATTATCCTGTGCCAACCCTCTGGTAGCTTGGCACGAGCAGTCAGGCTTAACTTAGAAGGCAATGTGTAAAGTATTTGTGCAATAAATCATACAATACCACCATATAACACCACAAAAATACACCACACAGTGTTTAGAAAAATATATAATATTTATCAGGATAATTGTAGGTCAAAAAGAATCAAGTTGCAATGTGAAATTGTAGAGATATCACTGAAAAGTGATATAAAGGGGGTCATTCCAACCCTGGCGGTCGGTGTTAAAGCGGCGGCCAACCCGCCAACAGGCAGGCGGTCAAAAAAATGGAATTCTGACCCTGGCGGGAACCGCCAACACACCCCGCCACTTTAACACTCAGACTGCCACGGCGGGACAAACAAACAGCGCGGCGGTCACCGCCAACAGACAGGCGGCAGACAATGTACCGCCCACACTATCACGACCCACCAATCCGCCACCTTTTACGGGGCGGGAGCCCCGCCGATAAAAACATGGCAGAAACAGACTACGAACGGGAAAACGCTCACCTATACACACTCCACGAGGAATCTGGACAGCATGGAACCCGAATTAAACATCCTACCAGCTATTGTCTTCCTGCTCCTCTACCAGGAGCACGAACGCCGGCGCAGAAGACAACGGTGAGTACTGCACCTACGACACAGGGGAGGAGAAAAGGTTACGGGCACACACATACGCGACCCCCCCCCCCCCAAATCCCTACACACCAATGCAGATCAACAAGTCAGAGTGACACCCCCCAAACCCCACGGAATAATGCAAAGACAAAATAAAATGTACATAAAAATTGAAGTATATTAAAGCATATATGAACCTAAGTGAAAATAGAAATTTATCAAATAAATATATTACAACATGGACAATATACCCATAGTCCAAAAGTCCGGCACATATTGCCTACATTCCATTGTTCGTGGGCCAATGTGCATAAACACATGGGCAAAGCCCACACACGAGACCCGTTTCTATTGGAGAGAACACTGCAGGGGCATCAGATAGTAAAACTACAGGCACCTGAGGGGGAAGGGAAGGGGGGGCACCTCAGCCAGATGAGTCCACGATGCCAGATCCACGAGGGGCCGCCATGCCCACTGTACCATCCTGGGGAGTGCAAAGCCACAGTCTCACAAGTCCAGATAGTGGGTGGATTGCCCACTGTACCATCCTGGGGAGTGCAAAGCCACAGTCTCACAAGTCCAGACAGTGGGTGGATTGCCCACTGTACCATCCTGGGGAGTGCAAAGCCACAGTCTCACAAGTCCAGACAGTGGGTGGATTGCCCACTGTACCATCCTGGGGAGTGCAAAGCCACAGTCTCACAAGTCCAGACAGTGGGTGGATTGCCCACTGTACCATCCTGGGGAGTGCAAAGCCACAGTCTCACAAGTCCAGACAGTGGGTGGATTGCCCACTGTTCCATCCTGGGGAGTGCAAAGCCACAGTCTCTCAAGTCTCTACAGTGGCTGGATTGCCCATGGTACCATCCGGGGTAGTGCAAAGCCAGAGTCCATCAGGTGGATTACAGACTCCACTGGTTATGGAGGAGGCATGTTGGCCAGAGTGCTTCGTGAAGCCCTGCCCAACACAGATCTGGCCCTTGCCAATGGGCCAGCGGTGCCTGAGATGAAGGGCTTAGCGGAGCGGTGCAGAGACGGCGGTGCCCAGCGGAGCGGTGCTTGACAGGAAGGGCCCAGCGGAGCGGTGCTTGAGATGAAGGGCCCAGCGGAGCGGTGCAGAGACGGCGGTGCCCAGCGGAGCGGTGCTTGAGATGAAGGGCCCAGCGGAGCGGTGCTTGAGAGGAAGGGCCCAGCGGAGCGGTGCTTGAGATGAAGGGCCCAGCGGAGCGGTGCAGAGACGGCGGTGCCCAGCGGAGCGGTGCTTGACAGGAAGGGCCCAGCAGAGCTGTGCTTGAGATGAAGGGCCCAGCGGAGCGGTGCAGAGACGGCGGTGCCCAGCGGAGCGGTGCTTGACAGGAAGGGCCCAGCGGAGCGGTGCAGAGACGGCGGTGCCCAGCGGAGCGGTGCTTGACAGGAAGGGCCCTGCGGAGCGGTGCTTGAGATGAAGGGCCCAGCGGAGTGGTGCTTGAGATGAAGGGCCCAGTGGAGCGGTGCTTGACAGGAAGGGCCCAGCGGAGCGGTGCTTGAGATGAAGGGCCCAGCGGAGCGGTGCTTGAGATGAAGGGCCCAGCGGAGCGGTGCTTGACAGGAAGGGCCCAGTGGAGCGGTGCTTCTCACGGCGGGCCCTGTTCAGCGGTGATTCTCACGGCGGGCCCTGTTCAGCGGTGCTTATCTTGCCGGGGCCCTGTTCAGCGGTGCTTCTCACGGCGGGCCCTGTTCAGCGGTGCTTCTCACGGCGGGCCCTGTTCAGCGGTGCTCCTCACGGCGGGCCCTGTTCAGCGGTGCTTGTCTTGCCGGGGCCCTGTTCAGCAGTGCTTCTCACGGCGGGCCCTGTTCAGTGGTGCTTGTCTTGCCGGGGCCCTGTTCAGCGGTGCTTCTCACGGCAGGCCCTGTTCAGCGGTGCTTCTCACGGCGGGCCCTGTTCAGCGGTGCTCCTCACGCCGGGCCCTGTTCAGCGGTGCTCCTCACGCCGGGCCCTGTTCAGCGGTGCTTGTCTTGCCGGGGCCCTGTTCAGCGGTGCTCCTCACGGCGGGCCCTGTTCAGCGGTGCTTGTCTTGCCGGGGCCCTGTTCAGCGGTGCTTCTCACGGCGGGCCCTGTTCAGCGGTGCTCCTCACGGCGGGCCCTGTTCAGCGGTGCTTGTCTTGCCGGGGCCCTGTTCAGCGGTGCTCCTCATGGCGGGCCCTGCTCAGCGGTGCTTGTCTTGTGCTTGTCTTGTGTTCCTAGGGAACCAGATCGGGCCAATATTTCCCGCTCAGTCGCCATCCGACCTTTCGCTTGCGGGGCCCTCCTGTGCTGGAGTCCTGGGCGCGTGGGTGTCCTCCGTCACACCCCAAATGGGGCTGGTGGGCCCCTCCTCGGCAGCTGGCCTGCTGCCGGACTTGTCTGCCCTGCTGCCCTTGCCCTCCTTTGCAGCATCTCTGGGGCCCTTGCCTCCCTTTGTGGAAGTGCCAGGTGACGGGGCAAGGCTAGTGTCCGCGCCGGCCCTTCACTTTTTTGGTTCTCTTCCCAGGGGGTGGGCTGGCTGTCCCCTTGCTGCTGGCCGATGTTCCTGCCCTAGGAGCTGGTGGACTCCAATAGCCCTGAACTATGGTCCTAGTAGGTGCAGGGCTTGTGGTGGCTGAGGTGCTGATTGGAGTCTTACGAGATGGAGGGGGTGGGTCAGTTGTTGGAAAGAGGTCAAGGTTGGAAAGGAAAATCAATTTAGAAAGACAGGGACGGGTTGGTGTAGTGGGTATGGGAGTGGAGGAAGAGGATGTGGTTGTAGGAGAGTCAAGTGTGCTGTCTTTGGGCGCAGGTGCTTGTGACGGAGGCTGTCGTGAGGTGGATGGCTGTTGGGTGGGTGGCTGTCTGCGTTTGTAAGGTTTGGAAGATGGGGTGACAGACACAGTGGGAGAGGACACAGGGGACGTGTAAATGGCAGTAGGGGTGGTGAGTGCACGTGTGCGGAGTGTTCTGCAGGGTGTGCTGGTGATGGACGTACTGGCTGATGGTGGTGTGAATGCAGGTGTAAGTGGAGACGTCACAGGGAGGGAGGAGGGAGACGAGGAGGAGGGGGACACAGAGGAGGCAGTGGCTGTTGGCATGTCTGCATGTGGATGTTGCTTGGGTGAATGCTTGTGTGATCTGTGGTGCTTATGTCTGGATGAGCTGTCCTTGAGTGTTGATGTGTGTGCAGGCTGGTCTGTAGGTGTGGCTGGGATAGGCAGAGGAACAGGGGATTGGGACTGGGTGGAGGGAGTTGGAGGAGGCAGGCTGGAGACAGGGACAATGGCTGCCGTCAGTGCTGAGGCCAGAGCATTGAACGATCGCTGATGGGCAGCCTGACCCGAATGAATGCCCTCCAGGTATGCATTGCTCCGATGCACCTCCCTTTCTACCCCCTGGATGGCATTCAAAAGGGTAGACTGCCCAACAATGAGCGTCTGGAGGAGGTCAATGATCTACGTACTGAGGGCAGCAGGGGTAACTGGGGCAGGGCCTGAGGTGCCTGGGGCGAAGGAGATGGCCGGCTTCCTGGCCGAGCGGGCACGGGGCGAACGCTGAGGGGCTGCTGGGAGGGCGGGGCTGGTGCGCTGGGTGGCGGCTGTACCTGTTGTAGCGGTGGGCACGGATGTTGCCGCCACCACAAGGGAGCTCCCTTCCGAGGACGTGTCGGTGTCGCTGACGTCTGCACGGGTCCCCGTTGTGGAGCTCCCCTCGCCCTCCGCCTCACTGGTGTACTCGGAGTCGGTTGCATGGCCCTCCGGGGCCATGTGAGATGCAGCTCCCTCGTGCGCCGATGCCACTTCTCCTCCGCCTGATGATGCTAATGCACACATGAACAGGAAGACCAAAAAAAAGGGGGGAGAGAAGAAAGAAAGACATGTTGAGTGCATGCATTGGCGACACCGTTGGCGGAGAGGACAGACACAGAAGCCCACTGCACTACGCAGCGCACTTGGGGTACACTACTCAATCACTGGGACATGGCCTACAAGCCTATGGACGACAACTGCACACATAGATGACACAGGGCCATGAGTAGCTGTACTAGGCACCCTACAGAGGTGGGGGGTGGGGGCACAGGGCCATGCCTCACGGAGGGGCCTAGCCTACAGAAATCGCCCTGGCCTAGGGATACCCACAGCCCTCCTCCCCCACCCAGGCACCTACACTGCGCGCAAAGATAGCAGAATGTGCTAGTACTCACCCCCTTGTGTCTGCTGTGATGTCCTCACGTGCCCATCCAAATCGGGGTAGGCCACCGCCAGGATCCGGGACATCAGGGGGGTCAAAGTCCGACTGGCACCCCTCCTAGGTTGGGAGGCCATCCCCAGCAGAGCCTCGGTGGTCTTTCTGCTCCCGCGGCGGATGTCCTCCCACCTCTTGCGGTAGTGGGTGCCCCGTCTGTTGTGGACCCCCAGGGTCCGGACGTCCTTGGCGATGGCACGCCAAATGTCGATCTTCTGATGGGCGCTGACCTATGTGACATGTACAGGGTGGGAAAAGAAACATCATCACTTTTCTGCATGGTCGATGTGAGTGGCCCCCCCTCCCCAACCTTGCCATGTGGCACATGCTCTCATCTGTCGTGCGATGCATTCCTCATTCGCTCCCCTCACCACCATTGTTCATTCACCCCACTCAACCCAGGCATTGCCCACTAAGCATGGTCCCAGTGTACTTACCTGTTGGTCTGGAGGACCGTAGAGTAGCGCATACTGGGGGAGGACCCCATCCACGAGTTTCTCCAACTCTTCTGAAGTGAAGGCAGGGGCCCTTTCCCCAGTCGCAGCAGCCATTGTCAGTTCCAGACAGAGGTCACAGCAGCACTTGCAGTATAGGTCCTCTCCTGTGGATGATCAGGTCTCGAGTGATTAAGCAGATAGAAAATGGCTGTCACGCCCGCGGCGGTGCGTACCGCGACCGCCGGCGCACATCCTCATTGGCTCATGAAACCCATAGGGTTCAATGTTGACCAATGTGGCTTTGCACCGCGGTCTTCGACCGCCTACCGCCACGGTGTGCCACGCCAGCACAATGAGCTCACATCACATTGTCACACTTCACAGGTCAGGCAGCCGCCATTTCAAAGGCCCACATGGCTTAATTTCAACTGCGTCACACAGGCCTAGGCCTTGAATTGCCACTCATACATGCCATTCAATGCATAGATAATCGTGTACACTGCAAGCTGTGTGAACTTACCTGTGGGTTGATTGACTCTGTGCTCCATGTTGTCCTTCCTAGGCACCGTCCACAGGGACTTGTGAGGAGATGGAGGGCTGTTCCGGTGTACAGACCGCTGGTGGACCTGTCGACAATGGAAGAACGACATGTCATACTCACCTACAGACTTGACCGTGCCACTATACAGGAACTGTGTGCCCAGCTGGAGCCAGACCTGATGTCACCCATCCGCCAACCCACAGGGATTCCCCCTCTAGTGCAGGTTCTGTCAGTACTCCATGTTTTGGCAAGTGGATCATTCCAAACAACAGTGGCCATTTCATCTGGGATGTCTCAGCCTATGTTTTCTAAGGTTTTATCCAGAGTGTTGTCTGCCCTGATGAAATACATGCGGAGCTACATTGTTTTCCCTGAGGTGGAGGATTTGGCTACAGTGAAGGGTGATTTCTATGCCCTTGGACATATTCCCAACATCATTGGTGCCATTGATGGGACCCATGTGGCTTTGGTACCCCCCAGAGGAAGTGAGCAGGTGTACAGGAACAGAAAAAGTTATCATTCGATGAATGTCCAGGTGGTCTGTTTGGCTGACCAGTACATCTCCCATGTAAATGCCAAGTTCCCTGGGTCAGTGCATGACGTGTACATCATAAGAAATAGCAGCATCCCTTATGTGATGGAACAGCTACAGAGACACCGTGTGTGGCTAATAGGTGACTCTGGTTACCCCAACCTGTCGTGGCTACTGACCCCAGTAAGGAATCCCAGGACAAGGGCAGAGGAACGGTACAATGAGGCCCATGGGCGTACTAGGAGGGTGATTGAGCGGACCTTCGGCCTCCTGAAGGCCAGGTTTAGGTGCCTGCATATGACAGGTGGATCCCTAATGTACTCACCAAAGAAGGTGTGTCATATCATCGTGGCCTGCTGTATGCTTCACAACTTGGCTTTGCGATGCCAGGTGCCTTTCCTGCAGGAGGATGGTCCAGATGGAGGTGTTGTAGCAGCGGTGGAACCTGTGGAGAGTGAAGAGGAGGAAGACGACTGGGACGACACAGACAACAGGGACAGAGTGATACTACAGTATTTTCAATAACACACAGGTAAGAATCAACACGGGCATTTTACAGTTACTTACAGTCTCCTGCCTCTCTACTGTCTGACCTATTCCCCCAGTGTATGTAAACTGAGTTGTGACTTTCCCTTCCAATTTCAGGTATGTGGCCCCCACTGCGTGACCTGTGCTTTGTTTCCCCATGGACTACAGCTGTATGACAGTGGTATGTTTTCATCACTGTGTTACTGGACATTTTGGCAGCATTATGTTCAATACATTTGTTCAAAATACAGGCAGACTCCAGATTGTTTTTGTGCAATAAGTGTTTTTATTAAATTGCTGAATTTAGGGACATGGTGGGATATCGGTGATTGGTGATGGTGGAGGAATGTCCATGGCAAAGTCCAGCTTTTCAGTCTCACAGGTGCATTGTCAATATGCCTGTGGAAGGTGGAGCAGGGGCAGTTAAAGGTTGGACCGGGTGACAATGTGGGACAGTGGGATGACATCAGGGGGTATCCTTTGCTGGCGGGGGTCTTGACATCCAACTCTGTCTTCTTACGAGATCTCAGGCCCCGCTTGCGGGGTGGTTCTTCTTCTGCAGGAGGTGGGGTTCTGGTGGCCTGTTGTTGTGTGGGGGCCTCCTGTCCACTAGCGCCGGCGGAGGTGGTTGCCTGTTCTTGGTCCATGCTAGTGACAGGGGCCCTTTGTGGTGCCACATGGTCCCGCAATGTGGTGACAATCTGGTTGAGTGCCCCTACGATGGTGCCCATTGCGGAACTGATGGTTCTAAGTTCTTCCCTGAACCCCATGTACTGTTGCTCCTGCATGACCTGGATCTCCTGGAACCTGGCCAGTACCGTCGCCATCGTCTCCTGGGAGTGGTGGTATGCTCCCATTATGGAGGAGAGGGCCTCTTGGAGAGGTGGTTCCCTTGGCCTGTCCCCCCCCTGTCGCACAGCAGCCCTCCCAGTTCCCCTGTGTTCCTGGGCCTCTGTCCCCTGGACCGTGTGCCCACTACCACTGCCCCCAGGTCCCTGTTGTTGTTGGGGTGGTGGGTTAACCTGGGTGCCGTGTAGTGGTGGACACACCGCTGATTGACGTGTCCTGAAGGCAGAGGCATGGGCCCGCTGGGTGGGAGCTGTGCTGGTGTTCCCAGAGGGGGTTGGGTCTGCTGTGGCCTGTGGCTGTGTGAGGGGAACCGACTGTCCAGAGGTCCCTGATGGTCCGGGCTGGTCATTTGGGTCCAGGTCGACAGAGCTGCTGTCATCACTGGTGGCCTCTTCTGGGGGGTGGGATGGACTATCTGGACCCTCCTGGGCGGTGTGGTGGCGTTCGGGTCCTGCAGGGGTATAGAGTTATGGTTATTGCTTCTGTGTGTGCCATATCGGTCAATGGGTGGGTGTCCGTGTACCCCAGGGCTGTCATTCCTGTGTGTGGGTGTTTGTGAGGGTGGCTTGTGGGGGAGATGTGTATGTGCAATGGGCATGCTTTGGTGATGGGTATCCATGCTATGTGGACGCATGCAGGTCTTGGTGTTGGGATGGGTGGGTTGTGATGGTGAGCCATTTTCAGGGAGTAGGTGTGATGGGGGTGGGGGTGAGGGTGGGGGTATGTACTGGCATGCAGGTGGGGTGGGGGTGGGAAGAAGTAGTTAAGATTTGACTTACCAGAGTCCATTCCTCCAGATACTCCTGCGAGGCCCTCAGGATGCAGGATGTGCAAGACTTCCTCCTCCCATGCTGTGAATTCTGGGGGAGTAGGTGGGGGTCCGCCGCCAGTCTTCTGCACCGCGATGTTGTGCCCTGATACCATGGAACGCACCTTCCCCCGTAGGTCGTTCCAGCGCTTCCTGATGTCATCCCGATTTCGTGGATGCTGTCCCACAGCGTTGACCCTGTCGACTATCCTTTGCCATAGCTCCATCTTCCTGGCAATGGTGGTGTGCTGCACCTGTGTCCCGAAGATCTGGGGCTCTACCCGAACTATTTCATCCACCATGACCCGGAGTTCGGCGTCTGAGAACCGGGGGTGTCTTTGGGGTGCCATAGGGTGGTGTGGATGAGGTGTGGGGTGGTGTATGTGTTGATGAGTGTGGTGAGTGTGGTGATGTGTGGTGTCTTGTGCGTGGATATTGTGTGGGTGATGGTGTGGTTTGCCTCTGTGTGATGGTGTTGTCTAAGCAGTGCTGTCTATCTCTGGCTTTCTATCGTTTTTTTTTTCGAAGGGGTTTGTGGGTGATGTGGGTGTGTGTTTTATATTGTATTGGGTGTGTGGGAGTGTTGTTTGTATGTGTATCAGGTGTGTGTGTTTCAAATTGTCCAATGTGGTAGTGTTTTGTAAGTGTGTGTGTATTTTGACCGCGGCGGTGTGTACCGCCAATGGGATACCGCGGTTGAAAGACCGCTGCGTGGATTCGTGGGTCGTAATGGCATGGGCGTATTTCTGTTGGCGTGACGGTGGAGGTTTGGTCATCGCCAGTTTTTCACTGACCTTTGGTGTGGCGGATTTTTGTGGATGTCGGGTTTTTGGCGGTTTGCCAGTTGCGGGTCAGAATGACCGTGGCGGTTAACCGCGGCCGCAGCGGTGTTATGGCGGTCTTCTGACCGGCGGTAAGCGCCTTTTACCGCCGAGGTCAGAATGACCACCAAAGTGTCTTAAGTCTTTAAAATATAAACAAAGTCTCTTTCAAGCACAAGTACCTGGTTTGGAGTGGAAAAATCTCCTCAGAGGGCCACAAAAGAAGAGGTGCGTGGAAAAAGGGTGTGTGCGTCGATTTCTCCCCAGCACACACGGACTTGCGTCGTTATTTTCCACGTGGGGAAGTCGTGCGTCGTTTTCCGGCACGCGGACAGTCTCTTTCTGTGGTTCGCGGGGATTACCAGATGTCCCGGGTCTGTGCGTGGATTGTCCTGCTTGTTTTCCGGCTGCGCGTCGTTCTGCAGGGCTGCGCTTCGAAATTACGATCTCACGGCAGGCGTTGCGTCGATTTCTCCTCTAGAGGTCGGGCGGCGTTGTCCTTGCGAAGCCGTGCGTCGGATTTCCGGTCGTCCCGAAGGCATCGCGTCGATCAGCGTCGGTGTGCGGCGTTTTTCTCGCCGCGGAACAAGCTGTGCGTCGAAATTTTCGGCGCACAGAGCGTCCAAGTGAAAAAGAGAAGTCTTTTTGGTCCTGAGACTTCAGGGAACAGGAGACAAGCTCTATCCAAGCCCTTGGAGAGCACTTTCACAGCCAGACAAGAGTTCAGCAAGGCAGCAGGCCAACAGCAAGGCAGCAGTCCTTTGTAGAAAGCAGACAGGTGAGTCCTTTGAGCAGCCAGGCAGTTCTTCTTGGCAGGATGTAGTTTCTGGTTTAGGTTTCTTCTCCAGCAAGTGTCTGATGAGGTAGGGCAGAGGCCCTGTTTTATACCCAAATGTGCCTTTGAAGTGGGGGAGACTTCAAAGAGTGGCTAAGAAGTGCACCAGGTCCCCTTTCAGTTCAATCCTGTCTGCCAGGGTCCCAGTATGGGGTGTGGCAGTCCTTTGTGTGAGAGCAGGCCCTCCACCCTCCCAGCCCAGGAAGACCCATTCAAAATGCAGATGTATGCAAGTGAGGCCGAGTACCCTGTGTTTGGGGTGTGCCTGCGTGAATGCACAAGGAGCTGTCAACCAAGCCCAGCCAGATGTGGATTGTAAGGCACAGAAAGATTTAAGTGCAAAGAAATGCTCACTTTCTAAAAGTTGCATTTCTAGAATAGCAATATTAAATCCAACTTCACCAGTCAGCAGGATTTTATATTACCATTCTGGCCATACTAAATATGACCTTCCTACTCCTTTCAGATCAGCAGCTACCACTTCAATACTGTATGAGGGCAGCCCCAATGTTAACCTATGAAGGGAGCAGGCCTCACAGTAGTGCAAAAACTAATTTAGGAGTTTTACACTACCAGGACATGTAAACTACACAGGTACATGTCCTGCCTTTCACCCACACAGCACCCTGCTATAGGGGTTACCTAGGGCACACATTAGAGGTGACTTATATGTGGAGAAAGGGGAGTTTTAGGCTTGGCAAGTACTTTTAAATGCCAAGTCGAGGTGTCAGTGAAAATGCACACACAGGCCTTGCAATGGGCAGCCTGAGGCAAGGAAAAAGGGGCTACTTAAGTGGGTGGCACAACGAGTGCTGCAGGCCCACTAGTAGCATTTAATCTACTGGCCCTATGCACATAGAGTGCACATTACTAGGGACTTATAAGTAAATTAATAGTCCAATCAGGTATGATTCAAGGTTACCCTGTTTTAAGGGAGAGAGCATATGCACTTTAGCACTGGTTAGCAGTGGTAAAGTGCGCAGAGTCTAAAAGCCAGCAAAAACAGTGTCCAAAAAGTGGAGGGAGGTAGGCAAAAAGTTAGGGGTGACTACCCTAAGGCTGTCAGGTCTAACAGTCACCCTTTCCCAATTGGGTATAGTCAATGTAACATACATGTTGTAGGATCAGGGCACTGGCACTGAGGTCTGGCTAGCAGGCATCAGTGAACCCTCAGAGTTGAAAACACAGGAGCAATGGTCCAAACATTTAGGGGTAATCATACAAAAAGAGGCATTTCCGTTCAATGGCAAATAACCATGGAAGAGAAACTGCATCAACATATACTAATACATAGTGAAGGGAAAATATGCTCAGAGTGTCTTTAATAAAATTAGGACTTTCCTTGGCTGAAACAGGTAGGAGAACTTCATTTTAAGAAAGATCAGAGGCTTTATTATGCTTGTTTAAAACCCATTCACTGTCTCCAAAGAGCCTTCAGCTTGTAATAAAATATTTTGAATGTAGACACTTCAGACCAATTAGTGGACATGAGAAAGTCTTCAAAACTAGCTCAAGCCCAAATGCTTAAGACACCATTTCCCCTCTAGTAGAATGAGCACCAAAGGTTCTAGTATACGGTGCATCAATGCCATTACATTTGCCTTACCTAGCAAACTATGAGAAGAAAGAGTATAAGGCTTCTGGAAAGATATCGGCAATTGAGAAGAGGACTTTCTCAAATTAGCTGTTTTCAACCTATATTCTTTAGGTCGTCTTGCCACATACAATTTGGGGATGAGGAAGAAAATATGGATATTCCAATGCAGTAGAGGTGTTTTTGTTACATTTTGTGATGGAAAAGAACACCCCTCCAGGTGAATGTTTAGTGTTATCCAAAGCCCTAAAATCAAGAACCAGTTTGAATGAAATCTAACAAAGTTGCACTCCTAGCTTTGGCAACAGTGGACCTGTCTTTCAAAGGTGAACTTACGTTTGTGTGTGAGTTTACAATTGTTTGCTACTCACAAAGGTAGTTAACTAATAGTAACTTTATGTCTGTGGAGTCTCCACACATAAAAATATATGACTGTTTTATCTATTTATGTGCGGAGACTTCGCAGTCAACAAGATACTACTACTAAAATCCCTTTGAGAATAGCAAACAATTGTAAACATTCACCAATGGGTAAATTTACCTTTGTGGCTCATTCCCACAATTTAAAAAAAAGGGAATGATTTCCCAGCCATTCCCGAAATAGAAGAAGGACCAATTTAATATTCCAAAGCAATGAATATCAGGAGTTAGGAGGATTAGAGTGGTAAATACCCCTCAAACAACCACACACTAAAGGGTGCGCGCTGTAGGAAATTGCTAACTTTTGTGTGCTATATCCCCAGATTTTTGCTTTCACTCTTTTGCTGGCGGTAGAACCCTGTGCTCTCCCTTACAACATGATGAAATAGGTATGCACCTTTTTGATAAATTTAGCTTACCTATAGGTCAATGGGTATATGGTACAAGGTATATCCAGGGCCTGGAAGTGAAATTCTACCAGTGGACTGCAGCACATATTTTTCCATATAGTACAGTGACAATTCAGACATGGATTCAGGTCTACCATACCAGTGTAGCCTGACTATAGCAGTGTAAAACTGCAACACGACCTGTAAAAATAAATCCTTTGACAGGTCAAAACCTCCCTTTTTATATAAATAAGACACCCCTAAGTAGGCATTATTGCCCTCAACGGAAGGCACATGCTATTTAAAAGTAGGACATGTAGAAATGTAATGTTAACATGCCTTTTTATGTGCTAATGGAGGATAGGAGACCGTTAATCTCAAGAACATATGAGGCAATGTGTCTCAACAGACAACAGTGAATAAATCAGCGCAGTCAATTATACAAGCCTTCTGGAGAGACATGAAAGTTAAAAACCATAAAGGATTATTAAGTTATTAAAATGAAAATACAGAAAGCAAAGTATAACAATCAGTCAAAATTCATCATAAATCAATCCAGAGATTTGCAATAAGGCTCTGTCAGATGCACAAAAGTGTCTAACATGTAGAGAAACTCTATAGTAAAATGTTCTAATTCTAAACAAAAGCCAGACTTACACGGATCTGCTCTCTAAATTCTCTAAATTCGAGGCAAACCAGACTTGCCTCACCTCCTGTTTGCAGATGTTTTATAACAAAATGACAATTGCATTGCCAGCATAAATCATGCCATAATACAAACTGCCAAACCAGAATACAAAATGCAATGCAGCGTCATCTAACTTCAGCCCAGTACCTTCCCCTAAATGAATATTAAATTCACCGCTTTTGATCTAATGTTATTGGGTGTGTCAGTACAAATCTAGTAACACTCAAAACCATGACAATCTCATAAAGTGAATAGGTCTACCGTAACACAGGCAGGAAGAGTCTTGAATGTAGCTATAGGCTTCCTCTGCAGATGGTCAAGAACAACATGAAAACACAAAGTATTATACGGGTGCACATTTTGTAATGTACGATGAGTGGAAGAATGAAAATACACATTGCTGCATTAGATTCAAGATGAACTTTAAGCCTATTTCGCAACAGAGTTTTGTCAAGCGCAGGTAAAATACAATTTTACACAGTGCAGTGCTTTTGCTTTAAAACAAAAATTTTCATAATGTTAGGCCCATAATTGTAATAAATCATCTTTCTCAGTTCCCCCTCTGATTGGCTATTCAATCATCAAAACCCACTTCTATATTTACAATACAGTTTCCATTATATTTAGTATCTTCTGATTCTTCCAAATCTTTCATCCCATCATAAACAGAAGCCTTTATTTTTTCCATCTTCTCTAACTCAATAATTTGTCTTTTCCTTTTTCTCTGTAGATGTTGCTGCTACCATCTTCACATGCCCACAATTTGAAGCTTTGTTGAGCAGATTAATTCAGAGAATTTTAGCACAGGAATGGGACCAATTATGCATGCAGAAATTATAATTATTTATGTTAGTATCTTTGAAAATACATCCCCACCAATACCATATACCAACCTTTGAAAAACCCTTTCCAAACTCTGTGATCCATGTATCAACTGATTCTCACAGCCCATGTTCTTCAAAAATCATTGCTCCACACGATACATTAGTGAAATTACTTGTGTAGTCATTCATAAATCTTTTGCTATCAACAATGAAAAAAGTGCAACATTTTTTAACCTTTGACACACAACAGACTCCACCCTCTTTTACTAGAAAGACATCTAAAGCAAGGCGGTTCGGCATGGTCATCGCTCCATTGCAAAAAATGTCTCATTAGTTTTAATTAATGCTCCAGAAGTGTTAATTACCAAACCTTAAACCAGTGTAAACGGCTTCCTAATCTTCACTTCAATTAAAGGCACACCATTTGGAGGAACAAACACCAAATACATCCATCAACACTTGTATAAAACTATGATTTGACCTTTAAGATCCATATTGCCCCTTCCAGTCATTTCATTATTCCATTGATATACATGCAGAAATACTAAGGCAAGATAGCAGCTTCCCACCCAATTATGTGGGAGGTTAAAATATGTGGTCTTACCGCAACCATAAATTTATCTCACGATTGGTTCTTCACCAATCATAAACACATCATCGGCTACATAACTTACATTAAACTCACTATTACCCACAAATTCAACAGATTTGGCATTCTGCGATTTTTCATGTAAAATACTCATAACTCCTCTCCTTTCTTCATCCGCTCTCAATCTAGGATGCATTTTTGAATATTCAGAACCCTCCTCAGCCTCTTCCTCCAATTCAATCTCTCTTGTTTCTTCCAAATTTTTACCAATTCTCATTTTTCTCTTGCTATATTCTTTTATAAATTCATGCTCAACATCGCTCAATTTGCACAAATGTGTTTTTAGTCATGTTAGAATTCAGGTTAGAATACATAATTGAATACATAATTGATCTCAAATGACTAGAAATGCATTTTAAATATTACGTTTCAGAAAGAGCTTCCGAGGTGATATTTTAGTCTGTGAGATATGGAGCTAGAAATTCTTGATCCAAGAAAACATTAACTGAAAGATTATGGGGGTTATTCTAACTTTGGAGGAGTGTTAATCCGTCCCAGAAGTGATGGTAAAGTGACGGATATACCACCAGCCGTATTACGAGTTCCATAGGATATAATGGACTCGTAATACGTCTGGTGGTAAATCCGTCACTTTTCCATCACTTTTGGGACGGATTAACACCTCCTCCAAAGTTAGAATAACCCCCTATATGACAACAAGTATGTCAAAAGGAATTGTAAATATGCCACTCCTTCTGACACAGAAGTTGGAAGAAACTTACAGACATAACAAATATTTACTATCATGATGTTTATGTATTCAGACAATAAATTCGTATAAACATAATCCTTAAAGTATCTAAAACCCTATTTCTATGTGTCAACTTTGTGTCTATTAAACTATTATATGCAGTGGTTAACTCTTTACTCTTATTTGCAGGTGAATCATATCCAACTGGCAAAACCAAACACAACAGTAAGCCAATTAAAAATATTATTATCAAGACTAATAAAACTATACGTCATTTTGAGCAGCATCTCAGATTGCTAGTTGCCATACCCCGTCTATAAAAGCACTAAACCTAAAAAATTTAAACTCTAACCACTAAATTTTAAAAGGCATAACACCAAAACTCAAAGTTCAAGAGATTTCAACATTTTTCGCCTTTTGATCCTCAACTAGATACATATGGTACAAAGGTAAACAGACTCCAACTGTGAATTGCTGTACACAAAAAATATAATTATTTAGAAAGTAAAATGTCTCTTCTTATTTTTATTAGTTCATGGTGGTTCTTAAAAAATAAATGGGCAACCTGTCAGATCATAGACTTCCACGTCGTCATGTTCTGATTCTGTGTTTGCAAAATAAAACCGTTCAGGAGCTGCACATAATCTATTAGCCATTCATACTTTTGTTGAGGTCTTAGCTCGTGGCTGCTCTCTTTCACTGTACTTAGAGGTTTGCTCATCTTGTTCTGATTCTTTGTCTCTGGTCTTCAGACTTTATTATGCAATCTTTTTCTAGCTCACACAGGCTCATGCCACTTATCTCTTTGATGTGCATCCTCATTTTCAGGTTCACTTATGACCACTGCTGTTTCTTTATCTTCACTTGCCACTTGAGTCACATTTTTTTCGGAAACAGTTTTATTTCCATCCTCCACATCAAAGTGTTTTCCTCTAGGGGCTCTGGAAACTAGAATGTTCAGTGTCACTCTTTGATTCTGAGTTTCCTGACTATTAGTTTGATTTTCTATCTAATCATGTTGTTCTTCTTGATTTTGATCTTCTTGATCTTGAGCACCTCTTTCTGGATTCATGCAGTAAACTCAGTCTTTACACTGTGAATCAGTAGTTGTTGTCCCCAATTCTTCATCTGCAATTTCCCCTCTATTCCTAGGAGACGCGTAGATCCACTGTGGCAAGTGTCCACATTTTACAGCAGTATTCTTCACAACGAAAGTCTGGTATGGGCCATTCCACCTCAGCTCAAAACAGGACTTGCAAACATGTTTCTTCGCTAATACCCAGTCCCCTGGCTGGAGTATATGACACAGTTCTTCTTTTGGTGAAGGTGTCATCAAATTCACCTGGACAGAGATACAGAGTACATCAGGCAGATCTTTGCAATCATCTAGTACAATGTCATCCCTAATAGACACAGGTGCTGTTGATATTTAGCAAGGGATCCTCATGGCCCTCCCACAAATACCTTTATGGGGGATAAACACTGCCACTTATCTGGTACACTCAGAGGCACCTAGGCACAACTGGAAATGCATCTGGCCACTTCAATGATTTTGAGTCACACATGTTCACCAGCTTGAACTGAACTGGTGTTTCCGGACTATAATTACAATGGAACTTCAACTTGATTTGCAAAGCTATGGGCAACAGCTTTATTGTTTCATTTTCGAAGAGTGTACCCCTAACGGACTCTAAATAAATTGGCAAAACGAATCTAGGGATCAATTCCCTCACAATAGTTTAGCTGATGTCATGCTGTCTGCTCACCTAGTGTAGGCTTCCACCCACCTAGAGAACAAACACACAATAGCAAGAATGTATCAAAGTTTATTGTAGACTGCCATCTCTAGGTTTTCTAACTGTATCAAAGTAAAAGGACCTTTGGACTTGCATATAAGGCTCATTGTCAACAAAGTTATGTTTCCTAGATTACTCTGTAGACAGGTATCACAACACTGACACAAATCTCAGAAACAAACCTAAAGTGTGGATTTTACCAATAATTATTAAATATTATTTATTAAAAAGCCTAACCATTGCATCTCGCACAAAGTGTGTTAGACAATGAATCTGCCTACGCATCGAAAATAACATTGAGTCAGGAAAAATGTATTGTCCCTCAGCTGTTACCCATACATTATTATGGTCTTTTGTACAACCTGCCATTTACCATTTTCTTTTCCCCACTTCTGGTGTCTCATCTAGGAGCTCTTTTAGCTCACTTAGGGCTTGGTTTATACTTTTTTAGCGCTGCATTTGCGTCACTTTTTTATGCAAAAGTGGCGCAAACTTACAAAATATAATTGAATTTTGTAAGATTCCCCTCTTTTGCATTAAAAAATGACACAAATACGGCACTAAAAAAAGTATAAATCAGGCCCAAAATGCCTGGACTGAAATAAATAGGAAACAATTTCAATTTTCATTCTCAGTATAGATTTTAGCACTCAAATCATCAGATAAACAGCATTCCATTGCAAGTGTAATTATTTCTGCTACTTTTGCAGAATTTACATCACACAAGTACGATGTTTCTACGGTACGTAACATGGTGCAGACTGCAAATCCAGCTCTCACTGTTCCATATTAGCCTGTCATACAACAACAGTCCATAACTATAACTTGATCAGCCTGTTTAAGTGGAACATCTTGTACGGCCAGTCTCATCAATCCAATCATGATCAAAGCCCTCATCATCACTCTCCTCATCCTCATCATCACTCTCCTCGTCTGCAATAGGCAAAAGTGTTGCAGGATTCAGGATATTGCATCTTCCGATTCAAATGTTATCAGCGACAAGAATTAACTTGTATTGAGTTAAGTGGCTGCTTGGCAAATGCTTTGTTTGTAGATGAGTCAGAAAAATCTCAACTAATTGAGGGACTAACACAATAAGTGCTTGCTGAATTTCATGACAAACTGCTGCTACTGATTTCAGATACCTTTTCTCTATATGGCGACCCAGATAGATAACATCTTTCATATAATAATGAAGTTTTGTAGGAGATCTTAATATACTGCAGCAGCCCTAAGTGGCAGGGCATCGGCAGACTCTCCAAATCTTTTTTTTTTCTTAAGAACTGGATGTAACATGGAGGGACTTTCTGCATACCCTTGTCGACACGGTACTACAGCAGAACTATTTTGAAGAATCTGAACGCAAGAAGGTATTGGCTATCTTCATGAAGAGAATTGAAAAAGAACGCTTTACACAAGTTGATGACTGTGAACCATTCTGCATTGGAGGAATCAGAAATAAAGTCACAGCAGGATTCGGGACCACAGTTCAACATGGTACTACTATTTTATCGATTTTTCTCAGATCTTGGACAGCTCTCCATTTTCTGCTTGACTTTTAATTACCATCACAGGTGAATTACAGTAACTGCCTGGTACAGACAAGTAGTCATTGACCTTATTGGAGAGTCCAATACAAATTCCCCGTAATGCTTGTTTCAGACTTATCCAATACTACGTTATCCACAGAGGATACCTTACTCCTTCCAAAATCAACCGTTAATTCAGTTGTACTGACATTGCCTGCTCTGGTGCCATTTGATTGATGTGGACTTAATCCACTTGTTGTGGGCCTACCCGTCCCTCCATCAATATTGGCAAGGATTCACGTCACACCTATCCACCTGCACAGTGAACCCTACACTGCACACATGGTGATTTTTCTTCTGGGCCTCTATCACAGAGACAAGAAACACAGGGCCACTTCCCAGTTCCTTGAACTATGATTTTTGATTGCTAAATGCCTCACCACCCAGGGAAGGAAATCACACGATCCTCCAGCTCATGTGGCCTGAACACAATCTCTTATCACATGGTCCAGGGCAGAAAGTGCATTCCTAACTAGGGAGGACAACCTGGGAATATGTAAATATCCAATAATGCCAGTTGGGATGCAACCCTGACAGATCTTCAGATGGCCACACAGCTTGCCCCAGATACACCAGATCATTTGTTAGTACAAGGGGAAAGCGAGGCGGACATTCAAGGATCCACATAATCACACATATCTTATGAGGTGTGTGACCTTCCCCTATGCACGTTATTCCTGCAATTAGAATTGCTGCCATTTCCTACTCATTTCTATGGTCTCCTGTCTAAAAGTGATGGAAATCGTTGTGTGTGTGTGGAGGGGGGGTCCAGGGTTTATCTTTATTTTTATTGATTGTTGTTTAATCATCAAAGTGAACTTGTTTGCCTCTGTGTGTTACACGTGGTGTTGATTCTTTCAGTATCCTGCCGGATTTGCATGGTACCTCATCCCAAATGAGGTTGCTCTGATCCTGGAAACCACCTGTGTGGCATTATGTAACTATCTGTGTTAGATAATGCAATTTGCTGGCACATACACTTTATTGTACTCCCTTGTAATCTGTCTAAGGGAAGTTGTATGAACTACAAAATTGCATTTAGGATTTGGTGTAAACATGACTCATTAAAACTTGAAAACTCAATAAACAGATAAACAAAATCTGCGTTTCATACCCTTCTCTGCTTCTTGTGTAAGCTTATACTGAGAAGTTTGAGCATAAACCACATTTGGTTTCACTGTAATTTGCAAAGGCTATGCACGCTTAATCAATCTTATTTCTTTATCAATAAAATCCCATCCCTTCTCTTTCACTGTGTGTCTTAGATCAGAAGGCAAATAGTTTTTTGTGACAATTGGGAACAAATGGACTTTTAACTTCTGCAATTTATTTTAAATTGAAAGTATTCAGCCTACATCACCCAGTGCCCAAATAAATTGTGAAATGCATTATGCTTAGTAGATCTCAACGTAAAAGGTTTATAGGACTCGTATCACAAATAATACATTTGTGGTCATTCTCCAGGGGGGCAGAATTTTACCTGAACATTTGCTAAGAATTGATTTGTGACTTATTTGTTATTAATACCAACAACTTGGAGTTGTTTTCCAAAGAGCGGTAGGTTTAGAACATCCATAGGACTTCCATGGAATGGGCAGGACTTGTATCAATCAGAAAAGATACTGTCTGGTTGTTCACCTCACCTCCTACATATGGTCCACTCTGGTGTTCCTCCAGGACTGCACCAAGCATGCAATCCTCCTCCTCCTCCAGGCACCCTCATGGAGGGGTTATTGAGTTCCTGAAAACTGTGAAATCATTATTAGCCATTAAAGGATTTTTCTGAAAGGAGAGCATTTTGTCTGCAGGTTCTGCTGCATCATTGGAGATACAGGTAAATTTGCAATGAGTTGCCTCTGATTCTGCATGTGCTCCACAGAATACAGTTGGACTGGGTCAACTATCCCAGTTGACTGCAATTGACTTGAATTCTGCTGCATATGGGGAACAAAATCATTTTGCATTTGATGTAGATGATTTTATGTTCCCTTTTGCAGTGTCCCATGTGCCCACAGTAGTGGCAAGTGGCTAAAGTTAATGTTCACATTTGTGCCGTTCAAATTCTTCACACAACCTCTACTTTTACCTTGAGGAACAACATTCAACACACCATTTCCCTGCACACTTACTCATTGCTTATTCAGGTTTACACCATCAACGGAACCAGAATCAAAACCTATATCCACTACCTGATTCTTAATACTCCATTAAATTCTCCTTCAACGTCCTCTGCTTTGCATCTAAGTAATCACATTACTTTGCATACTTCAGTATCTCATCAATACGCAGTCTGCCAACACCTCACACTCTACTAAGTTACGGGCCCAAACCCATCACAAACATTGATACAAAGTCTTTGACTTTACTGTACTTTCTGTAAATCTGAATTAATCTCTCATAGTAAGCATGCACCAACTGTTTTTGGCTCCTGAGTAGCCCTCATAATCTTTGACAACTTCACCTCTTTTTTCCTAGACTTTTGTTTCAAATGTGCAGTCACTTCCTTGTGTATTTTCATAACAACAGAATCTGAACAATTGTGAGGAAGTACTCTTAGATGCTCTTCTTTTGGCACTATTACTGTTACTTTGCATTTAGCCCACAAATCAGTTGGAACAAACATTTCAAATAATGTCTTCAAATCCATCTAAAGTACCTTTGTAATTCTCACCAGTCTCTCTATGTTCATATACCATTAACCTAAGCTTGGGAAAGCTTGTTATAAATGCAAGGAGTTCAGATCTCTGCCAAGGAACATGCACATAAATACCTTCATCCACTTCTCGCAAAGGAAATTCAGTCACAATTAATTCACTTGTGCACATGCTTTCACGTCTTTTTCTGCTTCAGTCTATTTTTTTTTATTTTTTGCCTCCCTTCTTACTCTATTTTTCTCTAAAGCTTTTCAAACTTCTACTAGATTTTAATGCTTTTTATTAATTCACTAGTATGCACTAGTATAACTATCAAACCTATTTCATTCACTTCATCACCCAGATCCATTCTATAGTTTATATGCCATTCTTTTCTATTACATAGATTAATGGCATATGTTCTGCTGATTCCGCAACTCAGCAAATGCATCACATGCACACCTAGCAGCGTCATTACTCAAAAATCCTAACTCTTCCATATTACATGTAGTCAAAATCCCTATGCCCAATGTGTCCTGCAAGATTTCTGCAAATTCAGTCTTTAAATTAGAGATTATTAATCTCTCTCCTTGCAGTTTACCCTGTTTTACTGCAGACGCAGTAGTGAAGGTATCAAAAGTAGGAGCAGCCATATGTGCAGGTGAGCTGACATGAGCAGTAATAATTATGCTAGTACCTGCTTCATTATTTGGCAGTGCAGTAAGCATTGGAAGTGTAAATGCTCTCCTGCTCCCATATTCTGAGGGGATCTGAGTACTTGTAAAAAAAAATACAGAAGAGGTCTTGAGTCTAGTAAGTCATCTAAAAAAATATCCTCCTCATCTGAATTCTTTTCCATATTTTATTTTCTTTCTTTTTTCATTTCACATTATTGTCTGATTTCTTTTTTTCTATCTCATTAGGAATTACAAAAAACACATCCAGCATCATAACCTCACACCACACTCTTCTGTCTTTCCCTATTTAGAACCTAGTCAGCGGCTCACAGCATTTTAACTATGGCTCTTCATGTTCTTACATTCATTCTCAACTGCAACACAATCCCATTCACTCGGTGTGCTGAACTGTATGCATCTACATTGTGGATTTCCTCTAATAAATCATGTCTTGAATACTCAAGCTGAGTACATGGTACAGTGTTTTTTTAATGCAAAATTGTTCATAATGTTAGACACACAATTATAATAAGCCAGAATCATCTTTCTTGTGTCCTTACAGTGAGTAGCACCCAAAGGCTAATTGTACAGTGAGAGGCCTAGTTGTCCTGTGTAGAAAAAAGGAGTACATATTAAAAATACTAATACCGTATCTCGGGAATGGGACTAGCTAAAAAGGTAACTAAACAATGATTTTTATAGGTATTAAGGATTCAATTCAGTGGTGAAGTCAGATTTTTTATAATTATTAAGGAAAATTAACCTTTAAAAGGTTACCCTTTCCTGACCAAAGTTCCTGGTGGCTAATTTGCATCTGCTCCCAAGCTTCTCTCAATCACTGTTTGGCAGATGTGCAAAAATAGGTGTGAAAACCCATTGTAGGAGCAAACAATGCACTTACCTGAATGGGCAGAGATGACTGCTCTGAACTTTTCCAACTATGCAGGGTGAGGGGCTGTGAGCATCCTTTTTAGCCTTATAGTGTCAAATCCTTCTTGAGTGTCAAAGCCTGTTTCACGGGTCTGGCAGGTTTACATGTAACACTTTGGGGTACACTTGAAAGGTGGAGAATAGGATGCCATGATCATTCTTGTGTATCTAATGCCTGGTTGATGAAGGACCCTGCATTGTCCCACCCAGACTTCTATCTCTCCGCTTTACATTTAGCACTGGGGGTGAATTTGAAAAGGTGGGAACAGCATGGCCAGACATTTCTATCCATGTAACCAAGGACTGGTTTGCTGATGAACGCTGTTTTGTTCTACCAGACAACTGTCTTTGGGTTTATTGCAGGTACAGTGCCTGCCCCAAACTGAATTTTAGTGGCAGATGTGGGAGGACACTAGGATTACCATAGTACACTCCCCATACACACCACCAGCCTTCAGAACCCTAGTTTAGTGTGGCAAACTTTTTTGCCATCTTGAAAATGCTCTAAGCGGGTAGGTTTAACCTGGGAACTTTTATCCAGTTGTTTAGAATGTGTCCGAGGGTCATTCTCTTAAGGGTTATAAGGTTGACTTCCTGTTCAAGCTACAGGGTACAACAAGCTTAGAGAGGCCTTTTCTGTGCCTGCCCATCCAACCATTGTGAACTGGACCTGATCCGGATAGTGCTGTCAGCCTCTTCCTGACACCTGTGAGTCTCAAAGTGTTTCATCTGAGGTCCTGGGGGCTTTAGAAATATACTCCATTGGTAGACTGAGACTTGCAGGTCTAAGTCAGATGGTAAATCTTTCGCCACTATGACCCTGGTTGGCATATCTGACCTGCATTCCATTGCAGCCAGTCTCAAATTGCACCTAGGTCCCAGTCTGCCATGACCATTGACTATCATTGGCACTTTATGGTTCTTGGCAAAGGTTCTACTTAAAACTTTTAAAAATCATATGTCCAATTCCCCTTATGGGATTTGTATCATGTTGGTGTCATTTTATTTATTAAATGTTACTTTACATTTCAAATTCTGTTTAAGATTTTTACTGTTTGCATTTTGACATAATTTGTTTTGATACTGCACAAATACTTTACACATTGTCCTATGTTAAGCCTGTCTGAGCTGTGCCATAGCTACCAAGAGGGTTCAGTACAGGTTAATTTAGTGACTTTGAGGGTTCACTCTGACAAGGGTTTTGATTATTCCGTGAGGTGGGTAGTCACCTACCCAAATATAAATCCATTTCTCACACCCACTGATCAGTTCATTGTCAATACTTTTATGACTTGCTCTTATATTGGGGACCTGTATCCATTAGTAGTCCTAAAGGTTTTTTTTGTAAGCTGCCAATGAGACTAGAAAAAAAGAACCACTGTGACATTGGCTAAAATTGGATCAAAACATTTCTCCAACATCAGCTACATCAAAATCCTCAGATAGAGATATACATTTTCGAAGTTCCTCAAGCCCAGGATGCCTGAATGAAGCTAATAGCTGACACCAAAATACCTTGAAGAATAAAGGTTACCCTGAAAAATCTCAAACCATCAACTGAACATTGTCTGACAAGGTCATCTTGTGGCTGGCTCCCTTTTGGTTCACCAATAGCTGAGGATGAGAGGGCAGAAGGACGTGACTGTCTATGGACAGCTCCATTAGTGATGGGAAACGTCCTCCAAAGGGAGCGAACAGGACGTTTTGGGCTCCTAGCCTGCAAATATGGGCAATGCACCTAGAGATCATGCAAAAAGTAGTAATGTGTAAATACTGTCTGCTGACTAATCTTGCGAGAAATCCTCATGAGTAAAACTCATCCAACAGGTTATTCAGATGGAAGACAAAGACCTTTAGAAAAAGGATGTTCCAAAGATTTTGCAAACTCTGTAAGGAATGAGGTTATAGCCTACAGACACTGTAATCCTTTAGGTGCTTGTAAAACCTATCAACAACTATATTGAAGGCCCTTGGAAAGAACTTCACCTCAGCTGATATTCTGTGATTGTGATAGAAATCCTAGAACACCGTAACTATCTTTGCAAGTAGTTTGGATCTGGTAACTTCTAAGCAACTGATATACCGGACTGCTGGGACATTTTCTATTTGCTGAAGTAACACATAACTTGCTCTGCCCTTTGTGTAACTGTGAACTGCAAAGCAGTCTGGTTGAAGCTCTAAACAATTCATATACATTAGTGACTCCTACCCATACCATGGTCCTCCTGTTGAGAACTGACCACAGAAAGCCCCCTATGACTGCCATCTGACTGTAGCAAAAATTGCTTACCTCTTCCAAATATCCAGGAGATCCATTCACCACATGATCTCTTCTAAGGTTTATGAATCTAGAGGGACCTAATCTGAGTAAGACAGACATCTGTTTAAATGTCTGATTTTTGATTTGTAGATGTTGTAGAGCATGATAATTGAGCTGGTCTGGAAATACTGCTGAAGCGGAAGAAGCTGACAAACCCACCACTCTGGCTAAGTGACACAAGGGTATGATGGAGAGGGATTGAAATAGCCTCAGTTCCTTTTTGATTAACTTAATCTTTCCCCTGGAAGCTGTAAAGTTTCCCTTTTCAATTCAATTAGGAATCTGAAAAGCAGATTTCTCTCAATTCACCTCAAATCCACAGCCCTGGATGACATGAATGGCAGCCTGAAGCTGGTCCTATAGAATCACACAGTCCTGGGCTAGAAAGAGTATAATATCTAGATCAGTGTTCTTAACCTGTTATCCGAAGACTGCTGGGGTCCACAAGGCCTCCTCAGGGGGTCTATGGCTGTTTTGCAAAATGAAATATCAAAATTAATCAATACAAATTATTAAAGTATATACAAATAAGTTAGCAATATTGTAAATTTGAAAACGTTGAAATATTTCAAAATGTGAGCATTTTTTGGATGTATAGTTGTTTTCATATTTTTTTATATTTTTTTGGAATCCAAAACACAGAAATTACTTAGGCCAGGGGTCCCCAGCTTCTAACTATGACTCATTAGGGTTCCCCGGATTCCAGTTCCGATTCAGTGGTGGTCCACAGATGTGAATAGGTTATGAACCTCTATCCTAGATAAATCATCAAGTGTATACCCTGCATTCACAAAGATACTGCTCTAGGCTTAAGCAACTTTGTGAAACACCACAGAGTAGAGAATAGGCCAAAAAGAAAAGCAGTATACTGCTAAACTTGCCTTTTCCACTGAAACTGAAGAAAAAGATAGCCATCTTTTAAATCTATCCTTGCCATCCAGTCTCCTGAATGAAGTGCATCTCTGATATGGACTACTGTTTCCTTTTTGAAGTGTCAGTAGAAAACAAACTGATTGAAATCCTTTATATTTATCACAAGGCAATACATCTTGATCCTTTTTTCTGGTGAAAAACATAATGCTTACAAAGCCCTGAATGTGTAGGGTACATTGTTCTATGTACTCTTTTGGCAATAGCTCTAATATTTCCTTTGTTATGATGCTTCTATGAAGAAGTGTATTGAAACCGGAAGAGATTCATGAAACGGGATCTAGTAAAATTCTATGGTCTGCACAACCCAGAGAACCCCAAAAGTTTCTGCCAATTGTGGATGAAGACAGCGACCCTGCAACTTACAAGAGAGGACTGGAGGGAAAGGGGAAGCACACATGGCTTTGGTTGACACTGCATCTTCTCTACCCACTTGTAGGGGGTAAACTGCCTTCTACTTTTTTAGGGAATAAAGTTGGATACTAAGGTTATGAAAGCTGGTTATTCTACCAGAAACTATTATCAATGGCATATCAGGCAGCAGATTGGTCTCTTAATCTTCCAGCTCTGGCAAAAACACACCTACCAAAAACTAGTCCTAAATACCATTGTGCCTTATCTAGAGAGAAGGAGGTGTGGACATACTTCGCATACCTTCAATAAAATAATAACTGTTAAGTAGTCCCAGAGTTTCAGGACAAGCCGGTGAGCCCATTATTTCCATCTCTCCTGTAATGAGGCTAAATTAGCGTGGCTAAGAAAACAGAAGGCTCTCTGTGCCCAATTAAACAGAATGTTAGGGTAAACTGATTTCCAATATTCTTTCAAGTTTTCACAGCATACATAAAACATTTGTAAGGTGGCTAACCACCACCAATATTTTTTCCTGACTAGCTATCAAGGCCCTAGCTATACCTTATCTTGGACCCTTCTTCCCTTTTCATTTTTATTCATGTATGCTATTAACAATGAATCTAAAGTTCAGTTACCATTACTTTGTTGAGTGTGCCACATTTGGGACATTGCTGCTTTAAGTTTACCTATGGGAGTGTTCAACAACATTCTAATTCTGAGTCTAAGCTACTCTGCCACATTATGAGGCAGGACTCATTCAGATGAATTAGGATGTTGTAATTGAGACGTGCTAAATGTAGGTTGCCCATTGGCATATGAAACAGCATTAGGCGTTGGCACTTTATCAATATCTTGTTACAGTAAAATATTAAAGAACCTTCATTTTTTGTGGTTGCTAGGTCAATCAGAACAATTATAAATATGGGTTTCCTCAACCTTGAGTCAAACGTATTATCATATAATATAGCAACATCATCATTATGAATGCTATTGTTGTTCCCATCCTAATCATCATCAAAATGTATATTCTCAATGTGGCTTCTCCAATACCAAATGGGAACTTTTGTTTGCCTTAATTTCTACTTCACGGCTACAACATTGTACAGCTGGCTTACAGTCAACAGTCTTTTGCGACTGAGACCACCATTAGTTTACATTGCTAAATGAGTCAGACAGCCATTGAACTTGGGAAGACTGGGAGAGACCCATGTTTTTGACAGTATATGCTACCCTTAGAAGTCTTCAGTGATCTCCTGTCCAGTGTTACCTTAGCAACATCATAAACTGCTACTATCAACACGAGGATTCAATTTATAAGAAACCATCTTGGCCAAAGAATTAGCAATGCCAAAGACAAACTTTTTCAAAGTAAACACCATAGCTCTCTGAATCGACTGGGAAACTGTTATCCAAAAATTAAAACAAGTCCTTATTAATGACTTCCTCTTCATTAAATGCATATTTTTGTTCTAGTTAAACCAATACATAAATAAGTGAAGTTACGTGGCAAAAGAATCATAAATTGGAGATTGAACAAATAAATAGACACTTAGGTATTGGCAGTGTTACCGCCAAGCTGTGTCGATGACAGACCCGAAAAGACTGTCAAGCCAACTGCATTCTGCCCACCATATTTGGATGTTGAAGCTCTGCAAGTTAATTGATTGTGACGGATTTCTGACGGAGGGAGACGGCAGTGGATCCCAATGGACTCTGTACAATGCAGGCTGTAGAAGAAAGGTGACACACACACACACACACTATCCCTTAACCATTTGCGTCCCACTGCACTACACAACACACAACATTCACACAATAACCCATTACCATTCCAACACTACACAACCAGTACAGGCCGAAAACACACATTGACATACATCCATAACACAACATACACCAGTTACACTGCACCTATAAACAAAACAACCACAACAACCAACAGAACTACACACTCATCTATACAAACACATAAACATAACTACACAAACACATGCACACACAGGCAAACTACACACAGCACAGCAACATCCACCACACAACAACACTCACATTAATGATGAATGTGTCACATGGTAACACAACATACACAACAGCACCAGTCTCACATGCAAGTGATACACACCACCCACTCCAGCTCCCTCCATCTCAGTCAATCCACACACACACACATTCACGTACTGACTTACATACACAACAGATAGCACAAACCTACCTGTACAGGTCCCGGTGAAATGCACAAACATGGACACTGTTGTTTAGTGTGAGTGCACTGTCACTGTGGTGCCATTAATTTTGCAATGAATGATGACGCCACGATGACAGTTGTGTATGTGTGTGATAGCGTGGCGTTCCAGAGAGTCCCCGACCATTTGTGATACCACTGTGTACCCCACATATGCATGTCATAGTAATGTTTTAAAATGTATGTGACATGTACATGCCTGCAGTGGCACGACCTCCCAAGCAGTGACCACTCAACGTACTCTGGCAATGCATTATCTCTACCTTCAAGTCAGGCGATGGGGGGTAGTGTTGTCTCCTTAGGTCAGTGTTTGCAGTCACGGCCGGTGTTGTTCAGTCATGTCCTGTCAAAAAAGGGGGTGGAATGGGGAAAATGGGAGTGTTCACCCCTTTTTCGCGCCCAATCCAACAACTCAAACATGGAAGTCAGACTGCCACTTTTTTCTTGGCAGTAAGGCACATTCAAATCTGCACGGCAGAGAGTGTCTCGGGTTCTGCCGTCAGCCACTTCTCCATCTCCTGACGTTGTCACAGGCAGTGTTTCTTGGTGGAAATGGCAGGTTAAATGTAGGCTTTCATCTATGGGACCATCAACATCTAAATATTCCGGGTGGACCATCATGGTAGCGGACGGGTTTTCAGTCCAAAAGTGAATGACGGACCAGCCCTGAGACTTTAAAAAGTAATGCGCAATAAATCCCCCAATAAGATTGTGAAGCTATGCTCTGTGCCACCTAGTGAAATAAACACAAAATAAACCACCTGACGTATAGTTAAAGGGCATCTGCCATTTGCTTCACACACCAGGTAATACATCAAAGATGCTCGTCCAGAAAGCAGTCATCAGGAGCTGTCTTCAGTGGTTCAGGCTATGGGGAAAACAAAAAGGCCAGGCATATCTTGAATAAACACAAGTGAGAACACACAAAGAGTGTCAATGAAGTAGCACAACATCGGATATTTTTGATCACTTTTCTGAGGTTATCATTAGGAAAAAAAGGTTAAGGAGATTCACAGATGGTCTGTATGAATGATCCTGATTCGTGACTTTTCTCATCCTGTGTGGACTATCACGGAAGTTGTGATATATGTAGTCCTTTTTGTTTGTTTAATTGTGACTGCTATGATTAAAGTGGCAACACACAGGCAGCATAATAGAGCTTTCGCTTTTCCATGAAATGTACATTCTTGCTTACAATTCACAATATCCAAAATAATAAAATCACTCATGTAGGAGAAAAAATCGAATGTTTTTTGTTTTTTTTATAGCAGAGCATATGTGTGCTTCTACTCAAAAATTACAAAAAGAATTTGCAATGTTTGGGAACGTTTCTGTGAAACTGTGCAAGGGTACTACCTATTGTGTATAAGTGCACACTGCACAAGAGAATAATGCTGTCACCGGCAGAGAGGTAATCCAATAACTGAAGTGGATGGACCCTGTTTCTTATTCTGTATGCTGTGGCTGAAGGAACAAAACTGTGAATGACAGATGGATGAAGGTGTCATAGAAATAAAGATGTATGTATATATACATATATTTTACTGAAAAAACAAACACTATGGGCCATTATAATTACGTTCAGATTTTACACACATAAAATGACAGAAACTCAGCAGTTATAGTCACCTGAGCAAACTATAACTTGCGACCCTGCAAAGCACTGCTTATGACCTTACATATTACATCACTCATGACATGGTCAGTGACATCACTGATGACATCTCAAATTACATCACTGATGATACCAGGCAGTGAGTGTGTTTCACAAACGTTTCTGAGACTTAAAAATATATAGTAAGCTACTGCATAAGTTAAATTACTATTCTTCCTGTACTTCTAATGAGTGATACTTTTTCTAACATATGTTGTCTGATCCATAATCCCATTTTATAGCAGATGTTCTATTCATCAGTAAAATAACCTCTACACTGACACATGTCCCTGCTAATGTATGTATATGGTTGTGCTTTGCGATACATCACTCCAGAGTGATGGCTGAGTATAGTTCTGTTTTATGACATACTAACCAGTTTCCTTAGACCTCTTTCCTTTGAGATGAATAAGAGTAGTAGAAGATTACATTACATTCATCTGTTCACCGAGACCTTTCTCTGGGGTTATTGCTCAGTGTAGTAGACATTTAGCACAGATTCAGCTCTCTGCTCACACCTTTCTCCAGGATGAAAAAAAACTGTAACACAATGGCCTGTCTGCTAACACCTCCCTACTGGTTGTATGTTGTAGTGGTCTGTGTAAATCCAACATTTGCATTAAAACCTCTTTTCAGGTTCACGAATGATGTTGTTGTGGTTTGCAACACACTGGCCTATACAGATAGAAGTTTTACTTTGATCATTAGTGTTTACAGTAGTGTCTTAGAAAACACAGGACTATCCACAAAGAACGGTCTCTTAGGTGATAAGTGAGTGTAGTAGTTGATAAGCTTACAGTGAGCTCTGTGTTGTATGTCTTTCACCTGTGTTGTCTCCTTACTTTTAAAAAGTTTAAATAGTATTAAAGTATATTAAAATGTACTTTGCTGGATGATGTCATCAGTGATGCAATTATGGATGTCATCAGTGATGTCACTTACCATTTCACAAGTGATGTAATATGTGGGGTCATAAGCACTGCATTGCGGGGGCGTAAGTTATAGATATCTCACATAACTATAGCTACTGAATTTCTATGGTTTGGTGTGTGTACAATCTAAACCTAGCTATAACATCCTTGTAACCTTTGTTCTTTTAATTAATTTCTATGTTTTCAATGGTATTTCCTACCTAGAACATCCCTGTAACCTTGTTTTTGTCAGTGAATTTCCACATTTTTAATGGCTTTTCCTACTGTAAGGCCCCTGTAACCATTGTTTTTTTCAGTGAATTTCTAATGTTTATTTATTAAATACAAGTAGCTGTAACATTACTTTAACTTTAGGTTTTTTAAGTGATTTTAATCTACAACTATCTTAGGTAAAACTATATAAAATATTAAAATACATAACTTTAATTAATTCTTTAAAGAATAAAAATTAGTTTTTTTAATGTTTTTAGGATCTGCCATAAGCCCAACCCATGCATACGTCCTGTTCTAGGCTCCATGAGGGAACTGCAGATCCAGCATGATTTTTAACATTTAAAAATATAAATGGATGCTGTTAAACTGATGTTTTAGGTGTTTTAGTAAAATAACATAGAAACGTATCTTTCAATAAATAATTCTAGGTGTGATTATGTTTTGTGGGTCTGTGAGTGTGTGAATGGGTGTGTGAGTTGGTGTGTGAGCAGCTGTGTAGGTCTGTGAGTCAGTATGGTAGTAGTTTTGTGGGTGTGTGAGTGTATGCATAGAGTAGATGTGTGTGTGATTGGGTGTGTGAGCAGGTGTGTGAATGGTTATGTGGGTCTATGAATAAGTGCTGTAGTGGTTTGGTGGGTCTGTGAGTGTGTGAATGAGTGTGTGAGTGGCTGTGTGGTTCTGTGAGGAGGTGCGGTAGTGGTTTTGTGGGTGTGTAAGTTTGATGGGTGTTTAAGTGGATATGGGAGTCTGTTAAAGGGTGTGTGAGTATTTAAATGGGTGTGTGAGTGGGTGAGTGAGTGTGTGAATGGGTGTGTGAGTTGGAGAGTAGGTATGTGAATGGGTGTGTGAGCATGAATGGGTGTGTGAGTGGGTGTGGGAGTGTGTGAATGGGTGTGTGATTGGATGTGTGAGTGGCTGTGTGAGCCGGTGTGGTAGTGGTTTTGTGGCACAGTGAGTGGCTGTGTAAATGGGTGAATAAGTGTGTGAGTCGGAGTGGGAGTGTGTCAATGAGTGGGTGAATATGTCAAGGGGTATGTGGGTGTGTGAGTGTGTGAATGGGTGTGTTAATGAGTGTGCAAGTGAGTGTGTGGGTGTGTGAGTAGCTGTGTGGGTCTGTGGCTGTGTGTGTGTGAGTGGGTGTGTGAGTTTGTGACAAGGTGCAGTGGTAGTTTTGTGGGTATTTGAATAGGTGGGTGTGAGTGTGTCAATGGGAGTGTGAGTGGGTGTGGGCATGTGTGAATGGGTGTGTGAGTGGGTATGTGAGTGTATGAATTGGTGTATAAATGGCTGTGGGTGTGTGAAGGAGGATGTGAGTGTATAGGTATATGCGTCTATGTGAGTAGGTGCGTGCATATGTAAATGGGTGTGTGTCACTGTATGGGTGTGTGAGTGGGTGTATACGGTGTATCGTGAATAAATGCATGGGTGTCTTAGTGGGGATGTGAATGTATTATGTGGGTGTGTTTGTGGGAACGGGAGTGGCTTTGTGGGTCTGGGAGTGGGTGTATGGGTGTGTTAGTGGGTCTCTGAGTGGTTTGTAGGTGTGTCAGTAGCTGTGTGAGTGACTGTATGGGTGTGTTAGTTGGGATGTAATTGTCTATTTGGGTGTGTGAGTGGGTGTGCATCAGTATATGAGTGGCAGTGTAGGTTTGTGTGTGGGTGTGAGAGTGGCTGTATGGGTGTATGAGTTGGGGTGCGAGTGCTTATATGGGTGTGTTAGTGGGTGTGCAAGGAAGTGTGTGAGTAGCTGTGTGAGTGTCTGTATGGGTGTGCAAGTGGGTCTTTGAATGGCTATGTGGATATGTAAAACGTGAGTGTCTGTATAGGTGTCTGAGTGGGTGTATGAGTGGCTGTATGGAACTGTAAGTAGGTGTCTGACTGTGTAAGTGGGTGCATGTTTTATTTTTTAATTGTAGTCTTGAACACCCTCATAATGTAATCTTATGAAAAAACACTAGAAATCCTTATTTGTAAACCAGATTACTCAAATAGGTGGTGCCATTCATCTGTATAAAATAGAATTATAAATTGAACTTGTGAATATGCAATACATATATTCATATATTTATAATAGCAATAAATCACTATACATTTCCCATGCTCTAAAGCTATGTTAAAATAAAAAATCAATATTTCATTATCCCTTTTTTACTGTTCTCAGATTTTATACTTATACAAAATGAATGATGTACTCTCTAAGGAAACACCCTTGAACATTGAGGAAACAGGGGAAATAAATAATAAATAATAATTTTTAAAAACGTACTGTTCCCGACACCGCTGCCTCGCCTGAGATGGCTGGCCAAGCACATTTAGTGCACAGACTCCACTTCCCCTTCTTTTTCCCCTCCCGTGGCCCAGCCCCCCCCTGCACATGCTGCTAGCTGAGCCAGCAACTGTAAAATAAACTGATAATTAAATATTGTTTTATTTTACAGCTGCTGGTTTTTAGCCAGGGGTGCCACGCTCCTCTGCAATTGCGGAGGAGCCCCCCTGGCCTTTCCACTCTTATACTGCTTCATGTTTTGTAGCAAACTCTGTATTATCCTACTTCTAAACATATGTACCCAATAATCCAAGGTGGTAATGGCAAAAATCTGTGCACCTCCAAGTGGTGTCCAATCTAGTACAGTTAATACACTAGTCCAAAAGTGGTGCAAGTGATCACGTGCCCTACTACCCCAAGGCACATGAATAGTGTATACGGGTATACACAATGTACATTAAACAGATACGACCACAGCACACAGGGCATACATAGTAGTACAATACAGGTGCACATTTCTGTATGACAGATCTGTTGATGAATAGTACAATACTCTTCTCTGTGTTCCAGAAAGATATTTATTTGGATCAATAGTTGTGTTTCAATGAACACAGCCAATCAAGCACAGCCATCAAGCACAGCCAACACGTGTTTTGTCACACAGTGACTTTTTCAAGGTTAGACTGGAGATGAGTAATTACAGTATTCAACTAGAAAAGGTGAAGTAAGGGAGCTGTATTCGTATCCTAATTAGAAGAGTGAGGAAGTATGTCGTTCCGGTGTCATAAAATATATAAGGACACCAAGGGCGAACTGGAAGCGCGCACCCAAATACAACTCTTAGGATTTACCAAGGTCTTTTTTTTCTTCGCTTACTTAGGACTCTACTACTTTCTGCACATACGGTACATACTAAACCTTGGTGTCCTTATATATTTTATGACACCGGAACGACATACTTCCTCACTCATGCGTCTGTCGGTGTATCTCTGGATGTGTAAGTAGCTGTGTGGGTGTGTGACTGGGTGTGTTAGTGACTGTATGGGTATCTAAATGCATATGTAAGTGGGTGTATGGATTGGCAACTGACTGGGTTTGGGTGTGTAACTGTTTATGCAAGTGTCTCTGTTAGTGGTGGATACCTATGTGGGTATATGAGTAGATGTGTAAGTGCCTCTCCCTGTCTGCCTGGGTTTGTGAGTGGCTCTATGGTTTTATAAATTGGCATGTGAGTGGCTGTATTGGTGAGGACTAGGCATATAAATGGGTGTATAGGTACGTGTGTAACTGAGTGCTAGGTACATAAATGGCTCACAGGTATTTGAGTAGGTGTAACAGTACCCATATGGTTGTGTGAATGACTATGTAAGTGAATGTTTAGGTGAATAAATGGATGTGTAAATGTTTTTATGGGTGTGTAACCAAACGTGTGAGTTACTGTCTGGCTATATCAATGGTGGGTACATGAGTGCTTTTGTGGGAGTGTAAGTGGGTGTGTAAGTGACTGCCTGACTGTGTGAGTTGGTACACATTACATACTATTGAATTACATACAAGCACCCACATCTAAATTCAAACACACTCTTTCATACTGCCTTAATAAAACAAGTATGTTATCGGTATTCCAATTCCTCTTCATTCTTTGCTGCTTACTATATTTTTAGTTAAAGTTCTCATCTAAATTTCCTTCTATTTTGCCTCTTACTGTAGTGTTTAGAAGCTCCCCATTTTCTTTTTAGTTTATTTAAACTCATAGGTTGTTTATAAATATACTTTTTCACTGTGCAACCGATTTAACATACCTGTAAGTTTTCTCTGTTATTGTCCAGCTTTTATATAAAATATATTTTAATATAAGTTTCCCACTGCAAATCTCAAGTCAGAAATCTCTCAATTCTCTTCCACTCTCAGTACAAAAGTATCAATAGTGGCTACCCTTCCCACTGTGCTCTCACTCATACTCCCATACCTGGGTGTGTAAGTGGTATTGTGGGTGTGTGAGGCTATATGTGGGTGTGTGAATGGGTATGAGAGTGGCTGTATGGGTATGTCAGTGCATGTGGGAGTGGCTGTGTGAGTCTGTGAGTGGGTATATGAGTGGTCTTGTGGGTCTTCGAGTGGGTGTGCAAGTGTGTGAATGTGTGTGTGTGAGTGGGTATGTTTGTGGCTGTGTGGGTCTGTGAGTGAGTATGTGAGTGACTGCATGGCTGTATGTGTGCGTGTGTGAATGGGTGAGTGAGGGGGTATATGGGTCTGCAAGAGGGTGTGTGAATGAGTGTGTGTGTGGGTCTGTGAGTCGGTGCATGAGTACCTGTGTAGGTCTGGGTGTGTGTGTGAATAGGTATGTGAATTGATATGTGACTGGGTGTGGAAGTGAGTGTGTGTGAGTGTGTGAATGATACATGAGTGAGTGTGTGGGTCTGTCTGCAGGTGTGTGGAAGTGCCTGTCTGGATCTGTAAGTGGGTGTGTAAATGGGTAGGTGAGTGGGTTTATGAGTGAGTGGTTGTGGATGTGTGGGTCTGTGAGTAGGTATTGTAGGGTTTTGTGGGTCTGTGAGTAGGAGTGTGAATAGGTGGTTAGGTGTGTGAGTGGGTGCATGGGTGTGTAAGTGGCAGTGTCAGTGGTTTTCTGGGTCTCTGAGTGGGTGTGTGAGTCTATAAGTGGGCATGTGAGTGTGCGATGGGTGGATGTTTGAGTGGATGTGTAAGTGGCTGTTTTGGTCTCTAAGTGATATTCCAGTGGGTGTGGATGTCATGGATTTACCCAGGGAGTAACGCTGTGCTCCGTGGTGGATTCTCACACACCCAAAAAAACATTTTGGGGCAATTTCACGGACCCCTTGATCACTCCCATGGGGTCAGGGTACCTCTACCTTGACCACTTTATCAATTTTAACTTTTATTTCCCCCACCCCACTGGTACCGAGTCCCAATATACAAAATGGCAGCCGCAACTTTCCTTTCATATTGCGGCCAGCCAATCATGGCATTGCTGCTGGTGCGTCCGCAGACCCACCGGGGTGAATTTGCATCTATAGATATACATAAATCTATTTTCTTCTGAACTCACTCCAAAACTACTGAATAGATTTACACCAAATTAGAAAAAGAAATCTTTTTAGACCAAGATCTAGCTTCCTGCTCAATTTGGTGTAACTCTGTTTGGCGGTTCAGGCTGTAGTTGTGTTTTAAATTCCTAAGGAAAATGGCATGGGGAAAATACATTTTTGGACCCTCACTTTTTCTCGGCCTCCGCTTGTTGAATCACCCCGAAACTTTCCAGACAGCCTCTGAACTGACTGGCACACTAGTTTTGAAAATGTCATGTAGCTTTGCACCGAAGTTATTAGCAAAACAAAAAATGCTTTTCCTATGGAAACTAAGTCCTAACTATAACTACCTACTGGAGACTGCAAGTAGGTAATAGAGACATATATATATATATTGTTCACCTGTTTTTGATTGCCCTTTCCTTGCTTTTTCCTCATTCTCACTGCTTTCACCTTGCTTCTTCACCTGCATTTTTTGTGTGCCCCCTCCTTGATGTTCCCCTGTTTTCACTGCTTTGTCCTTGCTTTCCCCCCATATTTTGTGTGCCCTCTTCTTGATTTCCCCTTATTTTCCCTGCTTTTTTCCTTGTATTTTGTGTACCTTCCATTTCCCTCATCCTCACTACTTTCTCCTTGTTTTTCTACCCTCTTTTAAGTGCCTTCTGATTGCTCTTCCCTCATTCTCACTGCTTTCAACTTGTTTTTATATCTGTTTTTTGCATACCCTCTACTTCCTTTTCCCATTTTTTCACTGCTTTCTCCTTGCTTTTCCCCCTGCATTTTGGGTGCATTCTTCTTGCTTTTCCCTCATTCATACTACTTTCTCCTTGCCTTTTCCCCCTTTTTTGAGTGCCTTCTCATTGCTTTTCCCTCATTCTAACTGCTTTCACCTTGCTTTTTCACCTGTTTTTATGGACGAGCGGAAAGCGCTCCTTCCCATTCTGTAATCTCTCTTTGGGCTTCCAATCACGCCCATGTCACATCGGTCACTTACATTGGTTCGTGGGCTTGACTCCGCTTGCTTTCACTTGCGAAAGGCATGCAAACGCCATGCCTTTTCCGGTGTTTAGCCCACCTACACAGCACTGGTAAACTACTAAAAACATACGAGGCTCGATGTTTTCAGCATGGTGTCTGGGCTACTTTATCTGTTTATTTTCCACACAGCGCCATCGCGCTGCATTTTACATAGTGCGATTGCGCTGCGTTATATTTTTCTTTACAACGCTAATAGCCCCAAATCAAGCTAATTTGAGACCCGTTGCATTGAAAATGCTTGTGTTATTTATTACCATACCAAGAGGTGTTAGAGCATGCCAACGGAGTAGTATGCTTGCTGGACTTCCCTTCCATACAGGAACATTCCAAGTAGCAGGGGGCTAAAAGCGATTTCTTCTAGAGCACCCGTGGTGACCCACAGAGACATCCTTTTGATGGATTGCACTATTTCCTGGCACACACTGGACGAAGAACCCCTCGATGTGGGTTAACCATCAGTCACACATTTGCTGGGGGTGATATGTACCATTTTCTGCCGTGCACGATGAAATTCCGGCTTGTGTCAGCCCGCACCTACAGCGACTCAACGCCAATGAACAGAGGCAGCAGTCCATAGTATCCAGAATTGATTGTTCTAATATTGCAGATGTTGTCTAGGTAGGTGCACACTCAACATTTTTCATGTGGATTCACATACATGTTGCATAGAGGTGCTGGAAATAACAGACCCCTTCTTACCCTTACTCGGCTCTGCTTTGCCTGGCAACAGATCTCAACAGAACCTGAGATAGTGGTGTTTCCCTGGTACTGGCAAGGCTCCTCCAGCATTAGAGGCCCAACATCGTAACCTGTTGAGTTGAAAACAAGCTTTAGCAAAGCCGGTCGGTCTCTTCTTTAATATGCAGGCACACACTTACTGGCTTTGCTAGTGCTTGTTTGCTTTTGACTTACTGTATGGCCAATGCATTCAAACACTGGACATCCTTCCACGTGCATTTTTGCAGACTTACAAGTGATCATCTTGGAGTAGATTCCGTAAAACCATACTTGCAAGATGGCACAGAAGCGAGCACTTTCCAATGGTTTTTGTAATAGTATGACATAGACTGTTCTAAGATGCCCCCCTGTGCCTCTGTGTTGAAGGGAATAGCATTATGCAACAGTACAGCGGTTTGGGGTACTGTGTTGCGTTTTAGCTTTGGGTAGGGCAGTGTTCATTATCTGTATATGAGACTATGCACGGCATTTGTAAATAGGACCTAGCTGTTCACAGGTGTATATAAAATATGATACTGTGCTTGTATGAGTGATGGAGAAGGACTGTCAGCTTTTTTATTTAAATGAAAAATAGCGTGCTGCATTTGTGAAAAACCAAAGGCCCTCGCCATGCACTGCTATTTACCCCACATATTACATCAGTAATTGGATCTTCTATGACGTCATTGATAATATCTTTGCAACATTTGCAGTAAAATTATTGATCTGAAAACTGTGCATGGAGGGGATGCGAGTTACAGTTACCTTAGGGCAAGAGTTATAGTTACTTGAAATAACTCTAACAGCTGAATTTCTATAGTTTGGTGCGTGTAAATTCTGATCCTAACTATAACGTACCTGTAACCTTAGTTTTTTCAGTGACTTTCTAAGGTTTTTAAATGCTAATTGCTAACTATAATGTCATATGTTTATGTATATATATATATTTACATACATTACCTATTGGCGATTGCCACTAGGTAGTTATAGTTAGGACCTAGCTGAAAAAATGTTTTCTGTTTTGCTAATAACTTTGGCGCTGATGAATCTTCACAAAATTTTCCAGACATAGTATGAGACACCAGGACTTGAACCTTCAATCTACTGAGTGATAGTTAAGTAGCTGTCCAGTAGGCCATTTTGATTGTTTTTTTAAGTTTGTTTTTTAAATGTACAGGAAAAAGCAAGGAGAAAGAATTCAAAATGAGGAAAAAAGCAAGGAGAGGGCATACAAAATATGAATGGAAAAGCAGGGAGAGGGCACACATAGTGCGGGGGAAAGTAAATAGAACTCAGTGAAAATGAAGGAAAAGCATGGAGAGGGCACACAAAACAGGAAAAAACTGGGGAAAGCAGTGTGAACAAGGGAAAAGCAAGGAGAGGGCACACAAAAAATTGTGAAATAGCAAAGTGAAAGCAGTGAGAACGAGGGAAATCAACGAGAGGACACAAAAACAGATAAAAAAGCAAGGAGAAAGCAGTGAGAACAAGGAAAAAGCAAAGGGGGCACTCAAATACAGGAAAAAAACAATGAAAAAGCATTGAAAACTAGGGAAAAGCAAGGAGAAGGCACTCAGAAAAGGGGGGAGCAGGGAGAAAGCAGTGAGAACAAAGGAAAAGGAAGGAGAAGACACACAAAATATGGGGGGAAATGGAAGGTGGAAGCAGTGAGAACGAGGGAAAAGCAAGGACAGGGCACTCAAGAAACAGGTGAAAAGGCAAAGAGAAATCAGTGAGAATGAGGGGAATCAAGGAGAGGGCATACAAAACAGAGGGGGAAAAGCAAGGAGAAAACAGTGAAAACAATAGAAAAGCAAGGAGAAGGCACACAAAACAGGCATTTGCAATGCAATGGGTCTCACATTTGCCAGAGTTAGAGCTATTAGCTTTTGAAACTCCTAACCGGACTTTTCTTGCCACATAAACTGAAAAGTAAAACAGTTTCACATAAGCAAGCCGACGGCCGCCATGAGCGTGAAGCAGACACAAAAAAGGAAACAGAAGTTCGCTCGCAGTGAAACGTATTGAAAAAAGTGCAATTATCCATGTCACCAGCAAGTAACCGGCAAAAGTGCAATTATCCGTATAACAGGGTTGATATAATTTTTTTTCATAAATCTGTTTATTAGCCTTTTGTCATATCATAACATCAAAATGTCAACAGCATTTGGATAACAGCTATTGTGCAATTACAATTTGCTTGTATACCCACATTCGAAAAAGGTAGGTGTCAGATCAAAATGTAACCAGGCCTCCAACCAACTTATTAAGCCGTAATTAGCCCAAGCGCGCACAGCTCATTAATAACAGTCCTGTAAGTCACAGAAAGAGCATGCATACGCTAGACGCCGGAAGCTTGTAAGTACTTAAAGGGATGACAGGTAGTTTCATAGTTCCACAAATCAGTCCGAAAGATCAGCTCCTTTCCACCTACATTTGAACATGGTTATTTCTTGCTGGTAGGCATATAGCGTAAACAGATCACAAATAACAGTGCGAACAATAACTGCTGGATACTATTTATACAGTCAGTGGATTACAATTCAAGCGCACTACAAACGGCATGGGAACCACTCTGCATCATCCCAACATACCAGTGGAGGGTGGGTTCTCATACTGGCCACGGATCAATATTGCCCTTCAGCTCACTAACTCTGACTACAAACTAAGCACCGGATCATGCCATTAGGCATCCACCCACCCCATCACACCACTCCCCTCCCTCAGCAGGCGCACATCCACCCCAACAACTAGACTGGTACTTCCGCAGCAGGACCCCCACTCATATTCCGCAGGCATAGTAACATCTCTTCCCAGCTATCCGACAACGGATATTTGCGCAGCCCTAGCGCGTCTTCTCTTTTCAACGCCACTCCCTCTGCTCCTGCCCACACCTCAAAGGAATATTTCCAGGCCTGTTCAGCCGGTGGGTCCGATGACTTCCACCTACGAGTCACCAGACGATTAGCCGTTATCATGCCCAGGTCCGTAAATCGCACCGCAGCTCTATGTCGCTCGCCTCTAGGAAAGAGTCCCATCACACGCACCTCCCAGGTGAACGGAACCAGCCGCGACGTACACTCCGATAGGCGGCCCACCACTGCCCTCCAGAAGCAGCCCAATGATGAGCAGGACCACAGCATGTGTATCAAGTCTGCATTTATATAAGAGCAGCGGGGACAAGCTGCACCCTGACGAGCAAAATATCTGTTCACTCGGGCTGGAGTGAGGTAGGCCCTGTGAATGATGTAGAATTGGATTAAACAAAATCTAGAGTTGTGGGGTATGTTAAGGTGGCAAGCAAGAGGTAACTTCCACTGCGCATCCGTAATTGGGCTGCCTGCATCCCCTTTCCAAGCCGCCCACAGCGCATCACATTCTAGAACTATATGCCCCCCCAGCGGGTCAGTAAACCATCAGATCAAGCGCCGCCCCGTCCCATCACCTGTATGTACTGTATCAGCAAGTGCGTGGGGGGAGCCACCGACACATCACCCCACCTGGACCTCAAAGCCCTCAACAACAAATTATATATCAAAAACTGCCCTGAAGGCAGCCCCGATTCCTGAAGCCTAGAAAACAAGAGCAGCTTGCCATCCTCGTAGAGATCACCTAGTGTATACAACTCCCCCTCATGCCACACATGCAACTCAGAGCCCGATGTGATCTTAGGGCCACGCGGAGTGCCCAACAACACCAAGGCTGGAGCGAATGGGACCACCCGCCCAGTGAGACGGAGGGACCCACGATAACAGCTATACGCCACCTTGAGGAATAATTGTTCCGGCATTGGCACGCATGTAAGTGGATGAAATAAGTGCGATACCTGCAGCAGAGACCAAGAGCCCCGTTCAGACACCGTATCCGCAAGGTGGAGGCCCTCCAGCCATTTGGACACCCATTGGAGCTGAGAGGACAGGTAGTAGTGCCCTAGATTAGGAACTGCCAGGCCACCTCTCTCCAACGGCAAGTACAGTTTTTTCAGCGCAACTTTGCAACGGCCCCCATTCCAAATAAATTCCCTCAACACTGATTCCAGACTCCTAAAAAAGCTGGGGGGAATGTAATGCGGAAGGTTAGAGAAGTAATATAATAGACGCGGTAAGACTACCATTTTTAGGAGCGCTATCCTATCTGCCACCGACAGCAGCAGCGTCTGCCAGAAAGTCATCTGGGATTTGATCGAAGACACCGCTCTCGTAAGGTTGCCATCAACTAGGTCTCTCTCCCGATTATAAATACGGACACCCAAATACCGGAATGTGTGCGGCTGCCACGGGACAGGACTCCCAGCAAGGCAAAGCTCTGGGCTCGAAAGCATAGAGTCAAAAGGGAAGAGGCATGATTTGGACCAATTAACCCTGAGGCCAGACAACAAAGCAAATAGCTGCAACTGCACCCCTACCTCCGGAGGGATCCGCGCAACATCCCTAAAATACAGTAGAAGGTCATCAGCATACAAGGATGCCACATGCAGGCCATCCCCCAGGGTAATACCCCATTCAGCCCCTCTGCCACGCAGGGCCGCTGCCAGGGGCTCCATGGCGAGAGAAAACAGCAATGTGGAAAGGGGGCAGCCCTGCCTCGTACCTCTGCACACACGGACCGGTTCTGATACTATGCCCCCCATCTTAACCCGAACCTGCGGTTCAGTATATAACAGCTTAACCATCCGAATGAAGTGGGTCCGATGCCAAACTGCCGCAGGACCCTGAACAGATAGGATCATTCTAGAGAATCAAAGGCCTTCTCCAAATCCAGTACTAGACATCCCGCCCGTGGCCAATCTCGTCTTGCATATTGCATGACGCGAAACAGCCACCTGATATTATGCGACGTATCCCTTGCCGGCACAAACCCATTCTGATCCGGGTGTACCAGATCCGGTATTATTGGCGCAAGACGCATTGCTTGTGCTTTGGCCAGGATTTTATAGTCAGTATTCAGCATCGCCAGTGGCCGGTACGAGCCCAACTCTACTGGGTCCTTCCCAGGCTTGGGAAGGGACACCAGCAGCGCCTCTCTCTGAGATGCCATCAAACGTCCCCTGAACTGCCTCCTCATACACGCAGAGTAGCCGAGGCGCGAGAATGGAAGTAAAAACTTTGTAAAAGTCAGCCAGTAGACCATTTGGGCCCTGCGTTTTACCTGATGCTAGCTCACGAATACTGGACTTTATCTCGTCAAGGTCAAGAGGCTCCTCCAGCGCCCTCACCTGCTCCTCCTTCAGAGACGGGAGTTACACTCCAGCAAGAAACTCTCTACAAGACAACTCAGCCGGAAGCACTCTTGAGGCATAGAGCGCCCTGTAATGCCGCGTAAACTCAGAATGTATTTCCCCAGGCGTATGCAACATTCCCCCAGCCTGCGAGCGAACCTCCATAACCGGGCCATTCTCGCAATCATGTCGGACCAGCCAGGCCATTATTCTGCCCGTCTTGTCTGCTGAGGCATGCGTTCTCGCCGAGTGTGCAGCGCAATTCAAACAGCGCAGCCATTCAAGTAGCGACAGATGCTCGGCACGGGCCTCGGACAACAGTGACTCCTCTGCAGAGCCACTAGCCGCCTCCCTCTCTGGTTGCAACGTGTCCCGCTCTATCCGAGCCAGGTCACGTTCAATTGAGCGGCGCAAATTCCATTGAGTCCCCAGACAGTGCCCTCAAATGAAAACCTTAAAGGCATCCCATTCCAGCAAGCCCGTCGAAGCCGTATCATCATTATGCTCAAAGAATTCCGATATCACCGCGTCCAGTGATGCCCTAAAGGCGGCGTCTTCTTAGAGCTCCGGCGTAAGCTTCCAGGTGGGGACAGCTGAGGGAGAATGGTCCCAGCTCAGTCGCATAAGCTGCAGGTTGTGATCTGAATTCGTACGCCCCAGGTAATCTATATCTACAATCACTGGGGTCAGATTCCGTGTGCAAAGCATCCTGTCCAGGCGCACAGGGAGTGCAGGGCAGAATAATATGAATAAACCCTGTCCTCAGCATGCCGGTGCCGCCATATATCTATCAATTGCCAGTGCTGCATCCAAGTCGCTAAACCCTGCGCGGCTACCACAACCGGGGACGTAGGCAGTGGGGGTAACGAACGGTCTAAATCAATGTCTAATACACTGTTAAAGTCCCCCCCCCCCAGTAACCAGGGAAAATCGCTCCAACCCGCAAAGTGCTGAAACAGACCGTGCAAAAAGGAAGTCTGATCTACATTCGGGGCATAGATAGAGCCCTGCACTATGGCCCAGCCCGCTAGCCTCCCACGAACCAGGGCAAATCTACCTTACGGGTCTATGATCTGCTCCTCCGCCACAAAGGGGACACCCGCTCTATTCCAGACCAGAGCACCTCTGGCATAGGTGGAGTGACCTGTTGCATATAGCTGCCCTCTCCAGCGCCTCTGCGAGCGTGGGAGCTCCAACAGGGTTGATATCATGCAAAACGCTCGATTACTGCCCAGCTTAATTGCGCTCCCTATGAAATAAAAAGTAGTCCAGAAACCATACAGAGAACATCCAGCTTCGTATGTTTACAGTAGTTAGCCAGTGCACTTGAGGAGGGCTAAATACCAGAAAAGGCATGACGTGTGCATGCCTTTCACTAATGAAAAAAGGCAAGCCCACAAATCAACCAAACTGATGGGCACGACGTGGGCGTGGATATAAGCCCCTGGAGAGATTACACAAGGGACAGAGCACTTTGTGTGCTCGACCCTAAAAAGCAGTTCTCCAAATCATGGAAGGATACTAGTCAGCCAGTCAAACTGATAGTAAAGAGGTTATGCTCTGGGGAGAAGGGAGGACACAAAGCAAAGGCAGCAATCCACTAAGTAAAAAGAAACAAAACCACAAAGCCTATCATTGTAAGGAGTGGGTAGGATTTAAGCTCAATCTAGCTTTTTGGTATGGGCAACAAGAATTATTTTGCAATAGACTGCTAAAAAAACATGGATTTGCAATGCAATAGGTCTCAAATTTGCTTGAGTTAGAGCTATTGGGATTGTAAATTCATAACTGGACTTTTCTTGCCACATAAATTGGTCAGCCCTGCCTCATAACTTTGTCTTTTCCTGCCATATAATTCCAGTGGCCCTGCATATAACTAAAGCACTTCCATTTACCTTCTTCCTCTATCTGCAGCAAAAAATGAAAATGTTGAAATGTAACATCCTAATTTAAATCGGCCATGCTATTTACAGTAGACTACCACTTTCACCACCCCACCATCAGAGTTGCTGGCTGGCTAAGACAATTCCCAGAAAAAGACACAAGAAGACATGGAGGAGTAAGGAAAGAAATTACATAGTATACATACACATTCTCTTCAGGCTTCCCTATGAAGAGCGTCCTTCAATCTCCAAAATGTTTATATGCAGTGCAGGACCTCATTTAGTGTACATATGCATTACACTGTTTAATTCTTACTCAAATACAGTGCAGTTCCTTTGTACACATATATCACACTGTCTCAGTAAAAAACATGAACACACTACCACCTTATGCAGCACATTACCATGGCACATAGGCAAACGCATGGTGCAGTGGAATAAACCCTTATGCAACACTACCACCTCCTCTATAGATGTGCAACAAATAGTTTTATGCACACACACACACACAATAAGCAAGCTGCTTCCACGCACAGAAGAAGCATGCTCCACCTCCATACACACATAGAACACTATTTTTTTCAATATGCACAAGCACATAGTTCCATCACAGTCTCCCATGCAGCAAACCACCCCTTCTACACACACGTTCATCGAGCTGTTTCCTTCCATCTATACACGTGTAAAGCAGCATGTACCCTGTATTGTAACATATGGAGCTTGGTTCTCCTTTTCATATGCACCATATACTGCAATTGACCATGAGAGCATTTTTTTTAAATACAGTGGACAATACTATTATATTGAAGTAAATTAAACTAACTGTATGCGCATTAACAATACACACTCAAGCCCATATGGGCTAATCATTTCTCTCTACTAAGGTCCTGATTTGTTCCTTGGACAATGTGTGGCAACTTTTATACTATTTCTCTGACATATTGTTTCCTTATTATCACATAATGTCTCTGCTCAACAACCCTCATACCCAAGTGGGCATATATAATATTCATACTGTGCTCTATATATGTAAAATAATGAATTAAGCTCTATGCATATATATTCCATGTTTTCGTGCAAATTTTATCCATTTCCTGTTTCATACCCATAGGTCCAGGAGCAACTATAGGAACATGATTCCCAAATCATAAATGTGAAATAATTCTTTATCCAAGTTCAATCCATTAGGGTCCCTGGCATCAAGTCTTAATATGTATAATGATTCTTTTCTCCTCAGTTCTTTTTCCCTGTCTCCTCCTCTCAGATTTTTTGCCCCTGCGTCTATAACATACTGTAGTATGGACACTTCACTGGCATGTATTTCAGTGAAATACCTGGCTACTGGATGGGTCTCTATGCTTTTTAGCTCTCACATGCTGAAAAATTATTTTGTGGACTTGACTGATCGTATTCCCCACATATTGCCTGCCACAAGGACAGCTCAATACATATATTGCATAATCTGTTCTGCAATTGTATGCTCCCTTGATCTTAATAGGGGCCCTCTCTAATAATGACTTATACTGTGTCTTGTTTACACCAAATACACATGTCTTACAACTCAAACATTTACAGAAACCCCTACTCTTTTACAGCCAATTCTTATTAGCACATGTTGGGTAAGATTTGTCTAAATCATCTCTCATTGATTTAACTCTTCTAAAGGTACAGCCCACCTTCACTGGCATAGATGGACCACTGATAGGATCATTTTGAACATAACTGCCAGTATTAGTTGAGAATTTATACAATAGCTCCCTACTCCATACTATACTGAGTAATGAATCTCATATGTGTGGCCTCTTTACTGCATGCTCCCTTCTTTTGGAACAACACCTGCTCTCTACTCATCTTTTTCACTTTTTCACATGTTTTTTCAATCACCTTCTCCACATTCCATAAATCTTTGTTTAACCTCGGTCACTGCATTTGTAAATTCTCCCTCTTCACTGCAATATACATATCTCCCATTGTCGGTCCTCAGTGGGTAGTTATAGTTAGGACTGTTTTTCCATAGGAAAAGCATTTTTGGATTTGCTAATAATTTTGGTGCCATTTGATGAATCATCACAAAACTTTCCAAAGAAAAGTTTTCCACCTCAACTCCATCCTTGAAAGTTTCAAGATGTTCCATTAAGATGGTGCCAAAATAAAGGGGGTGTCCCAAAACACATTTTCCACATTAATATTTCCATAGGAACTGTAGGCACAGCTACAACCCAAACCCTTCTGAGCTTCAATAGGGGGACCCATCCCCTGGGGCCTATCTGAAATTGAAAGCGTGGGACATGCAGCCTCCCTCCCAGAGTCTGTAACGCCCCATGGACCCCATCCCCCAGTGCCGGCTCAATTATAATGTCCTGGGTAGCCCACGCTCTGGGACACAGTAGTTTCCCTAGCAAGGAAACATATATCAGCTCCTACCTGGTGGGAACATTTTGAAAGCTCCCACTGGGTGGGAGCACACAAGCCTTCCATGCTCCTCAGGAATGCCAACAGGAATGGCATATCTGCTCCCACTCAATGGGAGCTTTGAAAATGCTCCTGCTTGTAATAGCAGACTTTTGTTCCCTGCCTGGTCTCTTGTGGGCATGGAAACACATATTGCTCCTACCAGGCAGGAGCAAACAAGACCAGCTGTCCCCAACTGGTCAGAGCAATGCGAGCTCCTACAGCATCCGAGATGGGTGTATGCGTGGAGCCAGAGTGTCCGTGGTGCTACCCCCTTGACTCTCAACATACAGGACCTCATTACAAGCAGCCTGCCAAAGCCGCTGCAGTTAACAGTCTGTTGACCACCATATTAGAAGTCCTGTTTGGACTTCTGCCCATTTATGGGAAGAAGACTGACTCCATCGGCCTGGCCAATGGAGTTGAAGAGGCGGTTCCACCATCAGCACCGCCACGGCAACAAGACACTACCTGCCATGTTACAATACGTAATATGGTGTGGCAGAGTCCTGTTGGCGGTGCTGTGCTGGCGGTGGAACCGCCTCTTCAACTCCGTTGGCCAGGCCGATGGAGTCGGATTTCCGCCCATAATGGAGTCGGGCCATCTCCTCCCAGATGACCACCTTGCCAGAAAAGGTAGGTTGATTGTTCGGAAGTGGGGGGTGTTGGGTGCATGTGTATGGTGTGTGTTTGTATGTGTGCCTGAATAGGTGTGCATGTGTGTGTGCATGGAAACCATGTCTGTGTCTGCAGGTATGCGGAGGGGAGGGGGGTGTCGGGGTGGAAGTGCATGTGTGTTTGTATGCGGAGGGGTGGGGGTATCTATCTGAGTGCGTGTCTGTGAGCAAATGGGGGTGCCTGAGTGCATGTTTGTGAGAGAGAGAGGGAGGTGTCTGGATGTATGCGCAGGGGAGGGCGTGTCAGGTGGGAGTGAGTAGATGTGTGTATTGGGATGTATGTGAGTGGGGGTGCATGTGTGCGAGTGCTGGGGTGTCTGTGTGCAAGTGTGCAGATGGGGGGGGTGCAAGTGTGTGTATGCAGAGGGGGGAGTGTGTGAATGTATGCGTGCATGGAGTGGGTGGGGGTGCGCATGAATGTGGGGGGGGAGTGGGTGTGAATGTTTGCAGAAGAGGTTGCGTATGTGTGAGTGCGACTGGGGGTGTGTGTAGGTCAGTGTGACAGCAGGTAGGGTTGTTTGTATGGATATGTGGGGTTGGGTAGGGGGTGTTTGCAAGTGTGTGGACAGGTGGGAGGTGCATGGAGTTGTGGGGACATGTGTACATGTGTGTGCTGGCGACAGGAATGGGGATTCCTGTCACCAGCTGCGTGACCGCTAGGGTTTTCGTGGCAGGGTGACTACATCACTCGCGTTAGCTACATGGCATGGAACAATAATAAGAAGGCTTACCATGGCCTTGCTCCGTATTGTTACCCCATGAAGGACAACTGGGACTTCATTGACTGAAAAAACAGCAACAACAGGCTACAGACCCTCAAAAACTATCTTCCAACCATAATCACGGACTCACTTGATCATCCGAGCTTTTGAAAACCATCCGCTAATTATAAATACTTATTATGCTTGGCCTTGAGAAGGTCAATGTGATGAAACACGTGTCGGCTGTTTACGGATGTACCATTGTTCAACAAGGAATAAACCTCAATCAACTACCACATATTGTTTTTTGGACTTTGAACTTTTTTCTCCACTTTGGATTAACTTCTTGGACTACTTTGGTGTGCCCTGGTTTATATTGACTTTGACGGAAAGCCTGGCGGTCTGCTGCCTCATAATCTGGCCCGCAGTGTGATCACACTGGCAGGCAAAGTGGCGTATTGGTGGTTTGGCTTAGGCCAAACCCCACATATTGCCATACAGCGGTCTTTACCGCCGCGACTGCCACCTCCACTGCGGCAGTCCACTGACTGCCAACACCATAATGAGGCCCACAGTTTGGTGGGTACCTTGAGTGGGCCCTGGCCACTCACACACACCAATTTAAGGCCCCGGGGGATGAGATCCCTGGGGGCTAGAACTGGCCCAAAGAGGGGGAATATGCACATCACTTCCCTCAAAGGCCCTGGAGGATAGGGTCCAGGGCCTCTTGTGGCTTAGGGAGGGGAACTGACCGCCCCCTTTACAAATATGTTCACAGGCCAGGCCCTGCAGCCAACCCCCATTGTGGATAACCAAAGGCCATCTGTGGTAATGGGTGGCTATCCAAATGGTATTAAACAATTACTTTATGTTAAAAAAAAAACTTACGAAAAACACTAAAAAACCGAAGGTTAAAGTAACATTATAGTTAGTTAAGAATGTGAGCAAGAAAGTAACAATTTAAACATACACAACCACAGAAATTCATCAGGTACAGTTATTGCAAGTAACTATAACTCATGCCCTAACTATAATACCCTTCCTTGCCATGCACTGCTAATTACCGTACATGGTACATCACTCCTGATATCTTCTATGACATCATTTATAATCTCACTGCAACATTTGCAATTACATTATTGATGACAACACTGTGCATTGAAGGGGTGTGAACTGCTACTCTATTGAGAGACACGAACTTCCACACCTTAGTGAAAATGTTCCAACTTTTAAGGCATATAGCAAAATACAAACCTACTGTGCAGTATTACAATAACCATCCAGTTTCGCAGCATCAGAAGAAATATTATCTTATTTATAGTACAGTACTCCAGATGACCAAAACAAGATGTTATCTTTATTATTGTTTTATTGCTATTGTAATTATTATCGTATTTGTTTTGTTATTGCATTTAAGTAGCACTTCTTACCCCTGACAAGGAGCTGAAATACATTACCAGGCTGATAACATGCAGCACATTAGGAAACTAGTTGGCTAGAAAAGTGTTGACATGCCTGTGTGGGAAGTGCTTTCATGTCATTCAAGGGCCACAATCGAAAAGGATACTGTGAGGCGAAGGCTGAAGCCATGTGCAATAGTGAGGGGGCGGCCCTGTATGCCCGAAGGGGCAGTGTTAAGAATTTCACATTGTTGTTCAGGCCCGGGGCGGTGGCAAGATGTGGTTACCAGCAGAACCAAGGACTGCGATTTGTTCTGCACCCCCCCGGCTGGAGAAGTAAGGTTAGCATGGGAACACCTAAACACGATCACCGAGGCGAGGGGCCCAAGCCAGGATCATTGTAGCCATCCCCCACACATGCTTTCCTACTCCTGTAATGTCTATTGCTATTGACATATTTGCAGTGCCACGTCGAATCTGTATTTGTACAACCATATGCCATGATTTGACAGTTGCCACTGCCCTAATGCAAAACTTTAATAAAGATAGCTAGAAAAAATAAATCCGGCATTAACCCCGCCCACCCGACCCCATTTGGAGAAGAATCAAACACTTACCCCGCAAACGGGGTGCACTCAGGAACTCCACATGCTTCACACCTGCTGGTGCGGGTAAGACTGGTCTCAGGACGCCCACCCCGGGAGAAACTTGCGGCAAGTAGCAATACATAGCTGGAACACTGCTGACTGTAACTTAGAGGATTGGAAATTGTGTGTGAACAGAGTGATGCCATTTTTTGTTGGATATATTTGCTCTTTGGGCTCAGCAAAAGCATTCATTGTGCAGATTAGCTCCTATAAGGAGAGCTTACACACATATGGAGCAAAGAGGGTCAGCCTTTGATTAATGGTTATGGTATTATGAGTCAGCACAGGAATATTGGGGTTTGACGGCCATCTACTGGTTTTGCTATGACACATGGAAATTCTGCCTGGGCTTTTGAGGCTGTATTTTGGTCTTTGAGGCGTTGTCTAGGCTTGTTATGGTTTTCACAGGCACAATATGGTTGACATTGGCAGAGGTCAGGGTATGAGCCTGTGTCTGAGCATTTGAAGCTACTTTTAAGAGAATGATGGCTGTAGCTGATCTATGATGGCTGTTCTCTTGGTCTGTGGGGTTTTTCTGGTCGGTGATAGATGTTCTTCTAGTCTATGCTGCTGGCCTTTTGTGAGTGAGCCCCTGGTACATCATCACAACAGCCTAGTAAATTTTGCTAATAACTGAAGCACACTTTTATATACTTTAATCTACTTTGGTTGTTCTTCAATATCGCACATTGTAGGTTTTAATTTTATCAATTTCTGTGTTTTCACTTATGAAAAATGACACCAAGGTAACATTACTTTCTGTGAAACCAACACGGTCAAAGGTCAAGTGATGTCACTTCCTGCAAGGTCACTAGGGTCAAAGGGCATGTGATGTCACTTCCATTACCCTAGGCATTTTGGAGAGTTGAAGTCCATGCCCCAGCACCAGAAATCTCTTCTCTAAATACAAAAGGGCATATTTAAGAGCTCTTAGCGCCATTCCAACACCACATTACCGTCATTTTTTTTTACGCTGTGGTGTTAGAAGGCCAAAAACGCTGTGCCATATTTACATAGAGGTGCAGTGCATGCATTGCTCCACTTTGTAATCCTTTGCGCTACATTATGTCTGCGCCAGGCATAATGTACGCAAAGGCGGTGTGCCACATTGGGGGGGGCAAACAAATGGCATAAGGAAATCTGAGAGATTTCCTTGCGCCATTTTTTTTGGCACTTTTAACGCCTGCTCAGAGCAGCCGTTAAAAGGAGGCTTCCGTTGCTTACAATGGGTCTCTGGGTGCTTAGCAGGACTAGCGTCAAAAGTGATTGATGCTAGTACCCTAAGTACCGCCATGGTGCACCATATTTTAAATACGGCACACACATGGTGGTGTTAGGGGGTGCTAAGGAGCTCAAGAAAAGTGGTGCTGCAATGTGTGCAGCACCACATTTCTTAAATATGACCCAAAGACTTCTGAGTAACATGAAAGTCAGCACACAGCCAAACTGCAGGGACAGCAAGAAAGGTCACCTAGCAAGCATTAACACATAAACCGCGAATGACTATGAGATCATGGGCAGCTGCACTAAAAACCTCAAGCAAGACTCTTTGTAAACTCAGCTCTGTGCCACCACTTGTTGCACCTCTGCAACAGGCAAGCCACACTCACCACCAGCTGAAAGAAGCCCACCCTCAGGGGTCCAGTAGCACAACCGGAAGAAGATCCAGCATGTCAGCGCCACAAGGACTTCACACAGCCTCCACATGGCCCCAGCCAATATGGATATGGATATCCTGAATTTAAGGAGAAGGTCCGCCCCAGCAATTAGCCAGCCCTACTGATGTACAGCCAGGACCACTGCAAATATAAGATTCTGTAGTATGTTCCGTATAATTATAGATTTGCTGCATTTGCCACACAATCCATCATCTGCTGCATGACTTGCAGATTAAACAAATGTTTTTACATCAAACTTGTAAAGTCTTTCTGAAAACACAATGACGTATTGCCATGCACTGGAAGGATTTCACTAAAGTTGGCTAGTCACCTTTCAGGTACTTTTTGTGGTATAACACTGTAAAATAAAATGACAAAATAATGATTGTTAGAAATGGAGTCTATGATTGGCAGTCAGTTTGCACTCTGTCCAAGCAGGGACCCTTACTCTAGTCAGGGTAAGGGAGATGCACAGCTCAGATAACACCTGCTCATCCCCTTGGTAGCTTGGCACGAGCAGTCAGGGTTATCTCGGAGGCAATTTGTAAAGTATTTGTACAAACACACACAGTGAAAAACACCACAAAATCACTCTACACCAATTAGAAAAATAGGTAATATCTATCTGAGTAAAACAAGACAATGACAAAAAATCCAACATACACAAGCAAAGTTATAAATTTTCAAAGATTAAACTTCAATATAGTGCTTAGAAAAACAAAAGCTTCAATTTGGTGCTTTCACTGCGTTGTGACTGAGTTGTTTCCAACAATTCAATGGCAATGGTGCCAGTCACGGAGTCCCACGGACCCCCAGGTACAGTAACTTTGGTAACAAAGAAACAAGCTGGTGCCTTGAGTCGGGCGAGGTGAGGTGAGGCGTCACTGGATCCGGTGTGGCGTTGGTTCCTTATTGCAGAGCAGGGGGAGTGATGCGGCATTGGTGCGAGGCATCGGTTCCTCATGCTCCGGCAGAGTCGATGAATCTGACAGGTCAAGACATGGTGGGGTGACCTCTTGGAATCGCAGTCATGCCATGTGGCTGCAGGGGCTGTGGTGGAGTTGGGTGTCACGAACATCAGTGACATGGCAGTCGGGACTCACAGAGTTGTGGGACGTCAGCTGGGCTGCGGCAGTGGCGGGCCTGCGGAGCCAGTCTCAGTCATCGCACTTCAGAGAGGACCCCATCTTTTGGTGCCGATGGCATCGCGGAGTCAGGCAGCAGCGTTGGTCCTGGTGTCGTCCGGAATCAGTGCTCAGGGTTCTTCTGGTTTTTAGGGCAGCTTTCACTCCCAAGGGCCTCATACCTGGAGTAAGTGAACCCAAAGGCTGGTTGGTGAAGCCTTTGCTGTCCCTGAGACTTCTTAACAGGAGACAAGCTCAGTCCAAGCTCTTGGATAAACTTCACAAGCAGGATTTCAGAAAGCAAAGTCCAGACCTTTCCCTCGTAGGCAGAAGCAGCAGCAGCAGGCCAGCACAGCAAAGCATTAGGCAGAGTGGCAGGTCATCCTCAAGCATCAACTCTTCTCATTGGCAGAGGTTCCTCTTTATCCATAAGTAATCTAAAAGTCTGGGATTTTGAGTCCACTTCTTATACTCATTCCTTCCTTTGAAGTAGGCAAACTTCAAAGGAAAGTCTCTGTTGTTCACAAGATCCTGCCTTGCCCAGGCCTGGCCCCAGACACACACCAGGGGGTTGGAGACCGCTTTGTGTGAGGACAGGCACAGCCCTTTCAGGTGCAGGTGTCTGCTCCTCTCTCCCCACTCTAGCCCAGGAGACTCATCAGGAGATGTAGGACACTCCTCTGCTCCCTTTGTGTCACTGTATAGACGGAATTCACAAACAGCCCAAATGTCGCTCTGACCCAGATGTGGATTCCCCAAGCAGGCAGAGGCACAGAATGGTTAAGCTAAAAAATGTGCACTCTAAAAGTGCCATTTTCAAACTGACAATCTAAAATTGTATTTTTAAATTGAGAGTTCAGAGACCCCAAACTCCAGATCTCTATCTGCTCCCAATGGGGAACTACACTTAAAAGATATGAAAAGGCAATCCCCATGTTAACCTTTGGGAGAGATAGGCCTTGCCATAAAGAAAACCGAATTTGGCAGTATTTCACTATCAAGACTTGTAAAACACACCTGTACATAACTTGCCTTTTAAATTCACTGTACCCTGCCCATGGAGCTATCTAGGACCCACCTCAGGGGTGACCTACATGTAGTAAAAGGGAAGGTTTGGGCCTGGCAAGTGGGTACACTTGCCAGGTCTAATTGGCAGTGCAGGACTGAACACACAGACACTGCAGTGGCAGGTCGGAGCCATGTTTACAGGGCTACATGGATGGGTGGCTCAATAAGTGCTGCAGGCCCACTGGTAACATTTGATTTACAGGTCCTGGGCACCAACAGTGCACTTTACTAGGGTCTTTCCAGTAAATTAAATATGCCAGTCATGGAAATTCAATTACCAATATCCTTTAGACAGAGAGCAGTTGCACTTTAGCACTTGTTAGCAGTGGAAAAGTGTCCAGAGTATTAAAAACCATCAAAACCGAATTAGAGCACAGGGTCCAAAAACAGGAGGTCAGAAGCAAAAAGAACAGGGAAACCACGCCAAGAGCTGACAGGTCTAACAATGATGTAATACTATCACGAAATGTGCATTATGCCACATAATTTGGCTTTCTAGCTGCATAATTTAGACAACCAAAACACATATTTTGGTCCATCCATGGCCTCATAATATGAGTGACCCTCCCTACAGCGCAGAGATCAGATAAGGCTCAAAAAGTAAGGTAGTTGTTGCCTCACGAGTTTGACTGGAGGGTATGCACACAGTGAAATTGAGCAGTGTGGACCAGAATACGTGTACCATCCAGACCGGGTTGCCTTATCTTGTAACCCAGCTACTTGGCCACAGAGACTTGCAATGCAGTCAGTCATGCGGGCCTCATTGCTCCCACACAGGCATCTGTTCTTGTGCAGCCAGCCTCAGCCGCGATCCACACAGCTGGTCCTACAGCAGGGGCATCCAATCCAAAACATAGGACAACATCCTCATCAGTGCAATAGTCTCTGTGAAGAAGAACAGTCTAAGAGTAAAGAGCTTGCCAGTAACTAATTTAAACATTAACATTAGACAAAATGTGCATGACCCATATTGCATATACTTACAAACGTTTGTTCCTGGAGATGCTAGAAAGGTGAGAAAAATGTTGGAACCCCATCCAAGAACGCATGTTGCCTCATGCACTAACAAATGCATTTTTTCTGGTCTTTTCTTTTAATTTGCTGTCTCCAAGTGCTGCCATACTACTCCCTCCATGGTGTTGTGAACCTCCATTCTGCCACCTAATGCAGGTCGCCAAAGGTGAAATGAAGGAAGAACGGGCCAATGTAAAGGTGAAGGGTGAAATGAAGGAAAGAAAGCCCTAGACCGGCTCACCTCCTTCCTCACCAATAGAACCCAAATAGTCCACCTCCCACCCTTCCGATCCACTGCCACCATAATCATCTGCGGAGTCCCCCAAGGATCCTCCCTCAGCCCCACAATCTTCAACATTTACATGATCCCACTAGCCAACATCCTCCAACCACACGGAATCACCATCCTCTCTAAAGCAGATAACACCCAACTCATCTTCTCCCTCACCCGCAACCCTACTACCGCCAAAACCAACCTCCACGCTGCACTCCTTGACACCACCGCCTGGATGACAGCTAACCACCTCAAGCTCAACTCCAACAAAACCGAGATCATCATTTTCAGCCCCCACAAAACCATATGGGATGCCTCCTGGTGGCCCACCCCCCCTAGGCCCCGCACCTACCCCCACAAACCACGCACACAACCTTGGCATCATCCTGGACCCCACCCTCTCCATGACACAGCAAATCAACGCCGTCACCTCCTCCTGTTTCAACACACTCCGCATGCTGAAAAAAACCTTCAAAGGGATTCCCACAGAGACCAGAAAGACCGTCACCCACGCACTCATCAGCAGCAGGCTAGTCTACGGTAACGCCCTCTACGCCGGCACCACACTCAAACTCAAGCGCAAACTCCAGAAAATCCAGAAAACAGCTGCGTGCCTCATCCTGGACCTCCCCTGCCATGAACACATCTCACCACACCTCAAATCCCTTCACTGGCTCCCCTTAGACAAAAGGATCACCTTCAAAATCCTCATCCACGCATACAAATCCCTCCACAACACCGGCCAAACCTACCTCAACAAAAGAGTGAACTTCCACATTCCCACCCGTCACCTCCGATCCGCTGACCTCGCACTCGCCACAGTCCCCCGCATCCAACGCACCACCACAGGAGGCAGATCATTCTCCTATCTCGCCCCCAAGGCCTGGAACTCCCTCCCCACCAACCTCCGCAAGACCCAAGACCTCCTGATTTTCCGAAAAATACCTCAAAACATGGCTGTTCGAACAGTGATCTCCCCCCCCACCCTCAATCCAGCGCCTTGAGACCCTCACGGGTGAGTAGCGCGCTCTATAAATTTCTTGATTGATTGATTGATTGAAAGGGTGGATTGATGGCAGAGTTAAATGGATGGATGAATGGGATGGTGAAAAAATGGATGAGTGAATCGATGCATGGATGGACAATCAAAAGTGTGACTGAATGGGCTGATGGATGCATGCATAAGAGAACGGATGATTGGCTGGATGGGTAGTGGATTGAAAAGATGGATGGTTAGATTTGGAAGGGTGAGAGATTTAAAGATGGGCTGATAGAATGGTGAAGGGTGAAAGGGTGGATGGATGGATCTTTCCAGGAAGAGTAAATCTCACCGGTGCCATTAGAGGCATCGTTCAAAGTGGATGGATTGTTTAATTAGTTTCCGTTCCTCTCCATGTAGAACTGTCAGGCCTTTGGCAGTTCCGTCTTCTAGAGATTGAACGATATTTGTTGGTACTAGCTGGATGCAGGAGCTCCATGTGGATACAGCCTGCCTTCGACTGGCAACAAAGTTCTTACAATGCCCACTAATTAGAAGTGTCCATTTTGCAGCTAACGACATTCTTGAATGAAGCAGCGTGCTTCGGAAAACGCTGGGGAGCAGCAAGCTAAGTCCGGGTTTTCGCTGTTCATTTTGGGAATTGTAGTCCTGTGTATCCCTTTGTAAAATAAAGAATACAAGCATCAGAAAAAAAGCTGGCTGTGGATGATCTACTCACGTATGGGCTTGGAAGCTTCAGAGCTGTGTTACCTTAGACAAGCAGATGCGGTCATAAAGATGTCATTTTTCCATTATTAAAAAAAAAGTAAGCAATCACGCGCAAAAAAAGACTTTGGGTGCTCTGATGTTCCGTGGTTAACTTGTGCATAGCATCGGGATTATGGAATGCCTTATATTGTGGGTTTAAAAAAAATAATCTTCATTTAAGCCTACCAGTCAATTCGGTTTTTTTTGCAGCTTGTCGAAAAAACACATTTTGATGAAGTTAAATAGTAATTACAATCATGCCTTGTAAAGATGTTGCAGATGATTCATATCAAATGGACACCAAGTTCCTAGTCACTGGTCACAAAGCAATGCATTCTGGAAGAAGAAATCTTGGTTCAGTAAAACGGGACTGACCAAAAGACTACAACTCCAAGAATGCAGTAATTTAGTTAAGGAAAGCTAGGACTGGAATATAGTGCTCCAGTAAAATAGGTAAACTAACTAACAAGAAAAATTAATTGTACGTTGAATACATTAATATGAAACGAGTAAAAGTCCCTTTACCGTGAGAGTAAAAATTAAAAACAAAGATGACACTTCAGGTGACTTTCTTTGAAACAAACATATGTTTCTTTAAAAAACAATGTTGCTTTTTCTGAGGGGTGTGCACTCGGAAGTGAGGGAGGAGTAGCAGGTAACTCAATACTCCAACAGAGAAGGAATAGACCCAAGGTGCAATTAATTAATCTATTGGCAGGCACTAATTAGGTTTCTACGACCGAGAATTTAAAATTAACATGTGAATAGCATTTCCGCAGAGCAACTTTGTGTTGTATTGGTGAAGCTCAAGGTCAGTGGTGGGTTTTGTTTTGGGTAGCTTTCTAATCGTTGTTGTTTGAGCTTGTTTTAAGTTAATTGGTAGATCTACCTTTATTGATTACCGTTATTCCAGGTGACTGTTGAAATAAATGCATATAAGTGTGCTAGTTTGCGAAGTGTAGTAAAATAATCTGTGGTGGGGAAAAGCAAGCGTTACCCTGCTGGTGAAGCACAATGAGGTAGACTTTAGAGTAGGGTGGCTTTTCTGTCTGAAGTGCTTGTACAGTCGCCTACGTTTGTTTAAACATATGTGTGTTTAAAATCCAGTCAGTCCCGTGGTTTCTGCCGCTTTGTTCTTTCTGGGTGTGGTGTGTGTTTTTTTTTTTTTTTTTTTTTTTTTTTTAAATCCCCCTTGCTTCCTGTCAATATTATATCTTACTTGCTTGTATTCCGTTTAGATATATTGTCAACCCTGACCCAAAACTGCTGCCTGTAACTTTAACACTTGTCTTTTTACAATTTGCGTCTATGTACCCTTTCTATGGGCCCTTCTTTCATTGTTTTTTCTGCTCCATTTGCCTTTTCTGGTGGATTTTTTTTTTTTTTTTTTTTTTTCCCTCCATTTTTGTGTAGGGTCTTCTGTGTGTTTGACGGATTCAGATTCTTTCCTAAGGGCAGTTGTGAATATAACCACGTATAACTCTCATTGCCGCCGGTTTCCTACGGCCTTGGGTACTCTTGTCTGTATGACAAAGTACTTCCCACCCACTCCCCTTGCTAAATCAAACTACTGGTAAAGGCACTCCGGGAAGTGGTGATCAGTTTGGTACTCGAGTACAGCTAATAAACTCAAGCTGATTTCCTGACCATTACTAGGCTTAAGGTTTTTATTTGCATGCAGAAAATGTATGTCCCTTAAAGTTATCTGGACAGAGCATTACTGTCTAAAAACATCCACCACTCACCCAAAACTGAACTGGTAACGTAATATACCACAAAAAAAGGGGGATGCACTTGTTGACTAAGGGGGGAAGCCGGACATACGCTCTTACCTGCGTGCTTGGGTCGCAGGACTAGTAGTGAGTGGTTCAGGGGACTATTAGCAGCTCCAGCTGGTTTGCCATTCAAGGTGCCAGGTTGCCAATTAATCTGAATGTCCTCTGTTGTTTGCCGCCCAAGCCTTCTCATAATTTCTAGAGGCCGGCGTCCGGAGCATCTGGCCATGGTCTTGGTTTTGTAGTGGGGGGCCCTATCTGGGTCAACGGGCACGGAGTTCGGCTAATGTCACCAGACGTCTCAAATACAACAGGTAGATAACTGCAATCAACAGTTCAAGAGGCCGGTATGACGGAGCCTAGAGTGAAAGGAGGGAAGCCTGAAGTCTCACTTATGCTTTTGAAAAGGAACCTCTTGTTAAGTTTTTATTGGGCCAGGCATGAGGAGGCTGTGACTTCCATAAGGCAATACTTCTCAGGCAGGGGGTGTGGGCAAGCTGCTCACTAAACTGTAGGGTAGGTGTGGGTGCAGTCTGTTTCTATTTTGGCCACAAATACACCATCTAATGAACTAAAGATTGCTTTTGCTTGGTCGATGCCGGCTGCAATTCACTCTTGTGTATGTTATGGCAGCTCCTCTTAAGGCTCTGTGGGCCCCCTAGGAAGGGGTGGGCGAGGGGCAAACAAACAGTTCTTCTCCTAAATCACCTCCCTTTTTTCATGCTACAAAGCTTTTGGAATGAGTCAAAGAAATTATGGTATTGGCTAACGCTTGCCAATAATTAGGGGTATTGATAGGTAGTCTGTCCAATAAAGTGACAGCTTTATATTTTAAATCCCAGGCGAGTGAAGAGCATGTTTTGTGGAATTCTTGGGCTTTTGCCACCAGAGAGGAAGTGAGAAACTTCCACCCGGATGTGTATTAGAAGGTTGGTGGTCGGGCATCATAGCAGGATCTCGCTGTTGGCAGAAAGTCTGCACTGCTTCCCGCATTCTCATTGTGAAGGGTTTCTGGTGCTGCATCTTGAATGGGTTAGAGTGAGTATACTGGGGATACATTGGTCAGGCAAACGGTAATCTAGTAGAATGGCACAGAAAGAAATGTAATTTAACTTGCTAAGATACTCTTACTTGTTTTTGCTATGGACATAGTTTCCTTTATATCTATGGGTCTTTTAGCCCAGCCTCCCCCTCCCCCCCCCCCCCCCCCCCCCCACGGGTTTTTGTTCAATGCCTTGTAATTTCAGAAGGCATTTATTTTTCCGTGGGAAACTGACGTGTGTTTTATTACCCCCTCAGTTGTACCGTTTTTTCGTCAGGTCACTGTCTCGCAGTATGCCTGTACCTTTCAGACTATAAATCTCAACTAAACTGTGTGCCTTATTCAGTGTATTCTGGCATAGTATCCCCCCCCCTTTTTTTTGGTGGGGGGGGTAATATGTTCTCAATTTACTTCAGTCCCCTTCCTCGCACTCTATTGTACATCCCACTCGTGCTAGACTTTCTCACTCCATTACCACCCTGTACACCTCACTCTTCCTATCTCCAGACATAGCAATGTTTGTATTGCCGCTTCTCTTCGCATTCTCACATCCAGCTCCTTCCTTCACTGGCTCTAATCACTCCTTTTCTCCCTGTTTGCTGTCACCAAGTCTTGCACACATTCACTCCATCCCACTGATACCGCCTGCCCTTCACACAATCTCATTATTCTATTTTTCCTGAATACCTGAGCTTGGGAATGACCACTCTCGGTTCCTCCCCCCCCCCCCCCCCCCACCCTCTACTTTTGACAGCTCTAGATTAGTTCATTGGGTAATGGAGAAAGGAAGTCTTTAGGTAGTGCACTCCAAGGTGCTAGGAGACAGTGAAGACAATGAATAGCTTTGCTTGCACTTAATGCAAGTACACAATCTATGTTCAAATCGCATCACATCTTTGATGCCGAAAATGGCGTGTAGGTATTTATAGGTACTTAAGGTGTCTGGTCAGAGGCTCTCGCCTTGGAATTCTTATCTTCCATGAATGTCCACTCCCCAGCAACTGTTAATTCCAATGGCTGGTTGGCTGGCTTGATGGAAGCCTGTTATGCAGTGTTAATTTACCATGACTATATTGTAGCTGAGAGCGAGGGTATTGCTGTGGAAGCTTAATCCCTAGATACAGCATCATTTCCCAAGCATCTTACACCATGTCACAATCTGATGACTACAAATCAATAGTTATTTGTTGCCGTGGTGCATTTTGTCTTGTCAGCTGTATATTACAGATTCAAGCTTCATGAACCCTTGCCAAACTCGTCAGATCTCAAAGCTCCTAATCCCATGGTATCAATCCCATGTGAAATGAGTTCTTTTTGTGTCCTTCTTGTTTCAAGGCAATTACATAATGCCTGGCAAGAGACAATTTCGCCTTGCAACTCCCCTCCCCTGTCAATTTCACTTGGCAAGTGCTACTGTTGCTTAGTGTGCTTAAAATCTATTTCTGACCCTCTCTTTAGTCTTGCTGTTTACAGGTTGTACATAGCACCACAGTGTCCCCTAACATACCTGGGGACACTGGCATTTACCATTAGTCTCCACAGCCTGACCATTTTGACATCACACAAGAAGGCCTGCACCATTGTGTGAAGTGGTGTAGCTCACGTGAACCTAAAGCTTAGCTTTCATCTTAAAGGGCCAAACATACAAATTATTTTTATTTCCTCCCCTCCTCCAAAAACCTGCACCCGGTCATTTCATGTTTGTGCTGGCATTCACCAACCACCCCTGGGTGTGATGCCCCTGAAAACAGGATGCATTTTTCCCTGGGGCTAGTCTGCATCAGTCCACTACAATTAATGATCTCATGCTTTGCCCGTGCTATAGAATAGTTAGTGGTACTGAGGGGAATAAGACTGAACTCTGAAACCAAAAAGGGAGGGCATAAGTCATAAGTTTATTAATCAACACATTTTTTTTTTTCCCTTCAAAATATGTGGGTTTCCATGGGCTTTTTAATATTACAGTATGGAAGCATCAAAGTTTCATCTCTTCCTATTAATAATCTGTCACTACTGCATGACCAGCACCAGATGTTTCTCCCCCCACCCCTTGAATCATCACAGATTGACTGACCTACTTTAACCTCAGAGTTGTGCTCTCTTCCTCTGACATGTCACAATTCTTCTTGGGCACAACGTCTGGACTTTCTAAGCCTGTTTTAAGTAATTTCTTAATGTGCTGTACAGCACTTTCTTCTGCCAAAACCTCACTTGATGGTCTTCCAATCTCCGCTTTCTCTAATTCCTTCCACGAGTCCCCATTTACAGTCCTAGGAGAACACTGTTGGCTGCCTGCCCCTTGATAAGATTCTGTTGGTATCTGTGTATCATGCAGCCTTGCTGTTATGTCATCGCAAATCTTTTTCATGTCCTTCTTTAGCGTCCCAGCCAAGCCTGAGTTGAGGGTGACCAACTAAGCCACTGAAGCATTTGTTGCTGCCGCTGTAAGTTCAGCCATTACTTAATTTGCACGTTTACTAAATTGTGGATCAGCAGCATGGACAAGCTGTCTACAATATTGGGCATAGTCCCCAATCTCCCTCTGCTTGAACGCAGGCACAGAAAAATTCAGTATACAACTGAACAAGAATATATGACCTTTTTTGTTAAAGGTTAGTGAGAATTTTACAGAAAGTAACCACATTTTGGTGAGGCCTGCATGAAACTTGAGTTATCCCAGTGAAAAGTTTAAATTTTGCTACTCACTAAATTCATAACATTTCTTGGCTTTACATCACTTTTGAATGCTATAGACTGGTTCAAGCAAAAAATGTATTGATGAAAAATGTTCTGCTAAACCCAGTCTCCCTCTAGTATCTTGCGTGACCTACTTGTGTGAAGTGCACATTTGTGAAAGTTGCACAGTAGACCAGCAAACAATTTCATTCCGAAAGTAGAATGTCATGAAAGATTGAGACTTCCAATGGTGCTAATTTTAGATTTTCACTTGCTTAACACAAGGTTCAATGAAAGTTAAGATGACCAGGCTTTGATGTGACAAAGAATAGTGTTGGAGACTCTGAACCTCCTTGCAACTGTTCACTAATGTTTCTTTCCATTCCTTAGCATCATGTCTGGCCGTGGTAAGAAAGTGGGCAAGCCAAAGGGCAGTGAACACAAGACCAGGTCCTCCAGAGCAGGCCTACAGTTTCCGGTTGGTCGCATCCATAGACTGCTGAAGAAGGGGCATTATGCAGAGCGGGTGGGCTCCGGCGCTCCTGTTTACTTGGCGGCCGTCCTGGAATACCTGACTGCAGAGGTGCTGGAACTGGCAGGAAACGCTGCCAGGGACAACAAAAGGTCTAGGATTGTGCCAAGACACCTCCAGCTGGCTGTCAGGAATGACGAAGAGCTAAACAAACTGTTTGCTGGTGTGACCATTGCAGAAGGCGGTGTCCTGCCAAACATCCAGGCTCAGTTGCTCCCCAAAAAGACTGCTAAGGGTTCATCGGAAGAACTTAAAGAAGTCCAATCTCAGGAATTCTAGAAGAAATTAGTCTTCGTACTTCAATCTTGAGTGTGTGGTTGTGGTTGTTTGTTGTTTGTATGCACTTAATTACCCTTATTTGAAAAGCTAATAAACTATTTTTATCTCACTACTTCATTTGGTCTGTTACTGTCACTTTCTTATTCCAGTACTTGAAGTGGAGTTTAAAGGTATGGAAGTTTAACTTTGTGCATTTTTATTCAAATGGTGGCCTAATGTGAGGTCAAAGAATTGGTGTTTTGAAAGATTGTTATAAAGGTTCTTTTGGTACTCAAAGTATAACTGCAGCAACACCCGTGGGGTTTCAACGAAGTCTGCTTTAGCACCTGGAGTAATAGCTCGACATGTATAAATCCTCGAATCTTTCAGCCTTAATTCATAGTGCCCCCCCACTACCCCCCTAAAGTCCTGACTCCTGTTCAAGTTAACACTATGCAAACTGTTTGAGGGTGGAACTCTGGTCTTTCACAAGCGAGTAGCCAGAAAATTAAACTACCACACGCACTTTCAACCATATACGCAATGGTATTGAGCAAGCCTAGGAATTTTTCAGGAAGCTACCATTTTTTCTTTCCTTCCGTGTGTGTGTGTGTGTGTGTGTGTGTGTGTGTGTGTGTGTGTGTGTGTGTGTGTGTGTGTGTGTGTTTTTTTTTTTTTTTTTTTTCCCTCCCTTCCTTGGTCTAACTTTTCCTTGGCTTTTGCTCTTCAAGTAGTCTCAGAATCCATCCTTTTTTTTAATGCAATCTTTTATCAATATTTCCTTTTTTCTCATCTCTTCTCGTCCTCCATCCATATAACATGCTCTCTATTCCACTAGAGCACCCTTCACCCCATCTATCACTTTCTATCCATGTCTCCATATATACTGCTTTACTTCCATCCATCAACCCTTTTGTCTATCGGTCACTTCGGTATCCTCTCATCCAGCTATCGTTCTTCCTCTCCTGCTATCCTTCCTAGACATTCATCTCTTCGTTTCATTTTGTTTCCCTGACTCACAGCTTCATGCTTTTCTCTTGCAGTGTTTTTTTCTGAGCTTCTATTTGGAGATCCGAATCTCAATTAATGAACTGCAATTTAGAAGTTTTATATTACAAAACTCTCTAGAAACACACCACCTCAAACCGCGGAAGGGGGATCGTCATGACGCCCGTGCTTCCACGAATATGAGGTTCGAATGTTTGGGTGAAATATTCCTACCTCGTATAGTAAACATTGGTCACCTGGTCTGAGTTGACCAGACCACACTTGTTTAACACTCTCAGTCTTGCTGTAGTGAAATTTATAATTCGTCTGATTTCTGTAGTTTTCTTCAACAGCCAGTCTCCTGCTTCAAAGTTTGTGCTTTTGGTTTGACAAAGATCATTCGTGTAATGCAAAGCCCTTAAAATATTCACTGGTCATATCTCAGGATGTGATTTATAACAAACTTTAAACAAGCTAAAGTTCTACCTTTGCTTGCTTCTTGAGGAAAGGGGTGACCTTTCTTTTATGGTGGAGGAGCGTCATCCCACTGCTGAAAGGCAGTAGAAAAATAAAATGATAATGAAACCATTTAATTTTTTCCTTATTTGGTCCAGGACTGGGCCATCCTGTGTGTCGGGAGGAGAATTTATAGGAGCACTCTAAGCACGCATGTCAGTTTGGCCGGCTGTCTTTGGCCGACCAAGCTGACATGACCACTTAAAACTCTCCATGCAAGCTGTATTGCACAGCAGGGTGGAGAACCAACACAGGTTCCCAGCCCCTAACTGAGCGGCGTTTCAGCTGCTCGGACCAATCCCACCATTGCTGTCCTGCTTGGTAACCGGGTGGGCAAAGTGTCTGGATCGGATGAGGAGGGGAGCAGAGGAACATTGAGGCAGCATCTGGCAGTGGCAGGTGAGTTGCTTTTAGTTAGATATATACCCCCACGCACTGCCCCACCAAGCATTGTTGGCAGCAGTTGGCACTCTGAAAACAAATTCATGTATATGGATTGTTAGACTTTTCATCCTTGGCGTGGGCTCGCTTAACTCTTAGCCTCAATTTCCCAGGTTGCTGATGTGTGCTGGTCTGATTTTGCTGTTTTTGTTACTCTGGGCACTTTACCACTGCTAAAGTGCAAGTGCTCCTATACAAAATTTTTATGCAATTGGTTCATCCATGATTGGCATATTTGATTTACTAGTAAGTCCCTAGTACATTGCAATAGAGGTGCCCAGGGCCTGTAAATCAAATGCTACTAGTGGGCCTGCAGCACTGGTTGTGCCACCCACATTAGTAGCTCTGTAATCATGTCTCAGACCTGCCTCTGCAGTGTCTGTATGTGCAGTTTTCAAATGTAACTTCGACTTGGCAAGTGTACCCAATTGCCAGGCCTAAACCTTCCCTTTTTCTTACATGTCACCTACCCCTACGGTAGGCTCTAAGTAGCCCCAAGGGCAGAGTGCAGTGTATGGTTACGGTAGGACATATACTAATGTGCTTTATATGTCCTAATAGTGAAATACTGCTAAATTAGTTTTTCACTGTTCCAAGGCCTGACCCTCTCATAGGTTAACATGGGGGCTAACTTTTAAATATGATTAAAGTGTAGATTCCCTTTGGGAGCAGATAGATGTGGAGTTTGGTGTCTCTGAGCTCACAACTTAAAAATACATCTTTTAGTAAAGTTGATTTTAAGATTGTGTGTTTGAAAATGCCACTTTTAGAAAGTGAGCATTTTCTTGCTTAAACCATTTCTGTGACTGTCTGTTTGCGTATTCCCTGTCTGGGTCAGTTTGACAGTTGGGCTGGTTGCACTGCTAGTGACACAAAGGGAGCTGGGATGTGGCCTGCATATCCTGATGAGCCATTTGTGCTAGGAAGGAGGGAAGGAGTGGTCACTCACACCTGAAAGGGCTGTGCCTGCCCTCACATAATGCAGTCTCCAACCCCCCTGGTGTGTGTCCAGAGCCTGGCCTGTGCAAGGCAGGAGTTCACAAACGAGTGACTTATTTGAAGTAAGCCTACTTCAAAGGGCAAAATGGGTATAAGAAGGGTACCCAAAACCACAGACTTTAGATAACTTCTGGAAACCAAGAGGAACCTCTGCCTAGAGAGGAGATGAGGAGGAAGAGCTGCTCTGCCTGTGACTGTTTTGTGGAGCTATCCTGTAGTTCTCTCTGCCAGCACCTGGAGCCTCTGCTGAGACTCCTACTCTGCCAAGTGGTGCCCATCCAGTCCTGGGACCCTGAAAGGAGAAGCTGGCAGAACAAGAGTAAGAAATCCACGCAAAGACTGCTGTGCAGGGAAAAGATTGATGCAACTCCGATCTGCGACTGAAAAATCGACGCGCTGCCGGCTTGTGACTGAAAATCTACGCTCGCCTGCAGCACGACAAAGATCGGCGCACGCGGCTGGGGAAACGACATGCAGCATCGCTGACAGAGGCTGGTGAGATTGCAGCCAGTGCTGTATGGTTTTCGGATCATTGAGCAGCAGGATTTCCGATGCAAACATCGCTGGGCGTGTAAAAACAATGCAGGCCTACCTGGACCCGAAAGTGCGGTTCGAATCGATGCATCGCTGTCCTGCAGAGAGAAGAAGCGACACATGCCGACTTGACTGAAGAAGAAATTATTCACTGTCTCGCTCATGAGTGATAGTGATGCATTGCAAGCCATTTTTGATGCACACTTGCCCGTGTGGGGTTATTTTTAACACACCCAGGTACATTTCCATGCGAACAGCATTAGCTTTGTGTTTAAAATTTTGTTTTTTAATTGATAACTTGACTTGTGTGTTGTGGATTTTTGTCGTTTTGGTCTTGTTTTGTTTAGATAAATATTCTTTTTCTAAACCTGTGTTGTCATTTTGCAGTGTTTTCATTAAGTTACTGTGTGTTGGTACAAATACTGAACACCTTCCTGAAGTTAAGCCTGCCTGCTCATGCCACCCTACTAAGGGGATGAGCGGGAGTTGAGGGTGATTCTCCTTTACCCTGACTAAAGTTAGGGTCCTTGCTTGGACAGGGGGGTAACCTGACTGCCAACCAAAGACCCATTTCTAACATGCATCCTAATGCACAACTTCTATTTTTAAATATCACCTACAGACAGCTTTTAGCTACACCTATTGTTGGCAGTACTAAGTTAGTGGGCTTTGGCAGAGTCCATTGCTTGCCACTGATTGGCTTTCTTCTTAGTATCATTTGCTTGTGGCAAATTAGAATTTCTTGTGTTTTTTGTCTGCTGCACCACTGAATATTGGCTTCTTCACTATCCTTTTGACTGGTTGACTTGTATCATGCCATACTTTGTCTTTCACATGTGTATGGCTTAGCCATCATACTGCAGGTGTGCAATGTTGATCCCTCATCTAATTGCCCACCACCCAAACTTGTCCACTGCTTCCTCACCCTGGCATTTTTTTAATTTTCTTCCCCCAATTCCTCTGTTGCTGACCCTCCCCTCTTAGTATTTTATTTTTGTTATTAAGAGTCCACTAACATTTGAGTGCTGCCAGCTGTTGTGTTTTTTTTTTTTTTTTTCGTTTTGCACTTCAGTGCAGGTTTTAATCCCTATTTACCATGAAAAATTGGTGTCTGCCTCCTGGTACAGTCAATGGCAAAGGCATCATGTAGTGGTCACATGTTTGGTGACTTATTCCCTAACCTGCCAAAAATGCATGGGAGTCATCACACTTGTTTCTTTTTGTGGGTACCGAGCAGCATTCGCAAACAAAGAGGCAAAATGTAAGGCCTATTGGCTTTGCCAATACTTATTTGGTCAAAGATAGTCCTGGTTCTATGTTATGCAATGGTTTGAAAAGCCAGTGCTCAAAACATAAATCTATGTCCTAAGTGTAAAAATTAGGGATAGAGGTGGGGCTTGGAGAGCTGTGGTCTTGTTGCATCTCTAGTTTGGGTATGGGAGATGGTGTGGGGTGTTGACGAGGAAAGATTTGGAGGTTTGGTGTGGTGGGAGCCAAGGGTATAGACTATCCATGAAAATCTACAGGAGAAGAGTGGAAGACCATACGTCCCCCACAGGATCAGACAATGAAACAACTGTGCTCCTTGGGGCGCCTCTGGTGAGTGTAATGTGGAGAAGGCCACGCACAACATGAGGGCCTGGGGAGCCACAGTCCAGTCTACAGCTTAATAAGACAAACATGGAGTTGATATCTGAGATAATTGTAATGTTTTTGGTTCATTTGAATTGAAATTGCTGTAAAATATTGTAGACTGTTATACAAAAGATTATTCGACTAAGTAGGCTTAGATCTCGAGACAGAAGAAAAACTGCTAAAGCTTTCAATACATTATAAAATATCATGACATTACTAAACAAGAGAACGAAGCTAGGCCTAATTGCAGTTGCTTTTCATAGTTATAAACTTGTTTTAAACTCTGCACAACCCCTGTGGCCTGACATGCTAAAAACTGTTAACGTTAACACATTCTTTGCAAAACAAATGTTTCACTTCTAACCTTTGCATGGCCTATTCATTTAACAAAGCTCCTGTCTTAAACAATAGTAGCATGCTTTTTTTTTTTTAATGCGCAGAATTGCACAAATTGTATCCTAAGCTGCATCTTTTATGAATGGACCTGCAGAGTGAAAGCTGTGCAAAAGGAAATGATTGCATCAGAATACATGGTAGTGTTGCTGATTCTGTTTTGAATTCAAGTTGGTTCTGCTTGAGAAATGTTGCAACATAAGAATGAATGTCATTTTATGACAAACTGTTAATGTTGTAACCAGTGATTCATTATAAAAGATGTCTGATGGAAAGTGTGTGTGTGGGGGGTTGGGGGTGAGGAGGGAGTTCAGTGAAGACCAGGTTAGCGATGAGGGAGAGCTGCTTGGGTTCCTGACATTTGGACATATCATTGAAAGCTATTTTGCCTCTTCGCAGGAAAAGTCTTCTTGACTATCTGTAGATGGGGAGAGTGAACTAGATAAACTGTTTCAGAATAGTATGATAGCTGCAGCTCATTGAGCTGATAGTCATGAGAACTATTTGAGATAGAATAAATAATTATTTGCTAAAATCTTTAACTGCATTTTCTCTGACTCCTTCAGTCAGACGAAAGTAAACTGTTGCTGTATTCTTTAGTAGCGCACTACATACTCTCCAAATAGAACTAAGACAAATAGAGTAGGGAAAGATTCAGGGCACGCTTCATGCAATGTTCTGTAAATATTGTTGATTAATTAAACTTATTACTTGTATTTGAATAAATATTTTAAACCATCCTAAACTCTTTATTGTTCTATAGAGAAAGAACTTACATTAAGTTTTGTTGCGTCTTATTATACCTAATTGCCACCCCTCAGGTCCAATGACCAGAAGTGGACTCGGTAGAGAAAAGTGGCATAAAACATAATTGATAACATTTGTAAGTTGCGCTGACCCAAATAATTTGGTAGCGTGAGGATGGTTGCGGGTGCTAGGGATATGAATTGCACAAATGAAAGAATATGGGAGTAAGAAGTAATAAAATAGTGTCCAATTTGCAGGGGGGGGCAGTTTTCAAAGCAATTGCGACTGGCAGTCACAGAATTGGTGATAAATTAGATGGGGGGGTGAGTATCAATAGGGTTGATGCATTATATGTAGGTGAATTGTAATTTGAATTTGCTGTATTATGTTGTAGATTGCTTTGTTAAAAGATAAAGAGATTATCAGACTAAAAAGACATCTAAAATCTTGGGACAGGTAAATACAGTTAATTAGAAATTGTCTACTAGGTTAAGTGTGAAATTGTGAGGCATCAATTTTGCACAAAAGATAGGGACATAATTGCACTTTGTAATGGTTGTACTAACATTAGATTAGTGATTGAGAAACCTGATGTGCAAAGGTGACGCAGTAATAATTGTGTGACTTCCTGCAGGACAATGAGTGTGTGTGTGTGTGTGTGTATATATATATATATTTTTGTTGTCAAAAATCGTACAAAGTATTACAACCTGGTTCTGATTGTATAGTGTACCTTTAATTTTACTTCGAAGGAGCAGAGTAGAATGGAGTTCTCAAACTAGAGCGGAGAGCATGCGCACAGAGCGCAATCTGGAGTGCTGCACTAATGGTCGCGCTGCAGTGAGGGGAGCACAGCAATCCAATACGACAGTAGTGGGGCGGCAGGCAGGGCCCAAATTATTCCAGACAGACCCTGCTCGGCAAACTACCGGCTCAACAACTGGACCGGTGTGACCCAGCCAAGAGGGGCAGGAGTAGGATGAGGATAGCTCAGTAAGGATTTCTTGGTGCTTCAGAGTCTCACAGCTCCTGGAGCAGGAATGGTAGGAGCAGCCCACAATTGAAGTCCTTCCCTCCCCCCCACCCACCACTCACCCCAATTTCCACCCGCATCTCCTTGGCACTCTGCAAATGAGTGAGTCTGCGCAAAAAGTAGCATTGGGGGTGGCAGAGGAGGGGCGCGGATTGTGTACGGTGGTCCAGAGGGAGCTGGCACCTCCAAACACCAAGGGGGTTCCAACATTTTATCTAATTACCCCCCCCCCCCCGAAACACAGAAGCCCCAGCAGCCCCATGCACTTGGAAGAGGGTCTGTAGTGCAGAACAGACTAGTGCCAGCAGTAAGCCAGGACTTCAGCTCAACTCCGCATTTGATCAGGGTGCAGAGGTGCATTACGTGGGCTGGTCTAATGCAGCTGCTGCAGAGTGAGCCCTGGGAGATTCACAGAAGCGGCCCAGCTGGGTCTGGGTGTGGCTTGTGGAACCCCATTGAGACCTGCTATTGTCCTGCCTGGGGGTTCCCAAGAACATTTCTTCCCGCCCACCACCCAGCCATTAGGATCTTTATCAGACAGAATCTACCAATTTCACCGTAGAATCTCTGAGCTGGGAGCTCTCACCCTCAGTGTGTATAAGCAACATTTTGTTTTACACTTTTGGGAGTAGCATCATATATTACCAACAATCTTCATGGGGGCCGACTCTCTCCATCAATCATGTTGCCCGTATGGGGGCCGAAAAAGGCAAACACGAAGAATGAGGCAAAGTTCCCCGGCGAGCTCATCCATAACACATTCAGGCGTCCTGACAAATGAAGGAAAACCGCTCCCGGAACTGTTGGAAAATGACAAAGCTCCACCTGCAAAAAAAAAAAAAAAAAAAGAGGCGCACAAAATAAGACTATCTAACAATTCGGCACCAAAGGCCCCAGGAATCAACAGACTCATCTAGAGTCGAGAACTTCGAGCAGGAAGGCTGAAACTGATAGTGCTGACCTCTGGGAGTCCATTTTCTCTTTGGAGCTCAGCTGTTTGGAGGACCCATCCCCAAGCCCACATACAAGGAACTATCCAGGACAGCTAGATCTTTCTGGCACTCACAACCACCCTTTAATAGAGCTCCTCAACATGGACTCCATTGCAGAAGATGCCATCACTATGCAGGATAGGAAGGTCTCAGCCCTTCCACTCGGGCTTGACAAAAAGGATGAAGAGGAAATGATGAACACTGCAGTTACCTTAAGCCCCATCCAGGACTACACGCAAAACTCTTGATTCCAAACGAAGGTACCAGCCAGCACATGGGGCTCACTTGTATCAACACTAGATGTTATGGCAGTGTCAATAAAGCATCAGGCCGATAAACAAGACATCCAAGTTGATTTACTTAACATCATGGGCAAGTATATTGTGGGTATCGACTCAAAGCTACAAACTTTCATTGACCTGATTCACCAAGCCCAAAACCACCCTTACGTGAAGCAAGCTGTTTGTAAATGTGCCACAACAGGGAGATAAACCCCAGGTCATCTCTTCTATCCTCAATGAAATACTATTGGAAGTCCGGGCCCAGGTCCTAAATACCAGGGAAAGGTTGTGGGTCTTAGAATCAGATGCATGGTAAGAAAAATCTGTGATTGTGGAAACCTCGCCAAGGGAACCATCAATACCAATTTCCCAGCAAAAAAAGAGGGCATGAAGAGCCCAGAAGGCCATCAATCCCTCTATTTGAAAAGGCTCATAATATCGGGGAAAACCTCAAGAGTGCAGGCACTACCACGGCAATGGAAACAAACCCCTTTCATAGTGCCCCACAAAGCTTGGTGCCTCCAAAAGGGAAAAGAAGAAGCAAAAAGAAGCACTGCTAAAAAAAAAAAAAAAAAGTACCGCCCAGCAGAAAAATATATGGCAACTCTTTGCAGAATGAAAACAGCTGTCCTTGCCAAAGATTAGTAAAGAGATTGTGGTTCTACCCAAATCATCAGATCGTAAGATGGTTTTGACAGCAGAGGAATGGCCCAACTCCAGTTTAAGCCCTCAAAGTCTAATTCCTTCGCCTGCAGACGAGGGTCAGAGAAGCAAGGAGCAAAGAACCATCCTTCGACAACCTGTAAAGGGAAATGGCAAAGAGGCAATCTCGATCAGTAAGCTGGGTACTACAAAGTTAGTTTATGCAGAAAATACCCCAGTGTGTCTTTCCACAAGAATGGGGTCTCCCAACTTATCAGGATAGTTAAATCAAAACAACAAGGAAGAGAGGCCACAGACCAAAGAGGGAAAGAGTGGAGCACATCTATCAACAGTTGCAGTCAAATTATTTGCCTCAACGTGGCCAAAAAGTAGGATTTGAGGGGTCCCCACAAAATCAACAAAGTTAAAGGAAATTGGTGTTCTGCCAGTGGTTCAGCCTCCAGAGATGCTGAAACTGCTTCTCATTCCACATTATAAATCGGAGGGGCGTTTCAATACTCTCAACAGAGGAAACATTTTAAAATTTACACTTTCCATGTGTCATCAGCAGATCTACTATCTGTTGAATTTAAACCTCATCCCTTAAGGAGTGATCACGATGTCCCAGTAACTGCATGGACTAGGGAGGCCTAGTACATCAACTAGTCTCCCATTCTGATATCTTTGGTTCATGGGGCATCAAGCTGCAACAGGTAGAATATTCTTGGTTCCCAGGTCTGCGGCGGCCCCCTAAGACCTGCAATTAATCAGTACTAGGAGGGGGTGACGGGAGCTGAATTAAATCTAGTGGATTTGGAAAAACGCATGGTTGTGAAGCAAGCTGGTGAGACTGGCATCAGCCAAATTTACAGAGGCCTTGAAGAGCACCAGCCACCTAAGTCACAAAAACGCTCCTGACAATATCGAAAAGCCTGGGGACCAGGGTTTAGTGTGGCTGTATGTTAACATCTTTTCATGGAATGTCCATGGAATCGAGTCAACACTACAAGACCCAGAAGCGCAGTCCTTCCTCCAGGGGTACAACATTATTTTACTTCGGGAATCCTGTATTCCAGGGCCAATTTCGGTAGCTGGGTACGCAGTCACGCATATTCCAGCGAAGAGTTCATGCAAATATGGCCATGCAAAAGGGGGGTCTGGCAGCCTTCATTTCTACGGTAGTCATAGGACATAGTTGACAGAGGGTCAAGTTGGATCCAGGCAACCGAGGTTACACTCTGCAGGCCGCACAGTAGTCAAATCTAACTAATTCTTATAAATGTTTACATCAACTCAAAAAAAAGCACGTAAAGGGGTCAAAGTGGAAGTGCTCGGTGAATTAAGGTCTTACCAAGGGAGCATAACAAGACCATAATTCATCCTCACCAGCGATTTCAATCTTAACCAGTTGGCCACAAAAAGGGGAAATGCAAAGAACTGAGCACACATAGGAAATTCCTGGAAAATTTAGGCCTAATATTGTTAAATGGGAACAGTAAGGACACCCCAGCATCCATAACTTTTGCAAGTGGTAAAACCTGCTCTGTTATTGATTACACTCTGAAAAACAACTCTGCGATGCCCTGGCGCAGAATTGTCGAATCAAATGCAGAGCTTAGAGCAACCACTTCACACAAACATTGGAACTGGTATCCAAATTGGAGCTGCTGCAAACCTCGAGCAGCTTAATCACACCCTCTTGTGTGCCCAGCCTCAAAAGAATAAAATGGTGTCCGCAAGGGGTAACTGCTGTGATGGCCGAGGTGTATCGCAGGACAGGGGCCCTAGAGGTGGTATCAAATCTAGTGGCCTTGCACGAAAAAGAGCCCTCTTTTAATTGCTTTTGCAACGAGGATTGGGCTGAGTTAATTAGCTGTTTGCTCGCATGAATTTACGGCCACCTCTAATTCAGCATCAGGCTTCTGATGCAAAGAGGGGTTGAGACAGTCTGCTCTGGTTTAACAAGGCTTTGCGCACTCAGAAATTACAATTTATTGTCCTAGTCCAGGAAACTGGTAAAAGCAGCCCTCTGGGGTGAGGGCAGAGACAAACTCATCTTGTGGGCCCTGAAAAAAAAAAAAAACAAAGTAGTGCATCGTCCATTGGGCCTCAAAGAAAAGTTTTTCAAGAAACCTCATGGTCAAAATTACTCTGGGCAAGTAAAATGTCAAACAGTAAGTGCTTCTAAGAATTGGTGAACGAGCTGGTGTTCGGCAAAAACAGACACCACAGCTTCAGGATTGACTCCACTTCATGGGAGAGTCATATCTCCAGCTTGTATGGTTCAACAGATGGTGGAAAAACACCGGTTAAGTCATCATCTCAGTTGCTGGGGACCCAGCCACACCCAGGAAACAACCAGCACCAAAGTTCCCAAGAAGAAGAGAAACTTTTAGCCACTTTGGAGAGGGCAGATCACGATCAAGTCAGGGAGCCAGACCAATTAGCCAGCCTGATTAAGAAAATGAAGTCCGAAGGGGATGCAGGACCCAGCGGCCTCCCAAATGCAGTTTTTTCTTTTTTTTTTTTAAAGGAGATACAGCATATTGGGTGCTGTACTTTTTAACATCATTACTCGTGCTAAATGGATCCCAAAGTCATGGAGAGGCAGCATTATGCACACAATTTATTAAAGTGGAAATTCGGCTCTGCCCTTGAACTACAGGCTAATTGCTGTTCTCGATGTGGAAGCCAAACTGTATGCATCCTGTTTGTTACAGCATCTCCAAACCTGGGCAGATGAAAATAAGTTACTCTCGAGAATCCAAACAGGCTTCAGGGCAGGCATGGGAAAAACAACAAATTTAATTGCTCCTTCCCTTATTGTAGAAAAGGCCAGCCACAGGAAGTTGAGCCTCTATGCCTGCTTTATAGATCTTAAGTCGGCTTTCGACCGGGTTCCCAGGGAAAGACTTTGGTCAAAACTGACCAAATGGGGAATACCGAATGATCTATTAAGGGCCATTATAGATCTTTAAAAACATTCCTGGGTTCAGGTGAAAATTGGAGATGGCACCAGAATAATAAAAAGGATACCTACAAAAGATAGGTTTAAAGCAAGGCTGTGCCTGGCTCCAATCCTGTTCAATTTATATCTGGTAGATCTTGCCGGTGTGTTAGCACAAGTAAATAGCCTTCCTCTGGCTTTAGGCCCAGAGAAAGTCGGGTGCCTACAATACGCCAACAATATCTTATTACTGAGTCATACTCCATGGGGTTTGCAACAGAGTATAACAACACTTAAAACTTGTGTGAATCAGCAAGGCCTAGAATTGAGACTAAACAAAATTGATGCAGCTCCTTGGTGCAAATCATAAATCTTCCACCTGGTTCCGGGGGAGGGAGGTGGGGGGGGTGAATGTGGATGTGGTGCAGTCCTGCAAATATCTAGGAGTCCATATTGAACCCCGATTAAAATGGAAGTGTCACCTACTCCCGATTCAGCCAAAGGTCCACTCATTATTATATAGCTTCAGGCTGCTTAAGAAAAAGTTGGACTGTCCTAATCTGTCTCACCTCCTAGAAGTCATGTCGGCTCAAGTGATCTCAGCCATTTCCTACAGGGCAGAAGTTTTACATGGCCGAAAGATCCTTTTATTAAACACGAGCCAAGTTAAAGTGTATAAGGCTGTATGTAAAATTCCAAAGAGTGCCTCCCCGGCCTAGCTTAGGCTGGAGTTGGTTCTAAAAAAATCAGATCTTTCAGCGTAAGCGAGTCTTCCTTAAAGCATTTTGGAAGCAATGGTCCACGGAGAATACCTCCATAGATTATTCCTGCTGGCAAGAAATGCAGGCACAACAAATCAGTAATAGAAAAATAACTTGGGGAAGCTAACTAAACCAAGTTATCTAGGCTTGGGCATAGAAGAAGCATGGAAGTGTAGCATGGGGAACTCTGTATTTAACATATTAGTTTATAACTCCCTCCATTCTCTATCGCTTATCACAGAAAAAGCCTCTCTGACCAAAAGAGGGTACGCCTGGGCAGTTCTGGGGTCTTATTCAACTTTGTCCCCACAAGGATACCTTACAGAACATTTTTCTATCCAAGTAAGACATCACTTCTTGTTATATTGTATGGGGTTCTTGGACACAAGACGCTTGCCCCTCTTGTGAAAAAACAAATAAAAAACAGTATGCTGACCAAAGTTGCCGCTTATGTGGCTACAAATGATATATATTTTTTTTTTTCGCGCCCTCTGTACTTGCCCATCTTTGGACCTGAAAAGAAGAAATCTGTGAAAGCATTTTTTGTTTCACAATTTCCGCTCCTGCAGATTGGCTGTAATAAGTTGGCTTAAGGGTGAGTCGATTCCGTTGTGTTGCAGGGGGGTGACGTTTTTACAGCTGTTTCATAAGAAGCTGGCTATGACTGACTTGAGGTAATTGTGGCAGCATCACTTCATGAAATCAGTTTTTTTTTTTCCCAAAATATAAGCTGGCATAGGAAGGTGTATCAATTTCTGCTCCCACCATTTTACGTATTTTAAGGTCGTAACTTTTTGACTTTTGTAGCTGGATTCATTCGTCAAAAACTGGCATTTTAGTTTGTATTATATTACAATGGTTTTTATTAATCGAGCAATAAAGATTATCTATTGAGTTCTTTCCCATTGTTTGTGGGAACATTTTATTTTTTTTAATCGGTAAGGAGAAGATTGTAAAGGATGGTGAACAACTGCAAGGAGTGAATTGTGATGTAAGCGTGGCACTGGTATTGGTCAGTAGATGTGAAGCCACACTGCGATTGGTTAAAGGTCGGCGAGAGGTATGTGGTTGTTGGTTGATATTTCCAAACTGTATTGGGATTTGACAAAAGGGGTGAGGGTAGAGCTTTGACAAATGCAGAACGGATTCTAAACCCTTAAAACACTGCAAATTTGATATTGGATGAATTCTAAAACTGAAATCATGAAATTCTTAAAGGCAATCACGAGAATAGTGAGAAGTGATGTAGAGATTCCTCTTCAAGAAGGCACCTCCTGAGGGCACACCAATGATGATTGAGAGAGGGTTACGTACTTGTCTTTAGCTTTGCGAATGGTATAGTCACAGAAAAGGAAGATACATTGAGATTCCCAAGGTGGGGGTCATTTAATTCGGGATTCCTTGGAAAGCTGTGAAATGTTTTGTATGATATGAAACCACCTCCTAGATCCAAGCGATTTGAGGCACTATGTGAATGGGAAAGAATGACATTAAAACATGACAAAAAAAAGGTATGAAAGGAGAAATAAAAGAGTGGTAAGATGTTCACTTGCAGTTTGGGATCATAGAGCACAGGCATGGAGGAAAATGGTAGCTGAAGAAACTAGATTATATCTCTCGCGTATGAAAGAAGTGTTAGGACAAAAGACTGTGAGAAACCAGCAAGAAAGAAATTTAAAAGTGATAATGTGACAAAGATCGAACAAAAGGTCAATACAATCATATTCTGGAGGTGACATTTTGGAAGAAATGTTATTGAAATGTCCACCACCCTATGTGGAACCTATAACCGATAGTGGGAATTCAGTAGTAAGAAATGTAGTCATTGCCACAGCTCCTGTAGATCCTGAAATTTCACGGAGTACTATTCAGATGCAAATAGTAATCCCGGCAAAGGTACAGCCTGGGGGTGGAGACCTTTTAAATGTGCCACAACTGAAAGTTGAATTGGAAAACATTTTGAGGGGATGTTTAAATCTCAAACACATTGAGCAGTATCAAGAGAAAATATTGGTTTACATGTATAAAGAAATCACAAGAAAGGTGGCCAAATTACATGACCAGTTAACCGAATTGGCTAATAAATACGATGTGGACATCTCTACATGTGTACCTTTTGCAGAGAAACTTTTGATTACAGCCAAATGATAAATCTATTGAAAGCCTGCGTTCACCAGGATTATAAATACATCTCATAGAATTAAAATAATGTGTAAGCAAATTGGGTGAGATGGACAAGTATAAAATTAAATGGGCACAAAAACAAGACCAGAAAAGAAAGCAATGTGGGGAAGTGGAAGAGAAAAGATAGCAGAAAGAACAGACTGGGAAGGATATAGTTTGTGCACAGGGAAACATTAGATGGTGTGTATGTACATGTACCTTGAAGTAGAGGCCTTTTTTAATTTACAAATTATTTTACAAAACTAAGACAGTCCAATGCTGTGGTATATGCAGGTTGATAGATTTGTGAAATTGTCTAAGGTGTTATGGACTGATCTAAATACTTTCTTTGACATTCTGGTTCAGAGTGATTTGTTGGCAGAATGGAAGTCTCCTGTTCAGTCGCAGGATACGGAACCTCCAAGAGATCTTTTTTATGATGTACCATCGCCTGTATGAGACGATAACTTTTTTGAAAGGTAGAATTCCACCCAAAAATGTAGATTATCTGAAATTGAAACTAATACAGCAGGAAACTCTGCATTGATTCTATGAACGGCTGATGAAAGCTTTTCAGCAGCATAGAGAACAGACAAATCTTGATCCAGGTGATGTGGGGTATTTCATTACATTTGTGCTTGGCTTGAGGCTGGAGATTTGTCAGAATATACAGCAGAATGTGACTTGTTGGCAAAGACTTTAGATGAGTCTGAAGCATGCACAGTACTGTAGCAGGAGATGAAGCAGTGGAAAATTAAAAGTTGATGTTGGTTCAGATGAAGTTTGCGCAACAGGTTTTTCAGAATCCAACGGTTATGGATAATGTTGGTGCGGTTAAAAGCATGAAAGGAGTCATTAAATGGAGTTCAAAAATTGAACACTGGGAGGTGCGGTGGTGTTGCCAGGGAGAGGAAGAGGTGTTTCTGTTGACTCCGGTGTTAATGTTGCGACGCTGAAGAAAATGACCACTTGTCACATGTGCAACAAGGTGTGGGGCATGGGAAATGTGAATGTAGGTTTAATCCAGATAGAAATCCAAATAATCAAATGCAGAACATGAATCAAAACAATTGTCGAATGTTTCCACACACAGAGTGAAAAACCCTATTCAAAATCAATTCATACCTATGCCGCAAGCCCCTGTGATCTAGCCTACTATGAATGGAGTAGGTTTTAATCAAAACCAAGTTCCTGGAATTAATCAAGATATGATGCAGGCCCAAAATCCCAATGTAATTCAACAATAACCATTGATTGAGAACAGCGAGATGCTAAACTCTGGCATGCTACAATGACTGTCACCGAGGGGGAATGCAGATTGTGTTCCTGGTGCAATCTTAGAGGTAGAACAGAGAGGACCATATTTAGATGGAGGTATGGATGGCCATAGAGTCATTTGTTATTGACACCGTAGCTACCCATTCCTCTGTGCAATCAGTGGAAGTTCCAGACCCATCCATCTCGGGAAGAGAAATACAAGTTGTAGGAGTTGGTAATAAACAAGTTATCAACCCAATTTCAGAAGCAGTGCCTTTGAAAATAGCTTCATTTGGGAAGAAGTATCAATTTGTGGTGTCTGATTCAAGCCCTGTTAGTTTTTTAGGAAGGGATTTGTTGTGCAAGTTAAATTGCACAATTAATTGTACTCCAAATGGAATAGTTTTTTCAAACACATGATGATGACGACATTGAGTTCTAATTCGATCCAAAAGAAACTGCAGAGTTCTAACCTATGTTGGTATTAAATACCTTGCCCAGTGAGCAAATTGAAAAAGCTAAACCTGAAGTATGGAATGTGACGGGAATTAATATTGGATTGATCAGGGGATTGAACCAGTTAAAATAACCATAAAATCAAATGCAGTTTCCCCAAGAACGCCACCCTACTCAATGACTCTAGAAGTGGTAGAGATTACACCATTTAATTAACTAGATGCTAGAGAGGCATTCTGAAAAAACTCATTGGAAGCCCATGCAATCTTCAGTTATGGGATTATGGAAATTCAGTGTCAAGTTCAGAATAGTGCAGGAATTGAGGAAAATAAATGAGATTGTTATCCCATGTTATCCTGTGGTACCGAATCCAGCCACCATATTCTCTGAAATTGCATGTACAGTGGAGAGGCTTAGTGATTGATTAGTGCAAGGCCTTCTTTTCAATCTTTACATGACAATAGTCAATTCCTATTCTACTTCCTGTTCAGAAAGAAGGTGTTAACGTAGTGCTGTGTCCCACAAGGGTCCACAGAAAGTCTGTCCCTTTTTAATCAGATACTGAAAAAGAATTTAGAGCCCCTGGAATTAACCAGATGTTTAGTTCTGATTCAGTACATTGATTAATTACTGATTGCATCAAGTACTAAAGAAAATTGTTAAATTGATTCTATAGAATTGCTAACTCATTTGGCAGAAAATGGACACAAAGTATCACCAAACGAACTGCAGTACTTTTGGAAGGAAGTGCAATACATGGGATATATTATTGAAAAGGGAGAGAGGAAAGTGTTCATAGAGTTGAGATGATTTTGAAAACTGATCATCTGAAAACACAAAAAAGTTAGGGTGTTTCTTGGAATAGTTGGCTACTGCAGAAAATGGATATCTAACTTTTCTTTGGTGGAAAACCTCTACTGAGGACGACTCAAAAGGATGTAACTATTCTGACTCCATGGGACAACTAATGCAAGAAAGTGTTCCTAGAGCTGGGAGAAAGTCTGTCATGCACTGGCATTGGGTATGCCAGATTATATGAAAGAGTTTGTTCTGTTTTGCAGTGAGGAGGGTTACACTCTCTCAGAGCTAACCCAAATTAATGGAGGTTATAAAGGGCCCATTGCCTACTCCTTGGTGACTCTTGATCCTATAACAGCTGCTTTTCTGAGATGCCTGAAACTAGTGGCTGCAGTGAGTGTGATTCTGGAGAAATGTGAAAACATTGTTATGGGATTTCCTTTGACTGTCATGGTCCTACATTCTGTTGAGATGTTACTAACAAAAACTAAAACACAGCACCTCATGAATTTGAGATTGACCGCAAATACTAGCAGCAAAAAATACTAGTGGATAACCATGTTGTGCTAAGGAGATGCCAAGTCCTGAATCCTAGCACATTGTTGCCCATTCCTGATGACATTGGAATTGATTACTTTGAACATGATTCCCTTGTTGTTATGGATTTATGCACCAAACCTTTACCTGATTGAAAGGATGAGCTGTTGATTAAAGCGGGCTGTTATTTGTGGATGGCTCATGTTTGAGAACAATTGAAGGGAACTTAAGAGCAGCCTATGCAGCATGCACCATCTACTAAATAGTTCAGGCTTCAAAGTATTTCTTCAGCGCAAGTTGCAGACTTAACTGCCCATACCAGAGCTTGCAGCTTAACAGCAAAAATGAGCGACAATATTCAGTGACAGCCACTATGGGTTTGATGTTGTCCAGGGCTATGGGCAATTATGGTCACAGCAAGGTTTCATGTCCTCAGCTGGGATGCCCATCAGAAATGGGCAATAAGTAAAAGATTTATTGGAAGCTCTACAGGAGCCTACTGAGTTTGCTGTTGCGAGGTGTGCAGTGCATAGGAATGACTGTAGTTATGTCACAATCTGAAAGAGGTATGCCAATTAAGTGGCACGCTACTGTGCAACTATGTCATGCACTTACAATGGGGGCATACAGAAGAAAAAGTCCAGAGGGAAGCCTCCTAGGCATGAACTTGAGAACAGCTGATAACTGGTGTTAGACCTGACAGCCTTAGGGTGGTCACCCCTAACTTTTTGCCTGCCTCCCTCCACTTTTTGGGCACTGTTTTTGCTGGTTTTTAGACTCTGCACACTTTATCACTGCTAACCAGTGCTAAAGTGCATATGCTCTCTCCCTTTAAACATGGTAACTTTGGATCATACCAGATTGGACTATTTAATTTACTTATAAGTCCCTAGTAGTGTGCACTATATGTGTCTAGGGCCTGTAGATTAAATGCTACTAGTGGGCCTGAGCACTGGTTGTGCCACCCACTTAAGTAGCCCCTTAACCTTGTCTCAGACCTACCATTGCAAGGCCTGTGTGTGCCGTTTCACTGCCAATTCGACTTGGCATTTAAAAGTACTTGCCAAGCCTAAAACACCCCTTTTCTACATAGAAGACACCCCTAAGGTATGCCCTAAGTAACCCATAGGGCAGGGTGCTGTGTAGGCAAAAGGCAGGACATGTACCTATGTAGTGTACATGTCCTGGTAGTGTAAAGCTCCCAAATTCGTTTTTTCACTGCTGTGAGGCCTGCTCCCTTTATAGGCTATAATTGGGGCTGCCCTCATACATTGTTTGAGTGGTAGCTGCTGATCTGAAAGGAGTAGGGAGGTCATATTTAGTATGGCAAGAATGGTGATATAAAATCCTGCTGACTGGTGAAGTTGGATTTAACATTACTATTTTAGAAATGCCACTTTTAGAAAGTGAGCATTTCTCTGCATTTAAATCTTTCTGTCCCTTAAAATCAATGTCTGGCTGGGTTTAGTTGACCGCTCCTTGTGCATTCACTCAGACACACCCCAAACACAGGATACTCAGCCTCACTTGCACACATCTGCATTTTGAATGGGTCTTCCTGGGCTGGGAGGGTGGAGGGCCTGCTCTCACACAAAGGAATGCCCCAACCCCTACTGGGACCCTGGCAGACAGGATTGAACTGAAAGGGGACCTGGTGCACTTCTAAGCCACTCTTTGATGTCTCCCCCACTTCAAAGGCACATTTGGGTATATCAACAAGGCCTCTGCCCCTTCCAACTCAGACACTTCCTGGAGAAGATAACTGGAACCAGAACATGCATCCTGCCAAGAAGAACTGCCTGGTTTCCCAAAGGACTCACCTGACTGCTTTCTGTGAAGGACTGCTGCCTTGCTGCTCTCTGGCTGTGGTGAAGAAGTGCTCTCCAAGGGCTTGGATAGAGCTTTTTTCCTGTTCCCTGAAGTCTCAGGACCAAAAAGACTTCTCTCTTGTAACTGGACTTCTTGTGCGGCGAAAATTTGATGCACAGCTTGCTAAAACCGACGCACAGCCTGCCCCATGGTGAGAAATTCACTGCACGCTGAACTGGAACGACGCAGCGTGACTTCCCAAGGAGAAGATCGATGCAGGGCCTTCGTTGCGACTGGAACTTCGACGCCAAGCCCACCGGACCTGCTGTGCAGGAGAAAATTCCACGCAACGCCCCCCGGATGGACGCATCGCTTGTGACTTCGCTCCGCAAGCCCAGGCCCCACGCACAGACCCCAGGGCTTCTAAAAACCCCACAACCCGAAGAGGATCCACGACCGAGCGCCAGAAATTGACGCACAGCCGTCCCTGTGAGGAAACTAAATGATGCATCGGCGTGTGCGACCTGAGAAATCGACGCACACCCCTTTGTTTCCATGCTTCTCCTCCACAGCGGCCCTTTGCAGAGACTTTTCACGTGAACCAGGTACTTTGTGCTTCAAAGAGACTTTGTTTGCTTTAAAAAGACTTCAGACACTTTATATCACTTTTCAGTGATATCTCTACATTTATTTATTGCATCTTTGATCGTTTTGACCTGCAAATATCCAGATAAATATTATAAATGTTTCTAAACACTGTGTGGTGTATTTTTGTGGTGCTATATTGTGTGATTTATTGCACAAATACTTTACACATTGCCTTCTAAGTTAAGCCTTACTGCTCAGTGCCAAACTACCAGAGGGTGGGCACAGGATAATTTGGATTGTGTGTGACTTAGCCTGACTAGAGTGAGGGTCCTTTCTTGGACAGGGGGGTAACCTGACTGCCAACCAAAGACCCCATTTCTAACAACTGGGATAAATTGACACAGATGCTGGCTAATGTTACTGACAAAGAACAACAGGGGTTCGCTCAGAGCAGGTTGTGGTATTGATGAGTACAATGCTTGGGGGTTGATGGCTGGAAGCCCAATATTGCCAGGCAGTTTACTTGTACCAATGACTTGTTGTTTCTTGGACAAGCACACATAGGTAGAGATGCTATGGTTCACACCTTCAGACAGTTTTGGTTGAATCCAAAATTTTTAGCATATGCTGAAGAGGTGTGCCACTGGTGTGTAGCATGCCAACAAATGAATGTTGGTAAAAGGACATGTCACCCTGAGTAATGTAGGTAGATTAGGGGGGTCCCTTTAACAGAATGCAGAAGTATTTCATAGATATGCCTGTTTGTAATGGTTTGAGTTATGCCCTTCTGATTGTTTGTATCTTTTCCTGGTGGGTGGAAACATACCTAAGATATTGATAAATACCTTTGGTATTGGTGAGTCTGAAAAGTACACCTGATAAAAGTACTGGCTTTTCTCCTCATGAGATCCTGATGGGGAGAGTGATGAGATTGCCTGCAGTACCAGAAAATGCACTTCTGACTATTAAAGAGGACATGATACTCGATTATTGCAAAGGGCTGGCTGATGTGGTGCATTCTGTGTCTTTAAAGGTTCAAGCTGTGAATGAAAATCCAAGTTGGGACCAATGTGAGCTCCGGAGACTGGGTCCCAGTAAAGAAACATGTGAGACAGTTCTGTTTAGAGCCCTGTTGGATAGGCCCTTACCAGTTGATTCTGATCTACAAATACTACAGTCAAGTGTGCAGGGATTCCAAATTGGGTGTATGCATCGCACACCCAAAAGAAAAGAAATCCTCATGAAGAAATAGTTCTGTACGATTCTGAGTAACCAAGAGCACTGGTGTACATGAAGAAAATCAATAAAGATAAAATTGTGATCAGATATTGCAAGACAGAACTGACGGTGAAGAAGCTCAAACAGGTGAAGTGGCCCAGTTGAACATATCACAAAGCAATGATCGAGAGATACTGATCGTAGCCATCAGAGATGGATATCCATAAACAGTCATAGAACCAGTTGATGACTAGGGAGAGGGTACGAGCTAAACATGCATGATGAGAACTGGCCTAGAGCAAATTGCAAAAGGAGACCAAAATCGAGTGTGCCTGCTGAATCTGTACCGTTAAAAGGAATCAAAGAAGAACAATCAAGTGGTACCAGTGATGCAGAAGGAGAATTAAACACACTCAGAAGTTCAAAGAGAACTCTAGTGCCCTGTTAAATGTATTAATCACCTGAATGGACATACTATTTGAGTCAGATCTTGAATGTTCCCATTCCTGACTTACTTGATTGTAGCAAAGAGTTGCATGGACCTCTCCCCCCCCCCCCCGAAAGACTAAGGCGGCCCTCATTACGAGTGTGGCGGTCTCAAGACTGCCACACTTGTGATGGCGAATGGACCACTGCAGACAGGCAGTTCGACAGTGACCGTGGCACTACTAGGTTGCTGCCTGTCGACAGCCTGGCGGTGCTGCCCTGGGGATTATGAGTCCCCTTTCTGCTAGTGTTTGCATGGCTGTCTCACCGCCATGCAAAAGCTGTTGGAAAGGGGATGACGGGCCCCCATGGAGGCCCCTACACTGCCCATGCGCTTGGAGTGGGCAGTGTAGGGGCCCTCATGGACAGCCCTGTCACACATTTCACTGCCCGAATGACAGGCAGTGAAATTTTTGACGGGTGCTGTCGCACCTGACGCACCACAAAATTGCCACCAGCTAGATCACGAGCCGGCGTCAACATTGTGGTGAGTTTTCCGCTGGGTCCGCGGGTGGAAATGCTGTTTTCGCCCGCTGGCGCAGTGGAAAACTTCTAATAGGGCAGGCAAAACACCTCCATTATTGGTGGTCTTTTGCCTGCAGCGGCTTCAGTGGTCCTGTGAAAGCACAGCCGAAGTCGTAATGAGGCCCTAAGTTACAAAAATAAGCTTTAGAATATACAGACATTATATGAACTATCTGAACAAAGAATTATTTGAAGATGTCCTAGTTTGAGACTAAGAACAATACAAATTTAGGAATAACAACTTCATAAGAACACTGGGTAGTGGTTTACCTAAATGAAGATTACTAACCATTTTGTAAGAAGAAGGATATTGTAATTGTTCAACTGCATAAGCTACATTTGCTGTCCCTAGCAAGTTATTGGTAGTAGATCTGACTGTAGAGGTAGCATGTGTACCATAAATAGAACCAGAATTAAGATCTTCCTTGGAACATTACTCACTCTAATAGTTTTGGTAGTAAGGGCTATAGTCTTAGAAATACATTTTACACCTGAAACTCAGAAAACAATATTTAACACTCCACAAAAGCCCATAATAGATGAAGTCAAGGTAAAGACATCATTTGTAGATTATATGAATGAAGATTATTCTATGAATGTTTATTCTAAGATTAGTACAATAAAACACTAAAGCTTTAGAAATTAAAGATTACTAAATTTGTGCTCACATGCCGTCTTCAGCTGATGAACAAGTTTCATATCACCACATTTTTCTTTCTTATACTATTTCTTGCAGTGTTATTCTTAGTTTAGTTAATAGACAATGACACTTTGGATATCATTATTCAAATTCAGAAATGGTACTTGATCAGTATAGGGAAAGGTGCGGAAGACATTGTGACGTGAAGGTTTAATTAGCTTGAGCAGTGTAGATGAGTGTGATGCCTTGTGAAACCTGAACAACTTGGAAAGGTTCACAATGTTGTTTTCAAGCTTGTTTCCCAACATTCCATAGATAAAATTATTCAGCTGCATGTGTAAGAAACAGGTTGTGTAGGAGACTCCGTCTCAACCTTGAGAACGAGAGTACAGGGAGAAGATAGAATGAAAACAATGGCTAGGGAACGGCAGAGCAGCCAAGAGACAAGTGCTGATAGCATAGCTAGAAAATGCCAGAAAGGGATAGAATCCAAGCTTCAAGTTATTCAAGCACTGAAGTGCGGGTGAGGGATTTGAAGCTCGCAGATGGGGTTGTGAAAGCTGCCATCGCCAGGCCCACAGCGTTGCCTCCCTGTTTTGCTGTTCAGAGACTGTGAGGCTCAAGGGGGAGAGAGGTCCAAGCGGGCGGTAGAGGGCTTCCCAGCATTTCATGGACTAAGTTAAGTTCCACCCAGGGATGAAAGGCCTTTGTTTCTCTGCTCTATTATTATGATTGATTATCATGCTTGCACTGTGTTTATGATCTGAAGTATTCAGCTCGTCTATAATTTACTTTCTGAACATCGTAGTGTGACGCATTTTGGTATACCGTTAATCAAAGCTTATATCTGTTAATTAACTCTTTGCTCATACATACATAGATGCTCTTTGTAGTGTACTCATATATAAATAGATGCTCTTTATTGCTATTTTTATTCTACCATGTTGATGTGCCAAACGCATACATTTACCTAAAATTCTAGTAAAGCTAAATTGTGTTCATAATTGGCATGTGGTCCTTCATTGAGCGTCCTTTATGACTTATACCAAACAGGTGTCAACCAGTCACCTGGATAAGACAGTTTGGTACCAGAAGTGGGGTATAAGTCAATAATGCCCCTTTGGGGACGTAAGAAAAATGGGGCAGAGAGTGAAAGGCAGCGTGGGGCAGAAGCCAGATCCATTCCCGGGTGGTTAGCAACTGACCCGTTCTCTGGTGTGGCAGGACCCCTGAACCGGTGGGCAGCGCCGGTTTTATGGGAAGCACTAGATGAGAAAGTAACTCCTCTCTTAGTGGAAGATGCGGTCAAGAGTGTGAAGCTAAGAGGGGTGAAGCTGGAGCTGAAAGCGGCTGGGCAAGTGGGGGTTGCAGCCTTGCAGGAAAGGCAGTTACTTATGAAAGAGACGAGAGAAAGTGCAGTGACTCGGAGTGATCAAATGGAGGCAAGGTGCACCGCATTAGCAGTACGAGTAGCAAAACAGAAGAGTAGGCAGAATGCAAGTGAGGGCATTGGTACGCAAAGAAAATTGGGATCCATATACTTGGGATGGAACAGTCTCAGATAATGATGACGACTGGAATTGGGAGGATGAGGTTGAAGTACGTGTAGCAGAACTAGGTGGGGTTGAAAGTGGAGAAGGAAGTGTAGGTGAAGTTGACGGTGGAAGAGGAAGTGTAATGGGGGTTCGCCCACTCGTGCAAAACAGATCAAAGGGAGTGAATTGTGGGCAAATACAGAATTCTTGTTTGGTGAGAGATTATACACTGAGTGAGTTGTTGGAGATAACCTGTATGTTTAGGCAGATGCCTACAGAGCCTTTGTTTAAATGGTTGGTGAGATTGTGGGACACTGGAGCAAAAGATGCATTACAGAATTATTTTATGTTAGGTCCCATCACAGAAGGAGACCTGTTTGAGCTGGAAATGATAGTACAGGATGATGTAGTGATGTTGAGCCTATGGCAGAGGCAGGAAAAAAAGAGGGTGCCACAAGGAGTCTGGTCAAAGAGATTAACACCATCCATGAGCAATTACACCCCGTTAGAAAAAGAACTGGCAGGGGAATATTGGGCATAAGTGGAAACAGAATGCATAACTGGTGCCTGGCCGGTCACCTTAAGAACACGGGTCCCCTTACTAGGCTGGATAAGAGAAGGAGGGGTTGGCACTAAAGTAGGCAGGGCGCAGGAGTCTACCATCGTAAAGTGGAAATGGTATCTGCAGCAGAGGGCAGAGCCGGGGCCAGCAGGAGTGTCGAAATTACAAGAAGATATGCTGGGGGCAGTGGACTTGCAGGCAATGGCCCCCTCGTCAGAACCTTCTGAAATGGAATCATCACCATTTAAAACAGCCCCACCTTTTGAACAACTAACTGAAGAAGAACAGCAAAATGCATGGTTCACAGATGGCACCGCCCGGTACCATCAAGAAAAAAGGCAATGGCAAACAGTCGCATTCCAGCCTGCTACAGAAACACTGTTGCTGCGAGGAGGAGATAATGGATCAAGCCAGCTTGCAGAACAGCGGGGGTAGCAGCAGTAATCGAACAGTCCCCCATCGGAGAGAAAACATTTGTGTACACTGACAGCTGGGCCACTTACCAAGGACTAGTAAGCTGGGCCCCGACTTGGCGCAAGGATGGATGGAAAATCAAAGGCACCCCCATTTGGGAAGGCGAGCAGCTATGGGAAGAGATGTGGGAGAAAGGGCAAAATTGTCAAATCTATGTGGGACATGTGGATGCCCATTGCCCATCGGACACCTCACTTGCATCTCTATTCAACAACACCGCAGATCAGATGGCCAAAACACAAACAGTGGCCATCAATGAGGAGGCTGAAGCTCTTTAGCAAACTGGGCCCATGCAACATCCGGACATTTAGGAGATAATGGCACCCATGCATGGGCACAGCAACGACAGATTCCAGTTACTAAAGAACAAGTGCAACAAGCAGTAAAGGAGGGCCCCACATGCAACCAGATTAGACAAATGCCCCTGCAAAAGAAGCCTAGCGGCCATATCAGAAGAGGAACTGCAGCTGCTACGGTGTGGCAATTGGACTATATCGGGCCGCTACCAAAAGAAGGAGGAAAAAGCTACGTATTGACCATGGTGGACACCTATTCTGGCCTTATGTTGGGTATGCCCTGTAAGTCTGCAGACCAAAAGTCCACTTTGCGAGGGCTAAACTACCTGATAAAACATTATGGGGTACCTGATGAGATCCAAACAGATGGGTGCACCATCTAGGGAAAAAGCCAGAGGCAGGAGAGATATTGAGTCAAGGGGTGGGGAGTACGTATATTGTACTTTTAAAGAACTCTAATGAACCTGTGTTTGTACCTGCAGTGAGACTTACCCCACGGTCGTAAACGATGACATCTGCGTCGGTGACGTGGTTCCAGTTTGCGGTCATAATTACAACCGGAAGAGGTGTTTGGGTTCGACCGAATGTAGCAGAGAATGTCGTTACGGATCTTCATGTCACTTGTGCACCTCAAGCCACTAATGTAACTGATGACCAGGGAAATGTTTTACTTTGCAACATGAAGGTACCTGGAGGCAAGTGGATGGCTGCCAAAGCTGTGACCTGGATGGTAACCGGACAGCAAATCCGACATGCCAACGGACTGAACGAGTTGCAGGGGACGCCAGCAACAGTACAGGCTTTGAGTTATACGCTAAACATGATATGTAAATATTGTGATACCATTGTACCTTTTACACCAGCACAGGCATACCTGTGTAAACCTTATGATTGCTCTGACAAACAGATTATTTTACCAGGACATATGGTGGTTGTTACAATGAACAGTGGAACCAAAGGAGTTCGATACTCCAAACAACCAGCCTTCATGTTTTATGTAACCGAAAGACGCATGGTCAGCAACTTAGGCAACGTTTCCATAGTTCAATATAGAATAGGATGTAAGCAAGCTCTGCATGCAAGCATAATTAACCGTATAGTGTTGCAGATAAATATTGCCAAGGGGAATGTCTCAAAGTATGATTCATTATGTGCACCATGGACGCCACAGTTATGGCCCTTGCCAAAGTTATGCATTAGAAGAGATCTAGGATCCTTGATAGCTGGGCCTCCAGAATCGGGGTAGGGGCCCTGAATTCCTTTGATATTAAAGCCATTAGGAATAAGCTATCTTCTACAGGACATAGTACGGGAGAGGCCATAAAAGTAATTTCTCAATGGGGGCCCACACACTCACAAGAAGTATGGAAAGTCCTGCGTGGGTTGTATCGTGATTGGCAATGGCATAATTTTACTTATGAACAATTCAGAAAAAGCTTTCAAAACACACAAACAGTGACCAAGGGCATCCAGTGCATACTATGGCAAAGCATTGTTAATCAACAGTATGCAGACTTTAAAGCGGAATGGGGACAGCTTCAGGATGAATATTGGAATCAACAATTGCATTTGCCTGAAGAAATATGGGTAAAGCCTATACAGTTTCACTGTGAGGAAGAAATGTGTTATGCTCATTTTGATATAGCAAGAAGTGATTTTCCTCCTGACATATGGTGCCCCTTTACATTGCTCCCCTTAGTGATAGGTAAAGAATGGTGGATACCTCACACTGACAAAAAGTGGATTGATCAAACAAATCACACTAGATCCCACTAGATGTGCAGATTGGTCTAAGAGTTGGGTGTGTACCCACACTGGACGGGTGCTAGATCCATGTCTTCACACAATACCAGGAGAATGTGAATGGTTACCTTATCCTATTAATGGCACAGACTTATATTAGGTAGGGACAGAGAGTATATGTTATGTCACTAATCATCCCTTACTTATTAACGGATTTGTACAAACCACGGAGAGCAAGTAATGTGTATGTGCAATATTACCAGCATTATTGACATAAGCACTCACATCTTGTACCGACTGAGTAAGTTTACCATAACCACATTACAGACGCAGTTAGAGTGGAACATCCTGCTTTTTGCTAAGCTACCCAGATTAGAGGCAATCAGGCACTACGCACAAGTTACATTTGTTAATTTTGATATGGCAGCTAAATACACCAAGGATGCAGCCATACAGATGACCATAGATGCTAAACAGCTTATGCACACTCCTTCACGCATCCAGCAAGTAACTGAGCATCATTGGTATGACATCTTCTTAGGCTGGGCACCAGGACCTACGAAGACGCTAAATATAGTGTTATATCCACTAATTTGGTTATCGATTGTTTGTGTTGCGCTAATAACTATACTATGTAGACTATATGTACACACAAAACAGCTTTAAACTAAGATGCAGGCGCTTAGAATAATGCTGACGAGTATCCGTAGCAACCTAGCTAGAGGAACGTCAAAATAAATGATTTTTGTTTCGCATGCATCGCGCTCATGTAAGGGGTGGAGTGATCAGTATAGGGAAAAGTGCGGAAGACATTGTGACGCGAAGGGTTAATTAGCTTGAGCAGTGTAGATGAGCGTGATGCCTGCTAAAACCCGAACAAAGTGGAATAGTTCACAATGTTGTTTTCAAGCTTGTTTCCCAACATTCCATAGATGCAATTATTCAGCTGCATGTTTAATAAACAGGTTGTGTAGGAGACTTTGGGCCTGATTCTAACTTTGGAGGACGGTGTTAAACCGTCCCAAAAGTGGCGGATATACCACCTACCGTATTACGAGTTCCATAGGATATAATGGACTCGTAATACGGTAGGTGGTATATCCGCCACTTTTGGGACGGTTTAACACCGTCCTCCAAAGTTAGAATCAGGCCCTTTGTCTCAACCTTGAGAACGAGAGTACAGGGAGAAGATGGAATGAAAACAATGTCTAGGGAACGACAGAGCAGCCAAGAGACAAGTGCTGATAACATAGCTAGAAAATGCCAGAAATGGATAGAATCCAAGCTTCCAGTTATTTAAGCACTGAAGTGCGGGTGAGGGATTTGAAGCTCGCAGATGGGGTTGTGAAAGCTGCCATCGCCAGGTCCACAGCGCTGCCTCCCTGTTTTGCTGTTCAGAGACTGTGATGCTCGAGGGGGAGAGAGGTCCAAGCGGGTGGTAGAGGGCTTCCCAGCATTTCATGGACTAAGTTAAGCTCCACCCAGGGATGAAAGGCCTTTGTTTCTCTGCTCTATTATTATGATTGATTATTATGCTTGCACTGTGTTTATAATCTGAAGTATTCAGCTCGTTTATATTTTGCTTTCTGAACATCGTAGTGTGACGAATTTTGGTATACCGTTAATCAAAGCTTATATCTGTCAATGAACTCTTTGCTCATATATACATAGATGCTCCTTGTAGTGTACTCATATATAAATAGATGCTCTTTATTGCTGTTTTTATTCTACCATGTTGATGTGCCAAATGCATACATTTACTTAAAATTCTAGTAAAGCTAAATTGTGTTCATAATTGGCGTGTGGTCTTCATTGAGCGTTCTTATTGACTTATACCAAACAGGTGTCAACCAGTCACCTGGATAAGACAGTACTTTATACCGGGACATTAATGAAAAGCATAAATTTACATCCACAAGCTAAGGAGATGGAGACAGCTTGGCATTACTTTAGGCCATCTCGCCCTGTAAATACTGTTAAGACACATGAGAAAAACTTAAATTGCGTAATGAGCCCACATGAAAAACTTTTTGTACAAATGTTAGAAGAGAGAAATGAGACTTGCCAGGAGTGCATATAACAAAGAGGATGTGCAGAAGAATGTGTGGAAAAGAAAGGGTGAGTTTAAAAAGAAAATAGCTGTTCCTAAACTAAAGCTGAAGGACAGATTTAAAGGGAAAATGTGTGTGTTTAGAAGAAGAATAAGTGGAATGCAAATACCAGTGGGGAATAGTAATTGTGAACATGTGTTTGAATTATCGAGAAGAGAATGGCATATTCTACAAGAGGATGAGCCAATGATACCATGGGTGTATTTTTTATATGTGGAGGAAACGCGCAATTCAGATTGCCTGATTTTGGAAGGGAATATGTTATTTGGGACTGTTTTCTTGAAGATGTATCGCATACAGACTTTAGAAGCATTAACAATGATACCAGCATACAGACGACACTTACAAAGTGTTAGTGAAGGAACACAAATGGTGGAAGACATGTTTGGAGCTATAATACCTTCGGTGGGTGTGGTTTTGACTACTGAGAGAAATGGGAGATTGTCAACTGTAGTTAATTGACAAGAAGTATATCTGGAGCCATATTATTGGAAAACACAGAGCTTGTAGCTAGTGGATCTATGGTTCTTCAAATTCACTATGCATCAGACCTACTTTTAGCTGAGAAAGGTAGTCTGCAAGAAGCTGAGAATTTAAAATTTCTGCAGCTACATACTAGATGAAAGTTAGAAGATGCAAGACTATGCAAAGAACATAACTGACAACGCTTGCTCTTAATCCTTTGGAAACTCCTAGTATCGCCCAAAGCTTTTCCAAACGATTTTCAACAGTAGCAACCTGGTTGAAAGAATTGGGGGGTAGGAATCCTTAAAACTGCATGAATACCAGTATTAGTAGTAATGGTCTGTCTTCTAACCACACTGGGCATATACAAGACTATTCAGATTGTTTGATAAGGAAAAGGGAAGAAAAATGAACAAGAGAATAAAGAAAGATTTGAAATTAAGCAAATTACAAATACTAGAAAATTAAAGAAAGAGAAAACTTGAAAAGAAAAAGACAAGAATCTGACAATGATGATGAAGATGAATTTTAACAAATACATTTGTTGAAGTGAGGGTGTGATGTTTCCAAACCATCAAAGGGGGGGGGAGGGGACACTGCTAAAGCTTTCAATAAATTATCATGACCTTACGAAACGAGAGAATGAAGCTAGGCCTAATTGCAGTTGCTTTTCATTGTTATAAACTTGTTTTAAACTCTGCGTGACATTTGTGGCCTGACTTGCTGAAAACTGTCAACGTTAACACATTCCTTGTAAAAGAAATGCTTTGATTCTAATGATTGCATGGCCTATGCATGTTACGAAACTCCTTCTCTTAAACAATTGGAGCAGTGTTACCTATACTTTTTTGCTTGCAAACTTGTTTTGGAATGCGCAGAACTGCACAAATTATATACAAAACTGCATCTTTTATGAATGTACCTACAAAGTGAAAGCTGTGTGATAGGAAATGATGGCACTTAATCATGCATGTATTTTACTTT